>NW_017728906.1:161001160-161015808 GCF_001723895.1 Crocodylus porosus
AAAAAAAAAAACAAAACAAAAAACAAACCTATTGCTCAGAGAAGGCTGCCTAACCCTGGAGATGCTCAAGTTCACTAGGTATCTCCCCAGTTGACCTGACATTTCCCTAGGTGCCTGTTGTGTTGCTGATTATGCTCAGAACTGCCCCGGGCTGCACAGTTAGGTCTTCAGCTTCTTTCTAAACCTTAGCAGTATCCAGAAGTTAAGCAGAGTGGTGCTTAATATCCCTGATGGTCCAGCTCCTATGTGTGTGCCTTATTGCTCGGCTCCAGCCCTGTGTTCTTACCTTTTGCTATTCTTACATCCCTTTCTTCAGTGGCACAGCTTCCCTAAAAGGAGTGGACGATGCTCCTATCCAACTTAACTCAGATCTTGCTGTTTAGGACACTCTTCTAGGATGTGGTCTGTCCTATTATAAAGGATCATGTCCCAGTGGCTCTTCCTCAGGGACTAGCTTGATGATTTCAGGACCAATTAAGTGAATCCAAATTTTCTCAATCATCAACTTGGTTGAATCCTCTCTGAGTCTGCACATTTTAGCACTTAATCTTTGAGAGAAATTTGCATCATTCACTAACCTGTGATTCTGCAAAATCAGCTAGGTTAACTGCAAATCAGATGGTTTTTTGACCTGATCAACACGTGTTCACTATGCATGAATTCAGTGTTCTCAGCATTCCTTGAATATTACAGACTTTTTACCAAGACAAAGTTGGGGAACCAATGTAAATTCATGAGTTGTTTTAATGATTTTGGACCTAAAAATGCAAGTTTCTGTAGCTTTTTATTAGAATGCATTTTACTTATGATGACCAAGTTAAAATATTCCCAGGCCCAGTTCACATTTAAAGACATTCTAGAAGTTAGTATGATTAATTCACAGAAACAGAAATAATTAACGGTTAGGTATGTTTTAGAAATGTATCACTGAAAAGATGATTAGTCTATAAGATGCTACTATGTGATAATGAATATTAGCTCTTGTCATTTCATTCATCAGCATATAACTAAGGATAATTTTCTATATAACATGTTAAAATGTAAGTTTCATTTAACACGGTTTCATTTAACAAGGGCCAGAGCAGGCATCAGGCCAGCTGACAGAATAATGATAAGGTCATATGACCACAGGAAGGCCCTAGGATTGGAGGAGGGTGGGGGATGCTGAGCAGCCTCCATTTTAGTTTCAGGCCCCCAGGGTGGAGGCAGCAGTCTGCTGCTGGCAGTCAGAAGAAGACCACCTGGATGAGCTGCTGCTCAGCACATCCTTACCTGTAAGGTAAGAGCAGGAGCTATGGAGATGGCAGGAGACTCCTGGTCCTGGGTATGACCAAAAACTACACCCTGCTGGGGAAGGAAGGCTTGGTAGTTCCACAGAAATGCCAGGCCAGTTGCCTCCCCAGTGAAAGGCAGGTAGGGGCAGCTTGTAATGCCAGCCCCCACATCTTAGTGGGTCATAGACCAAGCAGTGAGGCCAGACACATCTCAAGGCACCTGAGCCTGTGAGAGGAAACACATAGTGGGGCCAGGCACACCTAGGAAGAGGTACCTGAGCTCCAGCATAGGGGCAGAGGTATTGGCTCCAGTGAAGGGGTGCAGCAGGAAAACCAGCTGCATAAAGTAGGGCTGTAAGGGAGGCCTGAAATGCTGTGCAGTAGTTGCTGCAAAGTAGGGTTGTAAGGGACAACCTGAAGGGCTGCACTAAAGTAGGTTAGTAAGTGAGCCCCAGTGAGGGGAATAAATTGTTGCCCCGGTGAGAGGGTGGAGGAGTAGCCCCAGTGAGGGGGCAGAGGAGAAAGTGGGCCAGAGGAAGAGTTGGGCTTCAGTGAGAGGGCATGCAGTACATGTCTGAGAATACCTGAGGCAAGCAGAGCCAAAGGCCAAGAGCAACCAGTAAGGACCGGGGGAATTATAGTAGGTAGCATGGAGCACAGTGTGGCGGCACAGTGACCACAAGTTCCAGGAGGAGGTGAGAGTCCCATATGAGACCCTGGAGCATGGATCATGATATGGCACTGTGCAATATGGATGCCATCTGCGAGGCATGGGACACAGCATACGGAAGGTCAGAGCTGTGTGCAATGCTGTGGCATCAGGACATTAAATGGGCAGCCTCCCATTTTGTATATCAAGTTTATTCACAACAAGTTCTAGCAGGTGAGACAGGGCAGACTGCCCTAAACAGAGGGGCGAGCCAGTATGGTGACTGGCTATGGGTTAGCTCCTTTGTCACAAACACTAATAAAGCTAACACCTCAAAAGTCCCTCTAATAATGTAAAGAGTAAGAATTCCTATGAAAAAATCACTTAGGGCTATCGGTATACATTAATTAGCTCAAGGGCTGATTCTGATATCACACTGGTTCAACTCAATTGAAATTTATGAAAATAATACTGACCAATATCTATCCTGAGAGCAAAATATGATCAAATTAAACACATTTATCTCATCATCAAAAAAGAGAAATGGAAAGGATATTTTAAAATGCTTTTTAAAAATGATCTACTGAAGCCCACATTCTGTTTAGCAAATTGCAACAAATCCGAAGTGATATAGCATCTTGGTTTTCAGATTATAAGTAAATGTGGTTTTAGAATGCAAGCATTTTCAAACAAACACATTCTACTTGTGTAACATTTTGCAGTCTCATAATGGATGGCTAGTTGTAAGAACTATTCTTTGAAAATTCACATTCAGAGTAGAATATTTTATCTTTTTACCAATATCAGGCCATTACAATCATGGTCAGTCCCTTGAATGTCCATTTCCAAGCACATATTCCATGCAATTATTCCATAAAGCATTCACTGCCTCTTCCCTTACATTTCTAGCATCCTTTGATTCATTCAATTGATTTAATCAAATCTTACATAATATGCCCTTGAGCTCAAACAGAGAATTTGAATTACTGGAAGAAATTCTTTAGTCCATTTTATATGAAAAGTCAGACTGAATTATCATAATGGTACCTCCTGTCCTTAAAACCTAAAACTTGTTAGGAACTACAAAAACAAAAGCACAAAGCTACTTAGCATACAACCATTTAGGGGGATAAATATCTTCTCTCTTTCTGAAAGTGATTCAAAACCTAAGGGCATATTTAGACATGGTCTAGGATGGAGAGTAGGTGGGGGGCACTTTAATTAGAATGGCTTGAGAGCCATTCTAATTAAAACGCCCATGTGTCATATGCATTCAGCATCCTGCACTTTAAAATGGCGGCAGGTGTGCTTTAACTAAAGCCCTTTTGTTGAGATTTACTTAAAGTACCCCTGCTGCCATTTTGAAATGTAGGGACACTGAATACACATTGCACAGAGGCTGCTGGAATGTGCTAATTATCACGCTCTGGCAGACTCAGAGCAGAGTCGAATCAAATTGAGTTAGCATGTATAGGAACAGAGATCCATCACATGTATAGGTGCCCTAAAAGACTGGAATTTTGGGCATAACCGTTATTGATGCAGTGAGTAAATGAGTTAGTTAGCAAGCTCTCTGGAGCTGAAAGAGGCATCAATGGTGCGATTTTGAGATTTTAATTACATTTATTGCTTGCAGCCATCTTAAGGATTCCATGGTCACGTGGTAGAATGCAATATAATGCAATATAATGTACTTTGTCTTGTGCATTGAGCAATATGTGCTCATATTTCTTCTCAATTATATCTGATTTGAGGACATAGATCCAAATTTTGTTTATGGATCTTGAAAGGAAAGAGTATGAGGTACACAATTCAAAATGGAAGGCCTGCAAATTGCGTGTGTAGTTGGTACTGCACACTAGCTAGGTCAGGTTAGATAACCAAGTGACTTTCATCTAGGTTAACTTGGCACCCAGGGATGCCTTGAGATCCTTTCAAGGGTGCCACAGGGTCCTACACAATGTTAGTACTGTTAGGCATTCAAACAAGGTTCACAAGATAATCTCAGAGATTTCAATAGGAAACCAAAGTCTCAAAAACAGTCTGGCCTGTTGTGGTCTTTCAGAGTTCTTTGCAACTGAATATATGCTCTTTTTTCTATGTTAAAAATGAGTGAAAACTAATAACTGGCATTTTCCAAGGTGTGCCTTGAATCTAATGAGGGGTCCCTTGAGTCTAAAAGGATTGAGATAGTCAGTCATCTAATGGACCTTTAACTTTATAAAAAGTAAGTCTCTAGCTATCATAATTATGAGGGAAAATTCAGAAACACAAACCAATGTTAACTTTGATGTAGAATAATCTGAAAAGAGAAAACACTAATTAATAGTTTTAAGGCATCTAAATATTATAGGGATGGTGACCATGGACATGCTTATATTAATGAAATATGGTGACAATAGGTTAGTCTTACATTATGTGGTTTCAGTTTTTGAGAGGAGACATCATAGCAAAAAGGTGACAGTGTTGTTCTAGGTTTAAGACATTATCTGGAATTTTTTTTTACTTGAAACAATGCTTAATTGATTTTAGCAAGATAAAATTGAAATAAGCTCAGTGAAATCTTTGTAGTTGCCAATGCATTCTAGGCAAAATTAGTGTCTGTAAAGCTGTACTTGTAAAAAATACCATTCTCCATGAAGCTATAATTAACCAAACTCTATCTTGCATCTGTGTTTTGTTCCTATCCTGAAAATCCATTGTTAAAATCTAATTTTGAGTGAGGTTAATGCTTTGCATATTGGGAGAATAATTACACTAGCATATAACATGCTTGCTGCCAGGAAAATTATTTCAATGTCTTTCCGTTCTGACCTGCCCGATAGTTCTGAGTCTCTCTTGCTTTTTAAGGATTTTTTTTTATAATAAAGATGATTCAAGTGCATGTGGAATGCATAATGTTAATTGTACTCAGCTGGTGTAGCAAGGGTTTTTTTTTGTTAGGGGTCTACAAGAGTAGATTAGAATGATGAATGGTTAACCAATTGTCATCTATAACTGAAAGCAAGAGAATGAACTAGATTTTCCAGCGCTGTACAGTTTCTGTACTAACACAGGAATGGCCATGCCAGATCACACCTCTGATCCATTTGTATCAGTGTCTTGTCACTGACAGTGGCCAGGCACTTTACCCTTTAGTACGTAATCTATAGCATTATCTGCCCACAAGGAAAATGTCTCTCTAACCTCTGCTATTTAATGGTTTACTTACTATATGAAGGAGGAGCAATTCTAAGTGTCTTCAGTATATATATTTATCCCAACTAATGTACTGTTGTCACTTTCCTAATCCCTAGAAAAGTCTAAACTTTGTTTTGAATCTGAGGAAACATTGACCTTGCTCTCCTGTGGCAATGGATTTCAGGGGTTAAATTTGCACTGTGCAGAAACAAGTTATCTTTTTCCTTTCAGTCTCATATACCAGATTGCATAATAGTCTGAATATACCAGATTGCATAATAGTCTGAACCCTCATTACAAACTTTGGGGAGTATTGAGTCAACTCCCTGGTGCAAGTGTTGGAGTGGCCAACAGGGCCCAGGTTCTTTTTGACCTGATGCTCACAAACAGGGATGAATTGGTGGGGAATGTAATAGTGGATGTCCACTTGGGCAGCAGTGACCATGAGATGATTGAATTCAGGATCCTAAGGAAAGGAAAGATGGAGAGCAGCAGAGTTAGGGCCCTGAACTTCAGAAAAGTAGACTTTGACTTCCTCTGGGAACTTATAGGCAGAATCTCCCGGGAAACCTGGACAAATAACTAGGGAAGATTTATAAGAGCACTACATGGATATGCAAGAATGAAGTCAGGAAGACCAAAATGCAATTGGAGTTGCCGGTAGTAATGTATGTGAAGGGTAACAAGCAGGATTTCTACAAGTATTTTGGCAGCAAGAGGAGAATCGGGGGAAAGTGTTGGTCCCTTTGCTGAATGGGAGAGGCAGCCTTGTGACAGATGATGCATAAAAGGCTGAAGTACTCAAGGCCTTTTTTGCCTCAGTCTTCACAAGCCAGGTCAGCTCCCAGACTACTGCGCCAGGAAGCACAGTTTGGGGAGAAGGTGAGCAGCCTTCAGTGATGAAAGAACAGCTTAGGGACTACTTAGAAAAGCTGAACATAAACAAGTCCATGGGCTGGATGGATGTACCCGAGGGTGCTGAGGAAGCTGGCTGATGCGATTGCAGAGCCATTGGCCATCATCTTTGAAAACTCATGGTGATCAGGAGAGGTCCCGGATGACTGTGAAAGGGCAAACATAGTGCCCATATTTAGAAAAGGGAAAAAGGAGGATCCAGGGAACTGGACTGGGAGACCAGTCAGCCTCACCTCAGTCCCTAAAAAGGTGATTAGGAACAGTGAGCATGGATTCCCCAGGGACAAGTCATGCCTGACCAACCTGATTGCCTTATGTTGAGATGATTGGCTCTGTGAATGCAGGGAGACTTGGATTTTAGCAAGGCTTTTGTTATGGTCTCCCACAAAATTCTCACAGGCAAACTAAGAAAGTATGGGCTGGATGAATGGACTGTAAGGTGGATAGAAACCTAACTGGAGCATTTGGCTCAGAGAGTATTAATTAATGGCTAAGTGTCTAGTTGGCAACTGGTATCAAGTGCAGTGCCCTAAGGGGTCAGTTGTGGGTTTTGTTCAATATCTTCATCAATGACCTGGAGGATGGCATAGAGTGCACCCTCACCAAATTTGCAGATGACACAAAGCTGGTGGGATAGTAGATACTATGGAGGGTAGGGCTAGGATTCAGAGTGATCTTGACAAATTGGAGGTTTGAGGCAAAAGAAATCTCATGAGGTTCAACAAGGACAAGTGTAACGTCCTGCACTGGACTAGAATGGAACAATCCCATGGACTAGTACAGGCTGGGGGCTGACTGTGTGGGCAGCAGCTCTGCAGAAAAGGACCTGGAAGTTACAGGTAACAATGAGCTGAATATGAACCAACAGTGTGCACTTGTTGCCAAGAAGGCTAATGACATACTGGGCTGCATTGGTAGATGTATTGTTCGTAGGTCAAAGGAAGTGATTTTTCCCATCTATTATGCACTGGTGAGGCCACATCTGGAGTACTGTGTTCAGTTTTGGGCCCCCCCACTACAGAAAGAACGTGGACATTTTGAAAGAGTCCATTGTAGGGCAATAAAAATGGTGAGGGGTTTGAGGGACATGACTTTTGAGGAAAGACTGGGGGGGACTGGGCTTATTTAGTCAAGAGAAGAGGAGACTGAGAGGGGACTTAATAGCAACCATCAACTACCTGAAGTGGGGTTCAAAAGCAGATGGAGCTGGACTGTTGTCAGTGGTGGCAGGTGGCAAAACAAGGAGCAATGGTCTCAAGATGCCACAAGGGACGTTTACGTTAGATATTAGAATGACATTTCTCACTAGCAAAAAGTAGTAAAACACTGGAACAGAGAGGTAGTGGAATCTCCATCCTTGGAGGTTTTCAAGACCTAGCTAGACAAACTTTGGCTGGGATGATCTAGCTAAGGATGGTCCTGCTCTGAGCAGGGGGTTGGACTAGATGACCTCCTGAGGTCTCTTCCAATCCTAACTTTCTATGATTTTACGATTCTGTGATACATAAGGGCTCATATGAAGGCACTACAAAGTGAAGTGCCTTCTTTAACTTCTATCAGTCCTTGCCAGGCTCGGGTCTGGTCTGATGCAGGGTTGGGGGCTCCAATCCTCCTGTGTCATGCATCAGTGCAGGCTGGGCAAACCCCAGTCTCACCTCCCTTCTCTCCCATCCCATCCTGAAGACAGCAGCAGAGGCAGGGCAGGGAGAGGGCAGGCTAGTGGGGAGAGGTTGCAGACACATAGCTGCTCCAAACTGGAGTTTCATCCCCCAATCCCTCCAGCCCCCAGACCCAACAATGAACATCTGGTGGTTGGGGGATCACTGTAACTCCTGGTGCTTCCTGTGAAGTGCCATGTCTGTCAGCAATCAATATCCTAGGTACATAATTTTTTTAAGGACCGTGAGCTATACTTACTTGAATTGTTCAGTCTTACATCAACTTCAATGATGCACAATCTCATGAATTTAAAACCACACAGTTTAATCAGAGTAAAAATAAAAAAAGAATGTTCAGTGTTGGGTTTTTTCCTGCCTGTGATTTGCAATTTTTACTAGAGGCAGCTAAAATCCAGTTTTTCAGCACATAAACTGCATATACATTTTGGCTACTTTTCTGATTGTACTTCCAAAGACAGAAAGATTAGTAATATTATTTATACATATCTATTATAACAGATTGATACTTTGCAACCAGACAGAGTCTATGTCTCCGCCATGATACTATTGTCTCTTATGTCCCTCCTGAGGTTCCTATCCCATGTTTTAGAGTTGTACAGTTTATATTAAAAATGAATACGTTTTTTATAACCAAAAATTAAAGTAATTTATCAAGCCACAAAAGTGGCTTATGTCTGGGGCAAATGTTCAAATTGGCTCTGAATTGGTGTTTACCCGTTAGATCATCAGAAGGGCAGCACAATGAAAAATAACCCAGGTGGGCTGCAGCTCAGATAACTGAAGGTATAACAGTCTTACTGGATCCAGAGCTATATAATTAAAAGGGGCGTTTCATAAACCAAATCTGCCTTATGAAAGCCTAGCTTTCACATCAGCCCAAAACACGAGGAGAAAAAGATTCACTTAACATAGAAATATTTTTTAACCATCGCAATAGCTGAGCTTATTCCTGTATCCTTCATGCCTGCCTTCATCTGTCAGTCATACCATCTAAAGAAGCAGACAGACACCTTGTGAGATTTTAAAATGTGCCGTTCAGGAAGCTTGTAAACAAAGTGGAAATTGCATGTGTATCTTCTGAACCCAACCTAGGCCACTACTCCAGCACAGATCGATGAGTCCTTCCTTTTCTCTTTAGCTCTTGCTTCCATCTCCCTTAAAGTCGGGAGGTCAATTTCCTTCTTTACTGTCTGTTTTCTGTACTGCCAGCACAAAAAGTTAAAAAGTAAGAAAAATGTAAATTCATCTAATGAAATCTTGCTCCCTAATTCACTTCACAAAGCTTCTGTTTTTCTGGCCCTGGCAGATGTGCAAGTAAAAGTGCAATGGGATCTGATGCCCAGTCCCCACAATCATGCTCCCTGCCGTGCCACACATGGATGGCAGAAAGTATGATTGTAGGATTGAGCATCAGATATCACACCTTATTGCCAATTCAGGGGGAACTTAGGATCATGATCTCAGGCTTCCCCAAGTAGTAAGCTCCTGCAGCTGTGAGTGATGGGGCTCCTGGGGATGCACCATGGACCCCAAAGGCTGGGAGCTCTCAGCTGATCTGGGCTTCCAGCCCCTGAATTGCATGGTGTGCCGCTGGAGCCAGGAGGCATCAGCTCATCCAGGCTCCTAGCCACTGGGTTGCACCATGTGCCCCTCTGACTGGGAACTATTAGTTGATCTGGGCTCCCCACAGCATGGTACACTCCTGCAGAAGGTAGCCTCATGAGCTGACAGAGCTCCCAGCCATGGGCCATACCCTAGGCCTGGCTATACATTCAGGCCTAATGGCATGATAGGAACCAGCCACAAAGTTATTACACATAATAATTACAAATTAGACATTTTTGTGTAATAACTTTGTGGCCTGTTCCTTGTTTTATGAGGCCATTAATTGCATTAACATGTGACTGGGTAACAACTTAAGATGTGATTAACTGGTTAATCATGTCTTGAGTGTAACATGGGCCAGGGTCTTATGAGCTGTTGCAGTTCATCACCAGATCTATTCACAGGTACCACCAGTACATTAATTCACTTGCATTCTAGTATTTCAGTTCTTCCCTTTGGAAATAAATTTCCAAAACCCTGAGTGTTGTATGAATTCAACTGGTGTCTATCTCCTGATCTTTTCAGCCCAAAAGAAGGGCTGTTAAATAATACCCTTTTAACTACTTGTTCATCAGAGAACTGGAGAAGGGCAAACAATACATCCCTTGAAAAAGGAAATTTAGGTCTAACTTCCTTACCCAAGAAGACACTGGAATAAATTATTCAACAATCAATTTATAAGTACCTAGAGGACAATACAATGATAAGAAAGAGTCAACATGGATTTGTCAAGAACAATTGTCTCAAACTAATCTAATTTCCTCCTTTGACAGTGTAACCAGCCTACTAGATAGATGTGAACCAGTAGATGTGATGTATCTGGACTCTAAAAAGGTTTTCACACAACCAAGATGATCTCATAAGCTAATTAGAGAAATACTAAAAGGAAATTGCATTACTATTTGAAAGATTGTTAAAATTACTTATCAATAGTTTGCTGTCAAATTGGAAGGAAAGTAATGAGTGAGGTAGGTCACACTGGGGGTATCTCCTGCGTATATTCAATATTTTCATGAGTTACTTGGCTATTGGAATAAACAGTATACTTAAACTTTGTATGGATGACACCAAGCTGGTGGGTGTTTCTAGCATTTTGGAGGTCAAGATTAGAAATCAAAATGATCTTGATGAGCTGGAGAAATAGTCTTAAATAACATGATGAAATGCAATAAAGATAAGTAGAAAGTACTACACTTAAGGAAAAATTTGAATGCTCAAATACAGAACAGGGAATAATGGAATAATTGGCTAGGCAATAGTACTTCATAAAATGATCAGGGGGTTACACTGGAACACAAACTAAATCTGAGTCAATGTTGTAAAGATATCGCAAAAAAAGACAAATATCATCCTGGGATTTATAAATATGCAAGAGTGCTGTCTAAATGACATGGGAGGTAATTATTCTAATCCACTTACAGGTGAGGCTTCAGTTGGAGTCAATATGTCCAGTTTTGGGAACTTGGCTTTAAGAAAGATGTAGACAAAAAGAAAGTTCAGAGCAGAGCAGCACAAATTATAACAGGTTTAAATAATATGACCAAAGAGGAAAGGTATAAAGGAAAGATTTATTTACTAAAAAAAAGAAGACTAAAGGAGGACATAACTGTCTTTAGGTATGTAAAAAGCCTGATAGAAAGAGGATATTAAATCAACTGTTTTCCATATCAGCTGAGGGTAGGAGAAGAGTGTAGGATTAATTTGCAGTAAGGAAGAGTTGGGTTATATTGAGGAAAAACTTTCTATCTCTATGGTCATTTAATCCTGAAATAGAAAACAGTTATCTAGTGAGGTTGTGAAATCCTCATCACTGAAAGTTTTTTAAACAAGGTTGGAAAATGTCTGTTCGGGACGATATAACCCTAGATATATGTGATTCTGGCCCGGAGCAAGAGGGATGAACTTCATGACCCCTTGAGGTCCCATTTGGCCCTCGTTTCTATGCATTCTTTGATTTCTGAGAGGGCTTAAACAAACCGCCAAGAACTACTGCATGTGTCTGTCACTTTCTAGTGACTGAATTTCATAATAATAAAAAAGAATGGACTGATACAACCAGCTGAGAGCTATAAGACCCACTTGTCAGCTTCTGAGACCTATGTCATACATCTTTATTTATTTTGGCTGAGCTTGCAACTCTGTGAGGCCCATGCAGATGTGAGCCCTGACTTTCAGTCCCACATGCATTGTTTCCTTTAAGAAGACCTTTGGTCTACCTAATGACAATCCCCATCTGTTCATGTTTAGCTAGGTCACCCTGGTGAGCTATTAATCCAACAACAGTAGTACAATTTATTCATACAAAAATTATAATATGTTCAGGAGCATAATACAGCTATAAATCAACTACCCTGATATAACCATCCATTACACACTGTCTCTTCCTAGTGGAAAGTGAACTTAATAACATTGAAATTCATTTTGAACTTTTCAACTCACCATGTTCAAGTGGGTTTTACTTAGCTAACTAATAGTGACTGAATACTTTATTACTCACTTCTGAGATTTTTTTGTGTACATCTGAGCCAACTTTCTAGATACTTTTACTAATAGTGGCAGAGAATATTTCCTGCAGCTAGTTACTTAAGCAGTGGCCACAGCGAGGATAATTTTTCAGGCTTCAGCAACAATGAAAAAAGCTATTCGAAACCATCCACTTTGTAAAAAAAATAAAATAAAATATCCCAGAGACAAAAACCAAACAAGGATAAATGATGCAAGTATATTGACTGCTTTTATTTGTACAAGAGGCTTATTTAATGCACCTTTTAGAGTAAAAGCAGTGTACAATGAAGTTATAAAGCAGAGTCGATAATGAAGCTATATGCTTTTAAAAATAAAGCACTAAAATAGACTGACTTCTGCTCTCCCAGAATGCAGCTCAACATAAAGTAATTGGTGAAATTAACTCTAGAAATACTAAAACTCCTTCCTGCTTAGGAAAGTTTCAGCAAATTGTTTGCACATTATATATAAGAAGATGATGATCTACATCTCAGAAGCCATTGCAGGGAACTCATTTTCACAGGGTATCTTCCTTCTGATTCCTCTGGAAAAATATTGTTTTAAACAAGGTTTCTCATCTATGATGCCTGAAAGCTAAAAGCCATGCTTTAATTCTCTCAAAAAAATCCCCATATCTGATGATTTTTACCAAGATATTCTGATCTAGCATAAGATAGGTGTGTCCAACACAGCAAGAGCTGTAACAGTGGCTTGGCAATCACAGTGGCAGGAGTTAAGGCACCTGTTGCTCACTCCCTGCTGCCATTAGGTATGTCCAGTGGGGTTCTGTGTTGCATACTTAGGAGCTAAGCCCTCACCTTTGCTTGTCCTGTCCCCAGCTCTTCTATCAGCCCTGAAGACCACAGCACACAGCACACAATGACCCTGTCATAAGGTCATTATGTTGCCCTGTGGGGTCAGGCCAATGATCAGGATCTCAATATCTTCCTGTTAGACAGGAGAGTGTAGTGTACAGTTGCGCACACACACACACACAATCAATTAGGCACACACCCACTCTAGGTGCATACACCCCCATCAGGCGCACACGCACACTCAGGCACATACAAATCCAAAATTACTAGGCACATGCACACCTATCACCAATTCAAGCACGTACACACTATACACACCAAAAATTAGACAAAAATCAATTTTCAATACATGCACACCCAATACACATACATGGATCACTAATTCATATATCACACACATGATGACATATATATGCCAGGTCACGCATATACCACCCATCTCCACATACACACAGGTGAGTTCCTAACTTGGGTAGTGTGGGGTGTATGCGTGTGCTTAGGCTACTTGGGATACCTCGGGTGCTTGGTGACTATGGGAAGGGGACTCAAGGATCAAAGATCTCCAGAAGAAGAGGAAGGAGGGAAATGGTGAGGGTTAAAATGAGACAGTGAAAGCACCAGGAGTGAAATGTGCTGGGGCCAGGATTAGAACCAGCAGACTGGAGGGGAGCTGGGGTTACTCAAGGTCACTGGTGCAAGGGGAAAATCCCGGTGGCAAGGAGGAAACAGCTAGGAAAGAGAGAGAGGCAGAAAGCTGGGAGCTTGGGGCTGGAAACTGAGGCAGAATGCTGGGAGATCAGGGGCAGATAAGTGGTGGCAAGAAGGAAACAGTCAGGAAACAGACAAAAACCTAACTTGGGTTTTCAAAATAACAAGTTTATTAAACAGACAACATACTACACAGCCCCATGAAGTTATTGGTACACACACACAAGCACTCACAATGGCAGCAGGAGAAAGAGACTCAGTGGAAGGTTTGGAGTCCAGGTAGGGAAGAGAAACAGAGTCCAAGTCCTTGGTTGAAGAGAGGGGTGGGGGTAATAGCTACCTATCCAAGTTGGAAGGATGTCCTTGATGTCCAGTCAGGGTCTTTGTCCAGCAGGTGTTGTCCAGAGGGGGTCGTCAGCAGGGCCTCTGGGTGGATAGGTGGTGTGGCATGGTGCTGGTCCAGATGGAGAGGGTGTCTCACTGGGTCTGTCTTCACTACTCCTTTTTATGGAGCAGACTACATATGACTCTAGTGGCACGGGTGTGCCCAGGCAAGAGTCATCCCCTGGTGTACTGAACATTTGCACTCCTAGGTAAGGACATGCAGTTTCAGGTGTCTGTAAAGGTGGGTTGGCTGATTTTTGAAGCAGTCCTTGTCTTCCAAATCTTGAGCCAGTGAGGGTCAGTGCAGGGTGACGGTTGGGTCATTGAGTTGATGGTTGGTCATTCAGAGGGGAGCTATTTTTAGACCTACTGCCATTGTCTCTCAAGCACCCTCATTCATTCCCATTCATTCAGGACCCAGTTTCCATAGGAGGGGTAGGTATGAGTCATAAGTTACAACATACTTAGACAACAGGGCATGGGAACAAGATGGGAACTTGACACACAAAATGGATACTTGACTTCACTCATACCAACCCACACTGCAGGCCTCAATCATACAATGCTAATATTAAACAATAAAAAGTCAATGCACAAATGATAGGAATACAATCTAATACACTATAAAACAGTAAAAATCAATACAAATATAACAGAACACTATTTACAATATAAAAAAGGGAGTTATTACAATAATAGCATACAAGAACTTAGCTTAGCTTACCTAGTACTGCTTGTAATCACTTATAAGGGATAGAGAGGGCAGAGAGAAAGTCAGAAATGGTTAGAAGAAGGGGAGGGAATATATTTAAAAAAAAAGAAAAACTGTGGGTTTTGCTACAATTACAAACAACAAGACATCATAACATACACAAGTATCATGCAGGCGTAGGCCTGTAAGCTTCCTTGACATCTCTGATGCTATACTTTTTTC
>NW_017728906.1:161015867-161022153 GCF_001723895.1 Crocodylus porosus
AAAAAAAAGAAAAACTGTGGGTTTTGCTACAATTACAAACAACAAGACATCATAACATACACAAGTATCATGCAGGCGTAGGCCTGTAAGCTTCCTTGACATCTCTGATGCTATACTTTTTTCAAAGAATCCATGAGCTGCAAGGAAAATGAGCACAGAGGCAATGTAAATAACTGTTGTAAGCAAAACAAAATGTAGATAGCTGTAGAATATAGAAAAACAAGATAAAATTGCAAAACAAGCCAAAGATGGCTCAGTAGGGGAGAAATTAAAAAAAGAAACTGGCTGAGAGCGACAGATTGATGATGAAATAACCCCTGTAACAGGTAATTGGTGAGCATCTATAGCATGACCATGCATGAAGAGGTGTAAAAGGGTATAAAAACCTAAGGAAAAAAATCTAAGTTTAGTGGGCTGTCACCAAGCAAGAGGAGACTATGCCAGTCAAAACTGCAGCCTCTGTTGCCATGGTGATACCTGGCCAGTTGAGTCATCAAGCATTGTTCGGAAGGCCTATGTAAGTTTATAGATTGTATGGGGTTTTCCTTAAGTAGTGGTAGCTTAAGTGTTCAATAAATTAGGATTGGAGACTGAAATAGCGTCACCAATCATTTCATTCCATTCACACTGTCTCTTAATCAAAATTACATGCAACAGACATTGTTTCTATGGATCTTTTTAAAATCTCCTCTACAAGGGATAAAGTACTATATTTGCTTGCATATATTTGCTTATATCATACATACCTTTCCTCCACATCTTAGTCCTCTAAAGCTTAGCCCTCTAAAACTGTGGTGGGGAAGGTATATTTTAAGTAAGGAAGCTGGTTTCTGCACTGGAATGCAGGCCTGGGGATACTGGAATGGCTGCTGGAGGCTCTGCTCCCTTCCCTGTCATATGTAGGAGGGGTGGAGTCCTATCTCAGGGTCACTCACCATCTTGCTGCAGCTACAGAGCTGCATGTTTAGCCCTGTCACAGCCCCAGCTGACAGGTCTAAGGTGTGATAGATCTAAGCTTGTAGTTGTGCAGCAGCAGGGAGAGTTAGTGATGCTGATGACAGGACTCTGCCCTTCCTGCATGCAGCCAGCATTCAGCCTGTGCTGTGGCAGGTAAGAGTCTGGAAAAAAATGTGTTTTTTCATCCTACCTTCCTAAAACAAGGTGCATGTCTTATCTGGAGGGCATGTGGTATACAAGAAATTATGGTGTGTGTTTACCCATCACAGTAATTTGAATATTGGTGCTCTATTAAGGATTATCCTCACTTGGTTTGGCTAAAAAAAGCTGAGAGTTGCTAGGGTACGCATTGATAGGGCCGGATTTAGAAATAATATTTGATGCAATCTAAGAAATATTCCCTTGCTTAAATTTATCACACTTTGAACACTGGTAGAGCAAGTACCAGGAGATCTTAAGGAAACTAAGTGTGAGGAATTTTGCTCATGATTATGGCTTTTGAATAGGTAACGTGATTAGGCACTATTAGAAGGAAGGTGTTGGCAACAATTCAGCTCCTTTAGACATTGATACACCAATCCCAAGGAATTGAAAGAGAACTGACAAAGGGTATGGTCATCATGGGCAACTTCAATTATCCAGAGATCTCTTGGGAGGAACACTCAGCCAAATCAGATTGGTCGCGTTCCATCTGGGTCTGCATTGAAGAGCTTTTTCTGACTCAGGAGGTGCAAGGGCCAACCAGAGGTAATGCTCTTCTAGACTTGGACCTGGCCAAAGGAGATGACCTGATGACCAACTTAAACATAGAGGGCAGCCTGGGCAATAACAACCATGAAACCATCACGTTCACTGTCTGTCTCAAGGCAGATAAATTAGATAGCAGGATTGAAGTTTTGGATTTAAAAAATGCAAATTTCAACAAGCTCAGGTCACTAGTAGGAAAAGTACTGCAGGACCAGGGACCAAAGGCAAAAGGAGTGCATGGAGAGTGGTCATTCCTTAAGGATACAATCCTTGAATCACAAAGGAAATCCATTCCCATGCAGAGGAAAGGTAGCAAATTGAAGCCCTCTTGGCTTAACAGATAAATCATGGTCCCCTTCAGAGAAAAAAGGGGCCTAAAAACAATGGAAGCCTGGGACATGCCCCAAGGAGGACTATACAACAATGACCTGAAGTTGTAGGGAACAGATTAGAAAGGCTAAGGCAGCGACTAAACTAAAATTAACAACAGGAATCAAGGACAACAAGAAATCCTTCTTTAGGTATGTAGGGAACAGGAGGAAAACAAATGAGAGTGTAGGGCCACTGCTCAACAACACAGGAAAGCTGGTTACTGGTACTCAGGAGAAAACTGAACTCCTGAATAACTACTTTGCTTTGGTCTTTCACTAGGCCAAGGGGAAAAACATGCCAAATAGGGTACAGAATGAGCAGGGTAAGAATGACCACCTTCTTACTATTGCTGTAGAACTGGTGTGTGATCAATTAAAAAAATTAGACATATATAAGTCAGCAGGACTGAATGAATTTCATCCAAGAGTGCTGAAGGAGCTAGCCGAAGTCATTGCAGAACCCCTAGTAAAACTCTTCCAAAATGCATGGCACTCCAGAGAGGTCCCTGAGAACTGGAAGATGGCCAATGTTGTGCCCATATTCAAAAAGGAGGACCTGGATAATGATAAGCTAGTTAACTTCACTTCTGTCCCAAGGAAAATCCTGAAAAAAATCATTAAGGAATCTACGTGCAATAGGTTTGCAGAAGGTAGGATTCTGAATCACAGCCAGCATGGTTTGGGTGCAGGCAGATCTTGTCTTACTAAACTCACCTCCTTTTATGTTCAGGTAACTTGCCACCTGAATAAGAGAGAGGAGGTTGACATTGGAGACCTTGACTTCCAAAAAGCTTTTGATTTGGTATCCCACAATGTTCTTATGACAAAATTGGAGAATTGTGGGCTTAACTGTGAGACAGTTAGGTGGGTATGAACCTGGTTGCAGGGTAGCACACAGAGAGTCCTAATGAACAAATCTGTGTCATCTTGGTGAGAAGTGGCCAGTGGTGTCCCTCTGGGGTCAGTGTTTGGTCCAGTGCTATTCAACATCTTCATCAATGATTTGGATGTTGGGGTGAAGAGCTCACTGGCTAAGTTCACAGATGACACCAAGTTATGGGGAAGCATGATCATGCTTAAAGATAGGCTGCAGATACAGGCAGACCTAGACAGCCTGGCAAGTTGGACAGATCAGAACCAGATGAAGTGCAACATTGAGAAACGTAAAGTGCTGCACCTGGAAACAAACAATCCCCTACACACCTCCTGGCTTGGCAACACCAATTTGACCAGCACTACGAATGAAACATGCCTGGGGGTAATAATAGACCACAGTATGAACATGAGTTGGCATTGCAACACTGTAGCCAACAGGCCAAATAATACTCTGGGCAAATAAGACTGGATGGTCACCTTGCTGGGGTCACCTGTCCTCAGCTGTCTTTCCTGCTTGGTGCAGGGGGGCTGGACTTAATGATCTTCTGAGGTCCCTTCCAGCCTCACAGTCTATAAATCTATAAATCTATCAATCAATGCATCTCCAGCAAAACCAAGGAAGTGATTCTTCCACTCTATTCAGCTTTGGTGAGACTGCAACTAGAGTAGTGGGCCCCTCACTTTAACAAGCATGTAGTAAAGCTTGAGAGTATCCAGAGAAGGGCCACTTGCATGATCAGAGACTTGCGCAACAAGCCATACAGGGAGAGTCTGAGGTACCTGGGACTCTTCAGCCTGAAAAATAAAGGCTGAGAGGGGACTTGGTAGCAGCTTACTGCTACATCAGGGTGTACAAAAAGGGCTCAGTGAGCAATTGCTCACTGGGGCTTCCTTGGGGAAAACTAGGAGTAATGGTCACAAACTCCTAGAAGACCATTTCAGGCCAGTGGCATCCAGTCAATATGGGGCACTTGGGTGCCACCCCATCAATTTCAAAATGACATGATCAGTATCATGATTATGCTCATGCACTACGCGTACACAACAAAAAGTTGAGTATGCTCAGTAAGCACCTCGGAGTGATCTCCTTGCCGCTCAAGTGGCACATGAGCAGTAGAAACACTTGAACAGTTAGCATGGACTGCAGTAACCACTTGCTTAAACTTGCAGTGGGGTGCCTGTACTGATGCCCCAGTGCAGGTAAAGAGCTGTTGGGAGGAAGGCACAAAGACAGGGGGCGCGCATGCAGAGACACGCATGTGGCCCCAGGCAGCCTACAGAGCAGCTCCAGCAGGTAAGTGGAGAGGGGGATTGAGGCCCCTGTAGGAAGGAAGGTGTGCCCAGCCAGGTGGGGCTTGGGGTTGGGGCTGCAATGCATGGCTGCAGGGCCCCAGCAGAAAGCAAGATGGAGCTCCAGGTGGCTCATCTGGGGAAGGGGGAGGGCCGGTTCCTCACTGCTATGCGCCCTTCTAGGGGGAAGGGGAGATCCTGGGACTGGTGCAGGCTGCAGGCTCCAGGTCCCATCCTGCTTCTCTTTCCCAGGGCTCCCGGGGCTGCCGGGCATTATCCAGTGGAGCTGTGCAGGAATTCCTCACCAGTTCTAGTCCCTCTCCTCCCTGCCCTGGCAGCGTGCCCCCTGCACCTGCAGCTGCTTTGAGGAGCCCCACACTGCTGCCCTCACTGCAGCCCTGCATGCAGGAGATGCATCACCGGGACAGTTATGCAGGGGAGAGAAGCAACAAGGGGGTTTTCTGTGTGGCTCCTTTGCTCTCTACAGTGTTGGGTTATGTGGGGGGAAGCAGAGCGGCAGGGAACAGTGGTGAGTGGGGTGCCTACTGTTCCCTGCCACCTTGCTTGCTGTGTGGAAAACCTCCTCACCACTTCTTGCCCCCCCACTGCCCCAGCAATGTGCCCCCTGCATGCAGGGCTGCATTGAGGGCAGCAGCGCAGGGCTGCACTCCTCAAAGGAGTGGCAGGTGCAGGGGGTGCATTGCCAGGGCAGCAGGGAGGGTGGGGTGTGAGAAGTGGCAAGGAATCCCCACGTGGCCCTGCTGTCCCCAGCTGCACCAGGTCATTCCCAGTGTGACATTTCAAACGCCCCACCTGTCTCACAATTCACCAGCCACGCTTGTTTCAGGCTCAACATTAGGAAAAATAAGGGTGAGTGTTGAGACTGTGGAATAAGCTCCATCTAGAGGTGGTGCAATCACCTACCCTGGAAATCTTCAAGAGGAGACTGGATGGTCACCTTGCTGGGGTCACCTGTCCCCAGTTGTCTTTCCTGCTTGGTGCAGGGGGGCTGGACTTGATGATCTTCTGAGGTCCCTTCCAGCCACGCAGTCTATGAATCTATAAATCTATTAAGTTAAACACATGCTTAATTTGTGACACATGAGTAATCCCAGCACTATTCAACATAGCAATTAAGTACATGCTTAAATTCTACTGAAAAATCAGGCAGATTTGAAAATTTAGCTTACAAAGGAAATAAAAATGTAAAAGTAGGTTCCATTAATCTTTATTAGTAATTGAGAGCAAAGAACTTCTGGACTTTTTTTACCTGTGAGACACTCATAATCTAGCTTCTTGGCTGCTCTACAGTCAGTGGGAATCCTAACAAGGCCTGAAAATTCATCACCTACAGTCATGAAGGGAAAAATGAGAATACAGAGTGGAACAAAAAAGCAAACAAGTGAAAAGAAAGACATGAAACAATTTTCTCTCAAGTTTTCCTAGATCAGTAGTAAGGCCACCTGTTTGTGGCAAAGACCTGAGAAGGGAGGTTCATTGAGGCCACCAAGAGCATAAAATAATATATAGGTCTTGTCCCATTTAAATATCATTGCAGGGCACTAACACAAATGTTAGAAACAAATCCCCAGGATTTACCTGTGATTTATCACTTCACAGACACAGTTGGTGAGGAGTGTGGAGAACATCAATGCAAAAAAAAGTATAGGATCCATTCCCGGCCCCTTGAAATCTTGGCCCCTTTGTAACAAAACCCTGATTTTCTTCTTTTTTAATTTAAAAATACATTCCCTTCCCTTTCCCAACCATTTCTGACTCTTTATCTACCTTCTCTATTCCTTATATGTAGTTATAAGTAATCATAGATAAGTTCTTGAATGCCATTAATGTGACAACCCCCTTTTTATATTGTAAATAGTGTTCTGTTATATTTGTATTCATTTTTACTGTTTTATATTTCACAGATTTCATAGATTTCATAGACATTAGGGCTGGAACGGACCTCGGGAGATCATCGAATCCAGCCCCCTGCCCAAAGGGCAGGAAGTCAGCTGGGGTCATAGGATCCCAGCAAGATAAGCATC
>NW_017728906.1:161022164-161028803 GCF_001723895.1 Crocodylus porosus
ATAGGGTATAGCCCTCTATACCCGTGGTCCGGTCATGGGTGGAGTCCCACCAGGTCTCCGTTATTGTATTCCTATTGTATGGATTTTTAGTGTTTTATATTGATATAGTATGATTTAGGCCAGTTCCTGTGAGTTAACCAAAGTAATGTCAAGCCTCCATCTTGTAATGTCAAGTCTCCATTTTGTGTCCACTTCCCAGGCATACCCTATTGTAACTGTGTTGCAGCAATGACTCTACCTACCCCTCCTATGTAAATTAGTTCCTGGATAAGAGTGAATGAGGGTGCTTGAGACATAATGGTAGCACACCTAAAAATAGCTCCTGCTGAACAACCGGACCATCAACTTAACGACCGGACCACTGCCTTGCATTGACTCTCCCTGAAATCACAAACCTAGTGCCAGGACCAGGGACAAAACCCAATATTTGAAAGATAAAGACCCTTCAAGAAACCAGCAACATGGCAACAAAGAACAGAATAGAAACCAGCAACTCCACCATTGTATCCCACCAGACAATGAGGACACCTGGAACTGCATAACCTCATCTGAACAGGACTGGCCCTTGCCTGGGCATATCCTTCCCACTGGAGTCACGGGTAGCCCACCCCAATAAAAGGGGTGGTAGAGTGTGATCTGCTTGGGGCGCCCTTTCCATCTGGACCAGCACTAGGCCACACAACCTATCCACCCAGAGGCCTTGTCAGCAACGCCCTCTGGACAACACTTCACTGGAGAAGACCCCAACTGGCCATTGAGGATCAACTCTTAGCCTGGGATACGTCGGTATCACCTACCTTCTTTGCCCAAGCAAGGGATCTGAGCTCTGTCTCTGCACACCTTGACCTCAGATCCCTCTACTAAGCCTTTTTCCTCCTGCTACCATTGTGTGAGTGCGTGTGGGAGTTTGTGTTTGTGGGAACCAATAACTTTATGGGCTGTGTAGTGTATTGCCTGTCTAATAAAACTGTTATTTGGAGCCCCGAGTTGGGTTTTGTCTTACTGCAGTCCCAGCCCTACTCTGATCTTTAAACCTGGCCTGCCTCCCAGCTTCTTCCTCTGCCCCCTGAAGCCTCTCAGCTTCTCTGCCTTCCAACTTCTTTGTCTCTGCCTCCCGTCTTCGTTGCCTCCCGGGTTCTCTCTCTGCCCCCTGCAGCCTTCAGCTTCTCAGTCTCTGCCTCCCAGCTCCAACCCTCACCACCTCCCGGCTTCTCTCTCTGTGTTCCCTGCAGCCTCCAGCTTCTCTGTCTTCTGGCTTTGTCCCCTGCAGCCTCCCAGTTTCTCTGTCTCTGCTTCCCGGCTCCAATCCTCTCTGTCTCCTGGCTCTTCCCCCTGCAACCTCCCGGTTTCTTTGCCTCCTGCCTTCTCTCTCTGCCTCCTGCAGCCTCCTTCTTCTCCATATCCCAGCTCTGTCTCCTGCAGCCTCCTGGCTTCTGTCTCTGCCTCCCAGCTCCAACCTTTGCTGTCTCCCAGCTCTGCCCCCTGCAACCTCCTGGCTTCTTTGCCTCACAGCTCCTCTCTGAGCCCCTGCAGCCTCCCGGCTTTTCGGTCTCCTGGCTCTCTCTAACCCCAATCTGTCTCCTGGCTCCAGCCCTGGTTTTGCTCTCTGCCTCCCAATTCTCTGTAACCCTGATCTGCCTCCCAGCTTCTCTCTCTTCCTTCTGCAGCCTCTTGGCTTCTCTGCCTCCTGGCTTCTCAGTCTTTGCCTCCCAGCTCCAACCCTCACTGCCTCCCAGCTTCTCTCTCTCTGCCCCCTGCAGCCTCCAGAGTCTCTGTCTCCCAGCTCTGTCCCCTGCAGCCTCCCAGCTTTTCTGTCTCTGCTTCCTGGCTCCAACCCTCTCTGTTTCCCAGCTCTGCCCCTGCAACCTCCCGGCTGCCTCCTGGCTTCTCTCCACCTTCACCTCCTGGCTTTCCCCCCAGGTTCATCTCCACCCAGGGCACCAAGTGACCCCCAGTGACCCCAGGCACCAAGTAACCCTGAGTAGCCCCAAGTAAGCCCAGGCACCAAATGACCCCAAGTAACACTCTAGTGTTAACACACAGCCACCACCAAAGTGCATGTTTGCCTGTTTGTGTATGTGTGTGTGAACCCATAGTGGCATATGTGCAGTTTATGTGTGTGTATAATTTTGTCATGCCCTTCTGCCTAGCAGCACAATATTGAGATTCTGAGTGTTGATTGGATGTGTGTCAAGTCAACACCTTTCTTTCCACTCCTATCGATTATACTTACAGTGAGGGCTGTACTGGAAACATCTGATATTTTTCTTCTGATAGACAGAGGTAACAGTATTTCATTACTCCCACATTCAAAACTTAACTTTATTTTAACAAAAAATGTCCAGGAGTTTTTACATAACTCATGAAAATAAGGCCTGACTCATCCAGTCAGTTCTCTTTTGCTCACCAACAGTTGTAAGTAGAGAGCCCTTTTCTGACGGGGTCTTTGTCCATCTGGCCTTCTCAATGCTCTCTGGTCTCTTCCTCTCCCTATTCCTTAAGAGCTCAAGCCACCAGGCTTACCCCAATAATAAAAATGAAGCACAATCCCATGTCAATTTTAAAATGAAAAAAAGATGGAATTATAAAATTCACAAATCACTGCTCCAGTTATATGTCTTATGTCTCTCTGTTAATCTATGTCTTGCCTATTTAGACTATAAACTCCTTATAGCAGAGATTGCCTCTTATGTATTATACAACATCTAAGACAACACTTTCCTCTAGGCACTACCAGAATACAAATGACAACAAAGATCATCTATTTTTTTAAAGAATAACAATTTTTTTGGCTTATCTTGAAAATTCAGTTCCTTTCATCCCTTCTGTTGAAGCTGCATTCACTGGGCACCAAAGAACTGAAGATTTACGTGGCTAGAGAAAGAGAGAGAGCACCTTGGAGAAAGTATGCTGCTTTGGAGCCAAGGGGTTGTGGTCATGGGCAGATCTAGGATTTCAAAAATCCTAGGTGTGTGGAAGATGCAGCTGGTGCCACAGGGATGGTTGCAGCCATACATTCACCCCCTGTGGGCAGACTGTACTGTGGCAACAGCTGCTGGGCAGCATTCCCTCTAAGTTGTGCAGTCACACAGGCACACACATGCCATGTTGCCAGGCATGCCTATGTGGCCGTGCACACCATGCAATTTAGAGGGAATGCTGCTGCTGGGGACCTATTTAAGTCCCCAGATGACTCCCCCCACCATACTTTGGGCACCTCTCCCTTCCAGTGCTCAGTGGCAACACCTTCCCCCACCATTCTCCTCTCCCTGGCTCCCGCAGGGGTTGCCCAGGGGTTGCCTCTAGGTGTAAGAAGAAGGGACCCTCCCACCTCCACTGTTATCCCTGCTGACGGGTGGGTGGGGGAACCTCAGGGCTGTTCCTTCCCTGCTCCAACTGGGAACTTTGGTGAACAAGCTGTGGGGGGTGCTGGGCTTGGCTAAGATTAACAGGTGGGTTCTCCTTTCCAGGCACTTGTTCTCCCTGCCCAGTGTCTCCTGCTTCCCTTCATTGGCTGAGATCAGGTGCCCCCATTGCCATCCTGTGTTGAGTCCAACACCCTGCGTAGCTGTTGCTCACAGTTGGAGTCCCTAGGAGAGCAGGGAAAACTCATAGGAGGGGGTAGGGAGAAGGGACCTGCTTGCTGCTGCTGCCATAGAGCCCATCAATGGGTGCAGCTGCTCCCAGTAGCCCCCAGCTGGAGTGGGGCAAAAGTGGCCTGGGTCTTTTTCCCACCCTCTGGTCAGCCAGCAGCAGCAGTGATGGCAGGCAAGCCCCCACCTCCTCTTCACTTTCTCTTTACTTGGTCCCCTCTCCCAGGTGCTCCCCCCCGCCCCACCAGCCTGGGACTCCAGCTCTGCTTCAGACCAGCAGACTTGGGTATCTGTGGCTGCAAGGAACTGGAGCTGCTGACAGCCCATTACAGGAAGAGGAAGTACATTAGTTTGACCCACTTCTCCAGCATCTGTATAGATCAGGCACTTCAATGAGGCTTTTTGGTGCTTTTATCTGTACAGATGTTGGGCAAAAGGGGTCAAACTTATCTGATGCCTCCTCTGGTGATGTGTTGTGTTTGGTGTGGGGGCGCACCAAGCTGAAAGTAAAATGCTGTTTTGTTTTTTGGTTTTTTTCACGTCCATAAGCAGCCCTAGTTTCTGGATCCCAACTTGTTTGAGATGTGTGATAGGCTCATTCATGTACCCTTCTAGGTTCCTAGAAAACTTTAAAATAAAACAGAGAGTAGCCTGATAAGGGTAGCTAAGTCGAGAGAGAGGGCTCACAATATTAGGATCACAATTTTTTAACTTCAGCATTTCAAATCCATCTCAGTCCTTCCTCTGATTTAGCCCATTGTTAATACATCCCACCTGCTGGCCATAGATGGTACGAATAAATACTCCTAAAAATCAGGTTAGTGAAGCCTTGTTTATGCTACTTAAACAGTGGAATGTAAGACTGGGAATCTTTGATCAGTAACTGAAAAACAAACAACAGATTCATTTGCATACAACAGATTACTTAGGAAGAACAAAGGCACCACTTCAAAAAGCATTAATAATGTCAAATGTCCTATGTGATTATCATGCATACTGCAAACAGTTCAAGCAAGCAAAACTTTCTTAGATGTTAAGTTTGCATTTGATTAAAAATATCACACAGTACTAGATTTCATTAGTCAGTGGGTGCATCTACATGTGTAATTAGTCATGACTAAATTTACTGTGCATTAAGCTAATGCTCTGTAAGTGATTTTTGGCAGGTGTCTACATGTGCAGGCACTTGGCACAAAATCTAGTGCCAAGTCCCTCCATGCCTGCCATGTCCCCCCGTAGCCACCGGGGGAGCTCCAGCCTCCGGCCACATGGCTGTCAGCACTTGGAACCCATGCTGAATTCAAACCCAGCTGCCAGCATTTGGCAGCTATCTTTAAAACACAGCCTGCCCTCTGAGCTCTGGCCAGCTCCTCCCCTGCCCAGGACCACGTGCCTGGTGCAGGGGAGCACATGGCAGCTTCCTCCTTGCCCACCGTGCCTCCCCATGTGATGGCTGCTCTAGACCCTGCCCCCACTCCTGCCCCTGCCAGCAATAATCAGTGCCCCATGCTCCTGCTGGCCATGGTTCTGGTCCTGCTGGCTCCAGCAGGCCCTCCCTGCCTAGGCCCCAGTGGAGCCACGCACCCACCAATGGGGGCAGGGCACTGGCTGCGGGAGGTTCTGGCCAACCCGCTCCTCCTGCACTCCCCGCTCCAATGCAGCTGCCTGGCTGCTCACACACACCCATACCCCCAGCCCACCCCTAGCACCACCCTCAGGTGTGCATGTGTAGATACGTGTCCATACTGTGCAATAAATTTGGCTAGTGCACAGTAATGCATCTCGTGTAGACACGCCCAGTATAAGCGGGAGGTTAATTAACCAGATTTTCTCTACATCTAAGCCTGGCTGCAGAAAAAATGTGGAAATTGATTAAGTTAGAAAGACTTGCTTGTGGTAAATAATTGACAAAAGTCAAGTAAGTAAGAATGGTAATAACTAAGACAGTTTAGCCATAGGCTAGAAAAACAAGCAACTGCAAGTTTCATTTCACAGGAATGATTATTTCAGCATTGCATAATACTGCAATTAAGTTTTAAGCAGAGAAACCTAGAAGCACAATGATAACTGCCATAAAGGAAACTCAAAGATCAGTGGTAAAAAACTAAAGCTATTTTACACAAATCAAGGATTCTGTTGAAATCTAATTAATACTTAGCTCTGTCATTTTTAATAATTTAAATGATTTATTAAAGATAATGAATGCAAGGATTTAATGCTACCCTGCCTCCAAATAATTTTCTATTGCCTAAACTTGAAAAATCAGTTCTGGGTTGTTGTTGTTGTTGTTGTTGTTTTGTTTCGTTTTGTTTGGGGAGAGGTTCTCTCATTAAAACAGAATAATCTCAATTATCTAAGTAGAAGTTAGCTCAGATATGCTCCATCCCCAAACATATTAAATACATAATCCTATATGACAACAATAGGCCTAAATGAAAGTTTCATGTGCATTTGAAGCTGAACACATGTCCCTTTAGGGAACTTAGAAAAATGGATACTTTATATGAATCAGAACATGAAATAAAATGTGTATAAACACAATATATTCACTAAAAGTCTACTCCAGCTACTATTAACTTCAATGGAAAAATTTCTCATTGACTCTTAACAAAAATCATATCAAATCTTAATGTTGTTGCTGCTAGATGACACAACAGCATTAAATTCTGGACTTCCACAACAAGGAGAACTCCTTGTTCCATTACTGAAAATGAATGGAAGGTGCTGTAACTAGGATCCCCAGTAACTAAGGGGAAACTCACATAACCAATCATTCTTTTTTGAATAGGTGAACAGAAATACACAGGCTCTATTATGTTTCCTGCCATAATTTTTATTGTAAATGTCATTGAGATCATTATTACTATCATAGATTTCATAGACTTCATAGACAATAGGGCTGGGAGGGACCTTAGAAGATCATTGAGTCCAGGCCCCCACCTGAGGGGCAGGAAGTCAGCTGGAGTCATAGGGTCCCAGCAACATAACCATCCAATTTACTCTTGAAGGTGTTCAATGTAGGTGCTTGACCCACCTCCAATGGCAG
>NW_017728906.1:161029785-161039204 GCF_001723895.1 Crocodylus porosus
GCCAGTCCATTAAGGATGGCCTCTTTAATAAACTTTTCTAAGACCTTCCCCGGGATAGAAGTCAGGCTAATGGGCCTATAGTTAGCCAAATCCACTTTCCTCCCTTTCTTGAAGATAGGCACCACATTGTCCTTCTTCCAGTCTTCGGGTACTACACCAGAGTGCTAAAAGTTTTCAAAGATCCATGCCAGAGGGTGGGGTATGATGCTCGCCAGCTCCTTAAGTACCCTGGGGTGTAGATTGTCAGGGCCAACAGACTTGAAGGTATCCAGCTTCTCAAGGTGTTCCTTCATGAGGTCAGCATTGATGGAGGGCAGGGGATCTCCCTCACCAGGACCTCCCTGTCCTGTAGTGGGCATGGGCGTCTCATGGGACTGATGAAAGACCAACGCAAAGTACTCAGTTAATAGGTTGGCTTTTTCCTGGGCATCAGTTGTCAGTTGTCCCATCTGGTTCAGCAGGGGTCTAATGTTGCCTTTGCTTTTCCTCCGGCTCCCCACATATCCAAAAAAGGACTTTTTATTGTCCTTGATGCTCAAAGCTAGTTGGAGTTCAGTTGCAGCATTGACTTTCCTGGTTTGCTCCCTGCAGGACTGGACCAGTGCAGAACATTTCTCCTTGGAGGTGAATCCCATCCTTCATTCTTTGTAGGCCTCTCTTTTTAGCCTCACGTGATCTGCTAGATCCCTGGAGAGCTGGGGGGACTGCTGTGCCCTCTTGTTGCCTTTCCTCTGTGATGGAATACAATTAGCTTGTGTATTGAAGATCTCTCCCTTGAGGAGCAACCACTCTTCCTGAACTCCCCTCCCTTTGGGGTCGTGGTCCCTTAGAGCCTCACTGACAAGCCTCCTGAGATTGTCAAAGTTGGCTTCCTGAAGTCAAGGACTTCTGTGTTGCTGACTGTCTTGCCAGCTTTACTGTGGATTGTGAAGGTGATCAGCTCATGTTCGCTTTCACCCAGCTTCCCATTGATCACTAGGTCGCTGAGTAGGTTATCCCCAGTAGCCAGTGCCAGGTTGAGCAGCGCTTTACTTCCTGTTGGCTCATAGACTTCTTGAGTCAGGTAGAGGTCATCCACATACAATAGGAAGCTTTGCAACCACTCGGTTTGCTGAGTGATCCTCCCACATGATGTCTAGGTAACTGAAGTCACCCATGACAACCATGGTCCTGGAGCATGTGGCCTCAGCCAGTTCCCAGGTGAATTCCTGGTCAAGCTCTTGACTTTGGGTTGGAGGTCTGTACTAGACTCCCATCATTGTGTCCCCTGTGCCATGTTCCCCACAGATTTTAACTCAGAGGGTCTCCAGTCATCCACCCTGTTCACCAACATCAGCTTGCAGGGATGCGTAGCTTTCCTTAACATAGACAGCTACACACCCGCCCCTTTTATCTACTCGATCTTTCCTGTACAAGGTATAGCTGTCTATACCTGTGGTCCAGTCATGCAGCTTTTTATACTGCTGGGGCCAGGAGAGGGCAGCTTTTTATACTGCTGGGGACAGTACAGGTGCTGGCCCTGGGCTTTAGTTCCCCTTGGTTGCAGATCTGGGAGAAGCCAGATAGGGTTATTTTGCCCCAAGTGGCACAACTTGCTACATAACAAAGTGCACGTCTGAGTACGTGTGTTGAGGCAAATTGCTACAGCTCAAATTTGCACTATTTCTATTTGAGCTTCTGCAAGTGTACATGCTTCCATGTGTAGGAGTAATTTAGTTAGGCTTCTGACCTATTTGACTAGAAAAACAAAGAGAGACCAGAAGATTGATACTGCTTATTTCAGTTAAATGTTCTGAGATAAGAAATCTTGCATGCCATGGTCTGTCTTGATATATTGCCCTGTGCACAGATAGTTTGTTTAAGTAAACTTCCTAAATGTCTGTGTAATTTACTATTGTTTTGTTTCTCCAAGGTCGTATTTTTTCCTCTTTCTCTGTCTTAAGTATAATTATGCTTGTAAGCTTAAAGAGTGTGAGAAATCCTTTGAAACAGACAAGTGGGTGATTCCCCTTGCTGTATGGAATTCTCCCTGTGATCACAGTATAGCCCTAAATAAAGAAAAGCTGGCTTTGTCAGTTCTGACACACAATGCGAAGTTTGAGTTCTTCCACATGTGTGGAAGCGCCCACACTGGCTAGATGTACCTTCCCTTTGATGACAGCTCTAGGACAGGTAGGTATAGAATTGTTTGCATTATTCTTATCTGCTATCACTGTGTATCAATAAAATTCACCTATTATCAAATGGAGAGGTCATGGTCAGTCTAAGGGTTGGGTCTGCCTGGAACAGAATCTGGGTCATAAATCCAGTGACAACAGAGACTGTGGGCACATCTACACATACATTAATGTGCCACAGATACTGCACATTAAGTTTAGTACTTGGATAACCAAATACTAAATCAATGTGCAGTAACTCATGCTACTGCATGGGTGCATAGGTTTTACAGTAGTGTATTAGCATGTTTTTTGCCTGGCATGCTACTGTGCAGTGTTATTAGGCTACTGTACATTTAACATTTCATGTAGACATGCCCTGCCAGATTTACTGATCCTGTCCATTGCTGCAAGACTTTAGGAGGTTGGTACAGGAGAGTGTATTGTTTCCTGTGGTAGAAGCCTGTGTAGAAGACCACACAGTCTTCTCAAGGTAGATATCTGGGCCCAGTGGCAAGGGAGAAACAAGAGACCTTAATCTTGGTGCACCTTCCTCTGTCTTTACAGATGTTAAGACATCTTCTTCTGCTTGATCCACCATTAAGGATTTGATGTTGGACTCTGGTTTGTCTGGTACCTCCCCTCAGGCCCTGTTCCCCATTGGTAACTCTGCCAGGAATGAAAGACTTCAAGCACCATACTCTGAGGATCACTGGGACATACAAGCCTCTCCACCACTACAAGGTTTTGGTCCATGGAGAAGTGGGCAAAAACAACACATATTTTTCTCCAGTTAAAAATAAACTAGAAGTCTCACTAATATGCTAGGGGTCTAGGGTTGTATTATTCCATTTAGTACTGAAGCAAAAACAAATAGAACATCACTGGAATGAGTTAAAAACAGTTTGCAGGGCTGTGAAATAGGAGCTTCATTATCAGGAGCATCTAACAGAACTAGAGTTTCAGAACGAAGGATAGCTTGATTGCTGGAACATTAAAGATCATTAAAAAGAAGAGAGGGTTGTTAATACTTGTGGAATGAAGAGTTTAGAAGGGATCAGGTAGATTAAATGACTGATGAAGTCAAGTGATTCCTTTAGCACTGTCTGGCTAGAAATGCTGCTGTCACTTCCAGGCAGTTGGTTTTAAACTTTGGATTTGGAATCAAAGGGAGGTGCAAGTACACCTGTGAACCCCACAGGATCTGTCCCTGTTTGATGCCCATTATATCTAGGGAATAGCTAGCCATTGTATCTGTCTAACTCAGGTGTTGACTGCTATGATGCTTATATAACATCCAAGACCTTTTCACATTGCACATTGCCATGGAAGAGATTCCATGAAAGAGCTGAGCTAGGAGCTGCTGGCCTGCTTCTGTTTCTTCTAAGCCTAAGGCAGCATGGCTATCAAATCATTGTGAGACCGTGTCATTATTTTCTGATTTTTTTTTTATATTACAATGCCATGGCTGAGACATAAAGCACCTATCTTCACTTCTTGTTTGTTATAGTTTTCTGCTGCCTGCCTTCAGTGTATTAACTAGAGACTGCAAGAAAAATACTTTTCTGTACTACACTGTACAGCAATCTGGCATAGAACAAAGCTACTAGGTTGAAATGATCTGTGATGAGGTCTTCAGTGTCAGAAGGGGGCCTTTCCACAGAATATACCCCTGTGAAGTGTCTCTTATTCTAAGTCAGGGCCTGGAATAGGCTTGTGAACCCTGCAGTGCTTGTAGTACACATCATCTGCTAAGGAGTTATATGAAGTAGAAGGATGCCCTACCCATTTCCTGCATTTCTCCAGTCTATTTTCCCCCTTAAAAGCCATAATAAATCACTCCTGTATATAGATACGTTTTGAGGATCCAAAGCCAGGGAGTGACTGTAGTGTTGCATTTACTTCTTGCAAACTGAAATTAATGAATGGTGGGTCTTCCTTTGAAAACCAGGGTATATCTTCACTGATCTGGACTCACTCCTGGGTGTTTCCTCTAACCCTTTTGCCATCCACATGTACAAAATTCTTGTCTGAGTTTTGCCTCAGCTAGCTGGCAAAGTTTGGGATTAGGGATTATAACCTCATTCCTGACTGTGGGGGGAGAGAGGAGGGAAACTAGATGTCTTACTTTGCAGTGAGGATTCAGGCAAACTGTTTGCGTATTGGCCAAAGGCAGTGCAGGGTGCCACCTTAAAAGACTTAAGTCATTCAGAAAGGCTATGAATAGGCTATTCATAGTATCTGATGAAGTGGGCTGTTGTCTACAAAGTTGATGACTTTCTGAATGAGTTAGTCTTTAAGGTGCCACCCTGCCCTAACTTTTGCCTAACTTCAGACTAATATAGCAACTCAAAGAGCATCTCAGTTTAACTGGAACAGAAGGAAGCATTAGATATATTGCCAGAAGCCCTAGCAACACACACTTGTGAGTGCAGCACTAATGAGAGCACAATAACTCAGGTAGGACTTTGTAGTATATCTGCTAGGGCTGTGTGAAGCTTTGATCACTGATTTGATTCAGTGGAGATTCAGCCTGATTCAGTGGCCGAACCTCCAATTCTGAATCAAATCAGGAGACCCTTTAATCTCTCCAAATTGAATTGGAACCCCCTGAATCAATTCAGAGAGATTGAGAAGATTTGATGATTTGGACATAGACACGGATTTACATGTTTTTTCTATGTACCTCAAGGTACCAGGCACCTCATGAATGCTGAGATAGTGGGGTGGATGGAGCATCCCATTGGAGTGTGTGTGTGTGGGGGGGTGGTCCCAAGTGTGCTCAGCAGCAGACCCACAAGTGGACCAGAAGCACTTCTGGTTCACTTCTGAGTCCACCAGAGAGCACGTGGGGGACCCTCCCCCACCCCCTGGCTCAGCAACTGGTGCTTCCTGGCTCTGGGGGACCACCTGGGGTCCCCCTGCAGCTGATCACTGAACCACGGTAGTGTGTGTGTGTGGGGGGGTTCCTTTGTGCACTTGGTAGTGGACCTGGAAGTGGACCAAAAATACTTCTGGTCCACTTACAGGTTCGCCGACGAGCATGCGGGGGCCTCCCCCGTGCTCCTCTGGAACACTCCATCTGCCCCAGCATTGCAGTGTCCATAAGCCATGCCTGGTACCTTGAGATATGTATTAAAAAAGCATTTAAAGTTGTGTCTATGGCCGAATTGCTGATTCTCTGAATCAGCATCAAATCTTCAGATTCAGATTTGGCCGAATCGAATTGGGACAGTGATCTGAATCAACGAATCAAATCACTGTCCCTGATTCAGGTCAAACCTGAATCTGAATTGAATACAGCCTGTTTCACACACTCCTAATATCTGTTCACATCTGGGCTGGATTCCTATGCAGTGAAGGCATGCTTGAAGGCTACTACTGTGTTTTTCGGTACCAAATTAGGTCTTATTGCACACCATAATTAAAGGTAAGCTAGTAACTGCTCCTTAATGAGAGAGATACTTGTACACATGTTTAGTTAGAAACTTTCCCCAGCATGATGAATTTGGAATAGTGTAACAATAAATATAATAACAACATAACCAAAGACATAAAGCAAATGGTGGATAAAATGCAATGAGAGAGAACTCCTATTTGGTGGAAATTAATATTAGGAAACTGTACTATAACCTTATAAAAGTGTCTAAGTGGAGGTGATCAACTCCTAAATATTACATAAAAATTACTGTCTGTCACTTTATAATCTATCCAGAAGATTAATTATTGGGAGAAGGTAATAAAGTTGCAAGGAGAAGGTATTTCATTAGTAAATTATACAGGCCATATGACATGGCTTATCATCATTATATTAACAAAATCTTGCTGGTAATTATGAATTCACTAGAGCAAATCCTTAATGGGTATTTTTATTGGTTTCAGAACAAAAATCTTCTTATAGAGGAAGGTTTGGATCTAGACTTGCTCCATTTAAAGCAATAGTCTCATTAACTCATTAAATGGAAAAGGATCAAGTCTAATTTCTCTGAGGCTTATAATATCCTTTAAGATTATGTCTTACTTTTTTCAGACTAACCAGAGATATTCTTGAAAAAATGTAAAGATTCTAGGAAACTCGATCAAAAATATAATTGTATTGCAAATTATGATTTTTCGATAAAGGTTTAACCAGCAATAACAAGGCCAGCAATAACAAGTAAGCAAACAAGCTTAATCAAAATTTGTACTGTTTAGAAAACTAAATACTGCAGTCACAGAAGAAACTTCATTTTTTTTCTCTAAGAAGAAAAAAAAATTCACAGCTTTCTGGCTGAAGTCTGGTTGGAATGGATCAGATTTTTTGTATATATGGCGTAAATAAAGACACTATTTATATAAGGTAGAATGCACTGTTGCAATGATCTAAAATTGAGAAGCCAGCAGGCCAAGGCACTTAAGAGAGTCCACCCTTACCTCAGCTCTGGTACAATCTGTGGGCAAGGCAAGAGCCCCAAAGGGGACACTTCCCTGCCTGTACACAAATGCCAGAAGCTTGGGGAATAAGCAGGAGGAACTCGTCCTCTTGCCTAATGCAAATAATTACAACATCATAGGGATAACGGAGACCTGGTGGGACTCCATCCATGAGAAAGTAGCTCAGGACTACTAGCTCTCAGGAACTTCTGGGTCCCAGCCATTTGGTAGCTGGGGACACTACCCCTTGTGCCAGCTGGACTGCTGAAGCAGCCCTGAGAGTTCCCTGAATCCTCTACCCACTACAGCACTATGGCAGTGGGGCTGCTGCCTGGCTGTGACCTGCTGTGCACCTGCCAGACCCAGATGGGGATGCACAGCCAGTAGAGGCACCTGCCCCTCTGGGCCAACTGCCAGTGAATTGTGGTTGCAGGGTTGGCCTCTGTGCAGCACTATTGCCACATGTGCCCCCTGCCCAGCCATCTGGACAGCTATTACCTGGAAGATGTTCCGGGTGTGGTGGCCTGCTTTGAACTGTCAAAGCATGTCCTCCCAGCCCCATTTGTCCACAAGGTCAGCCACAGCCAGATGGGTCCAAGGTGCCAGCTCTGAGCAGGCAGGCTCCTGCCACTGGCCTCCCTAACAGGAATTCTGTTGTTCCCTATTGGAAAAATGAAAAATCCCTGATAAAAAAATCCCAAAGTCACTTTGTAAAATAGCCCCAAATCCATGCTCCTCCACAAGTAAAACAAAAGACCACTATACAGGGAGAGAGGGTGAGACAGAGACAGTAATCAGTTGGACAATGTTTTATTGATATATCTACAGTGTTAAAGCAAGTCTCTTCTCATAATAGCCATGTGAACAGGCTGCGCAAACAGGCGTGCTTGTCTGCCGGCGCATGAGTTAGCATGGAGTTCATGCAGGAGGGTGTGCGGGAGAGCCTGAGACCCTGCCTGAGAACCTCCCAGGGTAGACAGTCCCAGCCATAGCCAGCCTACCAGAGGCATGACACGGATGGGCATGTGTCACACCCTGAGGGTCCCCTTGGGTCCCCTTGGGCTCTGCGCCCCCCACCCCCTCGGGCACCTCAGAGACATCCACCCAGACGGAGCCCCTGGCTCTTGGCTGCGGGGGCTGCCTGTCCCTTTTTCAGGCTCTGGGGCCTGGGAGCATGGCCACCTCCCTGTGTGGGGTCTGCTCCCTTTTGGGGTCTCTGGCGTGCCAGCTGGAGGAGCTCCAGGTCACAGTCCAGAGACTGCGTGCCATCAGGGACGGTGAGCAGGAAATCAATTCCTACTGCCAGGCCCTTCTCCCCAGGAGCCAGAGGGTAGACCACCATCTCCCTCCAGGACAAAGGAGGACTCTGGGACCTCCCACTCTGTCCAGTAAGGGGCATGAACCAAGGTGGTCAAGGTCCCCAAGGCCTGCTGCACCAAGGTCCCTGCCCCGCCAGAGCTTAGCAACAGATACACACCTCTTGCTGCTCCAGCAGAGCCTGCTGAGTTGCCAGCTTTCACAGGCAACACAGGCTCAATTGCAGCTACCGCCCCCGCTCTCCCCAAGACAAAACGTAAGACTCCATCCAGAGGGGGACTGAGGGGGTAATCTGCCGCCCCGACCCATTAGTCCCGGAAGTCTTCTGCTTCCTGGGGGCCCACATCCGGGACATTGCAGAGAAGATCCCAAAGCTCCTCCAGTCCACAGACCACTATCCTATGCTCCTTATTCATGTGGGCACCAATGACACGGCTCGGAGCACTCCCATCCGGGTCATGAGGCGCTACAAGGATTTGGGAGTGAGGCTAAAGGGTCTGGGGGCACAGGTGGTGTTCTCATCGATCCTTCCAGTCTCAGGCTAAGGGCTGAAGAGGGAGAGGAGGATCCAGGTAGTCAACCAAAGACTGTGGCGCTGGTGTCATTGGGAAGGCTTTGGTTTCCATGACTACAGCCTGCTCTTTGGTGAGAGAGGCAGCGAGCTGCTGGGAAGAGATGGACTCCACCTCTCCACTGGGGAGGAGGCTCTTCTCAGCCAGACTGGCTGACCTGCTTCACCAGAAGTTAAACTAAGCCCATTGGGGGACGGGGGGACTACCACCACTGCTGGCGCACTGAGCAACCCTTGCAAAGCCAGTGGGCCAAGGCACTTAAGGGAGCCCACCCTTGCCCCAGCCCTGGTACAATCTGTGGGCAATGTAAGAGCCACCAAAGGGACAGGTGCCTGCCTGTACACAAATGCCAGGAGCTTGGGGAATAAGCAGGAGGAGCTTATCCTCCTGCTCAATGCAAATAATTATGATGTAATAGGATAACGGAGACCTGGTGGGACTCCACCCATGACTGGACCTCAGGTATAGATGGCTATACCCCATACAAGAGGGATTGTGTAGATAAAAGGGGCGGGGGTGTAGCTCTCTATGTTAAGGAAAGCTACATGTCCCTGAAAGCTGATATTGGTGACTGGAGACCCTCTGGGTTAAAATCCGTGGGAAACATGGCACAGGGGAAACAACGGTGGGAGTCTACTACAGACCTCCCACCCAAAGTCCTGAGCTTCACCAGGAGTTTGCCTAGGAACTGGCTGAGGCCACATGCTCCAGGACATTGGTTGTCACAGGTGACTTCAATTACCCGGACATCTCATGGGAGGATCACGCAGCAAACTCCGAGTGGTTGCAAAGCTTCCTCTCATGTGTGGATGACCTCTACCTGACTCAAGAAGTCTATGGGCCAACAAGAGGCAAAGCGCTGCTTGACCTGGTACTGGCTCCTGGGGTTGACCTAAATGGCGACATAGTGATTGATGGGAAGCTGGGTGAAAGCGAACACGAGCTGATCACCTTCACCATC
>NW_017728906.1:161039304-161040444 GCF_001723895.1 Crocodylus porosus
TGGGGGCATGATTGACCACAAGATGAACATGAGCCTGTAATGTGATGAGCCTGTAATGTGATGCTGCAGCTAGTAAAGCGACCAAAACACTGGCTTGCATCCATAGATGCTTCTCAAGCAGATCCCAGGACGTCATTCTCCCCCTGTACTCAGCCTTGGTGAGGCCGCAGCTGGAGTATTGCATCCAGTTTTGGGCTGCACAATTCAAAAAGGATGTGGAGAAGCTTGAGAGAGTCCAGAGAAGATCCACATGCATGATCAGAGGTCAGGAAAGTAAACCTTACAATGACAGGCTGAGAGCCATGGGGCTCTTTAGCCTGGAAAAGCACAGGTTCAAGGGTGTTAAGTTTATCAGGAGTCACCACCAGTATCTGGGGTAATGTTTGTTCACCAGAGCGCCCCAAGGGCTGACGAGGTCGAAGGGTCATAAACTACTACAAGACCGTTTCAGGCTGGACATAAGGAAGAATTTCTTTACTGTCCAAGCCCCCGAGGTCTGGAACAACCTGCCATCGGAGGTGGTTCAAACACCTACATTGAACACCTTCAAGAGCAAATTAGACGTTTATCTTGCAGGGAACCTATGACCCCAGCTGACTTCCTGCCCTTTGGGTGGGGGCCTGGTCTCGATGATGTTCCGAGGTCCCTTCCAGCCCTAATGTCTATGAAATCTAGAAAATAATAAAGTAAACTCTAAATACATTTAATGAATTCATAAATACATGAATATATATTTTGCTGCCCTCCTACACGGGATTCGGCCCCCACACAAAGGCTATAGCCCCTTAACAGGTGGTTCAGCCCCCATACAAGGGCTATGGACCCCCAACAGGGGGTTCATCCCAACAGGGGACAAGTGGCCCCCACAAGGGCTACTGCCCTCCCTGCAAGATACACATGCCCCACCCTAGTCCCCCGATTGCTGCCCTACCTGGCCCCATCTCCCGCCAGCTGCTGCAGCCCCCCTAGTGGCTGCCACACCCAGACCCACCTTCTGCTCCCCTAGACCTCCTAATGGCTGCCCCAACCAGCCTCACCCCCCAACCTGCACCCCCCAGGCCCCTTCAACCCCAGACACCATCACTTCTATTAAAAAAACCAGAAAAAAACCAGAAAAAAGCCTCTGCTTACCTTAGAAGC
>NW_017728906.1:161040739-161053699 GCF_001723895.1 Crocodylus porosus
ACTGCCCCCCCTACCCGTTACTCACCGGCACTGGAGCCCTGGTGCTAAAACACGCAGCCTGGCTAGCCATGTGTTTCAGCACCAGGGCAAGGGGCCAACCTCAGAGATGCTTTGGTAGCCAGAGCATCTCCGTGGAGGTCCCAGGCTCTGATTGCCTCAGGGCACAGTCCAGGACCATGCCCTGCTCTGCTTTTTTAAACTTTGATTTTTTTTAGAACCAGGTGTCTAATTTTCTCCCTGCGCTGCAAGTTTGCAGAGCGGGGAACATTTTTTCATTCCTGCATATGCCTGGGGTTTGAGGCGGGGCAAAAGGCACGTGCGTGCTCATCTGGACACGCCCTGTGTGACCTTCACCCTAAGGTTCTTTCTTGAATTTCAGCTGTCAGCAGCCTGGAGTTCAGAGGCTGACCACCCCCACCCCCATTGTGTCATGTGGGTGAGATGGGCTGGTGGTGTGCTCTCTGTCCATGGTGGCCTTGGCTTCCCCTCCCCGGGACCCTTTGCTGCTCTGAAATCCCTCCTTTTGTATTCTTTCTCCTCCTCTGATGACTCTTCATCTCTGGGCATCATTGATTGGTTTCCCTGTTTCCCTGTGATCCTCATACTGTCCACATTCTGTCCTGTCAACATATTCCAGTGGGTTCCAACAAACCCATTACATTTACACAAACTAATTTTGATTATTTCCAGCATTCTCTAATTTGGTCTATTTAACAAAACTAGAAATCCCCAAGGGCTCTGCAGAATGCACTGTGACCTAGCCAACACAGCAGAGTCTCTTATCTCATGTTATGGTACATGTTTTCCCAGCCTGTGTGTCTGCTTGTTGCTTGCCTATGTCACACAGTGGGCCTTGAAGGAAACTTTGTCACAAACAGGCTATTAGAAATTAGTTAATCCTTGTTGTTGCCCTGGACCATTGTTCTAATGTACATATACTTTACCCAATTCCCAAAAGCCAACATCTAAATACCATTTTCTAGCCATCAGTCTCCAGCCAGCCACAAATCTGCATGCAGGTGGAAGTAGCCTGATGGTCATCTTGCACCTGGATTGAGACAGATGCAATTCAGCAGCTGCTACTGTGACTGAACAGTCCTATTTAGCATCCCTTCTGCTCATTTCACACAGGGAAGGGGCTATAAAAGGTGACCTAAACCTAGCCTATCTTATCTGCTTCTGGCTGGATAACTTTATCCAGTGGACTCATTCTCTCTTCAGTGGAAAACATTGTAAGAAGACAATGATTTTCTCAACTTGGAATGTTCACACCTTGATGCAAGACAGCAACTGACTAGAAAGAAGAACTACCAGTCATCTCCAGGAAACTAGTGAGTTAGAACATCAACACTACATCTCTGATTGAGACAAAATGACTAGATAAGGGCCAGCTGAGGGAAGAAGATGGAGGCTATGCCTTCTTCTGCAAGGGAAAACCAATCCAAGACAGATGCATTCATGCTGTTGGCTTCACCATGAAGAATAAGCTCATCTGTAAACTTACAGAGCTTCCTGTGGGCATTAACAAATGTCTTATAACCCTCCATCTTAAGTGCAGCAACAACCCAGTATGCCACCATCATCAGTGCATATGCTACAACACAATGCTGATGCTGATGTCAAAGAACAGTTCTACTCCAACCTTGACCATGTTCTGACTAATACTCTCAAGTAAGACAAGATCATTCACCTCAGTGACTTCAATGCTTAAGTTGGATGTGATCTGGAATTCTGGAGTAGTGCCATTAGGAAGGAAGGCGTAGGGAAAGCCAAATCAAACCACATCCTTCTCCTGAGCCAATTCATGGCACACAGTGTCATCATCACAAACAACATCTTCAGATAGAGTGACAAATACTGGACTACATGGAGACACCCTCATTCTAAGCACTGGTACCTCCTCAACTATGTTATTGTTAGAACCCATGTTCAAATGGATGTTTATATCATGGGTCATGCAAAAAACCAAAGATTCCTAGACAGATCACTGCCCTGTCAAATGCATTATGAGTATCCAGCTTGCTCTGAAACACTAAAAACAGCCAAAAGCAATGTGAAGGACTCTTAACACCAACTCTCTTCAAGATCCAAAGGTCTGTAAGAATCTCTAACAGCATCTCTGTGAAAAGCTCTCTGCCCTGTGCACAAACGAAGGCATTGAGGAATGCTCAAAGGGGTTTAAAACCATCATCCATATCATTTGTACTGAATTCATTAGCTATACCACCCACCAGTACCAAGACTGGTTTGCTGGGAGTGATACTGAGATCCAAGCCCTCGTGACTGGAAGAGAAAGGTTCATTCTATTTGGCAAAATTACATCTGATCTCTGCAGAAGGAGGAGACATATCATCTCCTCAAAGCCAAAGCTCAAAGGAGGATCCAGGAAATCAAAAAATAAGTCACAGAGATCTAACTTTATGCTGACAAACACGGCATACACAGCTTTTTCAGGAAGTGAAAGCCATCTACAGCCCAACTTTCCATGGTCCTACTTTCCTGTGATCTTAGGATGGCTTGATGCTCCTCAAAGTCAATGAATCTATCCAGCTAGATGGAAAGAGATCTTCAAGGCACTCCTGGACTGTGAGTCAACTGTGGCAGATACCACCATCAAATCCATCCTGCAACACCCTGAAAGGGTTGCCAACCCTCCTATCTTAGAAGATGTCTGGTGTGCCATCAAAGAAACCAAGAACAACAAGGCTACTGAACCAGAAGGCATACCTGCTGAAATCTACAAGGCTGGCAGCGATGAACTTGTTCTGAGACTCCATGAATTTATTCTCCAAGTTTAGAACAACAAAGAGATTCCTGAGGACCTGAGAAATGCCAGCATCATGACTATCTTCAAGAAAGGAGATAAGTCTGTGTATGGGAACTATTGACCTTTACATAGCAAGGAAAATCCTTTCCCACATCCTCCAGAACTGTCTTTTACCTCTTGCTGATGAATTCTTGCTGGAATCTAAGTGTGGTTCTAGACCATCTCCTGGGGCAATAGACATGATCTTTGTTGCCTGACAGAAGAAAGTGTTGGGAACAACATCAGGGCCTGCATATGGCCTTCATTGATCTTATTAAGGCCTTTGATTCCATCAATTGTAAAGACTTGTGGAAAGTACTGACCAGATTTGGATGTCCTGAAAAGTCCATAAAGGTCCTGAGGCTTCTTCATGACCATATGACTGTCACCATTCTTTGTAGTGGAACAAAGATAGATCCATTTATCATCCAAACTCGGGTCAAGCAAGGATACATCATTGCCCCAATTCTATTCTGACTTTTTTTGACAGGCATCCTGGTTCTCATTAAGGACTACCTTTCTTCTGGAATTGACACTGAATAACAAATGGATGGAGGGCTCTTCAACCTCTTCAACATTTTCAGTAAAAGAGCAAAGTACTCAAAACAACCATCCTTGAGCTTCAGTATGCTGACGACTGTGCCATCCTCGTGCACACTGAGGAAAACCTCCAGACCATGCTGGATCTCTTCACAGAAGCCTACCAAACTTTGGGCCTCTCTCTTAACATTGAGAAGACTAAAGTAATCTATCAGCCTTCCCCAGGCCATGAATGTGATCTCCCTCCCCAAATTACCACCAAGCAAAAAACTCTGCAAGTACTTGAGCACTTCTCCTATCTCGGTAGCCACCTCCCTCAGAAGATGAACACTGATAAGGAGATACAGTCCAGGATCCAGTTCACAAGTGCCTCCTTTGGAAAATTGCTTCAGCATGTCCAGATTCATCATACTCTTCAGAAAGACACCAAGATCCAGGGCCACAATGCATCAACCCCACTCTTTTCTATGTATGTGAAACATTAGTAACCTACCGCTGTCATCTCAAGAGCCTCGAGAGGTATCACCAATGATGCGTCAGGAATATCCTCCACATGAAATGCAAAAATTGCCACACAAACACCAGCATCCTCGCTGAAGCCACAGTTACCAGCATGGAGTCGGTGATTGTCAAACACCAACTTCTCTGGATTGGACACATAAATGCATGACTCTTGACTTCAAAAACAACTGCTCTACTCTGAGCTTAGTAATGGCCTGAGATCTCATGGTGGTCAGAAGGAATGCTACAAGGACACACTGAAGGCAAGAAAACAGATGCTAGCAGAACCTCAACCAAGCAGCCTATTTTGAGGTAAAATGTCTTGCCCTCAAAGCAGAGAACAGAGAGTGGAGGAACAAAAATGAGAGGAATCCCAGCCTGCAGCCTACTCACCCCTATAGAAAGACCTGCAACTTCTGTGGATGGATCTGTAGCTCAAGGATTGGACTCTTAGGTCAACTTAAGACCTATGAGTGAACTATGGTAGAGCTCATCCTCAAATCAGGGGATTGCTGATGAGTCTATTTTTAGCCAGAAAAAAAAAAAAAGTTTTATGTGTGATAATGTACTTCACCATCAGCACCCTACTTTTCAAAATTCTGTATCCCCCATGGTATCATGTACCTGATTAGTTATACAGTTCAGTAGAGCACGTATGGATTCCCACTACATTCTGCTGAGGGGAATTAACAGCAGCTTGGAATGGATTCCTGAGTTCAAATGTTACTCTGTCATCAGCATATATTTGGGTAACTTGCTAGAAAAAAGTACTAGTGCTGACCTGCCTACAGGATAACAACCCAAGCATTGCTAGCAATTACCATTTTAGTCCATAGAAAATAGCTGTGCAGTGTGCAGTGATTCTTAGGGTTCCTACCTTAAAAATTAAGTCTGCTCAAACACTCTTGAATACAGCAAAGATAATCTTCATGTTGATATTTCCTAAATTGTGTGTCCTTGACTTAGCAATTTTAATATTCTTGTAACATAGTTTTTTTGGTATGTAGTAACATATAAAGAGATAGACAGGCAGGTTTATAATTATAGTGATATCTAGAAATGTAATAACTGCTTTGTGGATCGAAGAATGTGAGCCAGTGTGGTCTGGAAATTTCACTTAGAGGCCTGGGAGACAGAATTGGTGTAGCTTTAACTCAGTATGAGCTACTTCTCTCTTTCTCTGACCTCAGGCAGATAACTGTGCATGACTTCCTTGGCTCTCAGTAAACTTCCAGCTGTAAAATTGGATTTTAAAAGAAGGCAGGTTTTCACTGAAAAACCACAGGCAACATCTGAGTTGAGTTTTGAAGGATAAATAAATTATCCAAAAAAGAAGGGGGAAAAAGTGATAGCAATGCCTAACAGCACCAAGGTAATTATGGACCAATTTATATTTCCATTACAAATGTGTTTCTATAATCCAGCCACACATAAATGACTGTTGACTGAACCTTACAATGTAAGCCCTATCCTGGGAGCAATTATTTTTTTCTCACAAATAGAGATGAAAATCTTTCAGTATGCTTCTGGATTCTGGGGGGACCAAAATAAAGACAACCCTATTTTCTCACACTGAATCTTCTTGTTCTCCAGCTAGTCAGTAAAAAAAAAATCAGAGTTAAACCTTACAGAGCCTCCCTTTGGGCCAAGTCTCATGAGGTACACAGACTGCTGGGAGTGAAGGCTGCTCAGTATGCTGCAGATACCCAGCCAAAATAAATAGCCCTGATTTTGTCACTCCTAAAAGCTAGGAGATTTTCATTTGTATTTGTTAGACAAAAAATAACCTCTTTATCCATCCCACCTCTCAAACACTAAGGGCATTTATACATGTGCTCCAGGAGTTGGGGAGATGGAATGGAGTACCTTAATTAAAGCAACTCTGAGAGTGCCCTAATTAAAGCACCCAGAGCATTTCGTGTATCAGCAGGGAGGCTTCGTGTAACCTCTGGTAGGGGCCTCGATCACCCTAGATGCAGGGACACTTCATGTAACCTCTGGTAGGGGCCTCGATCACCCCAGGGAGTACCCCAGAGTACTTGCCTACCACAACTTTGGATGTAGCTTCAGTGGTGGGGTCTCCTGTTGGAGGTCCCTCGAGGTCAGACGTTCCTCCTGATGGATATTCGTGGGGCTCCACCTCCCCTATATCCCTTCCATATGCCAGTCTATGATGGGTGGCCTGATGTCACTGCAGCTTGCCCTCTGATTTTGGTGGTCTTCACGCTCTCTCAAGTACTAGGCCATATTTCTGCCTTAATGACGTACTCTTGGGTCTGTCGGATGTTTGCCTTCTCCATGGATTTGTCTCTCAGGTTCGGTGCTGGTTACCGATTACTTCTTGTGAGTGGCCCTTCTGGCTCATTATGTTTCCTGGACCTCATGGCTCAAAGTTCCCACCCATGGTGCGCAATGAATGAAAAAAAAGAAACACAAACACAACTCCATGCCGTACTTAACAAGAAACAACAACAACAAAAAAAATAAGACACAATGAAAGGGAGGACTGGTGGGAAAGAGAGAGATCAAGGGGAATGGTCCCTCTTCTCTCCCTGCCCTGTAGCCTGTGTCTGGCCATATCCCACGACGCTGCTCCCCTCTTTGCCACCAGTTCCTTCTGCTACTCTCCTGGTCAGTTCCCCTCCTACCGTCCTATGCAGCTGGAGCATGGAACCGCCTTGCCTTCCACAGTCTCCGCTGCCTGCTTCAGGACGGAGTCTTCTCCCATGCTTTGATGATGCCTTCAACCGGCGTGTAGGCTGTGAGCATCTGCTGCTGTTGCCGGCATCATCCCTCCTTGTTCAGGACTTTCCTGGATTGCAGTCCAGCCCAGCCTGCCCCGTGCAGATCTGGGGCAACTCCCATGCCCTCCTAGACTGGCAGCACATTGCCATGTGCACAGAGTGGTGAGAGCCCCCCTCCCCAAATCCCATTCCCCCCTGCCCCAGCTGGGCAGCTTGTTTCAGCCCCAATCCCTCCCTCACTGTGGGGGCATTGATCTGTGCCCCCCTTCCCTCTCCCCTCTGCCAACCACATCAGACTTACCAGCTGGAGGCAGCTGTGTCCAGTGTGGTGAAGACTGCTGCTTGTTTAGTTTATGGCTGAATCTCTGAATCCATGCTGAATCTTTTCCAAATCAATTCATAAGCTTCCAATTTGATTTGGACCTTTTAATTGGTTTCCTGATTCAATATGGATTCTGAGATTTGGCTGCTGAATTGGACCAAATCTCCTCTGAACCGAATTGGCTACCAAAGCTTCGCACAGTCCTACCACAAACCCTCTCTTAGAGTAAATTGCTTTAGTTGGCTCAGATCCCCAGGTAGCCTGACCAAGCAGTCATCACATTCTCTCTCTTGTTTTCCCTTTTTCTTCCCATCTCCTCCCCATATCCCTGTCCCTGCTTCTTTCATAGTTGATGCCTCTCTCACATTTGTTCCACTTTTCCCTGTGCCTTGGCTGTTCTGCATGTGGGCACTCTGCTGCCCCTCTACCTGCTGGTGACCTGCCCCTAGTCCTCCTGATTTGGGGGGCTAGCAGTCACAGTGTAGGGAAGCTGGCTGGTGCCATTATTGCAAAGCAACTGTAACTGCATGGCTTCCAGCAGCAGCCACTTTTTTAGCACCCTGCCCCACCCAAGTTGGCACCCAGAGTAATTGTCCCATTCAGCCTACCTCAGTTATGCCACTGGCTAGCAGCTAGCAGTAACAGTGCTAGCTAACAGCTAGTAGTTACACCTCCTCCCTAGGTGCTACTCTCATCCCTGACACCTGGAGCTGGAGCTGATAGATTTTTGCACCCTGGGGCACTAGGATGGAGGCATTGGTACCTCAAGCCTCTGGCCACACAAAACAAAGCAGGTGCAGGATGCTGCTGCAAAAGGAAGTGTCCTTGCAAAGAGCCAAGTTAACCCTTTCCTGCTCTGCACATACCACTGTTTTATACCACAAGCAAAGATCCAAAGCCCGTAATTCAGCAGTAACTGCAAGTCCAGGAAAAGGCCTTGGCTCTTGGTGGTGACACCTAACACCTTCTCTTGCAATGGTGTCTTGCTCCCAGTCCTGTTGCTAGAAGCTCAAGCACGCCCCCTGCCCACCCCTCCCCTGCCTTTATCCACTGGACACCTCCCTTTACTGAGTGGCCAGGACTCATGTGCCACACACACCAACTGCCTGTGCCACTTACACCATATACGGTGCAGGTTGGTCACCATTGCTCTAAGCATGCCTGCAGGGCTAGGACTGCTGGCAAGGTTGATGTTCTCCCACCTTATTTGTAGATTCCTCATCAAGACTTGCAGGACTTTGACTTGACTGAGGCTCTGAATGGTCCATTAGCTTGGCACCAATTAAGTAGCTTAGCACATGCCAACTAGTGGAAGCTTAGGCACCTATTGGATTAGCAGTCACTGGGAGCCTCTACATGTGATATTAATGCAATGCAATAAACTCCAGCATATTTTATACCACAGTTTATTGCTCCCATATGCAGCATTTACATGTATTCAGCACATTAAGCCAGGGTGATGCAGCCCCGGCTAGTAGAGGGCTGGGGGAGGGGGTTAACCTGCCAGCCAGGAGCTGCCCCTCCCCCAAGCTCAATGTGCTGCAAAGGGGCTGGCTGGGGCAAAAGGGTGTTACAGTATAGGACATCCCACACACTGTGGCACCCTAGCTTCAGTTGCTGTATATATGTGTATTGTGGTGGAATAAATAACTCTGCCATAGGATAGTACTTGTGTTGGGCAGTGCTATCCTATGGCAGAGTTAATTGGTTTACTCAAGCCTAATGACTTATGAAGAGAGGCTGAGGGAACTGGGTTTATTTACTTGGGAGAAGAGAAGACTGGGAGGGGATTTAATAGCAGTTTTCAACTACATGAAGGGGGGTTCCAAAGAGGATAGAGCTAGATTGTTCTCAGTGGTAGATGATAACAGAACAAGGAGCAATGGTCTCAAGTTGCAGCAAGGGGGGTTTAGATTGGATATTAGGAAAACCTTTCTCACTAGGAGGGTGGTGAAATACTGGAACAAGTTAACTAGAGAGACTGTGGAATCTCCATCCTTGGAGGTTTTTAAGGCCCAGTTTGACAAAGCCCTGGCTGGAATGATTTAGTTGTGGATGGTCCTGCTTTAAGCAGAGATGATCTCCTGAGGTCTCTTCCAGCCCTAATTTTCTATGATTCTATTATTCTAATAGGGGCACACAGATAGATGGTGACACTTTACTAAGGAGCTAATTAGTCAATTCTGCAGTAAAGCATCTTGGGTAGATGCACCCACTGAGAAGCAGCTTTGAAATGGTCAGGGACAGATTTAGGTACTTAAATTTGCCCTAAATAGCAAGTCTTGATGTCATTATTGTTGCAAGTTCATAGTTGTAGTTAATTTAGTTTAGATCTGGTTCTGCTGTGTGCTTCATGATTTTTCATAACTTCTTGCTTCTTGTGATTTTTATATGAAAGTATCATACCACAAAACTGAATTTAGCTTTCTTTGGAGACCCATTCTGCAGGTCCCTCAAACAGAGGAGACTAGTATGCTGTGCAGGATCAAAGTTATATTATTAATATATTACTGAAACCTCAAACTAAACACACAGTTAAAAAGTAGTGTTTGAAATGAGCATAGGTATTGGACTTAAATTACATTGCAATTCCTTAGTGCCATTATAGTCAAACAAAGTATTAGGGCACACATTTTATCCAAGAAACTCAGAGTTGATGATAGACCTTACTGCCCTGTTTTTTTTTCTTTTTTTTCTTTTAGCCTCGGTCTGTTTGGAGGCTGCATTGGATTTTTTGCTTTGATATCACTGAAATGTTGGCATGTCAACACACACTTTAAGCAAGCACAAATTATTAACAGGTGAGAAGAAGATGTTGCAACGTTGCATACTTCCCTCAGAATGGTGAATCTCTTCCTGGAAGAAGACTATAACATACAAATGCAAAACAGAATTCATCTCATTCCAAAAATTATACTACATAGGTTTGTTTTTGGGCATTGATTATTACTGAAGATGTAAGATGGATCCTAATACTGCTCTGATTGTCCTAACACGATATTCTTCCCAAAGACTGAGTGGTGATACCAACCTTGTATTCATAATTTAACAAAGTACAGATTGAACTAGATATCCCATCCCAGGAACTGCCAAATGACTTTATTCCATTGTCATATTGGGAGCAGTGGGAGTTTAGCACATCCCTGCATCTGGCTCTTCATGCAATCTATTTATTTTTGTTTGATTTATATGAACATGGTAATGTTCCAAATTCTTGTTCAAACATGAGAGAGTGATAATTCTGTTAATGTCCCTGTTGTGCAGGCTACTAATGCTGGTACTGGAGTAGCAGAAACTGATGTGCAGTCATATATTCATGAATCATTCATGAGCAAACAGCTAGTGGTGCAAGTGTAATAACAACCTTATGATTACGCATCTGATAAAGTCCTTTTTTCTTTATTAATAAAGCGGGAAATGTCCTTTAATCAAGCTCTCCGTATATTTAGATTAGATACGTACAAGCTACTATATGAAAGGTGAAAACCAAACACAGGCCTTACACATAGGGCCTAGAAGTCAGTCATTCTTTCTTTTCCTTTATAATTTTTATTGCAATACAAAGCCTCAGTTGTACATTAGATCAAAACACACAGTGAGAGACTACATGGAAGTGAATGAATCACCTGGTAGTTCCTAGAATCACTGTGGCTCAGGCAGGTAGCATGGCTCCCAGAAGGCAGATGTTGCTTGATGGTTCCAGAGCCTCTGAGAAGATGTGGTATTTCTTACTTGTGAGTCTCCCTTTGCTAATTCATACATGGCCAACAGGTGAGGTTCCTCACTGCACCTGTAGCCTACAGTTATATGCCCTGTACTCTTCAGGGGATAGGAGGAATATGTGCAGCAATGGCACAGGGAGATGGGGAAAAGGAGTCATTCCTTTTCCATTATTCCTCTGCCTTGTGCAATGGCCCAGCAAGGCTAAGTGATATATTTGCAAAGTAAGAGGGAGTGGAGTAATTGATGTGACAGCTAGAAAAATATTGGGATAGAGAAATGCCAAAGAGGTAGAAGTAACATAAAAGCAGAACATTACTGATAAATAGAAGAAACTGGCATCAATCTTTTGGTCGTAGGCGTTACCACATACTTTCCAAAAGTAATACCAGGCTTCCTGACAATCTCCTCTTATTCATTTGTTTGAAACTTGCTCTGACTTCTCTTCCATTAAACCTCAAAATGCTGTTCCCAGGACACCAGAGAGTCCTATAATACAAGAATGGATTAGCTGGAACTGATAGCATTAAAACTTAGGAGGGCAATGAACTGAATGTCGCTGATTCAGATATCTCTACTCTGGGAACTAGCCCTTTATGAAAATTAAAAGGTCCTTGTCTACCTGGAAAACACTGACATACAGAGAAGGAAAGAACAGATTAATCAATATTTTAGTCACCATACCTACTGCTACTGGCAGTGGATCAAGTGGAAAGAAAATGCACATAGATTAATAGTCTGTTGGTCATGTATGCATTGTTGTAACTCAGAAGAAAACAACCACAACAAAAAATCCTATTTCTATTTCTTTTCTGCAGTAATGCTTTCAGCAACTGCTGATAAGAAAAGCCCAATCAAGTAAAAATCATGACCCAAATGAAGAGGAGGAGGAGGACAGGAAGGGGGAAGAACAGATGATATTTATGACTGAATAAGAATTTCAATCACTGTAGCATAAACGATGAACTTAGGTTCATTGGCAGTAGGAAGAGTTGACTTAACAGATGGTAGGCAGCTCTTGTCAAAGGAAACAATTCTGAGCATGAGCTTAATTGAGTGGTTCAGATCTGTGTAAATTAACATTCTTTAAAGCTTTGGATATTCTCAGGTGGATTTTCTGGGTAAACGTTTAGAGTTTTTAAGATCTTTTCAGCAAAACATTCTTTATCAGACAAGGTTAATTCCTCTAGTTTTGAAATTATGCATAGGAAATAAGTGCAATAATCTGTCTTCAGAAATGAGATAAAAAACACAAGAGTTAAGCTGCACTCTTATTTGTGATGCACATGATCTTAAGTATACTCCTATGTAAATTCTGTTACTTGAATAGTTCTAGGGGCAAACATCTGCCTATATGAAAATTTATTAGAAAATAATTTCATTAAATATTCATTTAAATATCCAGTTTTGTCCCTCTTGCCAGCGTGTGTGTAAAATGAAACTGTGAAGGAGAAATCTAAACAATTCAGTGGTTCTACATTAACCTTTTTTATTATTATTATTTTTCAGTCTATCTACAGCACACAACTGGATAGCAGATTTACCACAGTCATATCCCTCTTTAAGAAGAACTAATAGGCATATCTCAATAATCTTAAAGCTTGTGTGATGCTCAGCAGGACTGTTTCCAGGAACTGTGGAAACAGAAGCTGCCCATTAAATTGACATTTGTAATAGAAGTGCAAGCAGTGAGTTTCCACATATTTCAGTCCACTTGGTGTGCTATCTCTGTGAGATAAATTGGAAGGAAACTAATACAGACAGAAGGTTATGAATTAATCTAATCTCTAGAATGACATGAGTCTCCTTGCTTCAACTTTAAAAAAATCCAAGAAGTTGTAAAATAGAAAATGGTACTTTTAGGTCCGCAGGCTATGTCATACTAATTTTCCACTGCCTTACACCATGCTCTCAGATCAGCTGTTCAGAAAATGTTGACAAAAAAACTGCAAAACTGCAAAACAGTACCAAAACATTAGTGAAAATCCCCTGTCTTCAGAGCCCTGGCCCTGGTTCATGCCTTATTGCAGCCCATATATCTCCTTTAATCCTCAACCTGACCTTCTGAAAGAATGGTGGTATGAGCAGTGACAGTCATCTTCTTTTATTACTGTCCAGCCAACACAGCCAGCCATTGACGTTTGTGCAAAGTGCCAAATTATAATGATGTACTTTCACACTCTCCTTGCATGAGTGCAAATGGCTAAACAGGACATGAGATGGTAGAAAATTCAGCCCTTTGGCTGTTATTGAGAACTGTCGGGGAAAACCGAAGGATCGGGCCCCAAGGTCACGGTGGGCCGGGGTGGCAATTAGATACGGACAGG
>NW_017728906.1:161054439-161066084 GCF_001723895.1 Crocodylus porosus
GGAAAGTAGGTCAACAATGATTGACAGCTCCACAGGTCACCCAGGGGGCAAGGACTGGGTGAGCCTTGGAAATTTCCACTCACAGCTTCAAACCGTGCATGTCAGTTTAACCTCTTCTGTACTAGCAGCACATACTCAAAAAATTTCCATGACAAGAACAAACAAAGGAAGCCTTTTTAAGGACTTACCTTTTAGTGTAAATGATGAGTCAGTTACCTTTTGGTGTAAGCACCTGTGGCTCCCTGACTTGAGAGCAGTTGCCCTTGCTCATATCAACATGATCATAATTCTATAATTTCAAACAGATAGCTCCACTTTTTACTCATCAGTGCTGAGGCAACTGTAAACAGTATGCAGAGACTGTCAGTTCAATCCCCTATTGATTTCAGTGGATGTACTTTTTATTTATACTAAATTAAGTGATAAGAGAATCAGTTCCAATGGCCAGTTTTACAATAAAAAGGATGAATGCAGACATCTGCATGAGAAGAATAGTTGTGTCTACTTAATTATTTGTGCTTGCAAGTTGTAGTACATTCAAATGATAACCATGTAGTCTAGTGAGGTGGGCATTATTCCCATTTTATAGATGGGAAAAACAGGACATGCAGATGTGGAGTGACTTACTTTAATGTGCAGTGATGAAAATAGAAGCCTTACCCCATACCTTCCAGGCCTTTGTCTTAAATCACATGACCATAGCTCTCCTACTGAAAGGAACATCAGAACAGGACAGCTCCCAGGAAATGACACGTGCTAGAAAACAGAGTAACCAATATGAAATTTAAGGCCCATGCTTGTATATTGCCCAAAGCTGTGCTGCTCAAATTGTGAGCAGGGATAGCATTAGAAAAATCAGAGTAAAGTATGAACTGGAGAAGAATTACCCCTTGGAAACTAATTGAGAACCATCTTAAATTTTTTTTTTTTTTTAAGTAAATTCACTCCTGGATATTTTTTTCTTTCTTATTTCCTGGTTTTCACTCATTTCACTTCTTAAAAAATTAGATGCATTTTGTTTGTAATAAGAAACAATTTCTAGCATGTGCTAAGTGCTCCCTGAAGCATGGGGCTCTGTGCGGGGACTCAGATGATGCATGCTTAGAACCAGATATAATGGCAACAGCTACGTAGTCATAGAATGTATAGCAGGCAAGGCTAAAAATGCTGGCTAATACCTGTGGTTGATGCCATTGGGAAAATCAAGGGACTGCAGACAGATGAGTTAGGCAGCGAAATGTCCCTCACTTGCATGTCTGTTCTGTGCTCATCATCTTGTACATATGGGAAGCAGCATGCTTCAGGAGAGGGGTCCAGAACATGAATTAAGAGACGTGTATTTTGTTCCAGGTTGTGGTTCTTATTTGGAGTGAGATCATGGATGATTAGCTTACCCAAGCCTCAGTTTCCCCATCTGAATAATTGCACTGCTCTTCCTTTATGAAGCACTGCACTTGGTGGGTAGCCTGCTTTGCCAAGTGATTACCACCAAGGATAGCAGTAATTAGCAATAGAATTTTTCAATAGAATAGAAACATTTGATGTGTGGGTGGCAAGAAAATAGTTGCATTAGGCTGGACTTCTCCCACGCTCTGTCTTCCTCCTTGATTGTTTTTTACACAGACTTCTCGTCATAGAACAAATGATGGGGGCACACGAGTCAGATGTTTTCAGCCATACAATACTTGGGCAGTCACTTGATCCCTCAGTTTGTTCTCTCTCACTCATTTTTCATGAGTCCAGGCAGAATGTTTCTGCAGCAGCTTACTATAGATGTCTTCATTTTATGTGCCATATAACAGCTTGAAACATATGGTTCTCTTTAGGCAAAATCCTGGCCCTATTCAAGTCAATGGAAGTTTTGTCATTGATGTCAACAAGGCAAAGATTTTGCCCTATATCTTTAATTCAGGTTTGGCCTAGTAATATATCATCTCACATTCCTTTCAGAGCCCTCTGCAATATTCAGGTACAGAGGACAGATTTCCTTCTTCCTAAGTCAATCCCCTGACAAGTCTTGAAATTGTGTTATAATGTGATTTATCACTTGCTATGAGGCAGAAAAAGTGCATTTGAGTGACATATTTGCACCTCATGATTTTGCTATTATTTTCAAGGATATGGCCATTTGTTTTTCTTTATCCAGCCTCTAATGTCTATATTAACGCTGCAATGCATGTTAGGCCCTCTATGGCCAGCCAAACAGTTACAATATTTTTAAACTAAGGGTGGCCAACCTATAGCATGCATGCTACAAGTAGTACTGATAACCTCCGAGTGTGGCATGTAGAAGATTGGGGAGGGGGCAGAGAACACAGCTACAGATAGGTCAGGGAACAGAAGGCAGAGCAGTGAATGAGCAAGAAGCATTGGACAAGGAGCAAAGAAGAGCACTAAATCAGCAGGGAGCATAGAGCGTGGGGGAGAAAGCAGAGTGCCATATTGGGCAGCAGCAGGGGTTCAGAGTGTCACTCAGGGAGGGTACAGGGATTAATTAGTGGAACACCTGCCAAAAAGGTTGACCCCCCCACTGTTTTAAATCATTACAATATTAAGAATAGGGATCCTTTTACATCATACAGGCAACATGCTGCTGGAAGCCACTGATTTGAGGAAGCAGCAAATCATCTCTAATTAAAAATATGGTTTTTATTCCAACATCCTATACCAGTGGTGCTCAACCTTTGTTACAACTGGAAAAAACCTTACAATCAGAAATGGACTGAGCGCCTCATAGAAAAGCACTGCAGGAACTATGGCACTTTACACAAAGTGCCATGAGTTAGAGTGCCATTGAACCCAACAGGCATTCATGTGCTCATGCCTGTTGGGTAGGGGAGCTTGGAGCCTCCCTGCACTGGCCTAGGCCATCAGGCACGGGCACTCCTGCAGCTTCACAGGAGGCTGTCAAATCACCCCTCTTCCCAGCCCTGCAGCCCCCTCCCGCCTCCAGCTGTCAGAAGCAGCTGAGGGAAGCAGGAGACAAAGACCTTTGCCATGTAGCACCTCTCCCCCCAACTACCCCTGATGGGGTCGTGGGAGGGGAGGTGGACCAGGCCCATTCAGTGGAGGGTGGTGCTCCCTTCCCCTCCACTACTTCCATGTGAGCCTCTTCACAGCAACAGCTTTGTGGCTGCCATAGTCAGAGCTGGGGTGGGGAGGGGGAAATAGACCTCCCCCCTGCCCCAACTTGCAGGCCTGGCCCGGCTTCCCATAAGACCCCAAGCCAGGGCCATGAGGTGGGGGTGTTCAGTTCCCTCCCCCCCCCCCAGCTTCAGGTACAGCAGCCAGAACTGCTGCTGTCAAGATGCTTGCAAAGGGGGTGGGGGGAGAAGGGAGCCCCTCTCCCCATGCTGTGGAGGCCCAGTCCATCTCCTTCCAAGACCTCAGCAAGGGTAGCTGGCTGGGGGGGGGGGCATGCATAACAGGGGATTTTCTGTCTTCTCTCTGGGACAGCTCCAGGGATGGACCTGGGTCAGTGCTTGCCTATGCGAGCACCAGCCCGGCCCCCACAAGCTACATGGAATGCAGACAGAATAACCGAAAATTAATCCTTGCAGGGAACCTACACATCAGTTCCCTAAGGCATTCTGCCCTCGATAGCCTCTGATTGATACTACGTTAAATAAGGGTTAAATGTTCATGATTGGCCATTTTAAAAACACTCTGCAGCCATCGTTTGTTGTGTTATGGCTACAGAGTGCTTTCAGGGAACTCATTGCACAAAAATGTGTGACTTCCACACACACCCTTGAAGAGCTTACCGTGTGTTCAGAGCTCCATTAGGAGTTCATGCTAATGTGCCAGTGGGCTCAGACGGAGACATGGCATTAAGTGACAGGCTATTAACATGGGCTTTATGGGCTGCATGCTGTAAATTGAGCACCACTTTCCTATACCATTAATATGTCAGGCACATATAAGGGACTAATTTAGAATTAATGGTGAAAGCAGAAGCTTATTGTGTATTCATTAAGGAGGACATTTTCAAAACCACTTCAGCTTACCTTGCACATGTCCAGATATGTAGTTGTGTGCACACCTACCTTTGTATGGATTTTACTGTTGCACCTGTATGAATATTTCAAAAATCAAAATAACTGTAATAGATTTTTAATACCCTAATGCTTTGCTATGCTCAAAAGTAGTTAATTATTTGAACTGCATAGGCAGGTGGTAGAAATTTTAAGATGCACATGAACAAGATGGCATATTTATTTTTTTACTAACATCACCATCTTTGAAAAAAACATGGATACTGCCATGAGTACTCATGTGATGGGAGGGATTATCTGAAAGTTAGTTTGCTAGGCTTAGGAGAAGTTATCAATATGTTGTTTTTACTTTGAGGAATATATTCTTCAGATAAAATCCTAGTCCCATTTAAATAATTAGTTATTAAGTTTTAATAGGCACAAATTCACTTGGTATGGAAAGACAGATGCCAAAGAATAACAATAAATAACAATAAATCCAGCATTAGAAAGACCAATACTATTCAAAATCTTCCAGCAGTCTGGCAAGAAATGCTGCTGCTCTTATGTATTTTCCTGTTGCATGGAGCATAAGTTTTACATTATGAAATACATTTATCTCTAGCTTTATAAAAAACTAGTAAAATGCTATTCGTCCTTAAGGCAACTTTTAAACAAAGGTAGATATTTGTGCTACTAATATGGTGTTAACTTCGGTATGGTTATAGTGGTTATAGTTCTCTAAATTGGAGTAAAGACTGATTATTATTGCATAGTTGCATATTACATAACTAGTTTGATATACTAAATAACAAGTATTGGTAATTTCTTTATTCCAGGCAACTAAGACCATCAATATGTTTATAGAAATTAGGCTTTGGCTACTGTTAAGGCATCTGGAACCAATAATAAATATGGTGAACTGACACTTAGAGTCATGATAGTCTGAGATTGAAATCCTGGCTGCAATAAAGAACTCACTACCATCAAAGGCATTTAAATTGAAATTATCCCTAGGCTGGAAGTACATTTGCTTGATTAAAATTATAGTGGGCAGATTCTCTAAAGCAATTTCCTCATCTCATCATGCTTAGATGCCACCACAACACCACCTTGCCCCACTTCCTCTGGATGTGGCCCAAAACACTTCACAGATTCAGTATACACACTAGGGGAAGTGACAGAAACCACTGGACCATGGCATAAAATAAAATATTTGTAATTCAAATATTAAGCATCTAAAACATTTGTGTCAAGAAAAAAACCAGGAAAGCCAGAGCTAAGTTGTTGCAAAAGAAGTCTAGCATGCCCTAGTACAGGTGGAATATGAGAAAAAAGAGTACAGAGCTTAAAAGTCAAATCTATGTCTGAAAGGAAGAGAGAATGATGCAAACACGACAAGCAAATATTGAATCAAATGAAGTGAAAGAGAGCACGACAACGGAGCCAAAGCAATACCACTAGACACTGAAGTTTCTCATTATTAACTTTCCATATTGTGACAGGATCAAACTTGTAAACAGACCTTTATGGAAATAAATGTAACGGCAGACACCAAGTCTTACACAGATACTGTCTTCACACTGAGGTAGTTATTAGGATAAACAGTCTGTTATAGGAGGAAAATCTGACCAAGTCCAGAGTCCATAGGTTAACAGTGTATCTTGCACTTACTGGCTGCAGTAATTGAAAACTACCAAAGAAATGTGTTTAAAACGTAAGGTAAGAATGTACCTAGCTACTGTAAGGTTGGCACAGGACACCCCATCCCCGAGCAAAGCACAGACAATCTTTGCACTGTGCAATCAAGATACATTAGTAGTCCCCATGGGAAAAAAATGCTGAACTGTAGTGGGTATCAGCTGCTGTGCTCAAAGAGGAGGGAGCATTATTATGCTCATCACTGGCTCCATTTTCTGGCACTGTCTTTGTCAGAAACTGCATCTGTTCTAGCAACTCAGGATATTATTAGGTAAACTGTGGATACCCTAATAGGCCCCAGACTCTCAAGGCATCCATATGTTGTCAAATTTCAAAATCATCAACTTGTTTAAAGAACGGATTCCTTCCATAATCACAGCAGGTCTCCTGATACCAGCTGCTTAGTACTAGCATCACAGTTCCCATTTCATGAGTCACACTGGGTCACCTTATCTGTCTAGATGGCTCATGTGTCCTTCTCTGGCACCTGCACCATTTATGCAAGGAACTCTGTATTCTTCCCTATCTTCTAGCTATTTATGTGGTCCCAGTGTGAGGCAAGTGCTGACCAAAGTCCAATACAGCTCAGGGGACGGGAAAGCAGTGCAATGCCTGTGGTTCTACAAACACGGCCCATTGTAAGGTTCTAGTGCATGGCTGTGGTACACCAGTTCCCTGAGTATTTGCTGAGCTCAGAGGCAAGCAATGTAGGTGCTCACAGTACTGTCCTTTGGTGGGGTCACAAAAATAGTGCACACCACAAACAACCAGATTCCTCTGGCAGGACTGACAGAAAGAAATGGAACAAATATCTGGGACATAGTTGCTACAATTTCAGGGAAACATATAAATGCAATGTATCCCAGCTTAGCCCCATAGAAAGCATCCAATCTGGGGGGAAGAAGAGGGGTGAAGGAAAAATACTCTACTGTTCTCCTGTCTCCAGACCACAGCCCAGGGTGGTTTCACTGTTGAAGCTGCTACTAGACACCTACCAGCCAGGCAAGCCTCTGTCCAGCTCTGAGGCACTCAAGCTCTGGATTGCCAGACTGCTGCTACCAGCCACCTGGTTCAGTCTCCACACAGCCTTTGTGTTTTCTTGCACCTGCCTCTTCAAACCTGCGTTCCTGTATTAAAGGGATCATGGATCTCTGCTGGTTGGATATTGTACTGGATGGTGATTTTATTGCCTACTGCTTGAGCCTTAGGTTCATTATAAAATTACAGTACCACTGTCTTCTTTTAAGAAGTGTTTTGAATAACTTTACTAAGGTACATTTCAGGAGACACACTTTGTCCGTAAAGGCAAACTCAGCTCCTTATTTTCAGAAGATTGTGTTTTTAACATACAGTGACAATTGTGCAATTGTGCGTAATACACATCCAAGCTGAATAATGACATTAGTTAATGTCTGGATTTTCAAAGAAGCCTAAATGCTTTGTATAAAGACCTCTCTCATGTGGTGACAGTAAGTTTGCTAATACCTCTTCTAAGTTCCTGAACATACTCTGTATGAACCAAACATTTCCATAACACTAAAGAGATTCAAAAAGTGTTCATGCAGTTAATAAAAATGGTTTGTCTCACCTCGTCATTCTGACTGCATAGTGTTTGCTCCACAGAGGACTGAAAGTGGAACGGTTGATTAGTTTTTGTGTACGTGAAAAATAACACTCCGTGAAACACTAACCGTCTCCCTTCAAATGACTATTAGAAGCAGCATTGCTGAAGAAGTTATGATCAGTGACCTTTCTCATGAATACAGTGATATTACATAAGCACTAACTATACAGCTGTACATAATAAACCAAAATCAGGATTGTGGAATTCTGTGGGTTTCACTGTACTTACTGTAGGCATGAATTTGCTCTTGTATACAAATATTGGTCATTTAAGTGCAAGCCCTAAATAATTATCTGATGTACATTGATGCAGCAGTCATTTACAAGATTAGATTCTTCAAATTGTTGGCATATATATTATGATTGCTACAGGTTTGAAATTTAGTTACTGGAACATAGTCACTGAGCTTCATTCTGTTCTCTGTGCTAGTGTAAATCAGGGACAGTTTTCCTGAAGTCATTGGACTAACCCTAGTGCAAAGCCAGTATAATTATAAAGGATATTGTATGTAAAAAATGGTATTCATAATATGCAATGGATGTGAGCAGAGCAATAAGCAGATAAACAAACATAAACCAGAAAGGCAGTTGTATTGTTGAATCTTGCAGTTGTCATATTAAGGTAGTTGAAATATTCAAGTATGAGCACTCAAAGTTGGATATCTAAAATGATACTTAGGCATTTCAACACAAATAACCAGATTTTCAGAGGTGCTCACTTCTGACACCAAGAAGTGAAAATTTCAGCCTTAGTCTTCTGAACATGGAGTTTATTTATAAAAATTACCATGCTTTCTGACATCTTTTGTAAAGCAAGTCATGCAATGTCATGTTGAAGACGAAAGAGCAGGCTTGCCCTGTGTGGTCTGGTTGTTGTCACTGATGCTGATAGATTGGTTGCTTAAGTAGATTAGAGCACATAGTTATCAACAGGCACAATTTAAAAAAATAGATACAAAAAACGCTCCTTAAACAAATAGTTGTCTTCAGTCTTGGGTGGGTGGGATGTTTGAAATGTTGACTGATGAAAATATCACTCAAAAATTCCATGTAGTAGAGGAAAGATCCTGAAATTCCATTTATTTAATAATCTTCAGCCCTTGAAAGTTAAATGCCAGTATTCTAATATTATAAAAGGCTTAGTTTGTCTGTCCGTCTGTCCATAATGCTTTTGCCCAACTGCGCATGCACTAATTGGCTGCACAGGCCGGGAGGCCAGGGGCGGGGCTAGCTGAGTTAAAAAGAGAACCTATGGTGCAGTGGCTCCCTTTGCCCCACCTCCACACGTGGCAAAAAAATAAATAGGCATGAGCACTTTACAAGCAGCAGGGCCAGCTGAGGAATGGCAGGAACCTCTCCGTCCTAGCAAGGTCAGACCGGAAGTGGGGGGAGGAGGAGTGGAGTTGGATCCAAACCAAAGGAAGGGGGGTAGGGCAGGACAGGGGGGCAGCGGCAGTGGGAGGAGTGGGGTCAGACCTGAACCAGAGGTGTGATCAGACCTAAAGAGGGGATCAGACCTAAAGGCGGGTCCAAATGTAGGGCTCCATCCCTGCCAGCCCCTCTTCCCCCGTCATTCTTGATGGGCAATTTGCTAGTTTGAGCATAGTGTTGCATTCTTTCTCTTCTTTTTAATTAGGGGCCAGGAGAGTTAACCCTTTGAAGTACAGGGAACCCCACAGGGAACTTTTATATGTACTCTAGGGGCGAGGGGGGGCAGCACTTTAGAGTGCTCTGGGAGCCGCTCTAATTAAAGCTCTGCAGCATCTTGTGTATCAGTGTCCCCATGCTTAAAAATGGTAGTGGGGGCACTTGAACTAAAGCTCATTGGACAAGCTTTAGTTCAAGCACCCCACCACCATTTTTAAGCATGGGGACACATATATGAGATTCAGGGCATGTCCTTTATGATTAAACACTCTTCTTCATCAGCGATTGATTGTAAAGCCACAAAAGAACATAATTATTATATCACATTTCATAAAGGTGCATGATTATAACATACACTGATAAGGAAACAACAGCAACAGGGTTTAACTCTTTGTTACCTAAGTACAATTTACAGATACCTAATAATGCACAATGGAAACATGGACTAGTACTACAACAGTGAGCATGTAACCTTACAATATACAAACTCATTACAAACTGTAACAGACTAATCTATTAAATGATAACAGTCAATTCAATCAAATGGTGTTTGTTGTCACTATGACTCAGTAGTGGTAAATCACGATGCATTGCTCCCGTAGACAGCATGTGCTGGCAATGTGGTGACCTCCTAGGAACCTTAAGCATTTTGAAATGTCTTTCTCTTCTTCTCCCATTGTCCATGATTATCTGACTGGCTGTAAACGTTGGAGGACATAGTTCTCCATAGAGTATTATATGATTTCTGTAGATGTGAGTCCATCAGCTAAGGCTACATTGGTACCTCATATGGGTTTGAGCCATACTTATTAATCCTTAGGAGATCTAATGTCTCAGGCTGTAAATCTTGGAACTGCTGGTACAGTTTAATATGGTGTTTGTCTAGAGAAACCAACACAATAAATTCACTGCTATAAATAAAGTGTTGTGGAGAAAAGAGGATATATTGATATTATTGTTTATAAATATTATATAAACTTCAATTTACTTCCTCTTTGGTTGTTCTTTTTTTTTTGTCTGACTGTATGGGCATTTATACACATGCTTTGGTGGTGGTGGGTGGGGATGGGGTGTTTTAATTAGAGCAACTCCAAGAGCCATTCTAATTAAATCACCCAGAATGTCACATGTACCAGCGTCCATGTGTTGAACAATTCTGGCTGGGGCAGTTTAACTAAAGCTCGTCAAACACATTTTAGTTAAGATGCCCCTGCCACCATTTTTCAGTGCAGAGACACTGACACATGATGCTGGAATCTGCAGCAGACTTGATTAATCACTGTGTAATTACAGCACATTAGAGCAGCTCCACTGCATGTGTATAGGTGCCCTATGATTTTAAATCTAGAGGGGATGTTCGGAAGGGCATAGGCCTTAGTCAGATACAAGCTACTAGGCTTAAAGTAGAAGTAACTGGGTAAAATTTAGGGTCTGTGGTATACAGGAGGTCAGAGTAAAAGATCTAATGGTCCTTTCTGGCCTTAGACTCTATGAATCTATGAGCAAGCAGGAAATGAAACGTTAGAGATAAGATATTGTCAGGGAAAGCACCAAGTGTTCTTAACAGAAGATGGTTGATGTATTAATCACAGAACTCCAGCCAGGTTAACAGACTGACTATACCTGGGTTAGGAGCTAACATCATAGGGAAAGAAACAGACAGTTGAAAATGAGTGACAGATAGGCAGTGGCCGGTATATAACTCCATATCGAAATAAATTTTCTTGTTTCAATTAAATTATTACATAAGTAATCAAAGATGGTCTAGTAAATTATATCACTCAGAAAAGTCCTTGACTCTTTAATAAAGACCAGATAGTCACCAAAGATGTCCTTGATAGTTGTTGGCTCTTTCTGTGTCTCAAGCCACAATATCACAAGCATCTGAAACCACATACAGGCTACTCTGGAGCTAAGTAAAATAATATGCCTTTTTTTTACAGAGGGACTGAATCCCTACACTTTCCTTTACCTTCAGTGGAAAGTTTGGGTGTTCAGCAAGTTAAAAAATAATCATACTGCTTTATTAAATAATTAGATGCCTAATAAGGATTGTGGTGCATTGTTTCTAGAACCCTGACCTGAAAGTGTTTGCCTTAGTTGTTAGTTCTTTCCAAAGCTGCATGTGCGTGTGTGCACACATAAGCATGCACCTATATATATAGGTGCACACACACACACACACTTAGGGTTTGTCTCCGTTGCAACGTGTATAGACTTGCCAAAGCTAACTTTAAACTAGTTCTCTTGGGAACTGATAACACAGACATCAGTACAGGCTACACTAGCTTAGTTTGGACCCTGAGCCTGTGCTGGTGTTTGTGTTATCAGGATGCCCTGTTTTTAGAAGCCTGTGCTGATGTCTGTGTTATCATAGGCATCTTAACTATATGATGTCACAGCTCCATTACTATGAGTACCTGGACTAGTTTATTTAACAATAACATGGGTAAATCTACATGAACTGTGATTACCTTTAGATTGTGAAGAAGACATGCTGAGAGAAATACCTCATTTTTTTATAATTTTACATGTAGTTTCATAGTTTCTAGGGTTGGAAGGGACCTGAGCAGATCATCTAGTCTGACCCCCCCACCATGGCAGAAAATAATACTGGGGTCAAACGACCCCAGCAAGATGTTCATCCAACCTCCTCTTAAAAACCCCCAGGGTAGGGGCCAGCACCACTTCTCTTGGAAG
>NW_017728906.1:161066095-161076889 GCF_001723895.1 Crocodylus porosus
AGTCTTCCTGCTCATTGAGATGATTTGTTCATGCTCTCTCAGTAAGGCTTCCTTAAAGTACAGCTAGCTCTCCTGTACTCCTCTCCTCCTCAGACTGGCTTCCCAAGGGATCCTGCCCATGAGTTCCCAGAGGAGGTTGAAGTCTGCTCTTCTGAAGTCCAGGGTCCTAACTCTGCTGTTCTGCATCCTTCCTTTCCTCAGGATCCTGAACTCAGTCATCTTATGGTCACTGCTGCTCAAGTTGCTATCCACTATTACATTCCCCACTAAGTCATCCCTGTTTGTAAGCAGCAGGTCAAGAAAAGCATGGCCTCTAGTTGGCCACTCTAGCACTTGCACCAAGAAGTTGTTCCCAACACTCTCTAAAAACTTCCTAGATTGCCTGCGCACTGCTGTATTGCCCTTCCAGGAGATGTCAGGGTGACTGAAGTGCCCCATGAGAACCAGAGCCTGTGATTGCGAAACTTTGGCTAGTTAGTTGAAGAAAGCCTCATCCACTTGCTCCTGGTCTGCTGGTCTATAGCAGACCCCCCCACCATGACGTCACTCTTGTTACGCTCCCCTCTTACCCTAACCCAGAGACTCTCAACAAGCCTATCTCCAGCTTCATAATGGAGCTATGACCAGTCACATGGCTCTTTTACATAGAGTGCCATTCTTCCTCCTCTTCTCCCTTGCATATCCTTCCTGAACAGTTTGTACTGGACAGTGGTCCAGTCATGTGAGTTATCCCACCAAGTCTCTGTTATTTCAGTTATGCCACAGTTCTGTGACTATGCGAGGACTTCCAATTCTTCCATATCTACCTGCTTGTTTCCCAGGCTCCATGCATTTGTGTACAGGCACCTGAAGTAACTATTTGATTGCCCTGATTCACCTTTGTTGCTAGGGCTACGTCTGTGTTCTCCAGATGAACCGCTTAAGATAGAGGTGAAGATCTCTGCTTGCTGCCTGAAGTCACAAGCCTCCAGATTTCATCCTCTTCAGTATCCATTAGGACTGTGTGAAGCTTCGGTCACTGATTCGATTTGGCAAAAATTTGGCTGGATTCGGAGGCCGAATCTCCAAATCTGAATTGAATCAAATTGGAACCCTCTGAATCGATTCAGAAAGATTTGGAAAGATTCAATCATTCAGACCAATCTGACCATGGAGTAAAATTTCTTTTTGACCCTGACACATGTAGTAGAGAAGGGGGTGGGGAGTGGAGCAACCAACAAAGCCCAGAAACATGGGAAATATCCATTGTAGAACATAGGTATAGCTACACCAGTGGTTGTCCAACCTCTTCTTGAACACCTCCAGTGTCCACAACAGTCCACAACTTCTATAGGCAGTCATTCCACTGCCTCACTGTTCTAACAGTAAAGAAATTTTCCATATATCCAATCTAAACAATCTTTACTGCAACTTCAAGCCAGTGGTTTGCATCCTCTTCTCTGCAGCAAGAGAGAAAAGATGTTTTCCCTTTTCTTTATGGCAGCACTTCAAGTATTTGAAGACTGCTGTCATGTGCCCTCTTACATGCCTTTTCCACAAGCTGATGCTTCAGCCTCTCTTCATATAATTGGTTTTCCAAGCCCTTGATTATCTTTGTTGCCTGCCTCTGGACCTTCTCTAACTTCTTCATGTCTGTTTTAAAATGTGGAGGCCAGAACTGTACACAGTACTCCAGATGAGACCTAACCAGCGCCAAGTAGAGAGGCACTTATCACCTCATGTGTCTTGCACCTAATGCTTCTATTGATACATACCAAAATTGCATTCATCTTTTCTGAAGCTGTCACACTGCAAACTCATATAGAGTCTGGCTTATCAGGACTCCCATGTCTTTTTTCACAGTGCTGCCATTCAGCCAGGTGTCCCCCATTTTGTATTTGGGTTTTTTATTATGCCTCCCCAGGTGTAGCACCTCACATTTCTCCATATTGAACTTCATTCTGTTAGCTCTAGCCCAACTTCCAATCTGTCAAGATCCTTCTGAATTGCATCCACATCTTCCAATGTGTTCTCAGTCTTTCCTAGGTTTGTTTTGTCTGCTCAAGAAGCTTTCCATGCTGGCATCAAAATTGTTAATAAACTTGTTGAAGAGCAGCAGGCCCAGGGTAGACCCCTGTGGGATTCCATTTGAAACCTCCTGCCATTCTGACATGGAATAGTTACTTTGCTTGAGCCCCTTTACTTTGCTTGTGGCTATTGAGCCAGTTACGTAGCCACCTTGTAGTAGTTTTATCTAACCCATATTTCTCCAATTTATTAATGAAAAGGTCAAGTGGAACCTTGTCAAAAGCCTGGATGAAGTCTAGATACACTATATCCACAGTATACCCTTCATCTACCAAGTAGTTACTTTGTCAAAGAATGAGATCTAGTTTGTTTGACATGATTTGTTTTTCATAAATCCATTTTGGCTGCTTACAATCATCCTTTCATCCTCCAGATGCTTGCAAATGCTAACTGGTTGGTAGTTCCTCGGGCCCTCCTTCTTGCCTTTCTTAAAGTGTGGCAGTACACTGGCCCATTTCCAGTCCTGTGGTACCTGTCCCATCTCCCACAACTTCATGAAGAACACTGCTAAGGGCTCAAAGATCTCCTCTGCCAGTTCCTTCAGGACCCTAGGATGAAGTTCATCTGGCCCTGCTAATGTGAATCATTCAAATCCAACAAAAGCTCTCTAATAATTTCTTTTGTTATCTCTTGCCCCTTCCTTATCCAGATAATTCTTATTAGGTGCCTGGCTGCAACTTACTTTTTTGTGAAGACAAGCAAAGTATCTGTTGAGTAGCCCCATCTTCTTTGTAACTTTGGTTAGGAGATCCCCCTGCCTTGTTAACAGAGGTCCCACAGCTTCCTTGGCAGCTTCCTTTCTGGCCAACATACTTATAACACATCTTCTTCTTGTCCTGGATTTCCTTTCCCAAGTGAAGTACATTCTTTATCTTTGCCTTCTTGATTTTTGGCCCTGCAGGTTCTTGCTATTTCCTGGTACACTTTCTTGGTGACCTGTCCAAACTTCCATTGCCTGTATGCTTTCAATTTTAGCTTCAGGCATTTTAGCTCATTGTGCAGCTACATTGGTCTTTTGCCATTGTCTTTGTGCTTCAATCATGTCAGGACTGTTTCTTGTTAGGCTTCCAATACTGTGCCCCTTAGAAGTTCCCAGCCGTCATGGGCAACTTTATCCTCCAGTTTATCCATGGCACCATGCCTTTTAACTCTTTGATTCAAATGACACCTGCCTTATTGAAATCTAGCATCCTAAATTTGCCAACCTCGTGCTTTCCCTGTCTCGAGATCTGGAATTCTATTGTATTGTTATACTTCCAAGTTACCCATCACTTCCACATTGTGGCAATAAATTTAGTTGGGTTTCTGGCCTACTTACTAGAAAAACAGACAGAGACCAGAAGAGCTGATGCTGCTTATTTCAGTTACATGTTCTGAGATAAGAAATCCTGCATGCCTTGGTTGTCTTGATATATTACCCTGTACACAGATGGTTTGTTTAAGTAAACTTCCTAAATGTCTGTGTAATTTACTATTGATTTTTTTCTCCAAGGTCGTATTTTTTTCTCTTTCTCTGTCTTAAGTATAAATATGCTTGTAAACTTAGAGAGTCCGAGAAATCCTTTGAAACAGACAAGTGGGTGATACCCCTTGCTGTATGGAATTCTCCCTGCGATCACAGTATAGCACTAAATAAAGAAAAGCTGGCTCTGTCAGTTCTGATTCATCCACAACATGAAGTTTGATTTCTTCCACAACATCCTCTACCAATTCTTCCCAGTTGGTAGGGCCAAGATCCTAGATGATACCCTAATTGTATCTTCCACATTCTGGAAGAGACATCTTGACATTTTAAGTTTGACTGCACTGTTCTTGCAGAAGATGTCCAGAAAATTGAAGTCTTCCATCAGTACCATCCCATAGATTTTGGATAGATTTGTCAATTGCTTGAAGAGGGCCTTGTCCACTTCTTCTTCCTGATTAGGTGGCCTAAAATAAATCCCCACCATTATATCAGTGCTGTATCATTCACCTTTCCTCTTCACCCAAATGCGTTCTGCTTTGCTGTCTTCTTCCTCCTGGATCAGGGAACAAATGTATGTATTTTTTATGTATAAGGCAACACCACCACCTCTTCTCCCTGTCCTTCTAAAAGAGAGTGTAACCCTCAATGTTGACATTCCATTTGTAAGAGCTGTCACACCAGGTCTCAGTGATGCCAGTCAGGTCAGAGCTCTTTTTCACAAGCTACAGCTTCTAGCTTTTCTTGTTTATTCTTCATACTTCTCACATTTGTATACATGCATCAAATGTATTTTGCATTTTGACCACTTCACTTCCTTTTTTGTACCATTTGTTGCAGTCCTGTAGCTCTCTGGCTCTTTCCTAGAATTCAGTTGCTTCTTCAAGTCCTTTCTCCTTTGGACCGTGTGCCCTACTGCTGAAAGGTTTTGATCACCATCCTGGAACCTAGTTTAAAACTCTCCTTACTAGGATAGCCAGATGATGCCCAAAGATGCTCTTCCCTGTTCTCACCAGATGGTTCTCATCTCTTGATAGGAGTCCTCCTTCCAAGAACATTTGCCCATTGTTGAAGAAGCCAAAGCCTTCATGTCAACACCACCATATCAGCCATGCATTCACTTTCAGGATATAATGCTCTGTGCCTGGACCCAGTGGCTATGCGTAGGGGGTGCACAGAGGTTCTCACGTACCCCCTGAGAGTGCTGGTGCACCCCCTGACTAGCCACGCTCCCTGCTTAGGTGATGGGCAGGGGAGGCAGGCAGGAGCACCTGAGCCCCACCTGTGAGTGCCAGCCAGGGAGTGGGATAACTGGATGTAGCACCGCGGCTACTTCTAGGAGCACCATTGCCACTTCCCATCCAGTGAGATTGGTCACAGTGCCCCACCCCCCCACAAGCTGCTAACTGGTTGTTGGGGGGGCACATGCCCCCTGTGACTAAGATGGTACCAGTCGCCCATGCCTGGACCCTTGCCTTGCACAGGAAAAATCAATGAGAAAAACACTTGTGCTCTAAGCTCCTTAAACCTTCTGCCAAGAGCTTCATACTCACCTCTGATCTGCTTGGTGTAATTCTGGGAAGCATCATAGCTACAAACATGGAAAATCAGGAATGGGGGCAGTGGTCTGAAGGATGGATGAGGTTTGGCAGTCTCTCTGTGACGTCTTCAATTTGGACTCTAGGCAGCCAGCACACCCACTGGATGCCCAAATCTGGACAACAAATTGGTGAGACTGTCTTCCAGGGAAGAGGGTCACCAACCTTAACCACTTTTCTCTTCCTTCTTGATACAATGGTCCTGGAGACCCCATCCTTGGAGCATTGTACTTCCTGGTGTCTAGGTTGCTTCCTCCTCTGCCTCATGCCTAGGGATGTCCTGTCCTTTGCTTTTTCCTCAGCAGTTTCACTGCAGAATGCTGGAAAGTGGTTGGTGACTTCAATCCACTGCTCTTCAGTTATGGGAGCCCTCCTCCTTCAAGTAGACACATGCTGCCACTTCTCCTCATTGCCCTTTGACTTCTCCTGTGCCAGCTTCTTGTCCAACCCTTGTCCAAGCAATCTTCCTTATCCCAGATGCAATGCAGCATGGATACCCATGCTTCCAATCTTTAAATCTTTTCCTCCATGGAAGACACCGGCTTTCACTTGGTCCAGATGAAGTGCTTCTGGCCGTCTGGCATATCTCACACAAATACAACCCATGAAAATCACAATAGCTGACCCAGACTCTGTTTGTGCTTCTGTTGCTGCCTGGAGAGCACCTATACTGAAAGGAGAGGAAAAAAAGAGGGGGAGGAGGGGAAGGGTGGAGACACACCACAAGAACCTGCATACCAGCACCTGCACCAGAGCCCTTGCATATGTGCTCTCTCTCCCTTCCTCTCTCTACACACACACACACACATGCATGCACAGAATCTCCTGCTCATTGGCTCCCTCCTCAGGTGAACTCCTAAGCAAAATCCCACTCTGTTTACCACCCTCTGTTTGCTGCTCCCATGGTTTGCTGGGGTCTGCCTTTTTATAAGGCAAGGGCAGATAGTAGCCATTACCTTACCATATTAACCACCTATATCAACAAGATAGAAAATGCTACCTTACCTCAATAACAGTCTATTCTGCAGTTTTACTTATATAACTCCACATCTCCCACCATTTTTTCTAGCTATTTATTTTGCATGGGTTTCACCCCCCTCTCTTCTTTTGTTACTTAATATTCAAAAGAGTAAAGGCCAGTAGGCTGCAGAGGTCCCTTTTCTATCTGTGTGCATATACTTCTTTAAAAAGAGTATAATAAATGGTTATACTTTTCAGCAATATAACTGTTCATAGTATTTGTAGGGATGTCAGCCAAATTGGTTATATTGAGATGCCAGCAGCTCTGTTACAGTAGCATACTGTGGATATTATAGCACAAGTGTCACAAGAATACCAAAGTAAGAAATAAATTTACATTATGTGGAGAATGCATTTTTAAAATCAACACTGAAAAGAGAATGGAGATAGAGAAGGCAGTAGCTGATCACTGCCAAATACATCCACATTCATTTGGCTCTTGACAGAATAACAGATAAGGCAAAGACACTGCTTCAGAGGTGATGCTTCAAAGGCAACAAGTCTGACAACTAACCCTTCATCTGTTCAGGTCTGTTATTCTGCACTAACATCCATGCATAAAAGCCACACGCGAGTTGCAAAAGTTGATATTCACTTGTCATATAGAGGCGAAGCTTAGGTCCCTGATTCGGCAGAGATTCGGCCCGATTCGGTGGCTGAATCTCTGAATGCAAATTGAATCAGAGGACCCTTTAATCTCTCCAAATCGAATTGGAACCCTCCGAATTGATTCAGAGAGATTCAGAAAGAGTCAGCGATTAGGGCATAGACACAGGTTTAAATGTTTTTTCTACATACGTCTAGGTAGCAGGTGGCTCATGAATGCTGCAATGCTGGGGCACATGGAGTGTCCCACAGAAGCAGAGGGGGCTCCCCAGCATGCTCAGCAGCAGACCTGTAAGTGGACCAGAAGCACTTCTGGTCCACTTCTGGGTCCCCCAGGGAGCATGCCAGGTGGGCCCCCCTTGCACCTCCTGGCTCAGTGACTGGTGCCTCCTGGCTCCGATGAGGCACCCAGGTCCCCCCATGGCCAATTGCTGAGCTAGAGGGATGCAGGAGGGGGGGCTCTGCGTACTTCTCGGTGGACCCAGAAGTGGACTGGAAGTGCTTCTGGTCCACTTTTGGGTCTTCTGCTGAGCATGCTGGGGAGCTCCCCACACTTCTGTGGACACACACTCTTCTGGGATATTCCCTGGTAGACCTCCACTCCTGTGGGATGCTCTACCTGCCCCAGCATAGCAGTGTTCATAAGCTGTGCTGGTACCTCAAGGTATGCAGAAAAAACACTTCAAGCTGTGTCTATGTCCAAATTGCTGATTCTCTGAATCAGCATCAACTCTTCAGATTTGGATTTAGCTGAATCAAATCAGGGACAGTGATCCAAATCAAAAAATTGAATCACTGTCCCTGATTTGGGCAAAATATGAATCTGAATTGACTAGGGCCTGCTTTGCACACCCCTAATCAATAGTATAGAGTTTTTGTAAATTTCACCAATGCTTTCTATGTTGAACTGCACATACATATGATTATTTTTGTGAATGTGATGCAACAAAATGAAGTTTAAATTATACACTGAGCCAATTAATGTTGCAGGACCTATATACTTTAGCAATGATGCCTCAGGTAAGTCTATAGGTCCAGAAAGTATAAGGTTTAAAATGTTCTAAGATCTCTAATCCTGTTTAGCTATTCCCTCTCCCTAAACAGATGCTTCTCTTGAGATATTACACAGCACAATGGCTTCTTCAAGTCCAAATACTAGCCAGTCAGACACAATGTAGAAACGTGTGACATAATGAACTGTAACTAATCAGTTAATCAGGAATATTTTTTAATATTCTCTAAAATCAATACAGATGAAAAAGGATGACATGCATGTAAACTAATACAATCTAATTATCATATTTACTTGAATATGAGATGAGGTTTTATCCCCCAAGTCAGAATGAGGGAAAAAAACTTCATCTTGCGTCTGCATACAAAGAAATCTCATTAAACACATTGTCTATCATTAAACTGGTACCAAAAAACAGCACATGCAGTAATGGAAGCCAACTATAAAGTCAATTAAATGCCACCAACATTGAGCCTGGCTATAAAGTAGAAGGCCTATTTTGGGCTAAAATACTACTGGGAACCTACCACAAGGCTAGGTTAGAGCAGCCAATCTGCATAAGATAAATAGTACTGCTCATTGTAAGCACCGACTCTTTTTCAGGTCATGGTGAACCACTATTGACTACATTTTGACTACCTCTTCACTCCCACAGCTGAACTGTCGCGTTCTTTCCCATTTCCAATTATTTCTGTTTCTTCACTAGCCTTAAATGTCTGGTAAACATCATCAAAGGGGACCCCAAGAAGTTCACCCAGATCCTTCTATTGCCCCTGCTCTCAACCTGTTGCATATGATTAATGTGGCCCCAACCCCTATGATGTGGAGCCAGACTGGGTTATCCTTTGCCTCATCTGCATATACGTGGCTAATTAGCACATGAATCCTTTGGGGGATGGTATCTGGAGTACACACATTCTGAGCAGTTATAAGCTGTGAGGTCACCATGGCTTGAAACACTGTTGACTCTGCTAACGTGCAGTCCAATGAACTATATGGTAAAGCAGGAGCCTTTTGGTTTTGGATTAATATAATGTATAGTGGGCACATCTACACATGCTGTTAACACACAGCAATAAACTCCAGCACATATCACACCAGAGTTTATTACTTTCAGGCACTTAATTTGAACATGAGCACAGGCCTGCAGCATGTTCCTAGGCCAGTTCATAGACCTCCTCCCGTTTCTTTTTGAGGGGCAAACCTTTCAGCTTGGTGTGAGGAAGCAGGAAAAAAAGGAACCCTTTGGGGCTAATGCGCAATATACAGGCTGGCTTCCAGGTGGGTTTGCTAGGGAAGGTGTGCTGACAAGAAGAGCTGTAAGAGAGATAAGGCACATTAAGAGACCCAGGTAAACAGCTAGAGGATAGAGCAGTGCCAGAGCCACTGCCACTGCCCCTGCTTGCACCTGTGAGGTTTCTGTCCAGGCAGGACCACTTACCATTGAGGTTTCCACCGAGGTCCAGACTGCAGCTTGCAGGTTTCTTCCAGTGACAGCTAGGTCAGGGAGTGTCTGAGGTATGAGCAGTGCCTTCTGGTGGTGTCTCTCAGGGAACAGGCAAAAGAACTACAGGAGCAGGTGGCAAGGCTGTGAAGAATCCACCATGAGGAGTTCATTGATTCAGTGCTGGAGGAGACCTCCCAGACTGTGGAGGAAGAAATGCCAGAGGCATCCCTAGAGAAGAAAGAGGACATGAACACTAAGGGTGTGCAAAATGGGCCATATTGGATTTGGATTTGGCCCAATTCAGGGGACAGTGATTTGATTTGTTGACTCAGATCACTGTCCCGGTTCAATTTGGCCAAATCCAAACCTTAAAAATCGATGCTGATTCAGAGAGTCAGCAATTTGGCCATAGACACAGCTTTAAATGTTTTTTTCTACATACCTCAAGGTACTAAGTGTGGCTCGTGAATGCTGAGGTGGTCGGACAGATGGATTGTCTGACAGGAGTGCAGGGGGCCCCCCATGTGCTCAGTGGCAGACCCAGAAGTACTTCCAGTCCACTGCCAGGTCTGCTGCTGAGTACGCAGGGGATCCCCCTTCCCCCACACCCCACTGGATCAGTGATTGGCCACAGGATGACCCCAGGTGCCCCCCAAGACCGAGGAGGCACCAGTCACTGAACTGGGGGGGGGGGTGAGGAGAAGGGTCCTCTGCACACACTGCAGCAGACATGGAAGTAGACCAGAAGTGCTTCTGGTCCACTTCTGGGTACACCGCCAAGTGTGCTAGAGACTGCCCCATACTCCCATGGGACAGTTCATCTGCTCTAGTATCTCAACATTCACAAGCCGGCTGGTACCTTGAGCCACGTAGAAAAAACATTTAAAGCTGTGTCTATGTCTGAAGAATGAGCTGATGTTTGTTCAATGGCATGGTAACTGATGTCACTGCCCCTACATCAGACAACCTGGTCTTTAAACTAGGCTCATCGGGGGAAGGGGAAGATGAGGGCGGAGGAAACATCAGACTGCCAGACCAAACAACACCCACAACTACAGCCCAGCCCAGACCAACGAGCAAAATGAGAAAACAGGTAAGCAATGGGGGCCAGGGCAATGCTGGGACTAGGGGGGCAGTACACACATCCACAGGAGGCCTCAAATGCCTCTACACAAACGCTCGTAGCATGGGAAACAAGCAGGAGGAACTCACCCTCCTGCTGGCTGATACCAGCCCAGACATAGTGGGGATCATGGAAACGTGCTGGGACTCTATGCATGACTGGGCGGTGAATGTCAAGGGCTATAGGGTGTACAGGAGGGACAGGATAGGAAGGAGAGGTGAGGGCGTGGCACTCTATATCAAGGAGGAATGCACATCCTTCTCAATTAGCAAGGAGTCAGAGGAGGGGCACTCTGAGGTGCTTTGGGTTAGAGTACAAGGCAGTTGGGAGAGAGACTTAACGGTGGGAGTCTACTACAGACCTCCCAACCAGGGAGCAGAGCTTGACCAGGAATTCTTGGGTCAGCTCACAGAGGTAGTGAAGGCTAAGGATGTGGTAGTCATGGGGGACCTGAACTTC
>NW_017728906.1:161077316-161083177 GCF_001723895.1 Crocodylus porosus
ATCAAGTACGGCAGAAGACCAACTTAGCTTAGCAGGGAACTCTTCAGTAAACTACATCACAAAAAGGAAGCTTATAAGAAGTGGAAACTTGGACATATAACTAGGGAATAAGAGCACTGCTTGGGCATGCAGGGATGAAGTCACGAAGGGCAAAACGCAATGGGAGTTGCAGCTAGCAAGGGATGTGAAGGGTAACAAGAAGGGTTTCTACAAGTATGTCAATAGCAAGAGGATCAAGGAAAGTGCGGGTCCCTTACTGAATGGAAGAGGCAACCTTTTGTGACAGAGGATGCAGAAAAGGCTGAAGTGCATAATGTCTTTTTTGCCTCAGTCTTCACAGGCAAGGTCAGCTCCCAGACTACTGCACCTGGCAGCAAAGTCTGGGGAGAAGGTGAGCAGCTCTCAATGGTGAAAGAACAGGTTAGGGACTACTTAGAAAAGCTGGATGTCTACAAGTCCATAGGGCAGGATGGGATGCACCCAAGGGTGCTGAAGCTGGCTGATGTGATTGCAGAGCCACTGGCCATAACTTTGAAAACTGATGGTGATCAGAAGAGGTCCTGGATGATTAGAAAAGGGCAAACATAGTGCCCATGTTTAAGAAAGGGAAAAAGGCGGATTCAGGGAACTACAGACCAGTCAGTGGAAAAATCATGGAGCAGATCCTCAAGGAATCCATTTCTAAGGGAAGTTTGGGTAAGATATTAGAAAGAATTTTCTCACTAGGAGGACAGTAAAACATTGTAACAGGTTACTCAGAACCACAGAATCATAGAAGTAGGGTCGGAAGGGACCTTGTAGATCTTCAAGTCCGACCCCCTGCCTGGGCGGGAGAAAAAAACTGGACTCAAATGACTCCAGCCAGGTAGGCATCAAGCCTCTTCTTAAAGGCCCCCAGGGTAGGAGCCAGCACCACTTCCCTTGGAAGTCGGTTCCAGCTCCTAGCCGCCCTAACTGTGAAGTAGTTCTTGCGGATGTCTAATCTAAACCTACTCTCCAATAATTTGTGTCCATTGTTCCTTGTCATGCCAGGGGCGCTAGGGGAAACAAGGTCTCTCCCAAACCCTTCTGGTCCCCCCTAGTGAGTTCATAGACTGTCACCAGGTCCCCCCTCAGCCTTCTCTTGTGAAGGCTGAACAGGTTTAGGTCCCGCAGTCTTTCAGTGTAGGGTCTGCCCTGTTGTCCCCGGATCATGCAGGTGGCCCTTCTCTGGACCCTTTCAACGTTGTCCACATCCCTCCTGAAGTGGGGCACACAGAACTGGATGCAGTACTCCAGCTGTGGCCTGGCCAGCATTGCATAGAGGGGGAGGATCACCTCCCTGGCTCTACTTGAGGAGAGATAGTGTAATCTCCATCCTTGAAGGTTTTCAAAGAGCCAGCTAGACAAAGCTTTGCCTGGGATGATCTAGTTGGGGATGGTCCTGCTCTGAGGAGGGAATTGGACTAGATGACTTCCTTAGGTCCCTTCCAACCCCAATTTTCTATGATTTCTATAATTTCTTTGTTTCTTTGTTGAGCTGGGTCAGAGCAGCCCTGGCTAGCAGAGGACCTGGGAGCCCATCCTGCCAGCCTAGGGCTGCTCTGACCTGGCTCAACATGCTGCAGAGGGGCTGGCTGGAGCATGAGGATGCTCCAGTGTGGGGCTAGCTGGCAGGCAGCCCTTGCACTAACGTACCCTTGTGCCTTAGGCAGCCCCATCAGCATCTACACCTGTATTACTGCAGAGTAAAAAACTCCGGCATAAGATAGTATGAGTGCTAACCAGTGGCAGAGTTAATTAGTTTATTCTGTCCTAATAGCACTGCATGTGTAGATGCTGAGATGTTTACTGCAGAGCTAACTGGGCAACTGCAGTAACTATTTCATGTAGGTGTGCCCAGTTTGTACAGTGCTGCTTAAAAGTGTGTTTATTGAGTACCTCGGCTGAAGCTTGCAGCATTTTCAAAAAAGGTAAGTTGCATCAATTCTGGATGTACTAAGTCTATGAGTACTTGTAACAATTTGCCTATATGTAAATAACTGCAGGTATGTTTATTTCAAGGTCACTGTTTTCAAATTTGCCTTTCACTTCTATGTGCTCAGGGAGAGAAAGTTCTGACAGTAAGAAAGGGGATGCAGAGTGAAGAAGTTGTGGGGGAGAGAGGGAGGCAGGTGGAGGGGTGAGGGTGGACAGAGGGCAAGGATGCTACCTGCTGCCCCAGATTTATTTTTCCTGCTGCATCTGTGGCAAATTCAAGGCAAACCTCCAATAATTATTTTCTATGCCTGGAAAATCATAATAAATTTATATCTCTTCCATATATAGAATCTAATTACTGGGGGGTCGGTCCAAAATAAATACAGCGATTTTGGATGCTAAATGCATTGAAGAAAACTGCTGCATTTGCAAATAAGCAAACAGAAAGAGGCTACATTTATCAGTTAATGTTTTTGCTGCCAGTTCTTCACTCAGCTCTACACTTGAGTGTGTGCCAAACTACTAGGTGACTAAGACAATAGTGCTATCAAAGCACAGTTAGTCACTATGTTGTGACATGTTTCACTTCACGTACATGTTTTTTGGATAGATGTCTGTGGGCTGAAATAAGCTGCATGTTGCTGACACACTTTTTTGGTATGGATGTGTGCGGAGTGAGCAAATATGTCCTGGACTCTTAGTACCTTCAGGGCTTGAGACTAATCTCAAAAATTGGTTTTGTCATGGTGGAATGCCTTTAGCTGCAATGGAGTGATCATGATCATTTCTGTGTGATCTGTTACTTGTCTGTTTGGGCTGATAACACATGACTTAGGTTTGGTAAACTGTCAGTGTGGTTGGAATTCTGGAGCTCATAGACTGAGCTATGACCTTCCCATAGGGAAGGTGTTCCCACAGCCGCTTTAAATCTGAGTCAAAGGTACTAAAGATAGAAAGATCTTTCTCTATGAATGCTAGTGATTATCTTTTCCTGTAGAAAGAAAGATGAAATCACATTGGACTGGATTACCCTCTTCAACAGAAATACCATGGGAGGATATAAATCTGTGAGGGTCCTCTAACAGAGTTTGCCCCAACTCCATTTTCTGAAGGTGGCAATTAACCCTCTTCAGAACAAAGAGCAGGTTCCACAAGCCACACACATCTACGACATTGGAAAGAAGCATTCCCACCAATATCTTATTCTTCTATGATAACCTTGGACATCCTCTTCTTGCCTGGGTTCCTGGCATTGCATCTCTCTTTCAAGCCTACTGCTGAAATGCCTCTCCCCTTCTCCAGAGCCATAAGGTTTCCATCCACCATGATGAAGGTTTTACTCAGTTAAGCTTTCAGTGGCATCAGTGACTTTTGCTTGAGTGAATGAGGACCAGGGTTTGGTGATATTGGTCTTTTAATAATCTATTAAACGATCCATGATTTATCAGAGTATATGTTTTCACTGTGACATTTAACCATGGTACATGAGCATAATAATTTTTCTCTTACTTACCCCTGTATAAACCAGCATTTACTCTACCAAAGTTAATGTACATGAGAGGAGAGTATGGAGGCATAGCAATTAAACCATAAAAATGCTGTTTAAAATGCAAGAGTCCATGCACACAAACCAATTTTTAAAAGTTTAAATCCCCTGCAATGATTCAAAAGTGTACCTGGATAATCAAGCACTTTTTTGAATTGGTTCTTCTTGAACCAGTTCAGTGTGATATGCAGACACAAAGCTTTCTAGTACTAGTGTCCGGTTAGTCATCCAGACATCTTACAGTGCCCTTTTCCCTATCTCCCCCAGCCCACCAACTGAATGGCAACTGGCTAGTCTGGTATGCGGCCAGAACTCTACTGACCCAATCTATATTGCATGTATTTGAACCAGTTCACCCCATCCTATGCTGATTTGGCTGGGGACAAGTGGTGGTCAGGTGGATAAATGGGGTAATCCTGTTTCTGGCTTCCTGGGGTGCTGGGTACTCTGGGAGGTTTCCCCAGTGCCAACAGCACTTTTCTTCAAACCACTTCTCAGTTTCACTTCATTCATGACACTTAACATGGAAACTTTGGGCACCCCTCTACTCACCTCAGATCAGGCTGGGATGCCCCATATCTTATTCAATTGCCACAAATGGGATGAAATTGATAAGCACCTTGGGGGAAAAATGATCTTAAAAAGCATTGGAGACTTGGATCAGCCTCCCAGAATATCCAGCTTCCCAGAAACCCAGAAGCAGCGATCCAGAGGCCTGCTGCCAAATAGCCACCCCAAGAAAATGTCTTCCTAAGGCAGTAGCCTGATCCAGGGATCTTGGAAAGTATCCTGAAGCACCCAGCCCTCCAGAAAAGAAGAACCAGGGGTCCAGGTAGCCCTCCCAAACCAACTGGCCACCCCTTCACCTCCAAAACAGCTTATGATGCACAAAACCCAGTACATTGCCATGAACTGAAATAAGCTGATCAGTGCCTTGGGGGAAAATGCCTGACACACAGCTGGGATCTCAAAGATTTCTATTTTCACTCATGAATTTAGATCACCAGTCCCTCTCCTGTCAAATAAGTTATATTAGGCCTCTTGTAATGTAGGGAAGGTGGTGGAAAAGCAGTACTAAAGCTCTACTCTGAACAATGAGCCTGTAAAATGACTTCAAAAGCAAATGCATCTAGTTTACAAGTAAAACTATAATTTTTCTAACTCCTATCCCTCTAGAAACTCTGTCTGGGATCTTAGAGTAAACATGGATGTCTTTCTTTCCATATGAGAGGCAAGGATTTCTTAGGGTGATATATTTCATTGGGCTAACTGTATAGCTGGGATAGAGGTAGACAAGTTTTTAAATACACATTATTTGTCAGGTCAGCTCAGAACATGCCAGGCACAGCATACCTCAGAAACAGTGCTAAAAGCTGTGCAGGCCACATTAGGTCCTAAGTTCTATCCACACTGGCTTCTCATGAGAACTTTATTAACCCCTGTACAATCACATTGTTTTTTGCACAGGTGTGATTAAGGCAGAATTTCCCAACCTTTTTTGCCCCATGGCACACTTACTTAAATAAAAAAGCACCACGGCACACTGGACGTGGAGCTCGGTGGGGGAGAAGGGGAGGTGGTGCATGGCCAGCTGGACACCAATGGGGGAGCGTGTGTGGTGCACAGCCAGCTAGATGCTGATGGGGAGGGGTGGCATGTGGCCAGCCAGACTGCATTTTGGGCTGGATCCATGCCCCCTGCCTGTCTGGAGCCCTGCTGCCCGTCTGCTTGTGTTGGCAGCAGCAGCAGGCAGAAGGGCATGGCTCAAGCCCCAAATGCTGCGGCACACTTGAGCTTGCCTGATGGCACACCAGTGTGCCACAGGATACCAGTTAGGAGATGCTGGATTAAAGGAACTTTATAACCGATTTTATTGACAATACATAAGAAGGAATAGAATCAAGCCCACTGTCTTTTGTTCTGCTGCCTCTGAAGAATTAAGGAGAGTAAAGACATACTTTTGTCCATAAAGTAAGCAGATGTAATTTTGAATATACACAAGCAGATGTATTAAGAGGTGCTATTTTTACATAACCCCATTCAAGGAAGAAAAGCCTACTAAGTGGCTTACCCAATGTAACACACACAGCATGTAAGAATCAGCAATAGACGCTGGACCTTCAGAATCCAACCTTGGACTCCGTAACAACTTTGAATAATGTGTTAGCTTCACTAGTGTCACGGGGTCACATAGGTGCCCCGTGATTGTGAAGGTGATTGGCAGAGCTGCCAATCACCCAGGCAGCTCAGGTGCCTGGTTGCCAGGACAACCAGGTGGTCACATGGCCGGAAGAGGGCAGGGCCTGGCCTTTATAACCAGCTTAGGCCAGAGCCTGAGACACAGTTCCCTTCTGGC
>NW_017728906.1:161084117-161087358 GCF_001723895.1 Crocodylus porosus
TATATTTAACCATCAAAGTCGTGGCGGGCGAGATTCTGAGGGTGCTACGTCACCCTAACGTGACGGTAGGCGGCGCTAGGGAGCTCACGGCCGCCCCTAGCCGCCACTCCCTCACAACTAGCAAGGTTGAAGCTTGTCTTATCAGTTACATTGTGAATCCATGAGTGACACTGTTATAAAGAAACCAGTGAACCAATTAACATGAGGTTGAAGGTTATAGAAAGGAGGCACTTACATACAAATTACCTATCTCTTGGAAATGAGATAAAGACAGGAGACAAAATGTCTTTAGTAAGTTATAGATTTTATTAATCTGAGGTCAGCAAAAAACAATCTTTGCTGATTTTGGGTCATGAGCCAAAGTTTTTTTATTTTTTTTTTAAAGTAAGAAAAAATTGTGACAAGTAGGTAGTAGGCATCTGTAACAGGGAACCCTGGCCCTGTTACTAGAAGACAGGATGAGGGTTCAGAGGGAAAGGAAAGACCCCAGATGAAAGAGAAGAGTGTTTGGGGGGGGCGTGTAACAGGGAACTCTAGCCCTGTCACCAGAAGGCAGGTTGGCCCCTTTAAGGCCAGAATTTTCTGGGCACAGAGTGCTGGTAAGGAGTGGGTTAAATGCTGAGCCTGGCCTGCTAGTCAGCGGACTGGAAGGGGCAGGCCAGGACTATAAAAGCCCTGGGCAGAGCAGCAGTAGGTGCCAGAGCTCCATGGAGAGGTTTGGTGAGCGGTCCAAAGGCTGGAGAAGGAGAACTACAGAAGCCCCTGGAGAAACAGCAGGAACCCCAGAAAACTGTAGCCGATGGTGGGGAGCCGAAGCACGAACACTACGTACAAGTCATTCTCCCCTTGTACTCAGCCTTGGTGAGGCCACAGCTGGAGTACTGCGTCCACTTTGGGCTCCAGAATTCAAAAAGGATGTGGAGAAGCTTGAGAGAGTCCAGAGCAGAGCCACACACATGATCAGAGGTCAGGAAAACAGACCTTATGATGACAGGCTGAGAGCCATAGGGCTCTTTAGCCTGGAAAAGCGCAGGCTCAGGAGTGATCTGATGGCCATCTATAAGTTTATCAGGGGTGACCACCAGTATCTGGGGGAACATTTGTTCACCAGGGCACCCCAAGGGATGATGAGGTGGAATGATCATAAACTACTACAAGACCATTTCAGGCTGGACATGAGGAAGAATTTCTTTACTGTCCGAGCCCCCAAGATCTGGAACAGCCTGCCATCAGAGGTGGTTCAACCACCTACATTGAACACCTTCAAGAGCAATTTGGATGCTTATCTTGCTGGGATCCTATGACCCCAGCTGACTTCCTGCCCTTTGGGCAGGGGGCTGGACTCAATGATCTTCTGAGGTCCCTTCCAGCCTTAATGTCTATGAAATCTATGAAATCTAAGTAAGATGGCACTCTGCCTTCTTTAATCACATTTTTTTTGTGGCAGTTATTGCACTGGGTCAGAGGAGGGGCACCCTGAAGTGCTGTGGGTTAGAATACTAGGAGGTCAGGGGGAATGGGACTTAACCATGGGGGTCTTCTACAGAACATCTAACCAAGGGGAAGAGCTAGTCAGCTCATGGATGCAGTTAGGTCAAAGGACATGGTCATCATGGATGACCTAAACTTTCCAGACACCTGCTGGGAAGAGCAGTCAGCCATGTCTGACTGCTCATGAAGCTTCCCAGCTGAGATACAGGACCTCCATCTAACCCAGGAGGTGCACAGCCCCACCAGGGGAGATGTCTCGTTGGACCTGGTGCTGGCCATGGGTGATGAACTGGTGAGGGGGCTGATGGTGCTCAACCACCTGGGTGACAGCAGTCATTGCCTGCTGGAATACATCATCCAGCACAAGGTGGCAAAGGCCTGCAGCAAGGCAGCAGCCCTGGATTTCAGAAGGGTGGATTTCAATGAGGTAAGGAGACTAGTCAGGGAGCCACTGAAGTCCCAGAGGGGTAGGGAGTAGAGAGTCCAAGAAGAGTGGTCGTTCCTGAAGGAGACAATCCTCCATGCCCAAAAGGAGGTAATCCCAACACAAATCAAAGGAGGCAAGAGGGCACAAAAGCCCTCACGGCTCACCAAAGGCATCTGGAAATGCCTCCTAGCTAAAAAGGAGGTGTACACCCATTGGAAGGGAGGAGCCATCACCAGAGAGGGCTATGCCTTTGTTGTTTGGGGCTGTAGGGGGGTGGTCAGGAAGGCCAAGGCGGGGGTGTATCTGGGACTAGCTACCCAAATCAAGGCAAGAAGCCCTTTTTTAAAAACATAGGGGGTAAAAAGAAGGTACCGGGTAACGTGGGGCCTCTGCAGGAGATGCTAGAAAATATGGTCATCACATCAGACAGCAAAGCCAACCTATTTAACAATTTCTTTGCCTCCATTTTCTGAGCAGGGACAGGATCACCCCCCCCCCCACTGGGACCCCCGTAGGCCTCAGGGGAGGTGCACCCAGGCCTAGGGTCAGGGAACTTCTGGAGGTCCTGACGCTCTCTACCCCAGAGTGCTGAGGAATTAGCAGAGGTTGTTGCAGGACCCCTGGCATGGCTTTATGAGCACTCATGGTGCTCTGGCATGGTGCCAGAGGACTGGAAAAGGGCCAATGTGGTTCCTGTCTTCCAAAAAGGGAGGAAGGAGGGCCCAGGAAACTATAAGTGAGTTAGTCTTACCTCGATCCTGGGTAAGCTTTTTGAGAGAATTATTCTGGCACATGTCCACAAGGCACCAGCAGGGGAGATTATGCCGAAGGGCAACCAACATGAGTACATTAAAGGCAGGTCTTGTCAGACCAACCTGGTAGCCTTCTGTGACCAAGTCACAAAATCCTTAGACACAGGTGTCACAGTGGACATAGTATTTCTGGACTTTAGGAAGGCCTTTGACACTGTCTCTCACCCTATTCTCATTAAACAACTAGGAGACTGTGGCGTCAATACCTACACAGTCAGATGGATCACTAGTTGGCTGGAGGATGGTGGTGGATGGGTCCAATTCGACCTGGAGGGATGTGGGCAGTGAGGTTCCGCAGGGCTTGGCCCTCAGGCCCACACTGTTCAACATCTTCATCAGTGACTTGGATGAGGGGGTAAAAAGCACCCTGTTCAAATTTGCAGATGACACTAAGATGTGGGGAGAAGTAGGCACACTAGAAGGGAGGAATAGGCTGCAATCGGACCTGGACAGGTTACAGGGGTAGGCAGATGAGAACAGGATGGGTTTCAACACTGACAAGTGCAAGCTA
>NW_017728906.1:161087988-161163236 GCF_001723895.1 Crocodylus porosus
TCATTTGACCCCAGTACTCTTTCCTGCCATGGCAGGGGGTTGGACTTGATGATCTGCTCAGGTCCCTTCCAACCCTACCAACTATGAAAATATGAATTGCCCATGGGCAAGACTGTTCACATTTGTTTGTTATTGAATAACACTGGCAGTTTGGGCAAGGCTAGTGGGGAAGGAGGAGACCTCAGTGGGACCCCCTTACCCTGTGGGGGCCTGGTGCTTGTAGGATCTGGGATGTACTGACCCTGGTGCCAGAGAAGGTGCAGTATTCAGGTTACATAAGCTCTGGTGCCAGTGTGGGTGCAGGATTTTGGGGGTACAGACCCCAGCATCAGAGGACGCAATACAAAAAGGCCAGGGTGGTCTGGTGCCCCTGAGGTACAGTTTTGGGTTTTTTTGTGGACTGGGACAGTATGGGTTTGGAGCCATTCCCCAGCCTTGAACATGCAGCCCCCTGGCTGGGGAGCCAGTGGATAGGCTTCTGGGCCAGGGTGGCTGGGCTCCAGATTGGAGCAGAAGGCAGGGCCATGAGCCTCAAGACAAAGGGCTAGAGCCTCAGAGTCTAACCCTGTTTGCTGGGTTTAGATGGGGAGGCCTACATAGAGAAAGTCAGGGGGTCTAGGCCCATGGAGGTGGAAGACCCCCAACATACAAAATATAATAGGCAGTCTCCCACTTACAAGAACATCAGTATAACAATTTTCCATCAAGATGTGACAGGTGAGTAGAGAGTGGGACACAAGAAACCTTAAAGGGGACTCCAAAGACACCCCATGTAGGGCACGGATAACAGGGAAGATGGCAATGGGGAAGGCAACCTGTTACATTGGTACATTGGCCGGGAATTTCCTACAGTAATGTCTACCCTGAGACAATGGTTGGCCAGAATGAAAGAAAGAACTCTTGGGTCCAAAGAAAGGACAGGAAAGACAGGGCAGATCCAAACCACGGATTTAAGGGCACAACAACAGATATGGGAACTCCTGGGCCTAGTAATCCAAGATCTATAGGAGCAACCAGAAAGGCAACAGGCATTGTTAGAAAGGAGGGTGAGAGACATACAGATAAAACAAGCTACCCACAATGGAATTTGTGGATATGGTGCCAGGGTTCACCCCAGGCCAGGAGAGGAACAGCCTGCATTAACAGTGGATGTGAGCCTTGAAGGACAAAAGATACGTGCTATGCTGGATTCGGGCTCCTTGCACACAATGGTGTGGAGAGGTGTGTTACCCGGAAGAGAGAGGGGAGCTACAGATCAGATAACCATGTGGTGCTTGTGTGGGGAAGCCCAAAGGCAAGTCAGAGTGTGGGTCACTCTACAAGTGGGTGAGAAAACATGCCAAATGTTGGTCGGGGTAGCGGAGCACTTACCCTACCCGATGATGCTGGGAAGTGACTGGATGGAGCTTCTGACAGTCATAGCCCAGGTATATAGTTTGAGAGGGGCGAGAAAAACCGGAAGTGTCCCACAACACTACCCCATTAGGGCTATGGAGAAAGCCTTGGAAAAGAAGTCAGAGGCAGGAGAAGGCTCCAGCTGGAGACGCCTAAAAGCAGAAAAACAAGCATGTAAGACAGAGAGGTCTGAAGGGGTACTTGAGGACGATCTTATGGAAGAGGCATTCACCGGTGAGACTGAATGACCTCCTTCAGATGAAGAAGTAGAACAGGAGGTGGATATTGTGCACCTGTGGGAGGATAAGCATTTCCAATTAGAGCAGAGCCAAGAGGAAGAGTTCCAATATGCATTCCAGGAACACTTAGCTCAGTGAAATGGGAAGGTGCTATGCACAGAGCTGATGAAGACCATACCACAATTCAAGGCACAATTATATAGGGTCGAACGTGAAAGAAATGAGAGCAAAGAAGTAATACAATTGCTGGTACCACAGCGATACCAGAAGGCCCTATTGAAAGTAGCTCATGAACTCCCTATGGGTGGACATTTGGGGTGAGACGAGACCAAGGCTTGCATTAGGGGAAGGGTTTTTTGGCCAGGGTTAATACTGGAAATAGCAAAGTACTATGCATCTTGTCCCATGCCATAAAGTAAACCCAAGTTGTCCTCCAAAAGCTCTGTTAGTACCACTGCCCTTGGTGGAAGTCCCCTTTGAGCAAGTGGCTGTGGATATTGTGGGGCCACTGCCAAGAAGCAGTGCTGGGCACCAATTTATTTTGGTCCTCCTGGACTATGCAATGCGGTATCCGGAAGCTGTACCTATGCAGACAATGTCCGCCTCCAAGGTGACAGAGGAGTTACTGAAAATATTCTCCTCAGTAGGACTCCCTAAAGAACTGCTGACTGACCAAGGAACAAACTTCACATCTCGTGTGTTCGAGGGGGTAAGTAAAACCCTGGGAATTAAAAACCTAAAGACCATGGTATGGCATCCCCAAACTGATGGGCTAGTGGAGCGGTTTAACAGGACTTTGAAACAGATGCTGAAGAAGTTTATGGTAGAGAGCCCCCAGAAGTGGGATCATATGTTACTGCCATTGTTATTTGCAGTACGAGAGGCACCCCAAGCCTCAACAGGGTTTTCTCCTTTCGAACTATTATCCAGATAGCAACCAAGGGGAACTCTCGATTTGATCAAGGAAAGTTGAGAACAACAAAGTAAAGATCAGAACCTGGTTCAACACGTGATGCAGCTGAGAGAACACCTGGAGGTGACGCAGAAGGAAGCTTTAAGAAATCTGAGGGAGTCACAAGAACAGCAAATAACCCATTATAATCGAGGGGCTCAAGAAAGGAAGTTTGAATTGGGAGACCACGTATTGGTTATCTTGCCGGACCAGGAGAGTAAATTACTGGCATGATGGCAGGGCCCTTATGAAATCATATGCCAAGTAGGGCCTATGGATTAATAAGTGCATCAGCCAGACAGGCAAAAGAAAAAACAGGTGTACCATGTTAACATGCTGAACCCATGGCAAGAATGAGAAGGCCTATACTTGGCCCTGCAACTGGATGAACCCTGAGAAAGAGGGATGGGAAAAGTGAAGTGGAGGTGGCCCTCCGACTCTCAGAAGAGCAGAGACGGCAGGCAATAGAACTTGTGAGAGAGTTTGGAGATGTCTTCCACGAGGTTCCTGAGGAAGCTCGGGGCATGGTGCACTGAATAAGAACTCCTCCAGGGCAGGTGAGCCACAAAAACTGGAGGCAAATCCCACAACATCTTCAAGGGCAGATAAAAGAAGAGCTCAAGATCATGTTAGAGAAAAGTATAATACAAGAGTTCCAAAGTGATTGGCACCTTCCCATTGTGGCAGTGCCAAAGCCAGATGGGAAAATTAGACTCTGTATTGATTTCAGAAAAGTAAATGCGATGGCTAAGTTTGATACATACCCAATGCCGAGGGTGAATGAAATGGTGGAGCATTGGGCAAGCCAGCTATATCTCCACACTGGACCTCATGAAAGGCTACTGGCAAGTCCCCTTAGTGCCGGAGGACCAAGAAAAGACAGCCTTTGCCACACCATGGGGCCTATTCCAGTCCGTCGTATGCCCTTCGGATTACATGGAGCTGCTGCGACGTTTCAGTGGCTAATGAACAAAGTTTTAGCCCCTCATGGGGGTTATGCCATGGCTTATATAGATGACATTATTGTGTATACGGCAGATTGGTTGGGGCATTTAACAGTGCTGCAAGCGGTATTGCAGGACTTAAGGAAGGCAGGGTTAACCAACAACCCAAAGAAGTGCACCATTGGAAAGGAGGAAACACTGTACCTGGGATTCCAGGTGGGAAGCAGTAAGGTATGATCTCTGCTGTATAAAGTAGAGGCACTAAGGAGGTATCAAATGCTGCAAACAAAGAAACAAGTGAGGGCCTTCTTGGGACTGGCAAATTATTACAGAAAATTGATTCCTCACTTCACAGATCTAGTCGTGCCTTTGACTGAGATGGTAAGGGCTGCAGTTCCAACAAAAGTGACATGGACAGCGGAGGCAAAAACAGGATTCCAACTTTGTACATAGCCCCTGCTATATACTCCAGATTTCAATAAACCCTTCGTGGTATTGACAGACGCATCAAACTGGGCTATTGGTGTGGTGTTGGTTTAAATGGTGGAAGCAGAAGAACATCCAATAGTGTACATAAGTAGAAATTGCACCCACCTGAAAGGAATTATGCTACAATCGAGAGAGAATGTTTGGCGATCAAATGGGCCACAGAAATGCTCCAATATTATCTGTTAGGTCGGACGTTTACATTAATCATGGACCACACCCCACTGTGATGGCTACAAAGCATGAAGGCAGATAATGCTAGGCTGATGAGATGGGCTCTCGGTCTTCAACCACACTACTTTCTGGTGCAGCATCATCCAGGGGCCAAAAACTTAAGTCCTGACATCCTATCTTGACAATACGCAGAAGAGAAGGGTGCAGAGGGGAAGGAAAGACCCCAGACAAAAAAGAAGAGAGGGGGTTGTGTAACAGTGAACCCTGGCCCTGTTACCAGAAGGCAAATCAGCACCTTTAAGGCCAAAACTTTCTGGGCACAGAGTGCTGGTAAGGAGGGGGTTAAATGCTGAGCCTGGCCTGCTACTCAGCTGACCAGAAAGGGCAGGCCAGGACTATAAAAACCCTGGGCAGAGCAGCAGTAGGGGTTAGCAGCCAAAGGGGAAGAAATACATCCTAGAGCTCCATGGAGAGGTTTAGTGAATGGTCCAAAGGCTGGAGGAGGGGAACTACAGAAGCCCCTGAAGAAATGGCAGGAACCCCAGAAGAAAGACTGTAGCTGACAGTGGGGAGCCAAAGCACAAACACTGCATACGAGTAAGCCGGCATGCTGCCTTCTTTGATCATGTTTAGTGGTGGCAGTTATTGCCTATGGGCAGCTAGGATCTGGAACCGACTTCCAAGTAAAGTGGTGCTGGCTCCTACCCTGGGGGTCTTTAAAAGGAGGCTGGATGAACACCTTGACATGGCAGGGGGTTGGACTTGATGATCTGCTCAGGTCCCTTCTGACCCTACAAACTATGAAACTATGAATTGCCCATGGGCAAGACTGTTCATATTTCTGTTTGTTATTGAATAACACCAGCAGTTTGGGCTAGGCTAGTGGGGAAGGAGGAGGCCTCATTGGGACCCCACTACACTGTGGGGGCCTGGTGCCTGTAGGATTTGGGGTGTACTGACCCTGGTGCCAGAGAAGGTGCAGTATTTGGGGTACATAGGCCCTGGTGCCAGTGTGGGTGCAGGATTTTGAGGGGTACAGACCCTGGCATCAGAGGGCACAATCCTAAAAGGCTGGGGTGGTCTGGTGCCCCCAAGGTACAGTTTTGTTTTTTTCTGGACTGGGACCCCATGGGCTCAGGGCCATTCCCCAGCCTTAAACTTACAGCCCCCTGGCTGTAGAGCCAGTGGCTGGGCCTCTAGGCCAGGGAGGTTGAGCTCCAGATTGGAGCAGAAAGAATGGCCATAAGCCTCAAGACAAGGAAAAAGCCTAGAGTCTAACCCTGTTTGGTGGGTTTAGACGGGGAGGCCTAACTAGAGAAAGACAAGGGATCAAGGCCCATAGAGGCAGAAGACCCCAACATGAAATATAATAGGCAGTCTCCTGTTTACAAGATGACAATAATAATTTTGCATCAAGACCTAGCAGGCCAGTAGGGAGCAGGTCACAAGAAACCTTAAAGGGGACTCCAAGGACACCCTACATATGGCGCGGATAACCAGGAAGATGGCGCTGGGGAAGGCAACCTGTTACAATAATCTCATATTTAAATCTCATCCTGAGGTTTTTTTCAATGCATTAATAGTGAATGGTTTATATTTATTAGGAAGTCTATGGAACATTGTGTAATATTCATAGATTAATCAGATTCACCATAAAAAGCCTGACTCCTCCTTAAGTGCTTTTAAAAATTATTTTTTAATCTGCTCTTCCTGCATCTGTTACAAGACTCTATGATGTAAAATAAGGCATTGATCTCTCTGAGATTAAGGGCAAAGTTGCAGGGAAGGAATGTGATATTCTTAGTGCCATGCTTGATAAATTAGCCCAAAGTGTTAAGTGAGTTTCTCGATCCTTATATGGTCCTGCCAGCGTGCAGCCCATCATGATGCCATTGTGCACTACTAAGCTGTGTTCCTGAATATTTCTGTTAAATTGACTGACTTGCAAATAAGAGTCATAAGTGCATAAGTTTCTTTTTCTGAATGCTATTTTGAATGTGCTTAGATTTAAAAAGGCTGTTGAACTGGCTGCTGAATCTAGGGCCAACTGTGTAAAAAAAACAAAACCAAAAAAAACTAGGGCTATAGTAATCCATGCAATGACACAGGCACTATCAGAGGAAGACAGACAGAAAACAGTTTGTGACTTCTTTATGCAAGGGCCAGCAGGAGGCAATATGTCCCATTATGCATTCTAGGCCAGTTAAGAGGCCTTAGCTTGTGGTCCTGATTCATTCTGCCTTACAGGATGCATCATAAGTGGTGGAAAGCCAGGGCTAAGAGGACTCAGCCCCTGCAAACATGGGGCACTAGGTAGGGCTGCAAGGCAGCCCAGTCACAGGCTCTGGGCAGGTGCAGCAGGGGTGGGGAGGGGCATGCATTTAGCCAAGATTGCAGCCCAGTGTGTGGATCACTGGCTGCCCAGCACAACAGGCAACTATCAATCTATTCTGTGAAGGGGAAGGGGCTGGGGACGTTCAGATCAAGGCCCCTGCAGTGAGAAAGGAAGCGGGGTACAGGCAAGGGTGGGGCAGGGGCTGGGTTGGATGGGGCCCTGGCCAGGCCAAGTGATGAGATGATTGTAGCTGGGACAGCTCATCCAGGAGCCCAGGGGGCATCCCATCACTGTACACACCCTGACAGAGGCCTATAGGGAACGTGGCCCCCCAGATTTGTGTGTGGGGTGGAGGCAGCTGCCACTGCACTGTGCTTTATGCCCAGCTGCAGCTGTCCTGGAAGCGGCAAAATGCCATGTGCCTGCTGCCACTGGGCTGCAGTGCACCCCTTGTCAGCTCAGTGGTGGAACACATGGCATTGCATGGGTCCAGAGGCAGCGGTAGTTGGAGCAGACCACAAAGTGCAGCCCACAGCTGCCTCTGCCCTGCACAGAAATCATGGGGGCACATACCCCCAGGGCTTCCACTGGGATGCACACAGTGGCAGAAGCCCTGCCTCTGCACCCCTGAATGAGCCGCCCAGGCTCCGATTGTCCCAATACCCGGCCCAGCCAGAGCCCCATTCACCCCAACCCCTGTCCCTGCCTGTGCCCCAGTCCCTTCCTCACTGCAGGGGCCTTGACCAGCCATCTCCTCCATGTTATGCTGGCAAACTGATCCTCTGGGCCTCTGCCATCCAGGGCTACTCCAACCTGGCTCTACATACTGTGGTCCCAGGCACATATGTAAAGATGGCACCTAGGAACAATAAACTATGGCTCAAAGTGTGCCAGAGTTGGTTGCATCCAATTTAATTTCACATGGTAGATACACCCACAGAGAGAGCACGGAATAATGCCATAGTACCCACCCATGCCCTATCCTTCTCACTTTGCCCCAGAATGGCATGCTGGGAGGGGCCTAGGGTGCCTTTAGACATTTATGGGAGGCGCTCTAAGTCATGGTGCTTTACCCAAAGCACCATGAGTTAGAGCACCACTGAACCCAACAGACATTCACCTGTTGGGTTAGGGGGGCTTGAGCCTGGTTGCAGGGGTGCTTCCAGAAGGCTGCTGAACTGCCCCTCCACATAGCCCCTACCCCCAACTCTGACCACAGCAAAGCTGTGTGCTACCCCTGTCAAGAGGCTCAGGTGGGTGGTGGGAGAAGAGAAACCCCTCTTGGGGCCCCTCCTAGATACCCCAGATGGGGTACTGGGGATAGCTGGGCCAGGCCTGCAAGATGGGTAGTAGGGGCTCCCTTCCCCCACCCCTGGCCTAAGCATCTTGACAGTGCCAGCTTCCAGCTGCCAGTTGGGCTTTGCTATGGCCAGAGCTGGGGGAGCAGGGTGGAACAGAACCTCTTTGCCTCGTGGGCCCAGCCTGGATCCCCACCACTACTATAGCTGGGGGGGGGGGCACAAGGTGAGGGGACTCCATTTCACCCCACCCCCCCAAGCTCCAGCCACAGCAAAGCCTGCAGCTGTATGCTGCCCCCTTCCCTGTTCTCCTCTCCTACTTCACTGGGAGGATATTCTCTCTTCTCTGTGAAAATCTTAAGGGTGGGGTTGGCTGGTGCTCACTAGGATGAGCACCAGCCCAGCTTCACAAAGTCGCATGCAAAACATTAACTTTTGAAGGAACTTCTGTTGAGGTTCCTTAAGATGCTCTACTCTATATTGCCTTCAGCTAATAGATGATTTATTGAGGGTTTTTTTTTTGTATGATCATCCATTTTAAAAGCACTCTGCAGCCATGAACGTGTGTTATGTCATGGCTGTAGGTAGGGTGGCCATGCATCCTGGTTTTGCTGAGACACTCCAGCAAAAGCCCAGTCCTTTCCAGTTGATCAAAAGTCTCAGGCCAGAATCTGGCAAGGAGGTGAAGCAGTATGGTGCACCAGCTAGGTGGCTGGCCAGGCACTGCTATTCCTGTGCAGATGCAAAAATGTGCTATGTGTGGGTGGGGTAGTGCCTCCAGTCCACCCACCTTGATCCCACCTGGAAGCAACAGTGCCTGCCCAGCCACCTGTCTGATGCATCATGCCATTCTGCTTCCCCACTGGCCTTTTGACCAACCAGCTGAGATTGGGCTACAAAATCCTGGAGTGTCCCAGCCAAACCAGGATGCATGTCCAGCCTAGCTGTAGAGCCCTTTCAGGCCAGAACATCCACAAAATGGAACTTGTGTAAGTGCCCCTAGAGTTGCATGATTTTAGAGGCAGCCCCTGGGTGGCTGCAATACCATACAGGAGCCACAGAGCAATGATAAATTGGAGGGTGAGTATTTTAACCTAAGCTTGTTAGGCCCAGTAGAAAATGTTTTCTTTGAAGATTCCCTCTTCTTACCATGGATAGTCTAATAAGGGGAAAAAACAAAACAAAACATAACCCCCCCTCTATATTTGGCCTCTTGCAATCTGGGGGGGGGTCCCCCTGTTTTTTCTACTAGCACACATTTACTTGTATACAATAATATGTCACGCTCATAATCTCACTTATACTGCAGCATTCCAAATTACATACACTTATGACAGATCCATCAGCTAATAAAAGTGAGAGGAACAGGCGAGGGAGTTTGGAGTGAGACAGCAATAGCCTTTCTGTATTTTTGATACTGTCTTTGGTATTATACATTAAGATCAGAGTAATATACCTGGTTTGAAGGTGGTTGTTGGCTTAGAAAGGTCTGTTTCTTGGGGAATTGTCTTATAGGTATAGATATATGCATTATCAGGGGTCAAAATGGGCAACAGGTGGGTAACTGGATTTCTAAAGAGCTTGGGAGATGCACACACAGCTTCTCATGGCCCTGGAAGTAGACTGTCTAGCACAACCAGGCCAACAGATGGACACAGCCTGAGAATGAAGTGGGGAATGCCATAGGATCACAGCCTTCAAGGCAGACACGTTGTCTAACACAAGGACGCACAGTCTAGAAAACAGCCTGGGAACCAAGGAAGCATGTACCATACTGTCCCATAACATGAGATAAGTGACACCAGCAACAAGGCCTCAGAAAGCAGGGGGACCTAAATCCCAGTTTTGGAGGAACAGACCAAATTAGGAGAAGGCTCAGAAGGCAACGTGGAGGTATGACCACAGAGACAACTAAACGGAGATGGCCACTGATGAAGAACCATCAGGAGTCATCAAAGGGGAATACAAAGGCAGAGACTTAAGATTAACAAAGGGTCCTTCCCATCCCTCCTTGTCCCGTCCCAACCCCTTCTCCCATCCTTTCCATCTTTCCCCGTTTTGCTCCCTGAGAAGGGTCCCCATCCCTGTCCCTGTCTCCAGGGAAAGGTCCCTGAGGCCACCATGGATGGAGGGCATACCAGTAACCTGTCTCATGTACCCCACTGGAAGGGGGCTGTGAGCCTTGGCATTCCACCTAATGACTGCTGACACCTAAGAGTGCCTCAGAGTGGAGCCTGAATCTTGATCAGATGTACTTTGACTCTGACAGTCCTACGACAGGTAGATATAGAATCATTTGATTGTTTGTATTGTTGCTTTTTTGTTATCGCTTTGTATCAATAAATTCACCTATTGCCGATTGGCAGGTGTTGCGGTTGGTCTGAGGGTTGTGCCCGCCCAGAACAAAAGTATAGGTCCTGGGTCCCAATCTAGTGTCAACAGTGGTGATAAGATAAATACTAGTTATTCATGTTCAGGCTTCTTGGACTCTGCACCCTTTCCAAAGCACACTCAGGCAGGGATGCTCCTGAGTAGGGCCTGCCCACCTCCTGCTACTTGCACATGTAATAGGGCACTGAATCTGCTGTAGTTCTACCCTTACGGCCATTCTTAAGCACTGAAAAGATAGAAAGCAGAGACGGGAGAATGCTCCTGAAACAATCTCACCACTTTATATCTGAATCTGGTGCTAAGGTATATTCGGGAGTGCCCCTCCTTGCAATGAAGATAAACTCTTGCTGTCTTGAGCAAAGTTGTAGGTCCATGGTTCTTTCATTCAAGTTTGGCCTAGCTGCCACTTTTCAGCTCACTTCTATGGCAGTTGGGTCATTTTGAACCCTTTCATTTCCTATTGAAAGGGAGTATTTAATGCTTGCAGACTGCCTTTATAAGCAGAAGCTAAAAGATCACAGTGGCCTGATTACTAGAGAAACAAGCTGGAAAGAGGAGGCAGCCAGGCTGAAAATGCTGAAGGGAAAAAGAACAGTCCTGAGAGAATACATTTTTAAAAAATCTGTCAACCCAGATATTGCTTCTCAGAGATTTTCTGGTGGCTAGGTCACTTAGAAATTTCATTTTCTATCAAAAGAGAGAGATTGAAAACATGTCCTTAATGGAAAATGAAAGTCCTAAATGGTATGGCTGCTGGAGAAGTGCACAATGAAAAATAGGTAGGTTAGTGCTGGTGGGGGGAGGAAAGAGGAAGGGGGAGATATGCCAGTAACCTTAGGTAGGGATAGTGTGCAAAGAGAAAAGATCGACCAAAAAAAACAAACCATTGGCCATAGCCCTAAATCCTGTAGCATTTGGCTTTTTTTTTGTTTGTTTGTTTTTTGTTTCCACTATTTCTCTTATTATCCATAACAGGATGTGTCAGCACTTACCTGTTCTTCCTGCAGGGAGGTTATTCCCATGTGTTGCTTCCTGGGTTGCAGCAGGGGAGGGTTAGATAAGGAGAAACACGTGGGGAAGAGCCGGTCCCTGGGGTTATATGTTGCCATACTGGGACTTCATTGGGCCAGGAAGCTTCTGGATGGGGGAAAACTGCAGGGCAGGAAGCTCTGAGGGAAGAATAGGCGGAATAGGCAGCTCCAAGTAAGGGAGGCTGCAAAAGGTTATGAGGAGGTGGTGAGGAAAGCATCTGAGTTGCATGGAGCTGGGACACAAGGCACAGCGTGCAGACAGAGGCAAACCCAGAGCTGCTGGGCAGTTTAGAGAAGATTGAAAAGCTTCTGAGGAATGCAGAGCTGGGAATGTATGGCAGAAAGCATAGGCAGAGGTAAACTCAGAGCCTCCAGGCAGTACTGAGGAGAGTGGAAACAGGGAGGATGCACAGAGTAGTCTACCAGGACATATGGTAAGTCTGCAGCCACAGTGTTTTCATTCGTTTCCTTCCTTAAGTTTTTTGTGAAGTTTACTCATCAATTAAAATACATAATAACCAGGACTGGCTACTTTCACATCTGTACAAAGGCATGGGCTTTAGTTCCCTCCTCTCCCCACCAAAGTCCATGAGTTACTGAACTTGGGTTATTTGATTTTTGTTTTTCTTGGTGGATATTCCTAGATTAACAGATGGCAGTCAGTAATTGATTTCTCTTGGACTGAGATGCTGAGCCCTATGAATCCCTAGTACCTAGATTGGGAAATAATAATTGACTGAATGATGCCCTTTGAGAGGTGATAACCAGCTGATGGTTAACAGATCTTGCAGAGTGGTCTTGGACCCTCATGAGGTGGGGTGAGGTAATGGGTTCTCTGCTGTGAATGGGCTGCCATATTGACTGAATGTAACTGATAGGGCAAGAATTGTGGGTCCCTACAAGGGACAAGATACTGATGCCGGTAACTGATCACATGTCAAAATGAGAAAGCAAGCTGATAGTGTTAGACAATATAACAGGATTGGCCAATGACACAATGACTCAGGAGGAAAAGGACAGGGTGTCGGAGCAGAGGATCCCTGTGAAATCGCCTGTCTAGATTGAATCACCTCTATCCTCTGCGTATTTGCCCTCTGTTCTTTTACATTTTATATCAAGATATGGCAAGCGAGATGGGGGAGAGGGTGGAAAGTAATCCACTTCTCCAGTGTAAGGGTTATGAGTGAACAGCACCCTCTCACATCATACTCTTACAAAGGCTGATTTTTTTTTGGTGGGGGGTGGAGAAAGAGTGTTGTCTCATAGCAGGATACGATTTTTCACTAAATCATGATCAAAATGACAATCCTGCCATCCCAAAAACAAGACTAAGTTTCACTGAGGGAACTGGCAATATTCAGAAAAATCCATTGCAAGGGTTCACAGGTTGGAGGTGATGTATGCAGATAATTCCTGCAAGAACTAAGGCAGACTTAGAGCTCCAGAGCTATAAAGTACTTGCCTCACGTGAGGAGTTGCTCTCCACCCTCCTCCCCTAAATCAATAACACTATGGGTTACATCACAGAAGTTGACCCTTTTGCAGAGTTACATTCAGGTGTCTCACAACAGCAGTCTTTACCAAGAAGCAAGCAGATAAAAAGGGAAGGGGGAGGAGGAAGAGTAATGGCCCAATCCAGCTTCTGCCCCAGATCATCAGAGTGAGGTACACATCTGATCTGTTCTAGTAACTTTGCACACCATCCTATCAGAGCCGTCCTTAGGGGTGAGTGACATTGGCAAGGGCCCAAGGTGCTATGGTCAAGGGGACACCATATGTGAACGCGTACGTGCGCACACTCACACACGTACATGTGTGAGCAGTCTGCACTCACAGCAGTGCTTTCCACCTGCCCCAGGCCAGCACACCCCTGTACCTCCAGCTGTTGCTCAGAAGAAGCTGGGCCTCTCTCTCCCTCCCTCCCTCCCTCCCATACTACATCTTGGGTCCCTGCCCACCTGCCTCGGCCTGTATCAATGCCACTGACTTGGTGGAGGAGAGTGAGGGGGTCACCAAAATACAAGTTTTCCCAGAGTGCCGCTTTCCCTAAGGCCAGTTCTGCATCCCGTGTACATAGTCAGCTCCAAGCAAGGTTGCCCATCAGTCTTGGGTGATCCTGCAATGGCAACAGAGACTTGTACCATCTTTACTTTAGTCTTAAGCGAGGCTTGTGGAGAGAGGCATTTTAATGTGGTTTCCCAAGAAATCCTTTGGGATGCAGGGCCTTTTTTTAAACCAAGAAGTGTGTGTGCGCGCGTGGGTAAAAATTGCACCAAGATGGCATGATTTGTACCCCTTGTTTTCCTATCCAAAGCAGGCCCTGAACTTTGGTTACCCACTTAGGTCCAAACAGTAAGTGGCAGCACAGAATCTGATGAGTTTGTACTCTAAAATGAAGATGAGACAAACAAGTGCATATGTTGGGGGAGAGAGAGAGAAATCAAAGTAATGCAATAATGGTATATTTTGGCACTAGCTGCTTCTGAACACGGTGCATTCAGGGCCACATTCAAAAAGATATTTTGGTGCCTTAGGCTGCAATGGGATTTTAGGGATTCAAGGCACATTATGCCTTTTTGAATCTGTCCCCAAGTGTAATGAGCAGATGTTGTGTAGATAGAATGGAAATCAGACTTGAAAAGGCATAAGATTGTTAATAAGGACCATTCTACATGAGCAGGTAAAGGTAAGATGGGATCTAATGTGTAATCCATACAATCATGCCTCCTGCCAAGCCACATGTGCATGGCAGAAGGCATGATTGTGGGATCACACATTAGATCCCTTACTGCCAGTGCAAGGGGAACCTCACATCATGATCCTGGGCTCCCCTACGCTTGTTTTATCACACTGAGTTGGCTGAATGTGAAGCTGGGTTACAGCTTAAAGCGTGATTACCTGAGTGATTAATCATGCCTTAAGCGCAACATGTAGAAGGGGGGCTAAGAGTCTAACAGTCAATCATGCTCCATAATTTTGTCAAGCTATCAGTGTCTTATCCCACTGTAGCTGCCATGTTTTAACCTTTTATTAGACAAAGGAAAACAGAGCACTGAAACATTACTGTGAAAGTTTTTCCTTTCTCTAACTATGTAGAGTCACATACTGAAGAAACCTCTTGGCAGTATTTTCAGAGGAAAGAAAAACATTGCAAAGAAATACGATGCAGCTTTTCTTTCTGCTGCTTTCAGTTACAGCCCAGACAACAGAAAAGCAAAGGTGCAGAACATGGCATGATCTTGTAAGGCCCTCTGAGACTTAACTAGGTTTATAAGTATGGCTCTCTAAAGCATTACTTTTCACTTGGTTTCTTTACTTCAATTTCTGTTATCATGAGTAGGGATCCAGGCTTTCTGTTTGCTGTGGAAAAATGCTGCAAAATGCAGATTTTTCTCCTTTAAAAGAGAAAAACCTGGAAAACTGAAGGTTTCCCCTTTGAGGCTGGCAGAGTTCCAGCCTGCAAGGAGTTGCTTGGGGGGTGGGGAGTGGGATGCAGGGGATACCATGTGCATGTGTGCATGTACATTGCAGCCAGGCAGTGTGGCGGAGAGCAGGCCCTGCAGCTCTCTCCAGGTAAGTCTATGGCAGCAGGAGGAGAACATAAGGGATTCATGGTGGGGGGGCAGCCAGGTCAGGAGGGTGTGGCAGGGTGGCAGCCACAGCTGGACCCCTGTCCTGGTAAGCAAGGGGGGCAGAGGGAGCTCTGATTTTTATTTTTTTTTTCTATAATTAAAAAACCAAATTCAAAGGCTAAATTATATAGGTATCTAGTATTTATTATGATTAAGGCACTGGTACGCTTTCAAATTACTTTAAAATTGTAAATATATTAATGAAACATTGTGTTCAACTAATAGCTATATACACTGTAGTGTTTCATTTTAACTGCAGAAAAATGTGGATTGGGGGGGTGGTAATCAGAGAATTTTGGGGATTTGTTAAACCACAGAATTTGGGATATTTAAAAAGAGAAAAGCAGAATCCCTGATCATGAGCAACTTTGATTGGCTTCTGCACAACATAGTTTACAATAATGTCAAACTAGTAGAAATTCCGGTGCACCCGTGAACTTTCCAGGCCTTCAAATAATCATATATAAATATTTTAACTAGAACCTTAACCAGCGTCTGTTCTGTCTGTTCTGTCCAACTGATCCTGGGTATGACCATCAGCTGTATCCAACTGGAGAGCTTGTGCCAATGTGGTGGGGCTACTCCTGCCAGGATAGCTCCTATAAAATACCAAATTATTGCAACTTCCAGAGTAAGGTAAATTTAGGGCACCTCAACCCTACGCTCCACTGCCTTGTGGGTATTCCCTGCTTAGAAAAAGGCTAAGGGACACAACTCAGACAGAAATGTGCCCTCACTGAGGTGTTGGACAGTCAGCAACAGCTTTAATATGTTGCTTTCTGGCAGAAGCTACAACCATTGAGGCACTAAATGTCTAGACTTGGTCTAGCCTTTGGACACTGTCTCAGTGGTCTAAAGGCAGCCTCCACTTCTCCATACTCTTGCCTAGGTGTATGAACTGAAGGTCTTGGTGTGATGTGGGTTATTACCCCTGGTATTATTACCCCTGGGTTCAATTCAAACTTATGGAAAACTACTAAACTAGGAATCGGTTAGACTCAGAATTGACACTGCTGTACTATTAGAAACTTGGGTCTAAGGTACAGGTTCTACCCAAGACAATGATTACACCATATTCTGGCATGGGAAACCAGCAGAAGAAAGGAGATGGCAAAGAGTAGAACAGCTTACTAGCTTTCTGTGAAAGCTCCACTGTTGCATCTATTTGACTTGTGATGCTCAGCATGCAGGTACAGGATGGCTTCATCACATTGTTTAGTGTCTATGCGTCTACCCTTCAAGTGGTTGACGTTCTTGTCTTTGTCACTAGTTTGAAGAAAAGATTGAGAACTCATAGAAATTAGACCACTGTAATACTTGGCACCTTCAACATGAGAGTTGGATGTAGGGTTAAAAACTGGCCTAGTATTCTGGGCAAACAGAGAATTATGAATGAAAATGCCCAGTGAGCATTACAACTTTGTGCAAATCAAAATCTATGTATTATCAACGCATTTTCAATACATCCAAGATCAGGGCACTAGCACCAACTAGATCAAGTACTGACCAGATGTTACTACCTAAACGAAATCCTCATACAAGGTCTTATCGCAGTGCTGACTGTGACACTGACCATTCCTTAGTCTGCTTCCAAGTCAAAAAGATCCAATGAAAACTACCAGACACCCTCAGATAGACATCAGCCAAACTAAAGGCATAGAAAAAAGCAGACTCTCTTCAGTGGAGAAGCTGTGAAAGCAAGTTTACCTAACAACTCAGTCACTGAGACTTGAGAGAGATTACAGGTACAATGCTCCTATAACAGCTTTTGGCAAAAAATGCAAGAAAAATGCAGACTGGTTTGAAGAGCTCTCTGAAACCCTTCTACCACTGTCTGAAAACAAAAGGACAGTGTTAAACAACTATAAGAAATTTTCCCACACTAACCCTAGAAAATCTGGGAAAAGCTCAACGAGAAATGCAAAAGGAGGCTAAGAGGTATGCCCCAGATTTTTGGCTGAAACTCTCCGATGATACTCAGAAAGCTGCTGATGGAGGTGATAGCTGTGGAAATACATGGGCATCCAATGAGCAACTGGTCCAGTCAAGGAGAAAATGGCACCACTGAAAGACTAAAACAGAAACATCATTAATGATAAACAAAAACAACTTGAGCTTTTGATTGAATACTATGTGTGCATCCCCCACATGCAGGGGGCATGTGTTTTGCCACCATATCTGTGCTGCTGCTTTGTGCCTCAGGGCACGCCCTTGCACACATGCTCTAGCACACAACAACTTGTCCCAGGCAGGATAGGGGAGGCTAGGGCTAGGACCTGTGCTTGCCGCAGCAGCTTTACCTGGGGGGCCTCCTGGGACAGCTGCAGTGTTGATGTGGCTGCACGGAGCCTGGCCAGCCACCAGAGAATAACTTTGGACATCCAGGCTCTGTCTGTTGCAGTGTATGCTGCTGCTGCATGTACCATACCGCTTGTTGAGGCTTTTAAAAAAAAAAAAATGTTGATACTGGGAAATCCTGGTATCAAATTTTGGCACTGCACTGCAAATTTGTTCACTGCATGTGGTTTTCAGCAACACAAATCACACATGCATGCTTACCTGCACATGCCCTATAGAATTTCTTACTCCAGTAAGACTGAAACCAAACATGAAGAGCTCAAAGGATTACCACAGTTCAAAATGATGATGGACTTGGACAATGAGCTATAACATGAACTCTTCAATCATGCTAAGGTTTTGAACAAGACTAGGACCAAGACAGAAGTAGGATGCTATAAATGAAATACTAAGATGACAGTTGCAGTAATTTACATGCATTTTCTATATATGGTAAAAATATAAGCTGTTGGCCAAGAAGCTGCAGAAGTATAGAACAAGGAATCTTAGAGAGTTAAGGTTGGAAGGGACCTCAGAAGGTCATCTAATGCAACGCCCTGCTCAAAGCAGTACCATCTGCAACTAGATCACCCCAGACAAAGCTTTGTCTGGCCGGGTTTTGAAAACCTCTGAGGATGGAGCTTCCACCACCTTTATGGGTAATCTGTTCCAATATTCTACTACCTTCTTAGTGAGAAAATTCTTCCTAATATCCAACCTAAACTTCCCTTGCTGAAACTTGAGACCATTATTCTGCCATCTGCTACCACTGAGAACAGTCTAGCTCCATCCTCTTTCGAACGCCCCTTCAGGTAGTTGAAGGCTGCTTTTAAGTTCCCTCTCAGTCTCTTCTTTGCTAAACTAAATAACCCCAGATCCCTCAGTCTCTCCTCATAAGTCACGTTCCCTAGGCCCCTCACAATTTTTGTTGCCCTCTGCTGCACTCTCAATTCTTTCCACATCCTCAGTAAGGCTTCTTTAAAGTACAGCCAGTTCTCCTGGACTCTTCTCCCCACTCAAACTGGCCTCCCAGGGAATCCTGCCCATGAGTTCCCTGAGTGAGTCAAAGTCTGCTTTTCTGAAGTCCAGGGTCCTTACTCTGCTGCTCTCCATCCTTCCTTTCCTCAGGATCCTGAACCTTCTTGCGGTTGCTGCTGCTCACGTTGTCATTCACTACTACATTCCCCACCAATTCTTCCCTGTTTGTGAGCAGCAAATCAAGAAGAGCATGGCCACTAGTTGGCCATTTCAGCACTTGCACCAGGAATTTGTCCCCAATACTCTCCAAAAACTTCCTGGATTGCCTGCTTATCGCTGTATTGCCCTCCCAGCAGATGTCTGGGTAATTGCCCTCCCAGCAAGTGGGAGTGTGAGCATGCTGTGAACCTGGGGAGACGGACACAGCTGCTGTGTTTTTCTACCTCTGGAAATCGGGTCAGAAGACACCTAGGAACATCACACACCCAGTGAGAGATCTGAGGTTCAGCCAACCAAAGACCATAGCTGTGAAGTTCTTATCTCACATCTCAGATCTGAGATATATATTTTAGAGGAAGTCTGTATAGTTTGGGGGTTATGAATAAAGCTTGCTTGATACCAAATGGAACGAGTTGCCATGTCAAATCCCAAGGTGTCCTGGTAAAGAATTCTTACTAGTAACACAAACCTACATTAGAAGATTTACAGAAAGCCATTAAATTGATTCCTGGGAACAAAGCATCCAGAAACAACAGCTTGCCTGCTGAAAACTACAAATGTTCCAACACTGAATTACTTCAAAAGCTTCATGAAGTTGTGCTGCTCGGCTGGAAAGAGAAAGCAGAACAACAAGATTTCAAAGATACTCAGTTTGTACAATTATACAAAAACAAAGGGAATAGAAGCAACTATGACAACTATGTAACACGGCTGGAAAACTTTTTACTCACATAATGCTCCCTAGGCTCCAGTCTCTAGGTGAGAGACCCTAGCCTGAAAGTTTAATGCTGTTTTCACTCGGGATGCTCCACAATTGATATAATATTTTTGATCAAGCAACTGCAAGAGAAGTGTAGAGGAAAAACAAATACTACTGTACATAGCCTTCATCTGACAAAGGCCTTTGATACAGTCAACAGATGGCCTTTTTTACCTCATTCACTCAATTGCATCAAGGTATGAAGGCAACTGTAGTGTATGAAAACAAAGAATCAAATGCCTTTGACATTAACAGTGGGGTGAAACAGGAGTGTGTCTTAGCCCCCTGCTTTTTAGCATGTGCTTTTCATTCCTGCTTCTTCATCCATTCCAGGACAGCAATAATGACATTTGTCTGCAAACCAGACTAGATGGAGGCTTGTTCAACACTGCAAGGGTTACAGTGAAAACCAAGGTGAAATAACTGATTCAGAGAGATTTATGGTTTGCGTAGGACATGGCTTTTTTTGTCCACAGTGAATCTTCCCTGCAAAATTTTCTTTGGGCAGATATTCTGAATTGTGCAAGAGCTTCAGGATGGCAGTTAGTCTCAAGAAGACTGTGAACATGTCCCAAGACGTAAAAGAACCAATACCTGACATCACTCTGGGGGATAAATCTCTTGGTGTCATTGACAGTTTTTTGCTATTTGGGTTCTAGGATCAGCAGGAATCTTGACCTTCAGACTGAACTGACTAACAGAATCAGAAAAGCAGCTAAGAATTTCAGGCTACTAGAAATGTGCATGGAATAACAGCAAATTTTCAGCCAAGGTGAAGATATGAATCTATGAGACTTATGTGCTGTCATCCCTGTTTTATGGCTCAGACGAGTGGACTACACATGCTAGGCATATTAAGAGAGAACAATTTCTACATGAGATTTCTACATAAGATCCTGAAAATAAAGTGGGAATATAGAATACCAAACGCAGAGGTACAGCAGCATGCAGGAATGATACACCTAGAAACCATTACTGAAAAGTAAAGGTACGATGGATAGGCCATGTGAGGAGAATGGGAGAACACCATATCCCCAAGAACATATTGTATAATGAGTTTCAAGGTGGGTGTAGAAAGTGAGGGCGGTACTGTATGGCAGTACCATGATGTGTGCAAAAATGGTACAAAGTCACTCAATGTCAGTGTAGAAAGGTGGGAGGAGTGTGCAGAATCCTGTCCAATCTGGAGGGAACATCTGGCACTGGGAGCAGCTAACCATGAAGTGGCTTTGATTTGGAGGATGGAAGCAAGGCAAGAAAGAAGAAATAGCATGCTGTAAATTTGAACTCCAACTTAGACAACATATGGATCTGTGAAACTTGCAACAAGTAGCTTTCAAAGTGGGTTTGTCAGCCACAAATGGATTCATCGGGCATTTGACTAGACCTCTTATGTGTACACCATGATCCAGAGGATTGACGGTTGCCTGCTATGTTATGGCAACTCCACTGTTCCAAGAAGACTGTTTCTTTTACTGTGTAAACAGATGTAGGATTTGTCCTACAAACCCAGGAGTCTGTTGTCTTGTTTTAAGTGTCTGTGAAGCATGCGACATTAAAATGTGCTAATACTTTTTCCCTGCAACAATGTTGTGTACATCTATAAGTTATTCACAGGTTATTCATGTTCATTGCTAGTCATTCCATGGGCAAACCTATTGGGCTGTATGCTCTTGCGCACCACCTACTGGCAGACGGCAACCAATGCAGCTCAGAAGGTCTACTACATGTGCTGATCCTGTTTTGATCCAAGTCAAAACCTGAGACAATCAGAACCACCTCAAATGATGATATATCCTGTTTATCCACTTAGATGTATTCGCTAGGATAACTCAGAGTATATACACATGGCATAAGGCAGGTCTGTGCTGAGACCTGCCATGCTAATTCTGTGCATGCTAAACTGGAACTTGTATAGTTAAATTTAATGTGGTGCTGCCCTGGGCTAATATGCATGGCTTCTTGCTAGTTTATTGGCCCTGTACACTAGCTCTCAAACCAGAAGCAGAATAGTTGCGTTAATGCAGCGCTGCAATGTGCCTCAGCAGATAATCTTCCAAGGTCCCTTCCACCTTTATAATCTATGACTCTATAAAACTTTACTGCCCATTAAACTAATCTAATACACAGTAGAATCACCACCTACACATGCACTGAACTAACTGTGCATTAAATTGGTAAAATGCACTGTTTGCTAGTACCAACACATACAGGTACTAGAAAAAAGGCACTTTACCTAATGTGCAATAGCGCACATGTACATGCTGACTGGGAGTAATTTTGCTCCTGTTCACCCCAGACAGCAGGAGGCCACTGCTGCCTGGCTAAGTCCTGAAGCAGGGGAAGCTGTGCTGGCTGCAGGGCCAGCTGTCTCCTGGGCCAGCTGTCTCCCAGCCCAGTACACACTGCAATGGGTCCTAATGTACACGGGGCTGGGAGAGCTGTACCAGCTGTGTTCCTGCAGCCAGAACAGTTTTCTGAACCCCATGCACATCAGGACCAGCTCCTAGCCTGGCATCCAGGGCTCTAGCACCCCCCAGCTTCTGGCCTGAACCACTGAAGGCAAGTGGCTGCATTTCCCTGGAGCTCCCTCTGGCTGCTCCTGTTGGTTGCAAATCTGTGCCCAATATGGCACCCATGTGGGCACATTTCTGGCCACATCTTACCACGCCTCATTTTACTGCGCAGTAAACTTACTGTGTATTAATTGCACATGTAGATCCACTTAGTGAGTCACTGCCATAAGCCAGACAGACATATCCTCACATTTGTAGTCTTCTATCTCTGAGGAAGCTGTTTTTAAAGTTTCCAGGTTTTTTCTTGTCACAGTATAACTTATCCACCCACAAGTCATAAATGGACAATATGGTTTTACTTGTATAAGTTATATTATAGTCCATATGCACTACACATGTGTGAAACTAGAATTATAAATAGAGAACATCTAGTAGAGTTTAGTGATACCCCTACATGACTTTATAAACCCTGCAGTAACTACTATTGGGACGTACACAGTAAAGTTGTTGTTCACAGAAGGAATGATTACTGCAGGGTGCTTGCAAATACATCTGCAGCATTAAATGATTCTTCAAAATGTACGTTACCTGAAGTACATAAAGTATTCTTTGCCAGAGTTGACTTTTGTTGTTTTTATCCTGTACATTCTACTTCCCACTAAGTGATATTGCCAGCAAAGCAACAGTCATAAAGGCTTGTGCTAAACAAGTGCCAAAACTGATCTGACATTGTCATGGACGCTATTTTTCCTGACGAGCAAAATGACACTCATGTACATACTAATATCGACCAGATTCCTGAATGGACTGGAGCATGGGAAAAGGAAAAAACAAAAGGAAGACTTCATATCTTCTGCAACATACTGGTCAAATGATTCATTCAGGCCTCTAGCAGCTGCTCACCTAGATAACAGAGCCTTCTACTGCTACCAGGTCATGTTACTCCCTTACCTCAAGTGATAGACACCTGTCATTTTCCTTCTGAAGATCCTGGATTCTATGCCCAGTGGCAAACCTCAGTTAGAGGGGAAGATGACTGGTAATGAGAGAGTAGTAGTGGAACTGCTTGGAATACATCTGACACATACTTCTTTGATTTCCCTCTGTAATTAAAAAAACAAAAAGCACCCCCCCCCCCCAAATTATAGCATTAAACTCGTTCTTACCAGTCTCATTATGAGGTCATCTTTCCCTTCCACACTGGTTCACTCTCTCCTGCAGTAGTGTAGGCCCTGGGCTTACATAGGATGTATTGAAAAACAATCTTTCCATTTCCAGAGAAACTGTAACGTGTTTTTGTTGTCCACAAAATCAGACTTTTAGACATTCTTTATAAAAAAAAAAATAGAGAAAGAGAACTATACCATGATAATCCATTGAGCAGAAGTTTCATCCTAGTACTGTGACACCTTAATCAAAACATTTGTGAAATGTTTTTGCTTTGAAATATTGCCATTTTCTATTCAAAATACATGGGGGGGAAAACAACCCAAATACCTTTATGACAAAATTTCCAGCTCTTTGACAAAATTTCACCAGGACTCTAGCCATTTTTCAGGAGACAGCAAGAATACAACACCAGCAGTGAAGTCCTTACAGAAACACCTCAGCAACCTCATTGGTTCCTCTGTCTCTCTTCAGAACATTCTGAACCTTCTGGCTAGGCACAGACAGTCAAAAAGCCCAAGGCTGAATCAGTCTTTGTAGGTTAGTCTAAACTGCAGAGATTAAACTGAAACAGAAGTGAACAGTGAATTTACCTTTGACTCAGGAAATGCAGCCATATGCCTTCAGTGGCTCAGGCCAGAAGCCAGGGGGTGCTAGAGCACAGCTCTCTAGCTGTGTTTTCCCTTCCTACTGCCCCTGTGGTCTCTGGGATTTGCAGTCCAGAATTACAGCAGCAGGACTCTGAGGATTGCTCATCACTTCCTCTTCCTACTTCCAGGTGCCTCTGGGATTTGTAGTCCATAATTGCAGCCAGCAGTATGTTTGAGCATGGGAAAGAGTACTTAACTCCCTTCCCTGGCCCCAGGCACCAGCTGGGGCTTGTTGGGGGGAGCAGTTTCCCCCCCTTGTAGACTAGGCTGCATCCCCAGCCGGGCTTGCCACCCCCAACCCCTTGTCAGCCAGCCCTCACTGCTCCAGCTAGAGAGCAGAGGGGCCAGCTTGATTCTCTGGAGCAGATAGCCCAGCCCAGCCCAGCCCAGGGCTGGAAAGCATGCTGGGGGGCTGTGATTTAACTTGAACCAGGAGGAGGTCTGGGACAGAAGTTTCATAAAGCAGTGTGACTCAGATCAGTTAAGTCTGATATACTACATTTAACCAGGTTATCTTCACCAGTGTCAGCCATTTTGAAACTGGTTTGTGTGCATTGAGCTTCTGTTCTGTTACAGGTTTAAACCTGTTTCTGATCACTTAAACCAGTTTATGTGTAACATCTGTCCATAGACTCTAAGACTCAGCTGCCTACATGGTAGTGGAACAGAAGATATATAGTGATCTCTGTACTACCATTACCAAGAGGTCCTGTTAAAAAAAAAACACTTGTGTTTTATTTTTCAGTTCTGGGCCTGAAACTTAGGCCACCTACCCTCAAACTCCATTTCATTCCTCATGTGGCCACTTCCTTAGGCTCTCTTCAGCATTCCCTGATATACAAATGATTTAGAGTCCTTCTCTGGATCCAGGTCTGGGCGTTAAGCTACCAGCTTCAAGTTGTTACTCAGCACGGACCCTTCCTTATAACACCCCAGAGGCCTTCCTTCAATCGTATGTTTAGTTCCTGTACCTTGAAGTGGTCTAAGCAGACACAGGGGAGGCTGAGCTCAACTCTCTTAGAAGGCTAGCTCTTCTTGTGACAGTAATGTTATGATTTGGGAGCTACTTCATTTTATACCTTGGGCCTACTCATTTTATTGTTATGCCACAGGCTTTTTTCATCTGAGCACATGGTGTCTGCTTGACAACCACTTGACTTTTGTAGTCATTCTCGTTTTGATCCTTTGTTGCTACTCAGCAATACCATAAGAGGGTTTACTAGAAAGCTGACTTACTAGTGATATCACACTGTCCTTGATTAAACTCAGTTTGTAGCTAAGCATTTTATCCTGGGGGATTACTTGACAAATGATAGCTGTGCCTCACTTCTGCAGCACATTCCTCCAAGAGCCCACAGGATTTGGATGCAAAATTCTAATGAAGGCATGCTACAGAGTAATCTGAGCCCTGTTGTTCACAATGCACTACTCAGTAGCTCTCTTTTCTCAGCAGCTCAGGACAGTGCACATATAAAATAGACTTCTACCTTGTGATAACATCATGATTTGCTGGTATACTGGAATACTATTTCCTCTGTATTATATGTAAATGCAGTTTACATTGCCTGAAAACAGCATATACTCCGAGGTACACAAGTATTTATTTACCTTGTCTTCTTTAATGAGAGAGTACAAAATCAAACTGAAACAGCAAGCAAAACTGTATATATGCACAAAGGCCCCATGCAGTCATGCCTTCCTTGACTGGAACCACTGCCAGCTACAATAAAACCAACAGACAGACTCTGCAAACTAAGCCAATAATGTATCTCTCTGTTCAGTTCATCCAGGTTTTTATCTGATGCATAATCCAAGCAAAGTGCTGCTTTTGGAGGGCTGCCAGTATCTGGGAATAGTTTCATCTCCATCTGATGTGAAAGAGGCTCAGTGTGTGGCTCAGGAGTAAAGGTTCTGGCTGACAGCTAGTCCAGATGTCTGAGGTCATATACAGCATGCCACTGACTGTATCTTTGAAAGAAGTGTTGAATCTGAGTGCCAATACTTTTTATACCATAGAAATACTTATGCTTGAAAAATAGTCTCTGGATGCCATGGCAGGCTTTGGTACCAAGCAGTCTAAAAGCCTTCTAAAACATATGTGTGCTACTTCACTCTGAGGCACTAAGTCCACTTGAATCATCTCAAAAATTGAATGTTCTAACAGCAAAGGGTTCAGGAGGATGGAAACAAATATTCTTTTTTCATACGTCTCTGAAATGACCAAGTTGTCATCTGGCAGATGATTCTGGTCTCACTAGGAGCTTGGAGGAAAAGTGAGAAAGACAGACAGAGGAACAGAAAAACTTGACTAAAAAGCTACTAGAATTAACAGGTCTAATGGAGAAACTGAATTGTAGTGGATGTACAGCTCTCTTCCTGGTTGTTTCTTTCTTCCCCAAATATTCCTCTCATTCGATGTTTTAATGCCACAGAAAAACAAGAGCTTCCCTCTTTGGTCTTCTGTTGAGTTTGATTTTATGAGTGGAATATATGACTCCAAGTCCTACTGCAGTATCATATATAAGAGAAAAAAAGGTAACATGCACGTTGCTACCTTTGAATTTTAGTGCCAAAAATAGGCAAAGAAAGTGTCAGCTGCAAACTGACTCATGTCTACATTGGCTAGAATCTGCTCTCATTTAAACAGATGAGTGTAGACCTCTTTGAATATTACCACCTCCAGTATATTGTATTCTGTGCACCTTAAGTCCTGGTGTAAGTCTGACAGAACAAATGTTCTTTTTCATTGTCTCTTTCTAGAAGTCATACCTCACTGATAGTCTTCCTCCACTATCTTTCTCATTTCCCTTCTCTGGCTCTAAGTAGTTCCTCTTTATTGTTTTGCTTATTTAGATCATCAGCAACTAGGAGGCAATGGTGCAGTTAAGCTGGTCAGCTGGTGGTTGAACAAAGAATGTTTTCACTGTCAGTGAAAAACATCATTAGTTATTTACTTCTGGTTGAATACTTTTTTACAGGTTTCAGATTCCTTTAAGAAACAGTGTTATATGTCAGTTTGATCTTCCTGTAACTAAAAACAGTCTCTCTGTCTCCTTGTCTCTCTGTCTTTTTCTCTTGCTCGCTCTCTCATATTCATAAATATCTATAATATGTATATATTACTAGCAAATTGCCCATCCAGAATGACCCCCTAATCCTAATCCTAACCTTCCCTCCCCCCTACCCCACCCCCACCCCGCACTGCTGCTCTCTCCCAGGAGTCAGGGGGAGAGGAGTGGGGAGAAGCTTGCCCTGCCATCCCCCTCCGCCTGCGCCACTGCTGCTGCCACCATCTCCATCGCCACCATTGTGGTGGTACCCTGCCGTGCCACCCCGCCACCACCACTTCCTGTCTGTAACATTCTTAGAGCACTCTGATTGGTTGTTTCAGTAACCAATCAGAGTGCTCCAAGAGCTTTACGGACAGACAGACAAATGGACTAAGCCCTTTATTATATTAGAATTATGTTATATGTGTGTGTGTTATATACTATCTATCTATCTATCAATCTATCTATCTACCTACCTATCTCCTGCTGGTAGTAATCACACCAATGGTTTGATGATTTGAGATGGGTAGCTAGCCATGTTAGACACACGGAAGGGTTTATTTGTACTTTATACACTTGACTGTATCAAAGATGCATGTGTTGAAGTGAGCCTACTGCTTATGAAAGTGTATGTTATGCATCTCTGATGTAGTTGCAGTATCTAGGGCTGTGTGAAACAGCACTGTTCTGTTTTGACTTGTGTTTTGATGGAACAGCATTTTATTTTGAATTTCATTTTGATTTGAAACCGCTGTTCTGTTTCGTTTAATCAAAACAGTTTCACTGTTTCCACGTTTCACCCATAGGATATAATGGAGAAGCTCGTAACAGCCTATAACGTTGTCATTTCCCACCTGATTTGGAAGAAACTTGCAGGACTGGTAGCCCCTTCTGAGGGCATGAAGCCTGCCAAGTTTCAAGTAGAGAGAGGGGTTTCAGGGAAACTGCACCTCAAAGTCTTGAAAGCAAAAAACTCATGCCACACATATGCGTTAAGCCACAGTGGGGTCAAAACTGCAGGCTTGCTAGCCCCTGCAGGGGCAATGAAGCCTGCCAGGTTTCAAGGAGATAGGTGCAGGGGCTTCTGGGGCCCTGCACCTCTGGCTGCTGACAGGCAAAACTCGTGGCATGGGTGCTTGTGCAACTGTGTCTGTCTTGGAGCACAGGATGGTGAAAATTGCAGGCCTGCTAGCCCCTGCTGCGGCCACGAAGCCTGCCAGCTATCAAGGGGAGAGGTGCAGGAGCTTCTAAGTTCTGGGGCCCAGCACCTCTACCTGCTGACAGGCAAAACTCATGACATGGGTGGGTGACACTGTGTGTGTTAAGGTGCGCCCTCACTCAACTGACACCAAGGCAGAAATCAGGACAGTTCAAACAATGCTGCTTTATGCAATTTTTCCATCCCCCCCCAGAGCAATGGGATTGGAAGAGACCTCAGAAAAGGATGACAGTCATTGGCGAGCTACACAGTCAATAATGAGAGCACTCCTTTCCCCCCACCCACACACATCTTCCCTGCTCTTCCCCCTCCCTCTCCTTACTTTAGTTTCTGTTTCCCTGCAGGCAAGCCCAGCTTGAGCTTCAAAACTCAAAAAGTTTTAAAAATTTTGAAACATTTTGACTTGCCTCATTTTGTTTCAAGGCTGTTTCAAACCTCTCCATTTCATTTTGATTTTGACTGTTTTGAGCTCAAAGCAAGTGGAAGCAGTGTCAAAATGAAACTGCCAGCAAAATTTCGCACAACCCTAGTATCTATAAGGTGCAAATCTACCCTGCCTTTTGATGATTTGGTCAGCTGTAAGCACTTGTATAATATATCATATGCCTTTAGCAGCAGTATCCTTTGTTCCATTAGAGTCCTTCTGGGACATGCTGAACAACAGAAGAAATGTCTGCCTTTTACTTTCCATTCCTACTCCCTCCCTCCACCTGGTTTTATTAGCTTCCCTAATAAACATGGGTAGCTGTGACTCTTTTTAAATGCACACACAAATGTATACTCCACTGCGATTGGTCTGTACTGCAAATGCCTTGGGCAATCCTCAGGAATCTTTCTCTGAGATAGCATCTAACATGACTGTTTCATTCTTGCTTTTAAAAAAGCCTTGCAACCAACTTTCTTTTCTAGAAGTTCCATGACCTCTTTCTTTCCATTGCTTTTACGTTATATTGAACCTTTTAAAAGACTGATTTTGAGCAAGAACTTTTAAAAAGATGGTTTTAATTTTTTCCGCATCAGTACTACTGCTGCTGCCGATGGCAAGCCCCCAGGGCCCCCTTCTCTTTGAGTCTCAGGCCTCAGGCAGCTCGCTTCCATGACTGATGTGGCTATCTTTAGCATGGTTACTCATGGTAAATGTGTTGTGGGAGTATTCACTGTTGTTGCTACTGTTTAGCACTCTAAAGGTTATTTTTAAAAGAATAACCTTTAAAAGTAAATCTCCTCAGTTTATTCCTCCAGACTTTCCAGCATGTGAGTTACTCCCATGGATACTTAGCATTATAAATGCTAAGATCTACCTTTTAGTGTGTATCTCTTTCTTTGATATACGTGAACATAAATACACATACACATAGCATCGGGCTGTGTGAAATTTTACCTGGTGTTTCATTTCAAAGCTGTTTCAGTGTTTTGAGCTTGAAATAGCAAACTCAAAATGAAACAGCTTCAAAATTAAATGGGAACCGAAAACATTTCAAAACATTTCGAGTTTCAAAGCCACGCTTCCTGGCTTCAACACAGGTCCCAGTCAGCAGTACCTGCCTCCTCTCATCTAGCAGGCAAATTGGGGGCTTGTCCGTATCCCCGGGAGGGCTGTGGCAGCTGTGCCAGAGTCCTCCCAGGGGTGGGGGCCCCGATCTGCCTACCAGATGACAGATCAGCGCTGGGCACAACCTGCACCCAACACTGAGAAGACCAGTGTTACCACTGGCTCCAGGTGGTAGCACCTGCTTCCTGTCATCCACCAGGCAGATCGGGGGCCCGCACCCCCAGGAGGACACTAACATAGCCCCTGCAGCCCTCCCAGGGCTGTTGACAGGCTCCAGATCTGTGCGCAGAATTGCAGGAGGCAGGTCTTGCCACCTGGGGCCAGCAGCAGCCAGGGCCATCCCTAGGAGGTGCAAATCGGGGTGACCCGATCAGTGCTGCCAGGAGTGGACCCAAGGAGGGTGCAGAGCCCAGGGTAAATCAGTTCATGAGGGGACCTGCCCCCACCCTGATCCCACATGTCCTGGGTGCAAGGAAGCTGCAGCCGTGGTGGTAGCTTCAGGGGGGTAGCAAGTGGCTGGACACAAAGGCGGCAGTGACGGTGGTGCAGAATTGCCATGACCACTCCGCCCAGCTCTGTGGGGCCCCCCAAAGTGCAGGGCCTGGAGAGGTCAACCTGATTCGCCCCTCCCCCCCAAGGACAGCCCTGGCTTCTGCTGGCTCCAGGCAGAAGAACCAACTTCCTGCCAGCTGGCAGGCAGAGTAGGGGCCTGCTGGCACCCCCAGGAAGGCTGCAGGGGCTGTGCCAGAGTCCTCCCGGGGGTGCAGGTCCCTGATCTGCCTGCCTGATGACTGGAGGCAAGTGCTGTTGCCTGGGGCCAGCGGCAGCACTGACCTTCCCAGCACTGGTTGTGGGCTGTGCCAAGCACTGCTCTGTCATCTGGCAGGCAGGTCAGGGGCCCGCAGCCCCAAAAAAACTCTGGCACAGCCCCAGCAGCCCTCCCAGGTGTGCGGTGAATCCCTGATCTGTCTGCCTGCCTGCCAGATTTTATGATTCCCCCTTATAACCTGTGGGTGAAACAGCAAAACAGCTTTGAAACAGCCAAAGAGCTTTGATGAAACAAAATGGAATAGTACTTTCGAAATGAAACAAAACTGGTTGTACTAATATGGAAACCACAGGGTCAGAAGATGTATTTTTGTATCTTCAGAAAGCAAAGTTTCATAAGCTATGCAGCACTCAAAGTAATCACAGACTAGCAATTCCCATAATTAATGTCTATCCAATCATAATTATTACAAGTAAATAAATAGAATAAGGGATTACTACCAAAGCAGGGTTCTGCTCTATGGTTTAACATTCATTGGTTTACTCATATTCTACTCTTACTCTAATGTGAATTCAAAATATATGACAGAATTAAAATATTTAACAGACTATTTACTGTATTGATCGAATAGAAGCCACTGGAAAATTTTTGTTATCATTCACAGAGGCAGTTTCAGACTCTCTCTATATATATAGGGTATATGTGTGTGCATTAATTGTGCTATAAAAATATGTATTTGCATTTAAATTAAGCAATGGCATGAACAAAATTGTGCATGCTCATAAGCAACACATCTTTTTGCATAAAGCTTTCAGCATACGCTTCTGCAAATTCTGCAGAAACATGTTACTCAGGCAGTTTTGAATGTATGGCTTCAAATATCAAGTACTATACTTTCTTGCATACAGCACACCCCCACAGATAAACATGCACCTTGTTTCTGGAAGGCAGAATGTAGGAAAAAAATGTCTTGAGTCATGGCCAACTGTGTAACTGTATGATAGGGGTGTGTGAAATGGGCCCTATTTGATTCAGATTCAGCCTGAATCAAGGACAATGATTTGATTAGTTGATTTGGATCACTGTCCCTGATTCAGTCTGGCGAAATTGGGAAGGCTTTGGCTTCCATGACCACAGTCCGCTCTTTGGTGGGAGAGGCAGCGAGCTGCAGGGAAGAGACAGCTTCCACCTCTCTCCACTGGGGAGGAGGCTCTTCTCAGCCAGACAGGCTGACCTGCTCCACTGGGCTTTAAACTTAGCCTGCCAGGGATGACGGGTCTGCCGCCACTGCTGGCCCACTGAGCAACCGCTGCAAAGCCAGCAGGCCAAGGCATTTAAGGGAACCCACCCCTGCCCCAGCCCTGGAAAAATCAGTAGGCAAGACACATTTGGATGCTTATCTTGCTGGGATCCTATGATCCCTGCTGACTTCCTGCCCATTGGGCAGGGGGCTGGACTCGATGATCCTCCGAGGTTCCTTACAGCCCGAATGTCTATGAATCCAAATCTGAAGATTCAATGCTGATTCAGAGAATCAGCAATTCGGCCATAGATACAGCTTTAAAAGTTTTTTCTACATACCTCTAGGGACCAGGTGCGGCTTGTGAATGCTGCGATGCTGGGACGGATGGAGCAACCCACCAGAGCGCGTGGAGGGACCCTGCATACTCAGCAGCTAACCCAGAAGTGGACCAGAAGTACTTCTGAGCCAGGGGAGGCACAAAGGTGTGCAGGGGGGCCCCCAGCACACTCCCCAGCAGACCCAGAAGTGGACCAAAAGTGCTTCTGGTCTGCTTCCGGGTCTGCTGTCGAACACGCTGGGGGAGCCCCCCACACTCCTGTGGGATGCTACATGCGCCCCAGCTTCCCAGCGTTCACAAATCGCCTGCTACCTTGAGGTATGTAGGAAAAAAGCTTAAGGCTGTGTCTATACCCAAATGGCCGAATCTTTCTGAATCTCTCTGAATTTATTTGGAGGGTTCCGATTTAAAGAGATTAAAGCATCTCCTGATTCGATTCAGATTTGGAGATTCAGCACTGAATCCAGCCAAATCTCCACTGAATCGAATCAGGGACCAAAGTTTTGCACAGCCCTACTGTGTGACATAGAGTAAGTCCTGGAAAGACCATGTCCAGGAACTATGGCATCAAGAACTTCCTGGGGTGGCTTCAGTTAAAGCTACAAGGTGCAGATGGAAGTGACAATTTTCACCCAACCTGGCCAAAGAAAGCAGTTTATAACTGTGACCAAACACACGTGCAAAGCGGCAAACAGCTTAAAAAATGACGAACTGGGTGAAAATCTGACCCCCCCCTCATTGAATGAGGTATCAAGTAAAGATGTTTCAAAACGTAGCATCTTGGGAGGGGGGAAAGGGAGCAGAGGGAGTTCAGTCTGTGGATTTTTCAGTCCCCCCAGACGATGGGGGGCGTGTATTGGAGCCCCCTGAGCTAGTCACCCAAAACACCTTCTGCACCAGGTGGGGAGCTCCAAGGGCAAGCTCCTTCCACTGTCTTTCCCCCCTCCCATTCTGAAAACAGTGAGTACTGGCAGAGAGCCCTGACCATTGCCATGAGAACCTGGCTGCAGGCTCTCAGCTGGCAGGTAGATTTCCCTCATCCCTGGAACCAACAGTGAGCTTCTATTTAGTAATCTTGTAACTCAACACTTTGCAGTAATCATTCTGAGTTACAGCTGGGAGCTGCACTTCTGTCTGCATTTACAGTACTCAGGCAGTAGCCATGACTGAGAGGGTTAAAAACAAAACTCCACCCCTTCAGTTTGCTCAGCAGACACAAGCATCAGCCATCCTGGTGGCTGCACAGTGTTTCCAAGAGTATTCCTTTTCCAGTGAAAAAAACAGCTTCCCCACTTAAAACATGCAACCCAATTTTGGGGGACTTATTTTGTGAGACAGTGCCTGAGAAAATATGGTAACCTACTGTTACTTACTGGGATTCTGATTTTCATATGGACTGCTTTTGATATTCCCAGGTAACCCCTTGTGTTCATATACAGAATTACACACAAAGATGATGTTTCCCTTAAGGAAATATGTACAGTATATTAGTCAAGACTACTGAAAAGCTGATCAAAATGTCTCCAAAACATTCCTGCCTAAATTGTGAATTTTAAAAATATGGTTCCTTGACTGCTGCTATTATTTGCGTTTATAACCTGTATGCAGTGATGGATCCAGTTTTTTCATTGACTTACCTAATTTAGCTCTTCCTAATTCTTTATTGACTGTTTGCATAATACAAAGAGTAGAGCTAATTTCAGAAAACACAAAATGAATACCTAAAAAGTCATATAAATATGATGGAGTTCACTTTGCTCATATTTGTAGGGTCAAATTATTGCTGCTTGCAGTTTTGGATGTTTGGCAATTTATTCATGAAAACAGTGCTGAATCCTAAAGGTTCAAGACTTTCAGCACAAATCATCAGTGCTTCAAGAATTTGTAGTGGAAATTCATTTTTTCATTTATTTGCTGTTGGTTAATTCCCCTCTTTATAAAGCTTATCATCCAATAAGAGAGCAGAATCAACACTTACCATCTTAGGCCATGACTAATCACCAAGTGGTATAGAAAGCAGTCTCTAACAACTCACAGGGCACATCTACACAGGATGTTTACTGTGGAGGTACTTAATTAGCACAGTAAAGTGTCAGCGTCTACATCTGTGACCCTATCAGGCCACAGGAAACTATTTAACTCTGCTGTAGGTTAATACAGTATTTGCTGGGTTACCAGCATGTTACAAACCGGAATAGTCCATTAATCGGATTTCCAATATCCCCCAATACAAATCCTCATTTCAGCAACTGGAACCTTTGCCGAGTCTATCCAGCATGTGCATCAAGTATTTCTGTTGTTTACATTAGTTAGTGACACTACCAATAGAGGAGCTGCCGGGAGTCACGGGGGAAGAGGTGGGGGAAGGGGAAGGGGATCTGCATGGGGCAGGGTGGGCTGCTCCTGAGGGCTGGGACTGGTATAACTCTCAGATAACTGGACTTTTTAGATCACCAGCACCCCCCTTACCCAACTCATGCCAGATAACAAAGCTTTTACTGTACTTGTAAACACAAGTACTGTCCTGCAGCAACATTATTTAGTGCACCACAAAGATGCTGATGAGACTGATGGGACTGGCTGGGGCATGAGGGCGCTTCAGTGTGGGGGCTGCCTGATGGCTAGTAGGCCTGTGAAAATAGGGAAGTATTGGATTCGGATTCAGATTCAGCCAATTCAGAGGACAGTGATTCGATCTGGTGATTCGAATCACTGTCCCCATTTGATTCGGCTGAATCAGAATCGGAGATTCAGCACTGATTCGGTGCCGATTCGGAGATTTGGATCTGCTAGGGAGAGACAGCATAGCCGGGCGACTGCAGGTTCTCCCATGACTCCTCTGGCTGTGCCTGCTTCTCCCCAGGCAGGGGGAGCTGTGGGAGAAGCCCTGATGGCTGCCTGCTGGGCCCCAACCCCTGCCCAGCCCAGCCTCCCCACACTTTACAACCAGTGACTGCAGGGCTTTTTTTTTTTTTTTTTTTTTTTAAAAGTGTGGGGAGGCTGGGGCCAGGGTGGGGAATGGGGCTGGGCAAGGCAGTCATGGAGTTTTCTCCCATGGCTCCCCCCACTGAGGGAGAGGCAGGCACAGCTGGAGGAGCCACGGGAGAACCTGCAGCTGCCCGACTGTGCCTGCCTCTCCCCGGCCGACCTGAATCTCTGAATGTCTCCAAATCTTTTTTGAATTGATTCAGAGGCTTTGGATTTAATTCAGACCTTTTAATGGGTCTCCCAATTTGATTTTGATTCAGAGATTTGGCCTCCGAATCAGGCCAAATCTCCTCTGAATTGGATTGGCAACTGAAGCTTCGCCCAGCCCTACTGACTAGCTCTACACTGAAGTCCCTTTGTACCCCAGCCAACCCCTCCACAGCACATTGAGCTGGGTCAGAGTAGCCCCAGGCTGGCAGGCTGACCCTCAAAGCTTCCTACCAGCCAGGGCTGCTCTGACCCAGGTCAATGTGCTGTGGTCTCAAGCACATGTGTAAATAAGGTACCTGGGAGCAATAAACTCTAGCTTGAACTGGCCAGAGATTATTCCACTGCATTAATTGCACATGTAGGTGCACCCACAGAGGCTGAAATTTCTTCACATAAATACTTGAAGCAAACGCTCATGGATAATAAATTATGTCCTAATTCAATTATTAGGGATCAGAGTCATCGTGCAAACAAACAAAAAAAGAGGTAAATTCTTATATTGTGTTTTCAGTTAATAATTCGACCACTTCTACTGCAAAGGCTGATTAAACTAAAATGTTGCCTTTGCTTTTTTTCCTGCAGTGAAAATCACTCCATATTTGTAAAGAAGAAGACATCCTTGATACACAGCTACCCCAGCTTAGAAAACTTTTGTTTTGCCTCGCTTGTGAGCTATTCCTTGACGTAATGGCAGGACTCTGGTATTTTTGGTATTTTAAGGATTCATTTCTTCATCCCCTAAAATTAATTGTCTCTTGTGGGTATTTGCAATGAGCAGCATGCTGCTATATCAGCAAAATGCATTGTCTGCAATTTTGTTGACAGGAAGTTTAAGCTCCAGCATCTCCTTTTACAAAGATTTTTCTAAGCTTTGAAATTGTTATTCAGTGAAGTGAAGTGGTAAATCTATCCTCATCCATAGTATGTTCAGACTACTGACTGGAACATTTTTGGCTGACATTATTATAAAGAAATATAACCCCAATCTCTTTTATTTTCAGTTTTCTTTGTCTTCAGTGATGTATGAAATTCTTTTTAGGTTATTACAAATCTTCATCAAAATTTTTTTGACTTGTCATGCAAAAGCAGGCCTCAGTTAAGTCATTGTTTTCATTAGGGCAAAATCATGACTTGAAGCTTCGTTCAGTAACAGCACTTACTTGCTTTGGGAAACATACCTTATTCAATTGAACTGGAACACTACAGGGCCAAATCCCATGGTTTGAGTAATAGCGAGGGCAGTTTTGCTAGATTCCAGTGGGATCAGGTTTTGGCCTGTGGTCTTCTGATGAGACAAACAGGTTAGATCCTCACCTGAAGGGGTAAAAAGATTTCTCTGCAGCTGTTCCAACTGAGCCTGGCTAAAGCATTCGGTTTAGACTGAGTTTTTATCTGAAGCTTTTCCAAAGTATTAAAAACACAATCTCTATTGGCTCTTTAAGGCACCATCCCATGTTTGGTGTGACTAGGAAACATGCCTGGAGCTGTAGGCCAGGGGTTCTCAACCTCAGGAGGGTCATAAACTTTGTTTCCTTTGAATTGTTCTGAGTAGGAAGATATCCAAGTACATTTTGGAGAGATGGGATGAGGCCTGAGGGTTGTCCCCAGTATAGAATGCGGGCTATGATATGAAGTCTGAGAGTGTTCTTGGACGCATTGAGCGCACATTCTTTTTCCCCCTATACACAGGTTGCTGCAAAGGGGAGGTTGGGGCATATCCTGCTATTTTTTTTGTCCATCTAAGAGAATCTAGAATAACAGCAGCAGTAAGCCTATGTAAGCCTTGTGCTCAGAGGATGCATGGCCAGGCAGGAAGGTAAAATAAGGGGATATTGCTAACTAAGGAATAGATACTGAAAATCAGTAATGAATAAGAGACCCTTCCCAAATATCCCTACCTCTGCCCTCTATACATCCACATGCATGTTTTTTCACTCTCAATAGCTCAAATACTGCATGTGATGTGGTAATTACAGTTATTGTCAAGACCAGTGACAATTATTGTCAGGTGATTATGATGATCCAAGAGGCAAGTGTGCAGTGTTGGCTGAGTCTAAGAAAAATGAAGATGCAGACAAAGGGAGCTTGTCTGGTTCAGATGAAGATTTATTAATAAATGCTATTATCTCTGATTGAATTATTTGAGTTCCTTCTCCTTGCTTCAGCATTTAAACAGTCATTTTTCTTTCCTCTTTATTTTAAATAGATAAATGTACATTTAATTGTGTGCCACTGAAGGGTCACTTGACAAGCTATGATTTTTTTCTCCTCCTTTCCCTCAATCACTCTGAGCCTGTAAACTGGTTTCTTGCATAATCTCCACAAAGCTGTACTTTAGATATTGTCTTCTAGATTTAAGGAGGATCTTATGTGGCCTTGAATCATGGGATCCATTTGTAAGCAGAACTCTTTGAATTCAATGGATGGCATGAAATTGCTCTTATAGTTTGGTCAGGAGAACAGAGGGGTGAGGGATCTGAAGTACAGCTCCCAGGAGTCATGACCATGCCATGGACAAACATCATTTAGTGTTGAACAGCACAATGAAAGTTGCCAAATTAAGTTTTGTTACAATTTCTCAAGTTAAATTGTTTGGATCTTTACACTGGACATCATTTTATTTATATTTCAGCATTGCTTCCTGGTTTGGAACACAAATAAATATTGAGAGAATTTGTCTTTTCTTCCCACAAGACAAATTCCCATTCTCACTTAATTCTGCTTTCTCCAATCCAGGCCCTTCCACTCCCCATGAGACATGGCAAAAGCCACCCGCTCACCCTCAGCAACAGTCAGTACGATAGGCCTAGCCTGGACAGAAGTGTGTTTCATCTTTTTAAATGGTACAACTGGGGCTGCATTTCCTTAGAGATAATAGAGTTAGGGGTATTTCAAGCACAGTGCTTCTGGGAGTTCCCACAAAGGTAATACATCTCTTACACTTCCCATCCATATGCTGCGTGGTTTAATCTCTCAATTTAATTAATCACTAAATATACTAGGGAAATATGTATTTTTAAAATCCTACCTATTTACACAATGGGTTAATCTCTACCCAAAAACTGTATGAAGAAAAATATGTTTGAACAAAATGAACTGGTAAAGGCATAGAGCCAAATACAGGCCTTTTTATGTAAGTAGCCCAGTTGCAGTAAATAGAGTATTTCCAAGACAAAGGCAAGTAGGATTTATTCCATAATTTCTACAAATGGTTTAATTATTTTGGGATGGTTTCATAATCTCCTTCCCACAGCTCACTGAAAAACATAATCTACAAAAGAAGCATTGCCAGTGGCTCCAGATAAGAAATAGAGTCAAACTGATGTTTGACTTAAACTGTAATGAAGCACCACTGCACCTGCCAATTGCTTACTACTAAGCCTGGTTCCTGCCTCTGGGGATACAGTGCCCAGTGTTTGTAATTACCTGTTAAAATGTCCAAGCACTCCAAGGACAGAACTGGTCTATAATGAAGCTATAGGACGGAGGGGCATTCTGAGCCAAATATTTCCCTCAGCTTCTGTGAAGAAAATGCAATGGAAGCGATATCAAATGGGGAAGTACAGCCACTGCAGCATGAAAGGAACCGCCTTTCTCTTTCCTTGCCAAAGTCTCTCTCTGGATGCAAGGCAAAGAGTGGGGCACCCGTGTGAGGAAACTTTCTGATGGTGTGACAAGCCAGTCACTCTCTGAGGGATCATCCTGTCTGGTGGCACTGCAAGGATTTCAGTACATACACTGTCAATGGTAATTTTGATTTGTCTCACTGACTGAAGCCATGCCAGAGTCATGGGCAGACAGGGCAGCACTGCAAGAATGGGTTCAACCTTGAAGACTTTGAATGGTAAAAAAACATTGCAGAGCCCAGAGTCTCTATGAAGATAGCCCTCACGTTCTCCCAAAAGTTGTGGGCTTCATAGGCTGTGTACACTGGCCAGTTCTATTCTAGGACATATCCCAAGAAAACAATCTGTAAGAAATCCTGAGCATCCAAATTACCTAGAGGCCACATTAGGCCACAAGCTTTAAAAAACAGCTGCCCAAAGTTAACCTTCTAAAATAAATCCATAGTTATAGTTCAAAATACTTGGCATATCTTTTCAAAATTCCCCAGCAAAATTACAGCCAGTGTTTTGCTGGTACTCAGCTGCTCCTATTGAAGGACACTTACACTAATCTAGTAGTAAGACTGTAAAGGCAAAATATTTACAATCAGAAATTAGTTGGGCTGCACAACCATGGGTTGCTACTTTAAATGTAGACGTTATAATAAGAAACCAGATCCTTGAGTCTGAGGGAGAACTAAAATTGGAGGAGGAGTTTGGGAAGGTGGTTCTAAGGGGTTCTTTAATATTGCGTTAATTAAATGGGAAAGATATGAGCTGCCAAGGGTTTAGGGCAACTAAAACCAAAATGTACTGGTGGATGTTCAGATGCTACAGTATAAAACAATCTACAAAAATATTCCTTTATGCAGTACCAGTTTTAAGTGTCATGCAGTAAATGAGGCATGGCTACAGTAATAATATCTTGTTCATATTGGTGTGTTCATCTGTGCATCAAAAAATCCTTTACAAAGGAGGCCAGTATCATTATTCCCATTGAACAGGAGAAAGTGAAGTCAAGAGAGATGGCCTGACTCACTCAAGGTCAGCCAGTCAAGAATGGAACTCAGATCTCTGTGTCCCAGACAATGTATGCAGGTAGTACTGTTTCCCCTCACACTGGCTAAGGACAACTAGAAATTCAACAGCTGCCTCATACACTGAACACATCTACTTCATACACTTAGGACCACATTTACTTCAGGGAAGAAACTTTGGTCCTCCATGGCTGTGCCTATGTGTGACGCCCACTGTGCAGTAGCTTGTTACTACCACACAGTAGTGTTGCACAGCAGGAAGTAATAGTAGTAACAAGCTGAGTAAGTAGTAATGAGCTACTGTGCAGTCAGCATCACCTAAAAGCCATTTGGTAATGCTACTGCACAATAACACCAGTTACTGCACAGTCATTCATTACTTGTATAATGAGTACTGAATGACTGTGCAGTAACAAGAGTGCAGTCAGCATCTTGTGTAGATGCAGCCCAATATTATTTACAACCTGCAGGGTTCAGCCAGCAGAATGGATGTGAAAGTGCTCTGAACAATGGAACTGGTTTCAATGGCAGGTCATGTGGCACCAGCAGGGCATGGAAATTTTGTCAAAAAAGCATCAGATTTCCCTAAATACTACCTTAATTTCTACCCCTCTCAGTTTCAATAAAGAGAGATCTGGTGTAGCTGATGGTAGGGCCACAGTACATGACCACATATCTAAAGCAGGGTTAGGCAAAATACAGCCCGCGGGCCGGATCTGGACTGCCAGGCCATTCTATCTGACTTGCAGGACCCCTAAAAAATTTAGAAAAGGTATGTTTACCTGCCCTTGGCTCCTGTCAAAGATGACAGGAGCCAGGGGCAGCAGGACCCAGGGGAAGCCACAGCAAGCTCTTGCAACAGCAGGGCCTGCCCAGCCCCACCCCACCCAGCCAGAAGCCCCTGCCTAGCAGGTAAGAAGTGGGGGAGAGGGAGGCAGGGGAAGATCGTGGAGATAGCCCCAGTCCTCGGGGCCGGGCCAGCTCCTGCCGAGCCCCATGGTCCGGCCATTCAGCTGGGAGCCAGTGGGAGGATGGAAAAGTGGCAGCAGGGGTGGGGGGGAATTGGAAGCGAGCATTGTGCAGGACCATGGGGCCTGTGCTGGTGTCCTGGGGCCAGCACTGGCAGGGCCCAAAGCAGGTGGTAGGAGCACAGGGCGCAGGCTGGCAGGGGTCTGTGGAGCTGGGCTGGGGCACACCAGCAGGGAGAGGGGGGAGCTGACTTGGCTCCACAGAGCCCATGCTGGACAGGACCCCAAGCTCCTGCCACACTGCTCTGGGCCCTGCCAGCGCTGGCCCCAAGACATCAGTGTGGGCCCCGCATACCTGCCTGGCTGCCGCTCACTCCCAGGGCCACCGACCCAGCCCCATGGTACAGGTGGGGGGCAGTGTGCAGTCCCAACTCTGCATGCCCTGCATTTGCCTGTCTGGACAGAGCAGCAGCAGCACAATGGAAAAGCAGGCTTCCCCTCCCTGCTGCTGGCACTCCCTGCTGCAGCCCACCAGAGCCCACATGGGGCTGTTCTGCCTCTCTGCCACATCACCGAGTGGCAATAGAGAGCAGGCACAGGCAGCCCTGTGTGGGCACCAAGTGGCTGCAGCATGGGGCGCTGGCCACAGTAAGGGGGAGTGGCCACTTTTACTCTGTGCTGAGCACCAGTTAGTTCCCTGCCACTGCTGCTAGCCTGGGCCCAACACCAGCTCCAAGTCACCCACTGGGGCTGAGCCGTGGCAGCAGCAGCTGGGTACAAACTGCTGCTCAGTGCAGAGGAAAGCAGCCCCCACCACTTGCCGCCACTGGGCAGTGTTTGCTGCTGCTTCCTGCCTGGAGCTCACGCCATGCTAGGCTGTGGTGTATCTGCTTTACCACTACCTTTCTGCTGCCCAGCGCAGCAGCAGTGTCCATGTGGAACAGCCACTGGGCAGCAGAGATGTGGTAGTGAAGCAGCCACACCACAGCCTACCTTTTCCCCTGTGGGACGCACGGGGTTGGGGCTGCATGTACCACAGGGCTGGGGTGGGGTACTGGGAGTGAGCAGGCATGCAGGAGCTAGGCAGGAGTGCGGGGCCTGCACCGGTGCCCAAGAGCCAGCACCAGCAGGGCCCAGAGCAGGGCAGCAGGAGCGCAGGGTCCTCGCCAGCAGGGGCTCTGTGGAGCCAGGTGAGCTCCCCCCTTCCCTGCTAGTGCAGCCCAGCCTGGCTCCACAGGCTCCTGCCAGCCCACACCCTGTGCTCCTACAGTCCTGCACTAGGCCCCACCAGCACTGGCTCTGTGGACATTGGTGCAGACCACACACTCCTGCTCACTTCCACTCCCCCTCAACACCTTCCCAGCTTTCCCGTCCACCCACTCGCCAGCCTCTCTGCACATCATGGCTCCCATACCCACACACCTGCATCCACACATCCCCACAAACCACCATATGCAATCACTTCTGCATATACAGCACAAACGCACAGAAATCAGGACAAATATATATATATAAAAATTAAAGTAAAATGTATTATTATGGCTGTTTGATTTTTAATATGTAACTTGTTTTTTTTCCCCTAAGATGGCAAACCTTCTTCCCCAAAGGAGTACTTCTAGGGGCAAGGGGAGGGACTTCAAGTGGCAAAGTTTAGAGGTTAGGGGCAGGACTTCTGGTCCCAGGATGGCAACCAGGGGCTAGGGCACCTGTCAAGGGGCGGGGCTACCCATGCAGCCCTCCACAGCTTGCCAAAACTCCGTAAGCAGCCCTCCACCTGAAATAATTGCCCTGATCTAAAGACTGTATCATGGGGCATAGATTGAAGGAAGCAGAAACAAGACTGTGTGGGAAACCTTTGTTGTGTCCTGTATTCTGTCATCCACTTTGCAAACAAAACCTTGTTTTAGCACAGCTTTTTAAACAGACTATGATAAATAGAATTTGCTAGCCACTACAACTGCTAATGGGTTAAAATTCCATTATCCTATTGTTTTGCCAAGTAATATTATGCTTTTCCACTTGTGACTCACAGTATCAAATGTAATAATTGCTGGATTGTCCCTCTGTCTAAATTTAGATTCAGACATCTCTGCAGCAAAAAAAGGGGGATGTAGAAGATATGCAAATAGAAAAGGAACCAAATTAATTGCAAGAAAAATAGATACATGAAGAAGAGGCAAGTTTTGGACTCAAATCTAAGTTGGTGGGATTATTTAGAGTCAAGTATTCTACTATTCATAAAGTTAATGATTTTAATAAAATCATCTTGATTTTTAAGGTTTATTATATTCTCTGGGCCTGTTTCCCTACTACTCAGAAGCTTGGGTGCTCATTAAACTTTAAGCCTTTGCCCAGTAGTGTAAAATGTGACCAAATGACTTTTTTTTTCATCTATTTACACTGATGGTAGCATTTTCCAACTACTTTAGACATTTATTATTTAAATGAATAAGCAAAGTGTACCACACTGAAAGACCAGGTTCCATACCTATAGCACTGACTCGCTCAAATTAACCTTGAGACAGTACAGAAGTATAAAAATGTGCTTGGAGTCTTGTAGTTTATTATTGCAACTACCAGGAGTGTACTCAAAATTTTCTATCTCCATACTAATAAATGCCTTTGGGAAGCATAATTTATTTATACATTTTTTGCATGGAAACATATTCAGGAAATTCATATATAACAATTCTGCATATAAGGGAATGCATCACTAAACTTCTAATTAGGGCACTGATATTTTCCCCAAGAACTAAAAAAGCCCACAGGGGTAAAAGAAACCTATACACTGCTATTTCCAGGAACATAATTGTGTCATGAGGGCTGCACATAAAAGTGGAAAATAGGGAATAAAATGGATGAGAAGAAATAAGTTACAAAAACTTTGAGTTATTATCTTCTTATGCATGATAGCACCACTTCAAGGTGCCAGCAAGAAAAGGATGTCATTGATTTAATGGCTAGATGCCTGGATCTGAGTGTCAATGCAGAAAAAGATCAAGGTGATGCAAATGAAACCCCATGACAAACTTCCAGAAAGGTACCAGGACTTGAAGGAAAATAGCAAATAATCCATGGAGCCTGATAATCAGACCAGCTGACACAGACAACACAAGAACTTCATGATCAGAGAGCCCTAGGAGATTACCTTCAGTTACCAAGCATGAAGATTTAAAAGGGGGAAGAAGGGCAGGAGGGGGGAATGCTCTTAGAGACAAGCCATCAATGTAACTGCAAGTCTGAAGGAATGGAAAGAGTCTATAAAAGACCTCCCAAATTTTTAAGTCCTTATTTCTAATAAACTCCTGCAACCTTACCTTGAAATGGCCAAGGGCATAAAATTGAAGATACCAAATAGTCTGCTTCAGTAGAAAGAGTCCTCCTGAAAGTATTTTAAAATTTGGAATTTGCTGCAATTTAAAAGCTTGGTCCCGCCAACTGTTGCTGTTGCCACCACCATTTTGCGAACACCTTGCCACTATGGCAGCGCCACTTGGGCTATGAGCACCCTGAGGGCCCACTACCTGCTGCCATTGCCGCCACTGGCAGCGGAGGCTGTGCACCATGGGGAGGAGTGTGTGTGGGAGGTCCCCACACCCCCCCACCCTCCCTTACACCCACATCCTGCCCACCTGAGCTTCACATTCCTGCCACCCCGCCTGGGTGCAGACTCTGCTCTCCCTCCAGCCTCGCAATCCCCACCCCCACCCCCACCCAGATGCAGTTCACCCCTTTGCCCCTGCCGCTTCCCCACCTGCTGCCTGGAGCAAGTGCTACAGCAGGGAGACAAGGAGGAGCCACTGGACACTGGGGAAACTGAGCAGGTCTCCCAGCAGCTGCAGCAGTGGCAGCAGCAGCCCTTCCCGGAAGCTGCATGCTGGATGGGCCAGCATGAGTGTGGGAGTGAGGCGTGTGGCCTAGGTGAGGTACAATTAATTGGTGGGTGCCTGCAGGCCAGATGAAATTACCTAGCAGGTCAGATCCAGCCCACAGACTATATTTTGCCCACCCCTACCCAATAGTGTAGCACTGCATATGCAGCAATACTAGTCCTGTATCATCCTAGGCAAGGCTGCTATAGTATCCTTGTATATAGCCTATTTCCTAAAAGACCTGTCCCCATGCTGCACCAGTTTTTCCATATAGATTCAGAGTGTCCTGAATAAATATTCAGACTTGGATTTTCCAAAGGTAGGGTAGATTTGCAACTTCTAGGCTAACCAAAGTATGTATTGCCTCAAAGGTGCAAATCTACCTTGCCTTCTACTTGACTTCAGGTTAACATAGCTAACTACATCTCTTCCAAAGGACCCGCTGAGCTAAGCTTCAATTGACTTGAGGCAATTTCCATGCTACAGTCCAACACTTCTATGTCATCACAAGCCTCCAACCCCTGCACTCAAAGGAAAGAGTTGGCAATGGTGACTCAGGAGAGCATGAGAGAGTGAAAAGCTGAGAGAAGTTATCAACTGTCAGTGCACTTTGGATTTTAGTGTTAGGTATGTTAAAACTTGTCTGGAATATTATTGCAGTACATAATTATGATTTGCATAGCTTATATTCTGTTTCCTTTGCACTGTGCATCCACTTGGAAGAAGGTTTCTTTCTGCCTGCTGGGTGGCAGGGAACATTCAAGAGGGAGGATCTTTCTATAATTTCATGGGACTCTTCTATTTATGGCTTCTTTCATTGTTTTCCTTAATTCAGAAGGAAAATCTTCATAAACAAAAGTTCAAGCTGTGCTCCTTATGTACAGTAGCGTAAGAAGAGCAGAGTAAGGGGGTATGACACCCACACCCTGCACTGTCCCTTGCACTAGTCCCAGCCCAAGCAAGGCATCATGCAGGGAAACAACCCTGGCAGCAGTGGCTGTTAGACAGGACCTTCCCATGCTTGTCCTGGTTCCTCTCACCCCCAAGCTGCTGTCAGGTGCACAGCACAACATGCCCATCTCCTCCCCGCCATCTCTTCCCAGGGTGGAAAACTCAGTAGTTACAACCATGCTTATAGATGTAAAATATACAATGTTCCTTTCAGCTGTACTCCAGAGCCATTACAGTTCTCCCTCCTTTTTCTCCTAACACTTCTTGAAAATACTTTTGTATTACTCAAGTACCATGTGTGAAATAACAGCTAGAATGACTTTCCCTGCTTCTTTATACAGTCTAGCAAAAATCTAAGTCTTCCTTTTGAAAAGCAAACTGAGTCCTTGCAGTGATGCTATCAAGGCTCAGTCTTGACAGTACCTGGAAGACAAAGAGTTGAAACCAGTCTCTGGGTTGCTCCACCATCTGGTGCTTTGAAATATAACCATGCTCTCAAGGAGAAAGTGCTATTCCATTTACCCTGAAACAGCCCTCTCATACCAACACCAACTCACCATACAAAAAACAAATCCCTGGCAGCTAGGTGCAGTTCATTGAGAACTACAGCTAATGGGACAAAAACAACACAATTTATAAGTGCCATTTTCTCTGACACAGATGTCTTAAAGCATCCTCTAAGGGTCCTCTTGTTTCGCTTTTCATATCTACTGATTAGGTGAACCAGCAGGAAGCACTGTTTTTCTTTGACTTTTTCAAGTGGCCTCATATGATCTAATACCACTGTGGTTCTCAACCTTGTTAGCCTTAAGGCATCCCTTGGAAAATGCCAGCTCTTAGCTTTCACTCTTTTGTTGAGTACAAAAAAAAAGGTAGCAATTTTTCTTTTACAGAGAACTTAGAAAGAGCACAACAACTCAGAATGTTTTTGACCCTAGGGACTCCTATTTGAAATCTCTGTGTTTATCTTGTGGAGGAGCTAACTTTGTGAAACACCCAGCAGCACCCTTAAAAGTCTCTCACTCCACCCCAGGGTCCTGCAGCATCTTGGTTGAGAATCACAGTACCACTAAAACTTTATTATTTTCATAACATTTTCAAGAAAATAACTGAAGGAGGACATCTGAATGTCCTTGATCCCACCCAAAATGTTTCTCAAATACTAAGTGAAATATTACCGTAAGTGAAAATGCATTGAAGTTTAAACATTTCTGATCCATGGCAGAAGACATACAACGCAATGTTTCACAAATAATATGCGATGTAGAACCCCTGTAGCCTTCTCTGTTTCAGAAAGGAGCAAATGCTAAAATCTCTGCTGTTGTGCCAGACACCTTATTACAAAAAAATTCTGTCCAGAGTGGTGTACGACTACACTGTAGTTAATTGGACTTTAAGCTTCTTCAAAAAAAATGCCCATGTCTCCTCCTAGCTACTGAACACATATACCCATACTCTTGGGAAGTCAGTCCCTTAATCATATCTGGACCTTGTTACACCTTATGCTGTAAGCCAAATAAATGTTAATTGGCTTAGTGTTGTTCAGCTTAGTGGAGCAATCATACCCTAAAGCAAAAAACCATCTCTGACTGTCCTTCACTTGCACAGCTGTGACGTGCCACTACAGCAGGGCCTGGTGAGCAGGGGCAAGACTAGGAGCTAGGGGCAGGTCCAACTCCAAGGGGCCTGATCCTTTCTTTCATGGGGAACCCGCCACCCTGTGTTACATCCTGCCCAGACTCCTGGCCAACTGGGTGCCACCTGACCTCCAAAAAGGATTGGGTCCCTTACAGCTCAGGTGGTGCCTGGCCAGCCAGCATCCCAAACAACCACAGCACAGTGATGGGGGAGGCAGAGAGGAGGAGAGAGCTCTGGAGAAAAAAATGGATCAGACCCCCAAGACCTGGACACATGCCCTGGCAGGGCTGGGTAGCCAGAGCAGGGAGGAGTTTGACATCTCCAGTGTGGCAGCCCAAAGCCAGTTCCCACTAACCTCATAGTCTACCAGGCTGTGCAGCATCTGGCCACTGACTCCCCCCACCTGGCTCACATAGCAACAGATGCAGTTGGCAGGCACCGGAGGCCGCTGAAACCCCTGTAGCAGCTGGGCGGCTCCAGGCACAGAGTGTGGAGCTTGGTGCTGTCCATCCAGTCTGGGACTGCACAGAGGAGGTGGGGAGGCTGCACCACTCACAGTCCACCACTCCCAAGCCTGGCAGGGGCAGAAAGTCCTGTCCCTGTACCTCTCCCCCCACCCCCCGAAGGGTTCAGGGGCTTCAGACACCTGCCAACTGTGCCCACTGCCAGGCAAGCCAGGGGGTGAGAGCTGGCAGCTGGAGCCTGTACAGTCTGACAGAGTATAGGGTCAGCAGGATCTGTTCTTAGGCTGCCATGCTGCAGCTGCCAGCTCTCACCACCTGGCTTGCCTGGCAGTGGGCACAGTTGGCAGGTGTCTGAAGCCCCTGAACCCTTCGGCTTCCAGCCTTTCCTGGGGATGCAGGCACCAAGCAAGGGACACACTGCATTAGGGCAGGGAACTGGGCACAGGTTCAATCGCAGATGAGCGGGAAGAGAGCACCAGCCTGCCACCCCCTGCAGGCACTGTGGCCCAAGTTTGGCCCAGGTATTTGGAGCAGTGAGCCAGTCCAGGAGACCCTGCAGCTGCTAGGTACTCTAGGGCTCTGGCACTGGCTCTACCAGTGGGGGCAGCAAGGCAGAGGTCCTGTACCCGGCCCCATTGTGCCTCAGCATCCCCACCCTGCCCCAGGAGGGGCCACTGCATCCTGGGATACTGGAGGACTTCAACTTAGGCAGTATAGCTGTGGAGAGTGACTACTCTTTAATGGAATAGGAGTAAAATTAGGCGGAGTGGGGTAACTTTAACCCTGCCCTGGAGTGGGGTGACTTTAAGCTGAATAACAAATGCTTTACAACACTTAAAAGGTTTTAACATACAACCAATTCAGGGGTTGAGAGCTCCAGACACCACTTAAATTTACTGTGTAACAAGACCCTTTACTTCTTTTTCCCAAATTCCCTTCAATATGTCCAGGGCATCCAAGTAACACAGATCTCAAAACTAAAGCAATATTTACTAAAACCCCCATCCCATTGCTCCACAACCTACTGCGTCTGAATGTGCCATCTAGAATTACCATACTTCACCCTTTCCTGTCACATTTACCTGCAAATATTTGTCTACATTTTTTCTACACTGTCATACCACTTTTTCGTAAAGACCTACAACTGTGTCTACAACTATGTTCTGTTTTTTTTCTGTCTGTCACTTGAATAGGGATTGTGTGGATATTTTGGTGCAATATAATGCAGAGCATATTGTCAGAGCTAAATGTGTAACAGCAACAACAACAATAATAACATCGGGGCTTGCTGTGGCATGCCCAAACCCCTTGAAATCTCTTCACCATTGCTGAAGTCTAGGCTTTTCCTCTCACAGTGAAATCTCTTTTCCAGGTTTTCTCCTCTGATAAATCACATCTTCCCTACCTTATTACTTACTCTTTTTTGTTTTGAATCTCTGTTATTACCTTCATAATATTTCTCTGTCTACAATTGTGTTTTCTAATGTCTCATTATTGAATATCATCTGTAAGTTTAATTACTGGGCTGTTTAACCTCACTTCCATGTCAATATTGAAAATGCTAAAACTGGGCTTAAAATAAGTCCCTTTATCACCCCACTTGACAATTTGCCCCTCTTGGCGCTGCTTTTCATTTCCCTTTTCTTGTGGTGTTTCAGTTAGTTTTCAGTCCATTAATGGTCATAGCCATGTCAATCCAACTTAATTTTGACAGTTAAATTGAATGATCTACATGAGGAAGCGCTTTACTAAATCTGTACATATAACATCTACTGCTTTCTGGTCTTCCTCATCCTGTGCTTTGACAATCTATCTGAAAAATGATCTTTGTCTAAAAGATCTACTTTTATGAACTTCTGCTACTTACTGGGCATGTCTACATATGATGCTTAATGGCAAATAATCATAGTTTACTGTGAAGTAAGCACATGGGTCTACACATGGGGCTGCTGTTGAAAGACGCTTACTTCACAGTAAATCTCCCTAATCCCAAGTGAATTTGCTACCTGCAACTGCAAGTAGCAAATTTACTTGGCATTAGTAACAGCACTGTCGCACTTGTGTAGACACCTGGCCAGAAACCAAATCTGCTCCTGGTCAGCTTTCCACGAGGAGGTGGGAGATAGCTCCCTACCTCTGGGAGCTGCTTGCTGCCAGGGCAGGGTCCACCACAGGAGCTTAGGCAGGGACTATGTTGCTCCAAGCCCCCTGCTCCCAGATCCTGATGGCAGAGTGGGGGGCTAAGAGACCATTAGCTCTCAGCCTGAACCCCGTGGTTGCAGGGCTCGGGCAGGGAGACCTTTATCTCCCAGCAGTAGCTCCGCCACCATGGACATGCTTATCTCCCAGCAGCAGCTCCACCACCATGGGGCCTCTGTTGAGAGATGCTTATCTCCCAACCTGAGCCCTGCGGTTGCTAATCATCTCCAGAAGTGTAATGCTTTGGAAACCTGATCCACCTCTGTGTTATTCCAATGTTACACCTGTATAATTCCAGTGAAATAACATAGCAAAAAGTCATAACTTTTTTTGCAGCTTTGTTTTACTATTTTGCTACGTTCTTATTATCTCTATTTTAGTTCAACACTACCCTTGATTTGCAGAGAGGCACTAACTATCCATATCTCCAAATGGAGATAATAACAGTTGCAGTTACCTGGCATTCTTGACAGTCTAGTTCCTCAGCTGGTGTAACATGGCTTTTCTCCAGTGATGTCTTTTTGAAACAGTGCTACTCACATTGAATTGTACTCACAGCAGTTTTCTAACTCAGTACAAGATCTTTAGATGGACCACCTTTCCCTCCCTGATGCCTTTCTGCCTACTGAATTTTGGCTTCTGGTTGTTTTCAGTTCCAGTTTAATTTTTCTTATCATGTTCTTAATGCAAAAAAGAAATAATAGTACGTTTTCTGCCAAAGTTGTTCATGCTCCATTCAAAACTGGCCAGCTTGGGTACCCAGAATGCCTAAGGCTCAGACAAAATTCCTGCTGGTCTCCTCTGTGGGTAGCATTAGCTCCAGCTGAGAATCTGGTCACTGAAATGCATATCTGCTCAATTACTGATCTCCTTGAGCAGCTGAAACTTTTGACATGAATCTTCTTACTTCAAAAGATATGTGAAGTACACAATAAGCACTCTCTGAGAAATGCATTGCCTGTCATGCACTGATTTACAGGACTAATCAATGGGAATGTTACCATGAAAAAGGCAACCAGAATATGTCCCTGCAGGCAATTATTGATGATTCCAAGTCTGAAATTATCTTCTCTCCAGAGCTGGCCTTAGGGGTGGGTGACATGGGTTACCACCCAGTGCATTATGGTCAGGAGGGGCATCACACACACACACACGCATGCGCACATGTATGCACATGCACACACACACATACACATGTGTAAGCAGCCTTGACCCACTCCACCCCAGCCAATTCCCACCTCAAGTAGGAGGAGAGGTCCCAGTCCAGCCTGCCCCCTGCCCCCTGCCTCCAGCCTCTGCTCAGCAAAAGCCAGGCTAGGCATGTGTGAGCAGGGTGGCACCTGCTCCAGTCCTCCTACCTTGCTCGTATACACTGTCTATGACCAGGTGATGTATCACCTATACAGGGGAGGAGAGGCTGATGTCATTTACTTGGATTTCAAAAAAGCCTTTGACTTGGTCTCTCTTGATGTCCTTATGGTAAAATTGGGGAACTGTGGCCTCAATAACCTTCTGGCTGGGGAACTGGCTCCATGGTCAGACCCAGAGAGTGGCTGTCAATGGAACCAAGTCAACATGGCATATGGTGACCAGTGGCCTCCCCCAGGGTTCAGTTCTTGGACCAGTACTCTTCAATATATTCATAAATGATCTGGATTTGGGTGTCAGAAGTGGACTGGCTAAGTTTACAGACAACACCAAATTATGGGGAAGCACGGTCACTCTAGAAGATAGGCTGGGGATTCAGGCCAAACTGAACAGGCTTGCAAGGTGGGCGGATCAAAACCTGATGAAAGGGTGCTCCACCTCATGAGAAAGAACCCATATCATACCTATAGGCTCAGCATGCTACACTCACTAGCACCATAACCAAAAGAGATTTGAAAGTCTTGATTGACCACAAGATGAATATGAGCCACCAATACGATGCCGCAGCCAGCAAAGCAAATAAAATCCTGGCTAGCATCTACCGATGCTTCTCAAGCAAGACTCAAAATGTCATCCTCCCGCTTTACTTGGCCTTGGTGAGGCCGCGGCCGGAGTATGCATCCAATTCTGGGCTCCACATTTGAAAAAGGATGTGGAGAAGCTTGAGAGAGTTGAGAGGAGAGCTATGTACATGATCAGAGGTCAAGAGAACAGGCCTTATGAGGAGAGGCTGAGAGGCATGGGACTCTTCAACCTGGAAAAGCATAAGCTCAGGGGGACTCAGTAGCAGCCTATCAGTACATAAGGGGTATGCATCAGGATCTGGGAGAACGTCTGTTCACCAAGGCACCCCGAGGGAAGACAAAGTCAAACAGTCACAAACTGCTGGAAGACCATTTTAAACTGGACATAAGAAAAAATGGCTTTACCATCCAAGTCTCCAGTCTGGAGAAGACTCCCCTCATAAGTGGTGCAAGCACCTACTCTGGACTCATTCAAGAAGCATTTGGATGCTTATTTTGCTGGGGTCATCTGACCCCACCTGACTTCCTGCCCTTTGGGCAGGGGAATGGACCCAATGATTTTGTGAGATCCCTTCTAGCCCTAATCTATGAAATCTATGAAGCAGCAGTGCCCGCATGCCTACCTGGCACATTATGCTGCTCTGCCACCCCACAGGACTGTGCCCCAGGGCCCCTGCTGTCCTGCCTCTGCCTCTACCTACAGCAGTGCCACTGACTTGGGTGGGAGGAAGAGTGCCAAAATACAAGTTCACCAAGAGCACCATTTACCCGAAGGCCAGCTCTTCTATCCCTTCTCCTACTGCTACCTCTGCTACCATTATGACTATGATATAGCAGCAGGTATTCTGTACCACACTACTCTTGATCTCATGTTATTTTTGCATGTGAATTGCTAAATGATTCCTAATTTTACTTTTAGTTATATTTCACTTCTCAATATGCTTTTTGAGGCAGGGCATGACATCCAATCAATTCCTTCTGGGAGACAGACTTTTTTTCTGCTGGAAACTTACAATTTTTCCCTCCACTTTCTTCATAATGTGATTTAAAATATTCATGTAATTTCAATGCTTTATTTCAGTGACATTTATTGTGAACTTCAGTTCTATACTCTCTTTGAATATTAAGTGGGTACATATGTTAATTTTCCAATGGAAAACATCTTTAACAGATGGGGAAATTAGACTGGGCGACCTGAAATAACAGCATGTAGGACACCCCCCTCAAGACCTGTGAATCTCTTCTTCCTCAACAAGTCTGGAATTAGAGATATAATTTTATTTTGGGCCAGGGCAAACCTGGTTTTAGTTGAGAACCACAGATTTGTTTATTTTGATTTATAAAAAGCCTGGAAAAAGCACTTCAACCAAAACCCTTGAGGAAAATCTACAAAGGCAGAAAGGGCAATGAGAAACCCAGTTCCCAGTTCATTAGTCAGTTAGGTGCCTATTTGCATATATCCCCTTGCTGTCCTGCTACCCCATAAAAATCACACGTAAAATCATATTACTAAACATCCAAGAAATCCTCAATCCCGTCATAACAAACTAATGTTATTAAATAATTACAAGCACAACCATACTCTATTATACTTCAGACCATAACCTATGCCATTAATGCTCCAATCTTGTCCCAGAGCCTAGAAAGACATACCTTGAACTGTGCTCTAAATGAAAAACAACAGGAAAATGTTTTGCACCTACAGGGGGAAGGAGTTTATTTTACAAGGAACTAAATGCAGCGGTGGCAAATAATGTAGGGATAAAAATAAGATTTCTCAATGACCCAGTTTCAAAACATGGTAAATCAAAGCTAAAGTAGCCAGTTATCAGTGCAAAGCACACTGCTGATGTCCCAATTCAACAGGCCACACAGCAGGTGAGCAGTCACCTTCTGCATCAGTTTCATCTCCTAGATAGAATGACATGCCCAAGTCTTCATTTGTGCAAGCAGCTATTCTGTCCCAATACCTAGCTGAATTTAATCTACTTGATTATTTTTCAGGTCATTTTGGATCCAATCCCTACTCTCCAGAACATCTGCAGCTCCACTCAGCTTGGTGTTATCCATAAATTTGCTAAGCATAAATTTAATCCTATCATCCAAGTCATTAATGAAGATGTTGAACAGTACAGGACCCAGGACAGACCCCTGGGGAACTGCACTTGATACTTCCTCCCCCTAGACATTGAGCTATCAGTGACATATGCAGTGATGCTACCAATTATATATCCATCTTATAGTACTGATGTTTGCCTTTTGCCCTGTGGATATGGACCCCCCTGCCCTTGAACGCAATAGCATTTCTAACAGCCCATTGAGTTCAAGTTGCTGTCTCCATTTTTAATGTTATGTTTTTAAGTAGAGTTCTTACCTGAAAAGTGACTATGCAAAATGTCACGTTGTTACTCATCAGATGTGTCACTCTTCTCTATTCAGATCTATTCGCTTTAATGACAAAGGTAAGTTCTTATGACATTTTTCCTCCTGTCAGCACTACAGAGCCAACAGAACTAGAAGAGCTGAACTACATTCCTTCCCAGCTCAGTCAGAAGTATGAATTAGGTTCCAATACAGTCAATTACAAATTACATTTAGAAAAGTTCAATTATACTCCTACATCCGCAAACCCACTGAAGGCCATAGGTGACCAGGTTTCAGTAAAGATTAAATCACTAGACAATGATTTGCACAAATCTTAATAAGGTCATAATTTGTCTTGCAGAACCTTTAGAAACTGGTGTCTGAAAATGTTGTTGATGATGCATAAGAAGCTGAGGGCTCAGGTTGGCTTTTAAACCTCAGGTTAGGTTTACAAAGCTGGTCATTAATAGAAACCTCTCCTTATCAGTATAAGTCAGAAAGAAATTATGATACAACATGGAACTCCACCTACTATGTTTATACTGTTTTTTCCCAAGGTAATATTTTCAGCAGGATGTGATCTTTAACATGCACAGTAGGCATGTGCATAGATCTTTATACTTAAGATTAGTGAATTGCCCATCAAGAATGATGGGGGGGCATGATGGGAGGGGGCCAGCTGCTTGCACACTGCTTGCAAAGCTTGCACATGGCGGCTGCCACCGCCAGCCACCAGCCTGCACTGCCACTACTCTGTGTCCCACCTCGTGCCAGCCCTGCCCCCATGCTCCATATCCAGCCCCGCAACACCCCCCTTCCACCTCTGCATCTGGCTGGCTGGCTGGCTGTGTCTGTCTGTGTGGAGCACTCTGATTGGTTGTTTCAGTAAGCATTGTGATTGGCTGCCGAGACAACCAATCAGAGTGTTCCAAGAGTGTTGTGGACAGACGAATACACACACAGACTGAGGGACTAAACCCATATAATTGAGGGTTAAAAGGAGATTTTCAATTTCAAAGTCCAAATAAGACACTTTCTTTGTGTTCCCCTGAATGCTTCTTTTCTCAAGGTCTTTTTGAGACTACACCCTGCCATGAGGGGTTCATGGGGTGTCAAGCATGTTTTCTTGAGTTTGTTTTACTTATACAGCATGTGTTGTCTCTCCAGAGAGATAACATCAAGCTGTATTTAGCCTTATCATCCTTATGTTTATATGCATTGTAGTATTTGATATCAAATGTATTTCTTATATGTTACAATAGGGCTGGAATTTCACAGTATGATAATTGCTTTCAAGTCACAAACAATGTGTTTCTTTGATACCTAGGAGAGGCTCAAAGCCTGAATGGTTGAATTGTAAGAAATCATTATTGTAGACAAGATCTGAAAAACATGGACCAGGCACTTCCAGAAAAGGGTGAATTTACATTTTAAAAGATAGGACCATAAGAATAACACCTGGGTATACAGACCATTGAGGACAGGTCATTTTTCAGAGTGGGAAAGCTAAGCAAGAAACAGTAGTATTATTATATTGGATTAGTATTCTTGATGTCTAAAAGGATGCACATATTCTTCTGGTCTTAATTAAATAAGGAAAAATTTCTACACTGGTAAACATTCACCTTTTGCTGGTGGTGGGAAGGGGCTGTAGCAAATTATATACATAGAGCAGATTCCCCAAGAATACAGGAGGGGAGATATGTAAATACCCAATAAGAAATTGCACTTAAGCTCTGCCTTGAAAGCAGGCTTTTGTCGCTAGTTTTCCTAGGACCAAGGGAAAAATGAGAGTCCTTCAATTAGTGTCAGTCAAAACTATATTCTTGGATTTAAGGTGCAGGGTAAGAACAGATTATTGTTCTGACATTTTCTTTCATTTGTTTATTCTTATATCTCTGTCTATATTTCAGTACATTTACTGATTTCTTATACTTTCTTATTCTTGCTTTTAGAATTACTCCTTATGTTATCTCTTTAACTCACTTGTTGTCAGTGTTTACTGGGATCTCAGAGCACTTGACTATACAGGGAAAGTGTCTTTTCCAGAAGTGGGGATTCATCTTTTCTGCGTATATGACCGGACAAGGATATGATTTTTTGCTGGTCAAATCCCCCCTGCTAAGAGCTGGCAAAGTCTGAGTGATACCGGTATAGCTGAGGTGCCATAGGTCAGAAAGCTGCTTGATGATCAAGCAGAAGATGGCAAAGAGGGGCATGGAGATAAAAGTCATCTCTGAAGGTATGAAAGCATCCCAGGAATGTTTTTCAAAGGTGCATCTGGATGTATCTAGGGCCAGGCATGTCACACCTGTTTCTTTTGTTGAACCTATGAAGGTATATTACATAGAAGGGCTTTAAACTGGGAGGATGGAGGGTGGAGACCAAAGCTCTAAGGTAAATGGAGAAGTGGATGACCTGAAGCAAGCACAAGAAGGAGGGGAGGTGTTCTCATTTTTTCTGAGAAAGTACAAGAATCAACTAGTTACCTCAGGTGCCTGTAAAACAAATGCTCAGAGCCTGGGAAACAAGCAGGAAGAATTGGCAGTCCTCACACAGTCACAAAACTCTGACATGATTGAAATAACAAAGGCTTGGTGGGATAGCTTGCATGACTGGAGCACTGTCATGGATGAGCATAAACTATCCAGGAAGGACAGGCAGGGGAGAAGAGGAGCAGGAGTTGCACTTTATGTAAAAGAGCTGTATGACAGCGGAGTTCCAGTATGCAAGTGGAGCTAGGTCTGTTGAAAGTCTCTAGGTTAGGGTCAGAGGGAAGAGCAACAGGGGTGATGTCATGGTGGGGGTCTGCTATAGACCACAAGACGAGGAGGATGTCGTGGATGAGGCTTTCTTCAAACAGCTAGTGCAAATTTCCTGATCGCAGGTCCTGGTTCTCATGGGGGACTTCAGTCACCCTGACATCTGCTGGAAGGGCAATACAGCAGTGCACAAGCAATCCAGAACGTTTCGGGGGACAACTTCCTGATGCAAGTGCTAGAGTGGCCAACTAGGGGCCGTATTCTTTTTGACCTGCTGCTCAAAACCAGGGAAGAATTGGTGAAGAATGTAGTAGTGGATGGCACCTTGGGCAGCAACCACCATGAGATGATTGAGTTCAGGATCCTGAGGAAACAGAGGAAGGAGAGCAGCAGAGTGAGGATCATGGAATTCAGAAGAGCACACTTCCACTCACTCAGGAAACTCGTGGGCAGGATCCCTTGGGAGGCCAGTCTGAGGGGAGAGGAGTCCAGGAGAGATTGCTGTACTTTAAAGAAACCTTACTAAGGGCTCAGGAACAAACCATCTCAATGTGCAGGAAGACTAGCAAGTATGGCAGAAGACCAGCTTGGCTCAGCAGAGAATTCTTCAGGAAACTAAAACAAAAAAAAAAGCTTATAAGAATGGACACTAGCACAAACACCTAGGGAGGAGTATAAGAGCATTGCTCAGGCATGCAGGGATGAAATCAGGAAGGCCAAGTGCAACTAGAGTTTCAGTACATTGCCGCTAGCAAGGGACATGAAGGGAAACACCAAGGGTTTCTACAAATATGTCAGCAACAAGAGGAGGATCAGGGAAAGTGATCCTTTACTAAATAGTTGAGACAACCTAACAACAGAGGATGCAGAAAAGGCTGAAGTACTTAATGTCTTTTTCACCTTCGTCGTTACAGCCAAGTTCAGCTCCCAGACCACTGCGTCTGTCAGCACAGTTTGGGGAGAAGGTGAGCAAGTTCAGGGAGTGCACATGCACCCATGTGCACCCCCTACATGTTGCCAATGGAGTGCCCCAGGGATTGGTCCTGGGGGCTGGTTTTGTTCAATATCTTCATCAATAACATTAATATGGGATAGAGTGCACCCTCAGCAAGTTTGCAGATGACACCAAGTCAGGAGGAGTAATAGATACACTGGAGAGTAGGACTAGGATTCAGAGAGACCTTGACAAATCAGAGGATTGGATCAAAAGAAATCTCACTAGGTTCAATAAGGACAAGTGCAAAGTCCTGCACTTAGGACAGATCAATCCCATGCATAGGTACAGACTGGGGACCAAATGGCTAAGCAGAAGCTCTGCAGAAAAGGACCTGGGGTTTACAGTGGGCAATGAACTGAATATGAGCCAACAGTGTGCTTTTGTGAAGAAGGATAGTGACATATTGGGTGGTATGGGGCATTGCCAGCAAATCAAGGGAAGCGATTAATCCCCTCTATTCAGCACCGGCGCGGTCACATCTTGAGTACTGTATTCCACCCCCTGGGTTGAGGAGTGGGACAAACTGCTGCTGTGGGCCCTGTGGGAGGAAACTCAGCCTCTCTGCCTGGCTCTGTTTGCCAGTCCATGGTCACTTTTGGTCTGGCAGCCAACTGTCCTGAAGACCAGCAGCCAACCTCAGTGGTTGGGAACCCGTGAGCTAGACTGTTCTCCATGGTCACAGATAAAACAAGGAGCAATGGTCTCAAGTTGCAGCAAGGTAAATTTAGGTTAGATATTAGGAAAAACTCTCTCACTAGGAGGGTAGTGAAGTACTGGAACAGGTTTCCCAGAGAGGTTGTGGAATTTCCATCCCTGGTGGTTTTTAAGACCTGGCTAGACACAGCCTTGCCTGGGATGATCTAATGGGGGGTGCTGAGCAGCAGGTTGGATGAGATGACTTCCTGAGTTCCCTTCCAACCTTAATTTTCTATGATTCTATTTGTATATATTATATGTATAATACTGGTGTATTACATATGATGATGGCATATTACAAATGTTACAAAACTTATAAATGATCCCACCTACATGGTAAATGTATTATAAGCATTGATCAGGTACTTACAATTAAGCTAAACCTAGGGATCGGTGATGGCTCATGCTGATGTGGCTCCATTTTGGCTTCACTGCCATTAGAAAAGAACCCCCCTTTTGCAGTTATTTGTGTCCTCAGATTCTCCAGTGCGACCCACATTTTCTTTAGATTGTCTGCTTTCCAGAAAATGATTATAGCTAGCTCAAATTTCCCATGTGTGCCTATCTTAGTTTTTCCAAACAACAAGCCTCCTTTTTTTCCTTTGTTTTACCCTTAATCCATTCTTGGTGCAGCTAAGTGGTTTACAAACTATTGTCAGACATTATTCCTCCTATGTTAACATACTTATAATAACTTCCTTCCTTTTTCTCAGTCTTTGTGAGAACATCAGCACTTTAATGTCTGCTTAAACCATTGATGTCTTGAAATTTGTCATGCTTGTGCCTCATATAAGCAAGCATTCCAATCCCCCTTGCATACTTCTGTAAAATTTGTGATGCTTACATGTGGACACTCTTAATGAAAGGTGCTCTATGCCTTTTTATAGTACTGCAGTATTTTTACATTTTTCTAGAAAGATGAAGAAATGTTCTTAAAGAAGGTAAACTTTGGGAGTAGTAAAGAAGTGCTTTGGTTTGCAACTTTGCACCCAGTAATATTCTCCTAAAGCTGGCAAACTCTTCTGATGTTGTATTTAGCTATGAAACAGATGCCAAGCCAAACTAGTTTTACATGAGAGATGAATTTATCCTAGTACATGCAGTACCATTTCCTTCTCTCTATACTGTCTTTTTCCTGTGCTGTTTAATGTCTTTCCATTCCCATGGATGAAATAAATATGAACATTACAAAATAATTCAGAGTTATAAAAATAATCCCACGGTCCAAAATTTCAATTTACTTCCAGCTTATTTTTATACCCAATGTTATTTTAATATTACTTTTATTAATGTGACAGACAAATGATATTATAATCAAGTGATTGTCGGCTCTTGTCTTATCAGGTTTATATACAAAGATTTTTCATTTTAACAACAGGAAAATGATTCTCCTCTGAAAACTGGTACACAGGGAAGTCTCTGCCTTCCAGCAGGTTTATTTTTACCAATTAAAATAAATTGTGAAACTCTGAAGCTCTGAACAACCCCAGAAGTATTTACAATAATGACTTTTTGTGTTTGTAGGATACAAAAGTGACTTGATTTATCAGCTCCTTTGCTTGGATGAAAGTGTTAGGAAATGATGTTCAAAATAAATTGTAATTCATGAAATAAAAATGGCAAGAAATAAGAGAGACTGAACAAAATTAAGGAAAGATAAAGACAAACAACTGGGATGGAATAAAAGCTACTAGTGTATCCCATGAAACAACTGGGATGGAATAAAAGCTACTAGTGTATCCCATGTTCTTGATTTCCTGTTTAGTCTCCTTGGGTGTCTGTAGACGTGTACGACACTTGCTCGAATGTGCTGCAATTAATGAGTCTGCTGGAGCATGCTGCAGCGGCTTTGGTGTTTTGTGTATTTAGCATCCCTGTGTTTCAAAACAGCTCTGGGAGCACTTTAACTAAAGCTTGTTAAACAAGCTTTAGTTAAAGCAGGCTGCCACCATTTTGAAGCGCAGGATGCTGAATACACGAGATGCTGTGGCACTTTAATCAGAGCAACTCCAAAGAGGCTACTCTAATTGAAGTGTCCCCCTCCATCCATGAAGCACATGTAAAGACATCCCTTGTGACATGTATTAACAGTTGCAAATTCACTTGGAAAAAAATCAGTTTAAACTCAGAGTGTTATTCAAATCTCAAAATCCAATGAGAATCTTTCCATTGAAAATCAGTGGGTACTAAATTAGCCCCCTACTGTGCTTGGTTTATAGGTAATGATTTGGGATCTGATACTTATAAGTCAGAATTAGTGAATTTCATCTTGTAAGTATTGGAAGCTACTTCCAACTGTCGTTTTTCAATGTTGCTTCAAAGTAGCAATGGGCAAAAATGTTCTTGTAAAATAAGAACGGACTCAAGTCTCCTTCCCTTTTCTTCATGAAACCAAAACCATTTTTATAGCTCAGGATAGACAGGTACTGCCTCCCAAACCTGCTGCTGAGAAACAAGCCCTCCTGGGGCAGGTCTTTTAAGGTGCCTACTTTGCTCAAGTCTGAGCCTAGGCCATACACAGAGCAGGAGTGAGTGGATAGAGTGTGTTTCTTGATAGATCTGGGCTCAGCAGGGACATAATAGTATATAACCACCTCCCCGTCTGCCATTAATCCAAAGTTAGGATTAATTGAAATTCTACGCACAAGTGTTGCTACATACAAAAGCCTTTTGTTCTAAATCAAAATCTCATTCAGAAGATTGTTGTTGTCCTCAATATTTTCCATATTTCTTTAGAATGTGGCTGATATTTTAATCAAAGAGCAGGCAGGGTAGATTTGTATCTTGCAGACTAAATAAATCACACATTCATAAGCAGCATCTTACTTCATCAGATGCTCGAAGGGACTCCAGGAAGCAGAGCTGCTAAATAGAAGGCAGTATTTCGCAAACAAAGGGTAGGGAAGTGGAGAGGAAAAAAGAGAGGGACTGTTAGAAAAGGCAAAGTGGGTAGGAGAGAGAAAAACAAAGCAGTGAACACACTGAGGGATATAGGGCTTATAAAAGCCAGCCTGTGTAATGGGTAAGAATCCAGAGTCTTAGTTTAGACCACACTTAACACAATTCAGTCTGCGGATGAGGAAAGATTAAGAGGAAAGATTATGAGGAAAGACTAAGGGAGCTGAGACTGTTCAGCCTGGGGAAGAGAAGACTGAAGGGGATTTGGTGGCCATCAATAAGTATGTAAGGGGTGAATATCAGGACCTGGAAGAAAGACTGTTCACTAGGGTGCCCCAGGGGAGGACAAGGAACAATGGCCATAAACTGTTAGAGGATGGTCTCAAGTTGGATGTAAGAAAGAACTTCTTTATGGTAAGGGTGACCAGAATCTGGAATAGATTTCCCAGGGAGGTGGTGCAGTTCCCAATCTTCGAAGTGTTCAGGAAGAAACTGGACAGACACCTTGCTGGGATCATTTGCTCTCAGCAGCATTGTGGCGGGCCAGTAGGGGGCGCTCCTGCGTTGAGCCGCCCACCTCCCTGCACCCGACCACCTTCCAGGCTCCAAATGCCTCCCTAGGGGCGCCTTATGCTCGGCCGACCCCTCTCCCGGAGCACACTCGCTAGCCTGGGGGTAACCACCCCGAGAAGGGACTCACTCTTGGCCCTGTGTCCTCAGAAAAACACAGGCCTAAAATCCTACGGGTACTTAACCCAGTACAGGCATTTGGGGCACTTCCCCAAGTCAGGGGGCAAAAAGTAAAGTCTCCCTTAGTCTGCAGACCTAAGGGGTCTCTTAGGCATAATTTAGAACCACCCCTCAATAAGTCTCCCACACCGGTCACAAAGGAGAATTTCATTTGGTTACAGGGGTAGGGGGAAAATAGGGTACAAGATTGAGCAATATCCTAGAAATCCTAAAGAGCAAACAGTCTGGCTGAGGTAGCCTTTTGATCACGCATCTGAGTTACTGCCAGCTAGATATCTAATCAGATCTTGAGTAGCTTACTCACAAGCATCTTCCAAAACCCAGCGAAGTTTCCCTTTGGAGTCAGGCCGTTTCTAGCTCGTGAGTTTTGGGGGAGAGAGCCAGTTTCAGATGGTAAAGCTCCTCTGAGTCCCCCGCATGGCTGCTGCCCCTTCCTCCTGGGCAGTCTTAACTTGTATATCCCCTGTGACCTCATTCACCTGGTCCAGTGGAGGCCAGCTCCGGCTGGCTGTCTGCCAACCAATTTGAAATACATCACTAGTTGCTGGGCAGACTCCAGCCCACCAGGTAGATGCCCCTCACCCAGCTAACAGATGCCAGTCACGTAGGCAGAGGCAGCAGGTTTCCCCCCTCCCTCAGGAATGTAGCTAGCTCAGGTTACCTAAAAAGAAAGGCTGAAGTGTGTCTCCTCTGCTGGGCTCATCCTCATCAAATGGTCACAGCACAGAGATTTATTCACATTGTCACCAGGCAGAGATTTTGGGGAGAAACCAAGGTGGCTTTCTGCCACAAGCATTCCTGCCCTGAGCAAGGGGATTGGACTCAATGATCTTTCGAGGTCCCTTCCAACCCTTAATTTCTATTATTCTGTGATGTCTTGATCTGCAATTTTATGTTCAAGTTAGTTTTCAAAGTTTTGTTGTTGAAGAACAGCTGCTCTGAACAGCTACAAATGAAATGTCCAGGGATGTTAAAGTGTTCTTGTCTCTTTTTCTGGTACCCATGTCAGATTGGTGTTCATTCTTCCTTACGAGTAGGGACCATCCTGTCCATCCACTGTAGACAGCAGAGGGGCACCGTAAGTAAGTAACGGTGTATATGATATTGGTAGAGATGCAGGTAAATGAACCTTGGATGTTATAATCCAGGTTATTTCATCCAGTGATGATTTAGTCTGCATTGATGAGGTGGATACAGCAGCATCTGGGTCCAGAGCAGGGTTCAGTGCCTTGGTGAAAATAGGAGTTAGGTAGTCTGGTCCTGGAAAAATGCTGTTTGCAGTTGTGGGGCAGGCCTGTAAACCAAGACAGGTTTGTCCCCTATGGCTACCTTGAGACAGTTGTCATTTTCCGGGAGGTGTTTCCAGGAAGTGAACTGAGGTGTTGTGTCTGAGATGTTCACACTGGGGGCAGGTGACAACCAGAGGGAGTTTGTTGTCTTTGTATTGGGTTGGTATTGTAGCAGGTTGGAGTGAGATCTGAGTCTGACACTGCTAACACTGCTGAACAGTTATGGTTTTAGAATTGTATTGTAACTGTAGGAATCCCTGCTTCAAATCTTTAAGGTATGTGTCCCAGTCAGTGGGAGAAGAGTAGATACAGTTGTAAAGTAGAGCTTGGTTGTAGATCATGGATCCTGTGGTATGCTTAGAATGAGAGCCCCTGGCATGGAAGTAGCTTTAGTGAATGGTTGGTTCTTAGTTCAATGTGGTAGTGATATGGCCATTGCAAACTTTCACAGTGGTGTCCAAGAAATGACTATGTGGAGAGGAGTGTTCCAGAGTCAGGGTTGGAGGGGTGGAAGTTGTTAAAGTCCTGGTGGAATTTCTCTAGAGATTCCTTCCCATGAGCTCATCGGAGATTAAAGAACAATTTAAGTTACTGAAATGTGGCTTTCATAAAATAATAGCATTTGATGTAGATTTCAACTCAACTTGAAAGACTATTTTGTTAAAACCTGATGACTAGCACACCAATTTTCTCAAAAACAGAAAGTGGATAAATGCTGTACTCTCTGAAAAGCAAACAGCTTTGAAATCTCCCATAAAAAGCTTTTATTTCTCATCTCATCTCATTCCCCCACTTCCCCAATAATACTCCCTAGATACTGATTTAATAAAATATAACGTAGTCCAACTCTTTACCACACTTATTTGACTTATCTACTGTTCTATTTTCCATCTGCCTGCTTCTTTTCTCTATTTAGATAATAAGTTTATTGGCTCTATAATATATAAGACACTATATAAAGTAATAGTTCCGTATTTGACAGAATGCAACATCAGTTTGTGGAGTGGGTCAGGGAACAAGATTCCTATAGACATATCACAGCACAGGTAATCACATTCCACTGAGGACATTTGTTCCTAGCCTAAAAAGCCTTCCTGTATGCATAAAAGCTCCCTTGTCCTAGCTACCTGGAGCTGGAAGATCCCTATGGATGTGAATCATAGAAAAGTAGGACAGAAAGGGACCTCTGAAAGTCATCTAGTCCAACCCTCTGCCTGAAGCAAAATCATTCCTAGCCAAGCCATCCAATCCAAACCCTTGTCTAACTTATTACAAAAAACATGCAGTCAAACCTGTCACAAAACCACAAGGCCTAGTATCCTAACCTGCCACAGGTAAAGCAGGGGGACAATAGTGGCCAGTATTCTGATCTGCAAGAGTCATTAAAATACATCAGAAAGAAGCAAGGAAGAGGACCATGCCCCCTACTATAGAGGAAGGCAAAAAAACCCTCAACCCATATCAAACTGACCATGGGGTAATAGTTCCTCCTGACCCCAAATATAGTGTTCAGTCTGACCCTGAGTGGAGGAGCATGACACTAGACCAAAATCTCTGGATTTTAGTCCCAGCAGGATCATTGGCACACCCCAGTCACAATCCCGAGCCTTGGCTATTGCCAACACCCACCGCCTCATGGCTCTAGGAGGAAAGATTTTCCTGATATCCAATCTAAATTTGCTTTGCTGTAATTTCAGGCCATTGCCTCCCTCTCTGCAGTACGAGGGAGAAGGTGCTCTCCCTGTTCTTTATGGCAGCCCATCAGATATTCCAGAACTGCTATCATGCCCCCTCCTAAGTATCTTTTCTGCAAACTGAACATGCCTATGTCCTTCAACGACTTTTGTGACTTGCCTTCTAAACCTTTATCATTTGCGTCACCTACCACTGGACCCTCTTTAAGCCCCAAACTGCATACAAAACTTTAGATGAGGCCTAACTAATGCTGAGTAAAGAAGCATGATCACCTCCTGTGTCTTGCATGTAATGCTTTTATTGATGCAGCCCAAAACCACATCTACCTTTTATACAGCTGCATCACACTGCAAATGCATCCTGAGTCTGTTATCCATCAAGACCCTTAGATCGTTCTCCACCATGCTGCACATCCAGGCAGTTGTCACCCATTTTGTTTTTGTGTTTTTAATTATTCTTCCCTAAATATCGGGCCTTACATTTGTCAGCAATGAACTTTATCCTGTTAGCTACAGATTTCAATCACCCATTGCCAGTTCCTCAGCAATGACTAAAATATCTTCATGTATTCAGTTGCCCTGGAGTTTTTCACTTCTTATGCTTGTTATATTGGCCAAAGAGTGCTTGTCTGACAGGAGTGAAGGGGGAATTAATCAGCAGGTTGGCTGCAATCTCCTTCAGAAACAGAATGCTGATTTTTAACTAATGGGTTTTTTATGGTATAGATGAGTTTTAAGACATATTTTTGTGGCTTTCAGTATGTGACTCATGCTCTCTTGTAGCTTTATAGTGCACATTTTGCCTTTCTCTTTTGATTTCATCTGTACTCCTGAATAGTTCAGTCAGTCATTCCTGAATAAAATCTCACTCACTCATGTTTAGGATGCCCAAATCCTGGGAATGAAATAGTGTGGCTGGCTTACAGCAGCCCAGAGCTCTCACCCCCAGCGAATTTCTGGTATGGTGGGTAGGAATGATGTGCTTCTCAGTGGTGGTCTTGGGCACAGGCTGAATACAGTGCAGACATTGCCAAAGAGAGAGATACTCTCCCATAAGCTATTCTCTAATTGAAGGGGAAATATATTTGCCTGGGAACTAGTAGATTCTGCATTCTTGTTTCCTTTTCTATTCATTGGTGTTAATTCTGTGCATATCACAACTCTCACGGTGCAGACAGAAGTGCAGATCCCTGGTCAACTCATGGCGCTTCACAGAAAGCACCAAGAGTTAGACTGACCCTCCTGACTCAACAGACATTAGCTGTTAGGTTGGGAGGGTAGGGGATTGAGCTCCAATTTGGAGCTGATCCAGTGAGACAGGCTACATGTCAGCAGCCTCTTTCTCTACCACCACTACCCCCTGCCCACCTGCCATCCCCAGCGCTGTCTCAGGATGAGAGTGGGAGAAGGTAGGGGAGGGAGGTCCATTCTAGGGTTTATCCAGCCATGTTGCAGTAAGGTGGGAGGGTGGATTAGAGCCCCTCACTTCAAGGGGGCTCAAATCTACCCAAACTGCCCTCTAGCGTGACTGGGCAATCCCCAGAACAGATCTCCCCCTATCATTCCCCTCTCCCATCCTGGTACATCGCCAGAGATGCAGTTGGCCTGCTTCAGCCCAGCCACCAGAGAAGAAAGAAGTTAATGAAGGTATTGTGCTTTGGAGTGCCTTCATTTGGACCCTCATATAATGGGGGTTTTGTTGCATGATTGAGGCACTCTGCACCCGTGCTCTTCTGTTTGGACATGAGTGTAGAGCGCTTTCAATGGGTCAACTGTGTGACAGATTTTAATTTTTGTCTGCATCTTCGTTGTTGAGAAAAAACTCACATTCCTACCCTAGGAGGAGGCCAGTATCACCCATCCACTTTACAAATAAGAAAAGAAAAAGGTTTAACAAGGTCACTTCAGGCAGTGAACCAAGGTCTCTCACATGGCAAGTTTAAACCAGCCTTCTTGCCGTTCAGAATTTCACCTGCAAAATCTATATCTTTTCCTGTACTGTCTCCCCCTTCCTCCTTCCAATCATACCAGCACCACATCCAGAAAGAGAGGGAGAGCTGGTCAAAATTCACTTGTCATAAAAAGTTTAAAAGAAACACAAGTTTCTCATTCTGTTAAAAAAATTTCAGGAGTTTGATTTTTGGTCTTTGAAGACAAATACAAATCAGAAAAATGCAAATGAGAAAGAGAAAAAATGTAAGCAAACCAAGTTTTTGATACTGATTGAAAGTATCAGCCTTTCTTAGGATTTTCTTGAAAGGCCAAAAAGAAATCTGACAAAAACCTATGCAGCACAGGAGTGATGGGTTATGAGAACATTTTCTACCCCAGCCGAGTATATTTTTGTTAGAGGACTCCTGCAAATGAGGAGGTAGCAGGGATGGGTATAGAATTGGCTCTATATATTCTACACAGGGCTTCTTGTAGTGGGGCACTTTGGAGAGGGAGAGGCATGCAACTGCTCTGTATTTAGCTCTCCTTGGGAATTTTCAGATGAAACATTCTTTCATCAAGAATGCTGATTTGTTGAAGCTAAAAATGTTCACAGGGATGTACCAGTTTTAATGAAAATTTCATTGGGAAAGCTCAGATCCAGTGAGAAACTTCTCATCAAGACTAAAGAGTATGAGAGGTCCCAGAATAGACTTGTTTGAAGAACCCAAAATACTTCAAAACCCTTTTAAAAAAGCAGAGAGAGAGAGGCAGACCCACCTGAGAATGCACCTTGCCTCATTTGAGACACTGGAGATTTAGATTCAGGTCCCTGACTGAGAAGAGTAGGATCTCCTCCTGGGTCTGCTATATCCCAAATAAAAGCCTCAACTACCAAACTATATGGGGGGTTGTTTTTTTTCTCTGTGTCTGAAAGAAGCTGACAGCAAATTTTACTTCCACTGGAGTGGAACCAGGAAAATTTTGAAAACTCAAAATATTTTGCAAGACAGGGAAACTACTGACCAGCTGTATTTGCAGCCTTTGTGTGCTATCATAGCTGGTACAAAAAAGAGCAGCTATGAATCAGGCTGAGGAGCACCACTCTGCATGCACATCTCTGAAAGACAAATGAGCTCAATATTTTTATTTGATTCCAGCTGCCTAAACTAGTCCCCTCCCCTAATATGCTCAGAAACCACTAGTTTTAAAGTGAACAGCTTACAGAGCAAAGCAAGTTGACCTGCATGCTACTTCACAATTGTACTTACTGAGCAAAGGGTGCATCATTTCCTAGCAGAACCTTCTCACGTTCATAACAACCAACTACATGGACCTGACAGATATAAATTTTCTCAATGCTAGCAACAAGGCATTTCTTCTATCAGGGATGTAAATCCTTATTCAAGGCTTACAGAAGCAAGGAATGCAACAGTGTTCCATTGTAATGCACCAGTAAGACCAAATGCCAGCTGTAAGGCTGCCAGCTGATTAGACTAATCTCAGACAAACCAACTAATAAACTGTGCTTTGTAAGAGCATAGATCCATTCCCATTAGGTGCAGGCTGCCCTTGAAAACTTCCAAGAGACTATTTTCTTTAATTTGTCTATTCAGTGTAGATGCTCTTTTTTTAAAAGTTCATTAACATACCTTATAAACAGCTGTTTACAGATCAACATGTTTCAGAGCTTCTGACAACAAGGACATTCTGTAGCATAGTTTGGTCATTTTGTTTTTGTTATGCCCTAATTTAGTGCTTGAATGTGTTAATGAATGGTCAGGAACTATGCATATATTACATGTAAAGCTTTCTGAAGATGTAAAGCACAATGCTTCAGAACAATTTACATTTTGCATTCCCTCTATAAAACAAACTTGGTACAGGTAATTTTGCACTAAAATATGCACAGAGTATTTTGTAGCTCAAGTATGTGTCAGCAAGTATTTATGAATCAAAATGGGATAACACCAAGTAGATGATGCTACAAACATCAATGAAAGCATTAAAATTGAAATACACCTCCTGCTAGTTTGTCAGCCAAATACTGAACCAGGACTAATGCTTTTCGTTTGCCAAGCCTGTCTGGTTTTTCCAAGTCTGTGATCAGCATTAAAGAGGAAATCATGTGTTCTATGTGACTGTAAATATTCACGTATCCTATTCCCCTCAGCTGCTCTTTTGTCTGCTGCCTGAGATAGATGAAAGATCACCTGAAAAGCAGATGCCTGCCAGTCATTACTCATTTCCTGAATACCAGGCTCTGTGTGAAAAGCAAGGAATCTTGAAATGAGGAACAGTCTGAGGAGAAAAACAGCCCTAAAATGCTAGTTTGAAGTTAGAAGCCTTCCCTGGGATGATGGCTATAGAAACCAATCCCCTTTGTGAGAAGGGCTGTGTAGATCGTTCTGTTTCCCTGACCCAAGCAGGATTAATACCACATCCCAAATCTGCTTGTGTCCTTTCTTCTGGATGCTGTTTATTTGTTGCACCAATCTTTAGTAACTCCCAATGAAACAAGATCACAAGGTTACCTAGGATTTCGGCTTTTCATTGTTGTTCCCACATTGGTCCCTTGTATTCTTCTGTGGCAAAGAAAGTGTTGTCTTCTAAACCTATAAGCCTCATAAATCACTTCTTGGCTTTTTGGGCTACAATCAAGTATAGTTTCTTAAGTATCTCTATCCTTCTTCCACTATAAGGTGAGTAGTTTGTGATTATTGATACCTGCTGTCCTTTTGATTCTCACATTCTCAATCAATTCCTTCCTATCTAGTTTCTCCTGTAGCTGGAAATTGTACCTTCTGGAGCTCACAGTTATCATTTCTGTAACTAGGCACCTTCTTGATGTATGGTGGGCTATAACCATTATTCAGCAATTAAAATTCCCCATACTTGTTCAAAATAAATTTTGCTTCTTTGAAATTTCTCAGATTGCTTTACAGTTAGAAATATGAGAAAAGGTGGTGTGGTTTATGTATTGGTAAACCACACAACTAACACCTGACAGTGAAAGTTCTCAGATGTTATGCTGATGGGAACTGTACAAGTACCTGCTCAAGTAGATGGATGCAAATATTTAAGTTATGCTTCCTATGAAAACAATCCACTAAGAAACAAAGAAAGGCTGTGGCTTTTATTGTCCAGTAGCTCCTGAGCAGAACTAATTCATATATGGACTAATAGTTGCTCTTTCCATGAGTAGTTAAGTTGATATTGAGCAGAACAGTGTAATTACTATAAGAAATGTCACTTCATGTGATGTATGAATTTTCTCTAAAGTCTGAGACACTCCCATGCAAAGCACACATCATACACTCATATGCCATATTTTTCATCTCTACAGAATTTTCAAATGGAAAAATATGTTGCAATTATAAGAACTTTTTTCATTTATAGCATTAATCACTCTGCTCTGCTCAGTCTTTTCTAGACCTTTCATGTTGTTATAATTAAAAAGAGATTTTTTTTTTAGTACAAGAGTAAAGAGGAAGGAGTGAAACAAAAAAATAAAAGCATGACACTGTAGAAAGAAACAGTTTGTACCAGTATATTGCATTGTCCCTTCTGTGAAACCAACTGTTAAATAGAATTTGAGATCAGAATGGACTATTGTTAATAATGTAGTCTGACCTCTTACATAGCAGACTGTTAATATCCCATACTTTCATTAACCTTGGTACAAAATTGCTCCAAAAGTAACATGAAGCTTAATTTATTTTTGCCATTTATTTTAAGATCCTTCCAGGAACACATGATGCAAGCAGAAAGTAGCAAGTGTCAGGCCTGTATAGTCAATATATTGAAATACAGGGTGTGAAAATACTTTCAGCTTATGTATTAAGACATTAACTGTATAGCTGACCTACCATTTTATGTCCTTGAGTTGTTCCCACTGGCATACCACTTACTTTTCACAGTATTTGTAATCCCACAACAATTCTGCAATTCAGGGAAGGAGTTATTATCCCTGTCTTACAAACTGTGGTGAACTGTGACACACAGAGACATGCCAATGGTCACATGGGAAATGAGCAAGCAGAAAAGGTTATTGAGTTCCTTCAGCTCTAAGCTTTCTAAGATGTTCTTTCCTACCACAGGGGTAGGGCACTTCCTGATTACAGGTCATATTTATCCTTCCAAGTTACTGTGGATAGGAGAGAAACTCCAAAGCTGAGGTGGCATTCAATTAATAGGTTTAAGTCATTTTGCTAGTCAGGGATGTGAATACAGTTCATTTTGTGAAACAAAATGAAACCATGTATGTCATGACATAATGATTTTGGGACAGATCATTTTCTCATGTAGAAACAGCAGTGTAGGTTTCCCTTGTCATTGTGCAATTTTTCTGACAGCACGAATACCAAGCAAACAGACAGCCATAACCCTTGTTATGCCACAAAAGTGACTGTGACAAAAGTGATATCAATTTGTGCCTCTATTTAGCAGTGGATGTCTGTTTGCTTTATGACACAAGAGTGCAGCCAGCCTGGAGCTGCCCACACTCTCCAGTAGACCCAGGGAGGTGCTCCCAGCACTTGAGGGGCCCAATCCTGTGCACGCTAGTAATTCCTGTGCAGGCACAGGCCCCTCAAGCTGTGTGAGCGCCTACCTAGCTTTCTCTGCTGGGGATCCCCAGGCCACATCTCCATAAGCAGGGGAAGTCAGGGTTTAGGGTTTCCCTGCTTACTGAGACACTCTCAGAAATTCTGAGGCATGTCTTCATAAGAGGAGGGAAATCCTGACTTTCCCTGCTTATGGAGATTCCTGGGGACACGTCTATGTAAGCAGGCAGGCCTGGAGAGACTTGATCCTGAATGGGAATTCCCAGGATGTGCAGCACTGGGCCTCTCAAGCTCCAGGAGAACACATTACCTGTTGTTCCATAGCACCAACGGGCAGGACAAAGGGTGACATGTTTCACCCAATGAAGTTTCATTTGGCAATGTTTAACTCAAGCAATATAGGGCCACATAAGCCAGGGGAGGAGTGCCCCAACATGCCTCTATCTTGGGAACCTTTGATGATGGGATACTTCATAGAATTGACACAATGACACAACAGGCATTGTTTCTGAAGATTTCCTAAAGAAATGTGGATTCTGCAAGCCAGTAGACAGTGAAGACAAGTGTTTTTTATGATCTTAACCAGTTCACCCTCCTGGGCTGAACAAAAAAAGCCCTTTAACAGAGACCCCATTCATACAAGCAAAAGGAGTTATTTTGCCAGCATAAATAAATATCTCCCTAAATGATGAAAGTTATGCTAGGAAACAAACAACTCTTGTTGACATAATATGAATTTCCCCGGGGCTTTGCTAGCATAACTGTGCCACTAGGGGGGTAATTTTTCTTTCATACTCCAAACCAACATACCTATGGCAGCAACCCCATTTTAGATTAAGCCTGGACTGTGTCATTTTTCTTGATTCAAGAAGTAAAAAATTGTGACTGTTTTTGTGAATAAGAAAATCATGGAAAACACTGCAAGCTTTCTACAGGCAGATGAGAATGTTTTCCTTACACTCCTATAACTTTAGCAAAAGAAGTCTGATTTCCAATGCTGCAAATGCATGCTGAATGCCAGCCTTAGTCTCCATTCATCAGATATTTGTGTAAGCTAGAGTCTGATTTCACTTGCTCTTAAATAATCCTGGAAAGAATGTCATACAACTGTAAGAGGTCTTTAATTCCCATGGAAAAATATAGTGCATACAATACTGCTGTACAGGATTTTAACTATACTTTTGTATTGCCTGCTTCTGCTCAGTCTCACTTAGTAAATAATTGAGTCTCTGGGTGCGTCTACACATGCATTTGATCTGGGAGCAGTTTACTCTTAAATAAACTACTCAAAAGTAAACACTCCTGGGCAGACATCTACACACGCAGGGAACTGGGAGCAGATTTGCTACTCCTAGCAGTAAACTGCTCCCTCTTTCTGGGTTCCTGCAATGGGCCCCTGTCACAACCCAGGGGGCAGGGCAGAACCTTGAGGCTCCAACCACAGCTGCCATCCTTAAAAGGACCCCTGTTCCCTGCTCCCTTGCCAGCCACTTCTCTGGCCAGGAGTAGCGTGCACAGAGCAAGGACAGCACGCAGCAGCCCTGTCACCGCAGCCTCTGCCTCCCTGCATCATAGAATCATAGAACCAAAAAACCAGAAGGGCCCTGCAAGATCATCAAGCCCAGTTCCCTGCCATGGGCAGGAAGTTATTGGGCTCAAACAAGCTCAACAAGGTACTTATCCAACCTCATCTTGAATACCTCCGAGGATGGCAATTATACCACCTCTGCTAGGAGTTTGTTTCAGATTCTGGCAACCCTTATGGAGAAAAAGTTTTTTTCTTATGTCCAGCATAAATTCTCCCTCTATTAGCTTGTGCCCATTTGGTCTTCATCCTCCCTTAAGGTGCCTTCTTGAAGAGTTACTCTCCTAGATCTTGATGCTCACCCCAACATACTAGTAGGTGGCTATCAAGTCACCTCTCAGTCTTCTCTTACTCAGACTGAACAGGCCCAGTTCTCACCTATCCTCCAGGCCCTTATTCATTCAGGTGGCCTCCACTGTACCCTTTCAAGATTATCCACATCCTTCCTGAAGTGAGGTGCCCAGAACTGGACACAGTACTCTAGCTGTGGCCTCACCAACACTGAGTATAGAGGGAGAAGCACCTCCCCGGATCTATTGGCAATGCATCGGCTGATGCAGACTAGAGCTCTATTTACCCTGCTGGCAACCTCATCACACTGTTGGCTCATGTTCATTTTCTGGTTGACTGTAACCCCCAGGTCATGTTTGGATGCTGTGCCAGCCAGTGGACCACAACCCACTGTGTAGTTATGGTGAAGGTTCTTCCTACCCAGATGAAGAACTATGCACCTCTCCCTGTTAAACCTCATCTGATTCCATTCCAACCATAAAACCAGTCTGTCAAAATCTTCCTGGACCCTTACCCTGTCCTCTGATGTACCTGCGTTTCCCCACAGCTTAGTATCATTCACAAACTTAATCATAGAACTTTCCACTCCCTCATCAAGTCATTAATAAATATGTTAAAGAGCACAGGTCCAAGCACAGATCCCTGGGGGACACCACTAGAGATGGGCCTCCAGGATGAGGCCATCCCACTGATTACAACTCTCTGGGATCGGCCTCTAAGCCAGTTGTTCACCTACTTCTCTACAGACTGGTCCAGCCCAGTGGTCTCCAATTTGGTAGAGAAAATCTCATGGGAAACAGAATCTAAGTAAAAGACATCAATCACATTGTTCCTTGTCCAGATGATTAGTTACCTGGTCATAGACACCAGATTTGTCAGGCATGATTTACCATCGACACCAGGTTTGTCAGGCATGATCTACTCTTGACAAAGCTATGCTGGTTGCTTCTTAACACCCCACGAGTTACCAGCTTGTGAGTGATTAACACATTTTTCAAAAATTATTCCCAGAACCAGTCAGATTGACTGGTCTGTAGTTTGCAAGGTCATCCCTCTTACTTTTCTTGAAGATTGGCCCTATTCCAGTCATCCGGTGCCATTCCCAAGTTCCATGACTCTTCAAACAGCTTCACCAGTGGTCCTGCAATAAGCTCAGCCAGTTCTTTCAGGGCTCTCAGATGCAGGTCATCTGGCCCAGCAGGCTTGAAAATGTCTAAGTGTTCTAAGAGATCCCTCACCTGTTCAGGACTGATTTTACGTAGTCTGTTGTCTTCCCCATATTCCCTGGGCCTCTGGACAGGTGATCAGCTCCCATTTAATTTCAGGAATACCAATGTGAAGTTTGTATTTAGGAGCTCTGCCTTTTTGTGGGGATCAACTGTGGGCTGCCCCTAGTATGGGTCCCACTGTGGAGCCTGATTTTTTCTTGCTCCCCATGTATCTAAAAAAGCACTGTTTGTTGTCCTATATTTCAGTTGCCAATTTAATAATCATGCCTGCCTCAGTGTTCCATATCTCATACCTGCAGGCCATGGTGATATAAGTGTGCTTCTCTCTGGTTACTGAACCATTCTTCCATTGCTTGTATACTTCCTTTTTTCTTTTTCAGCAGTTCTCCAATATTCCTGTTGAGCCAAGCACATCTATTGGCTCCTTTCCCGCTTTCTGTCCTGATGGGAATGGCCTCTTTTTGAGCAGTGAGAATTGTCGGGGAAAACCGAAGGATCGGGCCCCAAGGTCACGGTGGGCCGGGGTGGCAATTAGATACAGACAGGTGGGATTAGCGACGTAGAGTCTGGAGTTAGGGACTCGGAGCGGATTGAGAAAGAACAGGTGAATTTATTTGACTTACGCTTCAGGCGTAGGC
>NW_017728906.1:161163821-161185777 GCF_001723895.1 Crocodylus porosus
CAGGGGGCAAGGACTGGGTGAGCCTTGGAAATTTCCACTCACAGCTTCAAACCGCGCATGTCAGTTTAACCTCTTCTGTACTGGAAGCACATACTCAAAAAATTTCCATGACAAGAATTAGCCCCTTAAGGAAGCACCATCGTTCCTGAACTCCCAAACTGTCCAGTTCCTGATCACAGAGGGGCCTTCCAACTACCCTGCTGAGTTTGCCAAAGCCTGCCTTTCTGAAGTCTAGGACTTCAGGTCTACTAACTGATTTCCCAGTCTTTCAATGGATGGTGAACCTAATCAAGTCATGATCACTGTCATTGTCACTCAGAGTACCTCCAATCCTCAGGTCACCTGTTATGTGCTCCCCTTTGGTCAGCACTAAATATAGAATGGCCTTACCCCTAGTAGGCCCTTCTACAACCCATGTCAGGAACAGATCTTCTACAGCTGTCAAGAAGTTGGCTGACTTGCTAGAGCTGGCTGAATGGTCCTCCCAACAGGTATCAGGTCACCCATGACAATCATGTCTTTGGTGCTAGCTGCCTGAGTCATTGGAGGGATGTGTAGCCACCTTTGGAGGCAGGCCTGTAGTAGACTACCACCATCAGGTCTCCCTCTCCTGATCTCCCTTGTATCTTGACCCAGAGGGTCTCATGGGACCATTCCCTGCTATAAAACGTGACTTATAGGAAGGGTTACCACTCTTTCACATAGAAGGCCACACCTCCTCCCTTCTTCCTGACCCGATCCTTCCTATAAAGCCTATAACTCTCGATATCCACTGCCTCAATATCCACCACCCACCAGCTCTCCATTAACCCAATGAGATGAAATTCCTCATCTACCAGGAGGAGTGCCAGTTCCTCCTGCTTATTTCCCATGCTTCTGACATTCCCATAAAGACACCTGAGTTCTCCCTTAGTCTCTTCAGGTTTTCTGTCATGCTGCCAGTGTCTCAGGACATTAGTACCTATCTGGATGTCTACTAAGTGAATGCCCTCTCCTGTGTCATCATAGCTAGAAGGTTCATGTACAACAGTGGAACCTTCCACCCCCAGACACGCCTAATTTAAAGCCCTCCTCAGCAAGTCAGTGATTCTCATAGAAAAGAGCTTCTTCCCTCTTCTTGTAAGGTGAATACTGTGTCTTGCATATAGACCGCTGTCATTGAACTGCCTACCAAGGTTAAGGAATTCAAAGCCTACACAGTGACACCATCTCCTAAGCCTTCTGTTGACCTCCTCAATGCACTTCTCCCATTGACAGCCAATGGCTGCTCCAGCCCCTACCCCTGGCAGTTGTCGCATTCAAGAACCGAGATGAATGGCCAGGCCGCTCAGGCATGCCTATGCAGAGCTGGCCGATCATGCCTATGCTGAGCACGTGGCAGCTCCTGAGCCGGCTAGTGCCCCTGCGGAGCCAAGAGTGAAAAGCAAGCATTGACAGGCACGCGCGGAAGCAGAGAGAAGCACACACACAACCATGTAAGGGGTGAACACGGTGTCAAGATGTGATTGGCCAGAGCGTAGTATATAACACCAACGCGGGAAAAGCCACGTTGGAGAGAGAGAAAAACATGGAACCGAGCAACAAAGCGCAGCAACGGCAGCTGGCCTGATCACCCGAGTAGCCGCTCTCCCCTTCTCCTGCAGAAGACGTCCTTAAGGCCTTCGCGTAAAATCCATCGGAAATGTCGACTGTGTGGTTTTGTCTGGTAATGTATTAAGTTTGTAATCAGTTTAAGCTTTGTAATTTTTGTATTAATTATTGTTGAGAGCATTTTATCTGTTATATATCTGTTGTATGTACCAATCCCAAAAATGAGCCGCTGACCAGGTCTGGGACTAGAGTTTAACTCAGCCGCCCCAAGACTACTACCAAGTAGTTTTGAAAGCAAGGGAGTTAACCTGAACCTCGTGACCCAGTGAACACCCTGTGTGTCAAAGCAATTGCAATATTCTCTCTCTATCTATCAATATCTCTGTCCCTCTCTCTCTTTTCCCCTTTGCAAACTGTTATTGTATGAACAAGTTTAGACATCTAGTTATTGTTAAAAAATAATAAGAAGAAGACGACAGAAAAAAAAACCCTCAGAAATTGTGACTGGTCCTTTCTCCCGAGCCAAGCACTATAAGAACCTGGGAGCCATTTTGTCAGCTCCTCCACAGCAGTGACCCCTAGCACCCTGGGCTCCTGCTGGCCACCGTGCTGGCCCTGTTGGCCTGCTGTGGCAACCACCATCTGACCCACAGCAGTCTGGGCCCTGCTGCCTCCCCCATGCACAGTAACTGCCTGCCCAGCCTCACCATGCCATCATAGGCTCCCTGCCACCATGCAGCTGCTGCCCAGACCCCGTCCCACTGGCTGGACCCTGGCAGCAATGCTGCTGACATGCTGCTGGATGCCACTTCTGGGGCCATCCATCTGCCATCTCTGGGCCTGCCCAGTGAGCCAGGACTGGTGGCTGCACATCATCCAGCACACCTGAGATGATGAGCAGTGGCTGGAGACATTCTGCATGAGGCTGGCCACTTTCCTGGACACCACCATGTGGCAGCCCCTCCCTGCAGACACCTGGATGGACATCGGCCTGCTCAACTTAGCCACACCCTCCAGTTTCTGCTACATTGGCCATCTCTTTGGTGTGGGCAAGGCCACCACCAGGGAGGCCTCCAGGATGTACTGGGACACACGGTGCTCTCCAGCACATGGTGCTCTGTGTGCATGACCCCCTGTTGGTAGTGGCAGGGTTCCACACCCTAGGTTTCCCCCCAGTGCATCAGAGACCTTGATGGGACCCACATCCCTATCACCTGCCCACCCTATAGTGACTGCCCTTACTACATCCGCAGGAGCTTCTACTCTATCATGCTCCAGGCTGTTGTTGATCACCGTGGTACCTTCACAAAAGTGAGCACTGGCTGGGTGGGTGACTGCCCACATTTTATGGAACTCCATCCTGCCAGCCCTAGTGTAGAATGGGTGCTTTACACTGTGGGATGCTGGACCTCCAGCTTGGTGGTAGATCCTGCCTACCCACTCCTCCTCTGGCTTATGTGGCCCTACACTGGCCAGCTGAATCCCCACCAGGCCCAAGGCCCAGTTCAACTGGTGCATAGGTTGGACCTGTGCACTCATGGAGTGCACCTTCAGCCCCCAGAAGGGACGCTGGTGCATCTTCACCACCTGCCTCAAGTTTGCCGATGCCAACTTCCCATGGGTCATCATTGCAGCCTGCATGCTGCATAACATTTGCAAGACCCAGGAGCATCTCTTTCATAAGGCCTGTACAGGGGAGGCTCAGTGGGCAGAGGACACCTGGCAGTAAGAGCACCAGCTGTGGTGGCAGTGACAGCAGTGCCCTGCTGAGGCCCTGGGTGAGGTGCATACCTGCCAGCAGGGGCCAGGGTACCTACCAGGTTCAAGAGGTGCTGGCTAGCCACCTTTTCCTGTACTCCCCACTATAGCCTGGCTGGACAGCTGCCCCCAGACCCTGACCCCATCCCACCCCACCCCACTGCCTACCCCCAGCACCATGCTCACTGTGCACAGTTCTCTGAAAAACACTTTAATGCCATTACACAAACAGACCCCTCTCCTCCCTGACAACAGGGCCCATCCCCCTCCCTCCCCAGCAACAGAGCTCCTCCACCACCCACCCTACCCACCACCAGTTAAACACCCTTTTGCCCGTGCAAACTATTTACAAATGCTGTGTCATGCATGTGCCTTCCTGAAGTGCGGAGGGCAAGAGATGGGGGCATCTAGGGAATGGACCCTAGGGACAGGCAGCCAGCACCACAGCCTCTGGCTCTTTCCCTGCAGATACACATGCCACAGTGAGCTCAGCATGTAAGGGGATCACCCAGGAGCAACAACAACCACTGCTCTCCATGTGCAGACAGCTCCCCCTCCAGTAGCCAGTGGCTATATCCTCCACCCACCAGATCTGCATATCCTCCAGCCAATCCTCCAAGACCATCACCAGCCAGTCCAGGAGGAGGGTCTGGTCCTAGTTCCTCCTCTAAGTTTGACATATCTACAGGGCCCTGGCCTAGGGCAGTGGTGACCCTGATGGTGCATCCTGGCTGCCAACTGCAGCTTCTTCCCCATGTGCATGAAATAAACTATTTGTAAGAGTGTGCAACATTTCTGAGATAATATGCTCTGTACCGGGGGGCCCTGTGCTGCCCGGCCTCAGATCGGGGGTCATGCTTCCACCAGTGCCTATGGACCATGGTAAGTCATCTGGGCCCAGGTAGCCACAGACAGCCTGCCTCCCCTGCCCCATTTTCAAGCCAGGACAGGCCAGGCTCCTGGCAGCAGCTGCTGCTGTGGCCCCAGATCCCCCTCCCCCTGTTTTCCTCCTGCAAGCCAGCCTGTTTCCTGTGCTGCTGCCAAGACCACAGCTCCCTGGATTGGAGTGTTCAGGGCTCCTGAATGACTGGGATGCAGAGCTACCTCCCCACCCTCCCTGCAGGGGGCCTCACCAGGGAGGCACCCCAGGTCCAGCCCTCCCCCTCTCCCCCCCCACACATAGCTGCTCTGTTCCCTGAGCATGCCCCTGCTGCATGTGTCCTGGGCACAGCATGAGGAACTGTTTGCATTGACTGAAGGGTGCCTGACCCACTACACCCTGCTGCTGCTGCTGATGGCCATGGTACCCCAGGCACACCTGCACACCCAACATGGGATCCTGAGCTTCAACAGTGTGGCAGGAAAGCTCATGCTTCTGCATAACCTCCACTGCCACCTGAAGGGCTACCTGTGGCTGTGCTACATGTCCCTGGCCCACACAGCTAAGAGGCCATCACTGCCAGCATCAACATGTTCTTTGGCGCGTGAGGGCCTGTGCCTATGTAGCTGCAGGGGCACAGGCTGCTCAGTAATATTTTTCACTTTCTCCCACTTCTCTTCATGCTGTGGGGGTGGAGGGGAAACCTGGAGACCAGGGGAGTGTGGCCAGGCCAGGCAGGGAAGTGGAGCAGGGGCCGAGGCCACAGCTTGGTCTGGGGCTGGGGGTCCAGGGCAGGGGCTGGGATGACCCTCTCTGAAGTGCAAAACTCACCATGTGGGTGGGGCTGACATACCCAGCAGCTCAGGTCAGTCCCCACTAGCAGCAATGGCATGTGGCTCCTGGTGGTGTCATTGGTCAGAGGGACATGGCATATGGTTGCCCGGGAAGGGCCCCCACTCCCCAAGGAGGAGCTGGTGCTGCTGGCACCTGGCAGCCAGCAGTGACAGGCTGCCCAAGCCTCATGTCTGGGGCTGAGGTCACAGAGCTGGTGGGGCAGGTGCTGGCCCAGGCTCCCCAAACTGCTAGAGGACACTTGGGGTGGGGAACTCAGTGGGACAGGATGCTGGCGGGCTGAGGGGCCCTCTCCTTGTGACACATCACCATGGGTGCGAGGCCCTGTACACAGCACAGCTGTGACCTGGGTCCCAGGGCACGAAGATGGAGTCCAGTTGCCGCATAAAGGGCACTGACTTGCAAGCAGTGCCTGACTGATGATTGTGGTTAGTGATGGTGATCCAATGTCCCCACAAGGCCTTTACCTTTATGCGGTACTGCCATACCAATCAGTCTTGTCCATACTCTTGCATTCAGCCCCTCCTAAATATATGCATTGGAGCGCCCACCCTGTATGAACTGCCTCTGCACCTCAGCCTCACCCCACAGTGCCATGAGGTCCCCAGTCTCTTCCTGTGACCAGTTGGGGTCCCCAGAGGTGGCATATGGTATCAGCAAAGACACCATTGTGGCTCCTGCAACAGCTCTCTGGGCTTCCATGTGGCTGTTCCGGTGCTCCCGGGCCTGGGCCTCTGCCTGCAGTCCCCAGTGCAGCAGCACAACATGAGTCTAGCAGCCATGCAGTGAGGCCTGCAGGATCTGGACAGGTTGCTGTGGGTTGCTTGTGCCAGTGGCCACAAGCTGGCTGAAGCTGGGCCCGAGTGCTGGTAGGCCTGGCAGGAGCCTGAAACACCCTACAGGGTTGGATAGTGTGGCCCAGAAGCTGCATGGCACTACATTTCCAGGGAGTGGCACCAGGGTGCAGGCAGGCTGGCAGAGCTGGCCTGCAGCCTGTGCAGGTGGATGCAGCAGCCAGGTGTGGCCACAGGCTGCCTGCACATGTGCCCCGGGGCTCACAGTGCCTGCAAGCTTTTGAGGGCCTGGGGCTGGGGCTGCCATGGAGCTGGCCCGGCCCTGGGGCAGGAAAGGCTCCCAGCCCCAGTGCTCTAGGGCCAGCCTGAGGCTGGTTCCCTAGTGGCAAGGCTGACTGGGCGCCAATTTGCTCCCAGTTGGCATCCACACATGTTACTGTACAGTAACTACTCACAAGTAAATTTGTTACTTGCATTTGTAGGTAGCAAATTTACTCACAAGTAGAGTTTACTGTGCAGTAAGTGTCTGCATGTATAGATGTGCATGTTTACTATGCAATAGACTGCTCCACTGTGCAGTAAAGTGTCTCATGCAGATGCACACTCTATGTAATCTATTATACAATAATTTCAAAAGATTAAAATAATACCATGCTTCTTCTCAAGTTGTCAGGGAAGTAGTCAAGAAATTTGTTCTCTATTTAAAATTTAGGAGCCAGATCCAAGAAAGGACTTATGTGCCTGCGATTAGGCCAACTTGATATCAAGCTGAACAGTATGTCAAGGGATCCAATGTTACTGAGTGTGCTGAGAAGTGTATTAGAGCACTGCATCTGTGCATATGGTAAGCATGTGGACAGTTAGCATGATCTGTCTCCTTAAGGATCTTAAAATTATATTTGAGCCTGGCAAAATTAACACCTGTGAATGGCTTTATTGAAAGTTTCTGTATCAAACCTGGTGCTTCTGATTTACCAACTGAGAGACAGTGTCCGGACTTGATATTAAAAATCTTAGGTCCTAATCTAACATATACCTGACTTTAAGCCCTCCAACCAATTCACTGAAGTTAACAGCACTGCATGAGTGTTTAGTATATTAATCCTATTCTTAGCTGCTCTACTAGAAAGGGCTCCATGTAGTATTTTGACCCTTGATTTATTTGGAACCTTTTCCTTTTAAAAACACACAAAAGTGATTCAGTTCAGTGACATCCTTGATTTTTGCTGATCCTCATGCAAGTGAAAGGTTAACACTTTGTGGAATTGCTACTGAGGCTCCTGCAGTGGATGCATCATCTTTTCAGAGCCTTCCCAAGAATCAGTTAATAGGAACAGCATAGATGACAACTTGCAACCCACTCCACAGGCAAAGGGAGAGAAAACAGATGGCTGCTTTATGCAAATTAGATAGGAAAATAATGGATAAAAAAGGACATTTGAAAAAAGACCATAAGCACTCCTTATGACTTGGTATTTTGGGCAGAGCCCAACCCAGAACACTGACTGACCACTCCATACATTAATAAAAGAGACAGTGAAATTCATTTAGGTGAGCACCTGGAAGAAACAACTTTAAAATATCTAGTCTTGTTCACTAGGTTGATTTCATACACAAAACAAAAGAATTTAACTGAGCTTCATGTAAAAGAGTAAAATACCCTTAAATAAATCAAGAGACTGAATGGGAAATAACAATGATCTATTGAATGAAGGAAACTGCTCAGTGCATTTTTTTAATCAGCCTGCTGGAGAAAGCCATTTACCCTAACTCTGTGAATTTAAAAAGGCCTTTGCTAGAAAGTTAAAGTTCCTGGAGCAGTTTGATCTGGTAAAACAAATGGATGGAGCACTAGTATTTTAAAATCTGTCTACATCTTCCTCTTTCATCTGTAAAGAACAACTATGTTAGCAGGATTGCCTGGAGAGTTAAACTGCCACACTGTCTAAATTATTACAGAGAGCCATCATACCTCTTTTCTGAAAAACAGGCACCTCCTTTATAACAAGTGTCTAAGAAATACCTCTGCTCCTTTCCCCTAAGCCAGAAAAAGTTCTTAATTGGTCTGAGATGGGGAGCTATAGCATTCATAGAATCATAGAAAATTAGGATTGGAAGGGACCTCAGGAGGTCATCTACTCCAACCACCTGCTCAAAGCTGGACCCTCTCCAACTGTATCATCCAGGCAAGATGTTGTCTACTAGGGTCTTAAAAACCTCTAAGGATGGAGAGTCCACAACCTCCCTAGGTAGCCTGTTTCAGTGCTTTATTACACTCCTAGTAAGAGAGATGTTCTTAATATCTAACCTCAAGTTCCCTTGCTGCAACTTGAAACCATTGTCCCTTGTTCTGTCATCTGTCACCACTGAAAACAGTCAACTCCATTCTCTATGGAACCACCTTTCGAGTAGTTGAAGGCTGTTATTAAATCTCCCCTCAGTCTTCTCTTCTCCAGACTAAATAAGCCCAGTTCTTTCAGCCTCTCCTCATAGGTCATGTTCCCCAACTCTCTAACCATGTCTATTGCCCTCTATTGGGCATTTCATTGCCAGCACCTTTCACCATATGAGCTGCTGTAGGGACAAAACATTTAAGTGAAATTACAGGATCTGAGCTACCAGCGAAAGAGGCAACTTGGCATATGTTGGGCAGAATGAAGCCAGCAGCAGCCCCTCAAAATTAAGGATGATGTCCGTCAGGCTTGATGGGTCCTCAGGTGACTGAGGAGCTCAATTTTGGATGCGCACATTCTTCAGCAATAGGGGCATGTTGTTTTGCAGGAGCATGGGATTCACAGCCCTGGATTGGTCTCCTCCTTCTTCCACTGCTGCCATTCCACCTTGGTGGAATTGGGCCTCGAAGTGGAGAGCACCTTGGTGGACCAGGCCATACCAAATGGTCAGCAGCTTGCTCCTCCCAGCTGTTGGCGTCGATGCCTCCATGCTTGAGGGCGACTTTAAGTGTGTCTTTGTACCATTTCCTTTGGTCACCCTCTGAGCATTAGCCAATGGACAGCTGGGAGAAGAGAATCTGCTGAGGGAGGCAGTTCTCAGACATCTGGATGCAGTGGCCCATCCATCAGAGTTGATTTCTCAAGAGCAAGGCTTCAGTGCTGGTGGATTCACCTTCGTGTTAAAGGCTAGGAACAGACATTACACGTAAACCGGTTTAAGTGATCAGAAACTGGTTTAAACCTGTAACAGAACAGATATTCAGTGCACATAAACCAGTTTGAAAATGGCTGAAACTGGTTTGAGACAAGTCTGGTTGAATGTAGTATCAGACTTACCTGATTTGTGTCAAACCAGTTTATGCAATGTCAGACTCCCCCAGCATCCTGGCATGTTCTCTAGGCTCGGTGGGGCTCCTCTGCTCTACAGCAGAGCTGGCCCCTCCCCTCTGATCCCTGGCTGCAGCTCCAGCAGAAACTACAGGCCTCTTTCCCCACCCCCCGACTCTAAGCAGAGATTCCACCTTCCCCTCTGCCTTACACAGACACACAGCACTACCTAGCAGAGCACGTGCTGGCTATGGTCCGTGCTGTGGCAGACAGGACAAAGGCAGAATCAACAGGTAGCTGGTAATGTTCCTCTGTTGTTTTCTTAATGGGGTGATAAACACTGAGTTAGGGGTGATATACACTGTGTTATCAATTCCCTGCTGGGCTGGTCAGGAATGAGGGGGAAGCCCTCCCAGAGCATCCTGCCTGGGCCTGGTCATGCCCTACTCAGCTAAGCACTATGGAAGGGAAGGGAGTGCTGCTCTAGTACCCCCTGGCTTCTAGCCTGAGCCACTGCAGGCATATGCCTGCATTTTTTCAGTCCAGGGGGGATGTCTGTCCAGTTATAAACTGGTTTACCCTAGCCAGATTAGACTAACCTGCAAAAAATAAATCAATTCAAGTTCAGGCTTTTTAAATATCTATCCCTAGCCAAAGAGAGGAGTTTAAAAAACAGACATTTGGGCCAAGGCAAAGGGTTCTAGAAAAAAATAATATGCTGTAGGGAGAAAGGCTGGACATGGAAAGTGACAATTAATATTTACTCCTCTGTGGCCAGCTCCCATTAACCCAGAAACACTCGAGCAACAGAGTTTGAGTGGCCATAATCAGCTGCCATTTTCTGTTTTACAGAATGAGGTCCTGATCTTGTAAAAAAAACAAACACTTAAAGATGCATATATCTGTAAACAACCATGAGACAGGGGACTAAATTATGAGTTATTCAACATTCCCACAGTAGAAAGGGACACAAGTCCAGCAGATGCTGATGAAAGGTTATGGGGGCTCCTAGGGAGCAACAGAAGCAAGAAGGAGCCTATCTAGGCTAAAGTGAATTTAGTCCTTTGCCTTCTATTGTCTAACTCTCTAAGGGCTCTTCTACATGGAAACACTTAGAAAAGTTAATCTGAGTTAAGTTTTAAAGTGGGTTATTTAAACTGAATTACATCTCTGTGTGGGCCTTTCATTTGATTTAGTTTACTACATTCTGGACTTGGAAGTGAGGTAAACCAAATCAAGTGAAAGCCATTTAAATTCTGAACAGGTCTCCAGACAGAGATTTAAGGTAGTTTGACTAATCTATTTTAAAGTCATGCCTTAGTAAGTTTGGATTTTTCTTCTGAATGCTTTGGTGTAGACAAGTTTACATAAGAATTATTTGCTATAGTCCATAAATCCCTGAGAAATTATTAAGAAGTTTTGTATGAATAAAGTCAGTTGATTATAAGCAACCCTACTTTATTACCTTTTGGGCCGTCTACATGTTCAAAATAAAGCTGGATAGAAACCAGCTATAGAGCTGTTACACATTTTCAAGTACTAACTTTAGAGCTGGTTGGCTCTTTTTATAGCTGGATAGTCATTTTTATTTTATTACTTTATACTTGTGGCCCATCTTACTTTGCACATGTGGCCAATCTAAATTTATCACGATTAACCAGTTAATTGTGTAATATATGTAATGTGTAGTAGGCACCTTAATCATATCGGGGGGTATGTAGCAGTAAGCTATCAGCACAGTCTTCTAATAACTAAAGGTATCAGACACCAACAAACTCTAAGTATTTCACTAAAACATTAGTAATGCATTCCTTGTCATGGATTACAGCTATAGCAACAGTATAAAATACGAGCTTTTAAAGTGATTTGGATTTCCAGAATGCGGATGACCAATTCTTTAGGGTTCGAAAAGGCCAGCTTTCTCATCTCTTCCCCAAACATAGACTGTGAAATAATTCATAGATCAGACATTTTAGAACATTTTTAGAGTTCCAAAAGTCATTGTCAAAGGCGTGGGATTGCAACATCAATTTCACACTATACAGTGCTTTTAGCTAGCAGTGCAACATACAATGGGGCAGGTGGCCCTTTTGCCACCTCTGTCAGCTCTTTTTACAGAGCTATTCATTGTGATCACTCACTGACTAAACTTGGCAGCCAGGAGGGCCAGATGTCAAAGCTTGGATTTTATTACCATACCCCAGCACATGCAGTTGGCTTTACCACTGGTTTATTTCTTGGCAATATACTAGTTATCGCTGAATGGCAGAACTAGTCACTTAAAGCTTTAATGTCTTTGAGCCTTCTATCTAATTATTAACTGAATGGTCATCTTCTAGAAAAAAACTGAATGGATGCCACATTCTGTTATCTACTCTTCTAATGAGATTAGGAGGTAACTAGCAGTCCAACTATTATGATGATATTAATATTTTATAGCATAAATTAGTAACATCAATAAGTTAATGCTGAATCCAAAAATCCCAAATTGTATGGGATGCAAAGAGCACAAGCACATCTGTACCTGTCTAAGGTGCCTGTAATTTTACAGCACAGAGATGTAACAATGGCTAGAATAATACCAGTGTCATGAGTTAGGTATTACTGTCTATATAAAACAATGGAGAGCTTGAAAGCATTGCAAAGTGCTACTGAAATCAACAGCTGCTTATGTGTAGCAGATTTTGCAACCTCTCCTCATGACCTTAAGGAAGTTACTACACTCACATAAATACCTTTCAACATATATAAGGGCAGCAGAACTGGACCCATCATCACTTCTTATGCCCAAATCTGATGCTTCTGTTTACAAAGATGGATCAGACCCATTATGTCATGTTGACGGTAGCAAGGATAAGTGAAGAACTGATATTAGAGTTATGGGCATTTTATGTCACCGATATTCATGGGTGAATATGAGAATAGTTGATTCTGACAAAATAGGTTTCCTCAGCTTTCAACAAAGAAAGGTGAAACCCTCTCTTTCACGTTTATGAATTGATATCTCTGGAGAGTTCAAAGATCTGGAATCTTTGGAAAGTTCATATTAAACATGAATTAGGCAATAGCAACACTTATTTGGCCATGCAGTCTCTCTGCTGGTAGCCCAGTGCAGATTGTGACACTGTACAGAACTGACATTCAGAAGTTGTTCAGAAAAGGTCCATCGCTTGTTCTAGAGAAGTTCTGTGAAGCCTTTCCATAGACGAGCATGAAAGTCTGTACTGTCTTCCTCTTTCTCTTAAATAACTCTTTGTTGATCTAAAAGCACTCATCCTTTGAACCATGGTGCTAATCCTGGGGAACAGGTATTGACTATGTCAGAGCAATGGTGCTCTACTTTTGGGGAAGTGGGGGTGGGGGAAGAGGCAGGGATCACAGTTACATTGTTCAAAAATGAGGATAACATTGGGTGGGGTGGGGTTTCTGAACTATCAAGCCATCATGAAAGGGAGAGATCTGGGAGTGGGAGAGTTCCCAAGCAGCACAGAAGGAGCATTCAGGTCTGTGGGGTCCTAGGCCCTGGCAACATGATGTTACAAACACTCCTGTGGGCTGTGTTTCTTTTTACTCCTTTTCTGTAACAAACCACTTAAGCCATCTGCTACACAGCACCTTACTGATCTGTCTCCTTGGTTATATACTGATGTCCAGATCTGGGGGTGGGGCTGGGAGATGTGCCATCACTCCAGCTTTTATAAAAGAAAAATGAAAGCTATTACATAGGGGGGGAAAATCCATTATTACCAAGAGGAATGAAGAGTGCAGGGAAAACCAATTGAAAGGAAATGCATTATGGTATTGTTTTAAAATATTAATTTCTATGAACTAAAGCTACTGTTCATTATATCGACTAAAGGTGCTTCACATTAATATTGGAAGCCTCTATATGGAATGCACTAAATTTTAATTATTTCTTGCCCTGCCTGGTATATTAATGTTGTGATTACCCTTGAAAGGATATTACCATTTGTGATTTATGCAAAACTCAGTCAGCTCTATGCCTCTATCAGTTTCAATTAAAGCAGGCATTGGAGGAAGTATGCTGCTATCATGTAAGCTGTAGATCATTATTTTCACTAGCTGGTATGGTCAGTTTACTTAAAGAATTACCTTTAGTCAGTGATCTGGAACCATTCTTTTCATAGAGCAACAAATCACCGAGGGAGAAAAAAGCTTAGAGATCCGGCACCTGGCCTTAGATTTAGGGCTATAATAATCCCATAAAGTAATGTGTTTCATCTGCTGTGCCTTGTTTAGATTCAGCATTTCTGGCCAATGCTCTTATACTTTAACTGTTAATGGCTGAGCTGGCTAGATTATGTCTTTAATAGATACAGTTTTTGACTGTGTTAAGCTCTATATGGCTCATCTCCTGGAATGGCGGGCATTTTAATTTAATCATAAAATATTTGTATGCACTGAAACTGAGTTAGTAGAGATGCTCAATAGGCTCATTTATCTCAATGACTTAAGATATCTGGAGGTCAGAGGGTTTCATGGTGAATCCCAAGTATCCTGTTTCTGTAATTACTAATTTGGCAATGGTCATTTTAAATCTCATCTACTGTTGGCAGCTCTTTCCTAAACCTGTTCCAAAGCCTGTCAAAGGGTTTGCTTTCCTGGTCTGTGAGGAGCTGTTCTGCTTTCCTGGACAATGAAAGAACAGGCTGTAAAACCTGCTTTTACTGGCAGGTTCGCTTTAGTCTATTTAGAAACTCAACTACACCATCCATTTGCTATTCCAGTATTTTAAACTGGGGCCATCAATCCTTGCTCAGGTTTGATTAACTTGTCAGGAGCCTCTGGGTATCATCTAATGCAGAGGTGCTCAACCCCTGGCCCATGGGCCAAATCTAGTCCTCAGCACCTTGTCCTCCAGCCCACAGAGCTCCCCATGGGTCTGGAAATTTGGCAGCAGGGAAAGGATCACACTGTTCCTGAGCCACTACGTTTCCAAACCTATGGGAAGCCTCAGACCATGCTTGCCAGATGATGCACCCAATCCTGGCATGCAGGGCTTGGCAGAGGTAGCACAGACCCCCAAAACATACAGGGGCAGTACCAGATCCCAGGGCCCAATCCGCACAGGGGGCAAGGAGGGAGCAGTGATGGGCAAAAAGGCCCAATCCTACCATTCAGGGATGGGAAGAAGCAGCACTGGGCCTCAAGGCCCACTCCCAGTGTGAAGGAGTAGAAAGGATGGAGCCAGACCTCAGGGCCCAGTCCTGACATATAGGGCCAGCCAAGGCTCCATGGGACACTACCTGGGTGTGGGATCCTGATCCTGGCATACAGGGATGGATCTGGGCTACAGACTTGCCCTGCATCATCAATTTGGTCCTCAGGGCCAAAAGCTAAAGCACCACTGATCTGATGTGTTCAATATGATGCAAAGTACAGGCAACTTGCTTAATATGGAGGTGAAGTCTTCAAAGACAACAGGTTGCAGCAAGTGATGTTTTATCTTAACCTAATGGTTGCTAGCATGGCACAGATATTTGTCAGTTTTACAGGAAGCACTTCCATATTCCTGATGAAAACTATAGACTTTCTAGCCCACATTGCAGCTAGCCCCACGTTAAACTTAACTGAAGCCAGCAGAATACAACAAGCATTATAGTTCCTGAACATCCGGCGTAGAATTGAACAAGGAGACATCATTTCATTTGGGATAACATTTTATATTTTTTTCATTTTGTTTGTGTTTCCTATATGAATTTCTCCTGCCTCAATGTGGATAAACAAAGGAGTAACTGAGGGTCACATAGTAGTGTTGTCCCCTATTCACAGAATCCTCCTCAAATTGTCCTCCACTAAGCAGTAGTTAATGGACAAAGCCCAGTGATGCCAGTGCTATGTCAAAGATGACCCTCTCTCCAGGAGCCTATCCTCCTGCAAGTCACTCTAGCTATGATTTCTTATGGTAGTCACCAAATGATCATATTAAGTTGGTTGTTATATATATGGGTATCAATAATAATAGTTGCAGCAGATACAAACATTAAGGTAGAGAAAGTGCAGGGAACTGGGTCCTGCAGGGCTGGCACAAAGAAGGAAGGAACATTCTCCACATTACCCTTGTTTAACTGAAAGTGTGGAAATGAAGTGAGAAATTAAAGCATAAGATTTGGATACAGTTGGCTCCTTGAAACAGCATGGATGTCTGTTTTGGACTGTATGTAAAAATATGAGACTTGCAGCGGGGTCTCTAAACTGGAAGGAGATATGTCAGAAGACATGTCAGTCTGGTGTCAAGTGCTGATTGCTGCTGTTTTGAGGGACCCAAGAAAGGCCCTTGTTTTCCTGCGAAACAATACTGTTTGGGTGGGTTATGAGTTTTGATCATGCTGCTACTATAACTCTGTTGACAACAGATAGTTCACCATGCATTTTACACAGCAGAGAATAAATCATCCTGCAGAAAGATTTTCAAAGCTTGTTTATATCTGTACTTAAGATACATTAAATGTTTATGGTGGAATAAAGGGTAATGGGTAAGAAGAACACTAAAATATTATTATACTGTATATAACTAGCCTCTTCTTTCTGCACCTCAGTTTAACTCTATGCTAAAGCACAGACCAGAGCTCTGTCTTCCTAGAAAACAGTATGCAGAACCAAACCTCCAGACAACTCTATGTAGAACCTTGATAAATAAGTCCGGTAGTTTCCAGCCAGTTTTCCTATAGCACCATACAATTTTAGTGAAACAAGTATTTAATATACTGTTTACTGTGGTTTTTGTGTAAAAGAGTCAATACATGGTTGTAACAGAGAGCCAGAAGACTTCAATTACCCGGACATCTCGTGGGAAGATCACTCAGCAAAATCCAAGCGGTCGCAAAGCTTCCTCTTGTACGTGGATGACCTCTACCTGACTCAAGAAGTCTATGGGCCAACGAGAGGTAAAGAGCTGCTCGACCTGGTACTGGCTACTGGGGATAACCTAATCAGTGACCTAGTGATCAATGGGAAGCTGCATGACAGCGACTACAAGCTCATCGCCTTCACCATCTGCCGTATAGCTGGCAAGTCAGTCAGCAACACGGAAGTCCTTAACTTCAGGAAAACTGACTTTGACAAGCTCAGGAGGCTTGTCAGTGAGGCACACACGTAGCCCCCACATTTGCCGAGTATCGGAGGGAAACCCCAGGTGCTGGAGCTGGCTGCCTTCCATGCTGGGGCTGAGCAGCACAGGAGACAATCCAATCCCCCACATATACACAACCCCCACAATAGATGCTATGCCCCCCACACACAGCCACACCCCCTCACAAACCCCATCCCTACACATACACCCCCACCTCCTATCATACGCATATACCCACGACCCACCCTCCACCATATATCCATGCCACCACACACACACCTCACCATACACACACAAACCCCACGCCCCACCATACGACTAAGAATTTATTTTTTATTTATTATGCAATCACCTCTATATACACTATGCAAACACAAATCATGACAAAAATATTTTTTGTAATTATATTAAAATATGTTATTGTAGGCATTTGACTTCTAGTGTATGATTTGGTTTTTTTCTGGTTTTAAGATGGCAACCCCTGCCCCCAAGAAAAAAAGTAGTAATTCTGGGGGCAAGGGGAGGGACTTCCAGTGGCAAAGGTCAGGGGTTAGGGATGGTGGGGGTTTATGGAGACCCCCCTCCCACTTCTCCTATGGTGTGCAGCCCTGGCAGGTGGTGGCAGGCAGGATGCTCAAGGCACTCTACATGGTACAAGTGTCCAGCAGGGTGCAGCTCCAGCCAGAGCAGCGTATCACAGCGAGGGGCGCAGCCTCCACTGGCTAGTGTCTATCACTGACACTCCACACCACACCATCTTCCAGTCCCAAGATGATGACCAGGGTGTGGGGCAACTGTCAAGGCCTGGGGCTACCCATGCTGTCCTTGGCAGCTCACCATAACTCAGAGAGCCCAGAGCCTGAAAGGGGCAGCAGTGCCTGAGATGGGAAGAGACAGGGCCAAGGGTCCACTGCCCAGAGCAAGTAGAGACAAGGACTGAAGAGCCCAGCTCCCAGAGATGGGCTGAAATAGAGCCAGGGGCCTAAAGCCCAAGAGGAGCTAAACCAGAGCCCAATAGGCTTAAGCCCAGGAGCTGGGTCCAGCACAGTGGATCCTGAGCTAAGCAGCCCAGTAAGAGAAAAGGAGTGGAGGCCAAGTGGGTCAAGACCCCTACAAGGGAGTGGTTGGACTGGCTGGACAAGCAAAATCTGTGAGGGTGTGGTGTAAAGGGGAAGGCACCACATAATTAGCAGGGTTCCAGGTTTTCCATTTCCCATGGAAAAATGGAATGGGAAAAAACATGAATTTCCTCCTTGTATCAGAGAAAACACAGTTTTCTCCTTTTAACAGAGAAACCCACAGATTCCCTGCTTTTGCAAACAGCTTTGCAGGCTGGTTGAGCTCCAGCCTGCAAAAGCTGTTTGCAAACAGGGCGGGAAACACCAACCCTGCTTGGGGGAGGTGGGGGGGGCGTGGGACGAGATGGACAGAGAATGAGACTGTCAGTCAGTCATGGCTCCAGGCTCAGCTCAGCCTTACTCTTCTCCTGGAGCCTGAGGTAAGTGGGGCTTGCAGTGGGCTGTGGTCTGGCAGAGCTGGGGGGTTGCATGTCATGGCTGGGGAGGCACCAGCAGGGCTGAGGGGGAGCCATGAGCTGGCCCCAACCCCACCTGAGCAGGCAGCAGCAGTGGGGAACCCGGCTCCATGCTGCTTCTGCTGCAGCTGCCTGCTGTTGGGAGCAGGAAGCTGCAGACTTGGGTCCCTAGCCCCATAGCCCCAGCAGCTGTGGCCTCTCTGGCAGGGCTGGGGTGGGCATGGGCTGTGGGTCATGGGGCAAAAGGCACAAGTAGGGTGGGGGGGCTATTGTGGGGGCAGTGTGGGCAACCAGCAGTATTGGGGGCTTTGGGAGCAGTGAGAGGCACCAGCAGGGGTGGGGGGAGGCTTTGGGGGCAGTGAGAAGCACCAGCAGGGTTGGGGGGCTTCGAGGGTAGTAAGAGGCACCAGCAGTATTGGGGGGGATTTGGGGGTAGTGAGAGGCACCAGCAGTATTGAGGCTTTGAGGGAAATGAGAGGCACCAGAAGGTTGGAGGGTGCTTTGGGTGCAGTGAGGGGCACCAGAAGGGTGGGGGGGGAGGGTTTTAGGTGCAGCAAGGGTCACCAGAAGTATTGGGGGGCTTTGGGGGCAATGAGGGGTACCAGAGCTGGGGTGGCGTTGGTGACAGTGAGCGGTACCAACAGGGTTGGGGGCTGCTGCAGGGGGCTTTTAATTTTAGTAATGGATTTTTGGGGCTTTTGTCAGATAAATTGTATATGTTGTCAGAGAATTTGTGATTTTTTTATCAGAGAAAACCAGGATCCCTGGTAATTAGCCCTCAAGGCTTACAGGTGCCCTGGGGCATGGAAGCACTGAGAGTGCCCACACAGCTTAAGGGCAGGATGAGAGCAGCAATATCCAGGAGGGACCTGTTGGCTATTAGGCAGATTGGGGTTCACCGTAGGACCCTAAGGCAGCCTCCCTTTCAATCCAATAACTACATCAAGGCATGGCAGGTGAGAAGTGGAGGGTACCCTAGATGCAGAGTTGCATACAGGCCACCAGGGGTCATCATAGCCACCCATAAAGCCTGACCCAGTTTCAGTGGTATTGGAAATACCATAAATAACTTTCAAATAAAAGTTTAGAATGTGTGAGTCTCATAAAGATTTCTTCCTTTTCTTTGAAGTTCCAATATACTGGTATTGTTGGAGTGATGCTGTAGCCATGACAGTCCAGGAATCATGTGAGAGACAAGTATTATTGTGGGTGATATCTTTTATTGGATCAACTACATATCAGGTCATGCAGTTGGTCCAATAAAAAAGTATCACCTACAAAAATTTTGCCTCTTGCAAAGTTCCCACACAACATTTAGACCTTCATACTAGCTCATACAAACTTTTGCTTCAGATCATTGTTTAGGGATGTGTTTTATAACATTGTAACAGCATTGTAAAATTAGCCAACTTTTTCATGGCTTGGACAGAAAGGCAGTACCTTGGTCCTTTCTAGACACATCAGAGAACTGCAGGGAAACAAAGGGTATATTAACATAGCACAATGCAACACCATGTAGAGAGCCCGTGCTAGCTCCCGAAATAGCTCCATGCTATTTCTATGTCGCATAGTGCAGTAATAGTAGCTCAGGTCCTGGAACCAGTAAAGCCTGCATCAGTGCTGTATGTTGCACAAGCCAAATAGTACTGTGGAGAAGCAAAAGGAGCAACAGTGACATGGCCATTGTGGTTCCAAGGCTAACTCCTCTACATGCACTGCATCAAACGGTACAGACATACCCAAACATCCTGTGATTTCCACAGCTAAAAGTACTCCAGCCCTAATGGTAATAGCTGACCACCCATTTCCTCAACTTTTGGTGAAACAAAACTATCCAAAAAGAAATGTAAAGGCTGGTTCCATGAGAATGATAGGGAAATTCAAGCTGTCATTGACAGAAAAAGGAGAGCCTTCAAAGCTTGGCAGAATTACATCAATTCCAAACAAAACCAAAACAATTATCACCATATTAAAGCCAAGACTCAGAGGAAAATTGGAGAGGGAAAGAATAAGTGATGGGAGGACAGATCAAAAGAGATTCAAAAGTTTTCTGGCAGCCACACCACAAAGTTTCTTTGGCACCAAAGGGATGGCTCTTCACAAGGAGCCATACATTTGAAGTCCAAGGATGAAACAAGACTCTTTAAAGACAGATCCACCATCCACACACAGTGGAAGAAGCACTTTCAAGATAAACATCTGTTGGACTGAAATTCTAACATTGAAGGCAACAACATTGATGGCATTCCACAACACACTATTAATGACTTTCTTGAAGATTCACCAACTTTTCAGGATGCCTTGAAAGCAATTAAGCAGATCAAAAACACACGTGGTCCTGATGGAATGCCAGCTGAAATTCATAAGAAAGGTGGAAAAAATTCTGTCAACTATTACATATTTTTATTTGGAAAATCTGAAAAATGCAAACAGATTCTCAGTAACCTGAGAGATGCCAAAATTGTTACCATTTACAAGAAAGGAGACAGAATAGAATGCAGCAGCTATCATAGTATTGCAATCCTGCCCTGTCCACTCCAGACAGGAAGAATTCTTTTTCATATTTTCTTCAGTAAACGTAGCTTCCTTAATGAGGAGATTCTACCCCAAATTGAGTGACTGTGGAGTTGATGCCTACACAGCTGGATACGTCAAAAATTGGCTGATGGGGCACACCCAGAGCATAGTGGTGGACGGGTTGTACTCGACCTGGCCAGATGTGAATAGTGGGGTCCCCAAGGCCTGGTCCCGGGGCCTACGCTGTTCAACATCTTCATCAGTGACTTGGATGAGGGGGTGGAAAACACGCTGCCCAAGTTTGCCGATGACACCAAGATGTGGGGAGAGGCAGGCACACTCGAAGGGAAAGAAAGGCTGCAATTAGATTTAGACAGTCTACAGAAGTGGGAGGATGGTAACAGGATGGGGTTCAACATAGACAAATGCAGGGTGCTGCACCTGGGGAGAAGGAATCCACAGCATACATACAAGCTGGGGAGCTCCCCCCTTGTGAGCACAGAGGCAGAAAGGGATCTTGGAGTAATTATTGACTCCAAGATGAACATGAGCTGCTAATGCCAGACCGCAGCCAGCAAAGCCAACTGCACTTTGTCGTGCATCCAAAGACGCATCTCAAGCCGGTCCAGAGAGGTGATACTTCCCCTCTACACGACATTGGTCAGGTCACAATTGGAGTACTGCATCCAGTTCTGGGCACCGCACTTTAAGAAGGATGTGGCCTGCCTTGAGAGGGTTCAAAGGAGGGCTACTCGCTTGGTTGGAGGGCAACAGGGCAGGCCCTATGAGGAGAGGCTGAGGGACCTGAACCTGTTCAACCTCAGCAAGCAGAGGCTGAAGGGGGATTTGGTGGCTGCTTACAAACTCATTAGGGGAGATCAGCAGCACCTGGGGTGACGAGGAACAATGGCCAGAAGCTGCTGGAGAATAGGTTCAGATTAGAGATTAGAAGACACTATTTCACTGTTAGGGTGGCTAGGAACTGGAACCAAGTTCCTAGGGAAGTGGTCCTCGCTCCTACCTTGGGTAAACTCAAAAAGAGGTTGGACGACAACCTGTCTGGGGTCATGTGATCCTAGCATGTGCTCCTACCAGTGGTGGGGGGTCAGACTAGATGATCTGTTCAGGTCCCTTCTGACCCCAAACTACTATGAAACTACCCAAGTCCCAGTGTGGTTTTCGACCACTCAGAGATACAACAGATATGATTTTTGTTTCTAAACAGCTACAAACAACCTGTTGGAGCACCACTGGATCTTTAATAGCCTTCATTGACTGGACTAAGGCCTCTGACGCAATCAATAGACATGCCTTATACAAGATGAGATTGGGATGCTGTTAAAATGTGTTAACATCATCACACTTTTTCATGACAACATAGCAGGAAACATCCTAAGCAATGCTTAAAAATAGATCCTTTCATTATTAGAACTGGAATGAAGCAAAGATGTATGGCTGTACCAACAATTTTTTTCTGTCTATATCACAGCTATTCCACATCCCACTACTGATAGGCTTCCATTCCATCCGGAATCAGCATCAGTATTGAATGGACAGGAATTTCATTAACATCAACTGGTTACATTTCAAATGTAAGACAACAAACACCTCAATTACTGGTCTTCAGTATGCTCATGATTATATCCTGTGTGGCTAC
>NW_017728906.1:161185962-161210926 GCF_001723895.1 Crocodylus porosus
AAGTTTGAGCATTTCCCCTGCTTATGTAGCCACCTTTGCAAAAATTAAACATATTCAGCATTGGATAAAAACGGCCTTTTGGATATCTCTGAAATCATGTCTTTGAAGATCATGACATCAGGTCCCCAACCAAACTTCTTACCTACCAAACTGTTGTCATTCCTATCCTGTTGTACAGGTGTGAAACCTGAACAACATTTTGGAAACATCAGAAAGCTTGTGAACATTATTATCAGTGACATTTTCAGAAAATCCTCCATTTTAATTGGAAGGACAGAGGAATGAATGCCAGTGTTCTGGCTCAAGCAAATTGATGTTCATATGTCGCCAGCTTCATTAGATAGGACACATCATTAGAATGCCTGACAACTGGCTCCTGAAAAAGTTGTCCTCCCAACTTAGCCATGATGGTGGGCAAAATAATAGATTCAAAGACACCTTGAAGGCCAGTCTTCAAAAATGCAATATTAACATTGATACGTGGAAGATTTGAATGCTGAATTCCCCCAATGGTGCCATGATGTATAACAAGGTATTGATTATTTCATGCAAACTTCCCTCACTAGGGATAGATAAGAGATCTGGGACCTGATATTACCATATCTCACTCCTTACTCTTAGAACTGTTTGCCACATCTACAGTCAAACATGTGGATCTCGGATCAGCCTCCTTGGCTGTCTCTGAACTCACTGACAACTTGCCTATTTACTGAAAGATGGTCCTTCTCATATTGAGGAACTGGCAACAACAGTTACTCTCTCCATCTCTCCCTTTAGGCTTATAAAGCTATGGATGAACCAAATATTGTCCTCATGAAGTCATGGAACTGCTTCCTCATGCACTTGCTTCCTTAGGAACTAAGGCTAAAATTATGCTCACTGGTGTTCAGATTGGCACAGGGTTAGGAAAATAGCCTTTACAGCAGACACATCTCATTCCTGTAGTGATCAGCCACCAAGTCCAAAGACTATATTATTTATAGTCTCCCACAAATCCAGACACTATGTTCTAAATGGCTCAGCTCTTAGGAGTGACTGGCAGGCAGCTTTTCCTTCAAATAGAGAAACTTTCTTTCCTATAGCATTTCAGAAACGCTTAGAGTACATCAACTGCCATACCCCATTTCTGGTCCCTTTGAGCTGAGCTGCCCTGTCCTAGTCAGGGGCAAATTTCATTAAAAATCTATGTCTCTTCTCTCCTTCTCTCCGTTACATTGGAAAATAAAAAGCAAATGCTGTAGTATGAAGTTTGCAGATTACAAAAGTATTTCTCTCTTTCATGGACGGATGAAGGCAATAGAAGAAACCCAACAAATATTTTAGGGTTATTTTTTATGAAAAAGGAACACTGTCCATTAGAAAAGTATGTGGTGAGAGAGGTTAAAAAGTTATCACTGTCACCATTACTGGTCAAGACCTACAGAGACAGGATTGGTTTAGGTTCTGAGAAATCATCTTGATCTCCTCAAACAGACCTAAATTTTGAAATGTTAAAAAAAACTGTCAAGTAATAGTTTTGGCATTTAAATGCTGGATGGGTACAATTTAAAGCTCCTACTGAGATAAAGGAAAGAAGATCCTCTGAGACCTGTTACTAAATTTAAAAGCTCTTCATAGAGAATTAAGTCTGAAAAGTGAGTATCTGTCAATGTAGATGCTACTACTTAAATGCTGGGCAACTGATTCCTGAAACTGTTCTTTGAAGACCAGCCATATATATCAGTATATAAAATGGTATCTGACTACTCTTTTTTAATCTACTCATACGCAGTAAAAATACATTTCCACAGAAGCAGGCCATCAGTCAGTTGATAAAACAGATGTGAGATGACCATTTACTTGCACTTGTAAATTTACAAGTGCACTTTGCTCTTCCCTTATTTAAGTGAAAAGTGAGTTGTCTCAAACTCTGAACCCGATTTTGATTTCACTTCCACTAATTTAAGCAAATTCTTTGGAGACCAAGATTATGTTTCTGCACTGAAAGTAATGCAGTGGGGTTCCAGTTTAACTGTGGCCTCTGAGGACCACTGGAACATAAATATTAAAACACTATTGTATCTCCATTGCACTCAGAAACAGTACTTTAGATTGACAATAAGTGTGTGTTCAGAATCTAACCCACTACCATATAGTCTAGCACATAAACACATCCCCAAATATAATATATACCTTCTTTTTGAAAGGTATTGTGAAGAATTTTTTTTCCAGAGTTATGGTTGCAGATATCAAGGACAGCACCTAATCTTCTGCTGACTCACCCTCCCTTTCCTGCTTAACAAAACCCAAGCTGCTGCTGAAGACTGGTCTCCATGGGTGGATATATGATCTTTAAGGCTAGGGACAGACGTTCAAAAAGCTGGAGCCTGATTTGATTCAATCTTTACAGGTTAGTCTAACCTGATTAGAGTAAACCGATTTGCAACAGCACAGACATTCCTTGTGGACTGAGGAAATACAGGCACATGCCTGCAGTTGCTCAGGCCAGGAGCTGGAGGTGTGCTAGAGCAGCTCCTGACCTGAGCAACTACAGGCATGCCTTATAGAAGATGAGACTGGGATGCTGTTAAGATGTGTTACCATCATCACACTTTTTCATGACAACATAGCAGGAAACATCCTAAGCAATGCTTAAAAATAGATCCTTTCGTTATTAGAACTGGAATTAAGCAAAGATGTATGGCTGTGCCAACATTTTTTTTCTGTCTATATCACAGCTATTCCACATCCCACTACTGATAGGCTTCCATTCCATCCGGAATCAGCATCAGTAATGAATGGACAGGAATCTCATTAACATCAACTGGTTACATTTCAAATGTAAGACAACAAACACCTCAATTACTGGTCTTCAGTATGCTCATGATTATATCCTGTGTGGCTACTAAACTGAACACCTTCAGGTCACTCTTAATTGCTTCTGTGAAACATAAAATGCTTGGACTTATTGTTAATGTAATAATAAAAACCAATATGCTTCACCAGCCTACCCCAAACCAACCAGCTGCTCCTCTGCATATTACAATGAGAGGGCAATCCTTGGAGAAGTTTGAGCATTTCCCCTGCTTATGTAGCCACCTTTGCAAAAATTAAACATATTCAGCATTGGATAAAAACGGCCTTTTGGATATCTCTGAAATGATGTCTTTGACAATCATGACATCAGGTCCCAAACCAAATTTCTTACCTTGGCTGCAGGAAAGCTGTGGTGGGGGCAGTAGCCTTGGCTAAACTGGCCAGGAAGGGATTTAATTCCCTGCTCCCTGGCAGGGACCTGAGCCTGGGGTACTGGGCGCACCCCCCTTGCTGCTGCAGTGTCAGGACTAAGCATGGCCAGATGCCAACTGGTATGGCCCCTGAGGCAGCGAGGGCATGGAGGGGAGTTATTCCCCCTTCCAGCCCCACTACTCCCAATGGACTGCAGCTAGGTCTGCCCACTCTGATTGCCACTGCTGCTGCTTGCTCCCTCCTTGGGGCAAGTGGTAGAATAAGCCCCCTCCATCATGTGACGCCAGAGGAAAAGGGAATAACCCCCATCCCCAGCCCCACCTAAAGGGCCCTGCCAGCTGCTGTCTGGCCATGCCCCTGCCCGGCCACAGCAGCAGTGAGGGGGCAGGGCCCTTGATGGGGACACCAGACCCTGTCATAGTGTTGCGGAGCACAAGCCCCTTCCTGGTGGGGGGGCCCTGGTGCGTGGTTGGCAGAGCTACAGTGGACTGTGTGCAGCAGCACCAGGGCTTGGAAGGAGCCAGAGTCCCCCACAGCATGGCCGCTGCAGTCCGCAGCAGCTTTCCCTACCCTGCAGCATGCCCCCCCCACAAGGAAGGTTTTGCGGAAACCGTGACAGGAGCTGCTGCCCCCATCACGGTTTTTCATAGTTGTTTTAGGATTGTTAGGGTTGGAAAGGACCTCAATGGACCCCTTGCCCTGGGCAGGAAAGAGCGCTGGGGTCATATGACCCCAACCAGGTGCTTGTTCAGTCTCCTCTTAAAGATCCCAAAGGTGGGGGAGAGCACCACCTCCCTTGGAAGCCCATTCCAGATTCTGGGAACCCTTACCGTAAAGAAGTTCTTCCTTATGTCCGACATAAATCTGTTCTCTGTCAGTTTGTAGCCGTTGTTCCTGGTTATTCCAAGGGGTGCCCTGGTAAACAGAGTATCTTCAATTTCTTGCTGCTCCTCACGCCCAATGAATTTGTAAACAGCCACAAGATTCCCTCTCAGCCCTCTCTTGTGAAAACTGAAGAGATCCAGGTCTCTCAGTCTCTCCTTGTAGGGCCTTACCTGCAGGCCCCTAACCATATGGGTGCTCCTTCTCTGGACCTTCTCAAGGTTATCCACATCCCTCCTGAAGTGCAGCAGTCAGAACTGAACATAGTACTCCAACTGTGGCCAGTCCAATGCTGCATAGAGGGGAAGTATCACCTTACAGGACCTGTTCATGATGTACTTGCTAATGCATGATAGAGTGCAGTAGCTTTACTGATTATCACATTGACAGTTCACAGTCATCTTGGAGTCAATTCTGAGTCCACGATCTCTTTTTGCTACTGTTCTGCTGAGAAGGTCATCGCCTAGCCTATAGGTGTGTTGGTGATTCCTTCTCTGTAGATGCAGCACTTTGCACTTGGCTTTGTTGAACTGCATTCTATTCTTTTCTGCCCACTTTTCCAGCCGCTCCAGGTCCACCTAGATTCAATCCCTTCCTACTAGTGTGTTAACTTTACCCCATAATTTTGGGTCATCCGTGAATTTGGACAGAGTGCTCTCCACACCCTCATCCAAGTCGCTGATGAAGACATTGAATAGGAAGGTCCAAGGACCAAACCTTGGGGGACCCCACTGCCCACATCTTTCCAGGTCAATACCAACCCATCCACCACCACTCTCTGGGTGTGGCCCTTCAGCCAATTTGCCACCCACCTGACCATGTAATCATCTATGTCACAGTCACTCAGTTTATGAGAATAGGATGAGATACCGTATCGAAGGCCTTCTTAAAGTGTAAGTAGATGACATCTACCTCAACTCCTGCATCTAAACATCTTGTGACTTGGTCATAAAAAGAATCAAGGTTAGTCAGGCAGGATCTACCTGCTATGAAGCTTTGCTGGTTGCCCTTCAGCATTATTTTTCCTGATGGGCTCCCACAAATGGAATTAAAGTAGGGTGCTTTCTATCTCCAGGGAAAAAATCAGCTTCCCTGCTTTAATACACACACCCCAATTTTGGAAGACTGATTCTGGGAAGAAAGTACATGCAGTATATGAGAAAATATGGTAGTTAAAAACACTAAGGCTGTTAAGTTCATTTGCAATGAGTATTTTTTATGACCTCACCTGACTGACATAAACAGAAGAATATACCCTCGTGCTTTGTTGTAAACTGATAAAATAGACATTCCTCATTGCGCAGAAAAGTGGTGAAATATACCACATATGCACTAAGGAAAATAAAGATCTGTTTAAGAAATACATAACAGAATAAGCTAACAATAACCCTAAAAATATACTCCCCAAAAAAGATGTCTGCCTCCTGATTATCATAACAAGAGGCCTCTGGATCATTGTGAAGTCCCAAAACTAACCTAGTGTCAGTAGCAAGAAATTCCTCCTTCCACAAGCAGCTTGTAAGGAAGCTTTAACCCATTCCTTCTAGAGAAAGCCCCAACAATCATGATCCACTTCTTTCTCACTTCAAGGCTATAGAAGAAGTGCAACTTACAGTTCTCTTTATTTGTATCTGCAGGTTATTTAAAGGTCCTGCTTATGAAACAGCTGTCTCAAGTAGGAAGCACCACTATACACACATAATTGCTCTGCCCTTTCTACTAATTTCAAGTTTGATCCCCATTCAGTTCAGCTTGTGGAACAGGAATTAATTTACCCAAAATATTTAATCTAAACAGAAAGATCAAATTAAGGCCCCTGCCAGACATGCAGATAAAGGCACAATGGGATATGATGCACGATCCACGTGATCATGTTTCCTGCTATGCCACATCTGCATGACAGGTGGCGTGATGTGAGATCACACATCAAGTCCCATCATGCCTTACTGCTGACACAGGAGGAGCTCAGAGGACTGTGAGTTCCATCAGCTGATCCAGGATCTGATGAGATCTGAGGCATGGCTGGGAACCTGGTTCAGTTTTGAACTTCCAGCTGTGAGGGTGCATGGTGTGCCCCCATGGCTGGGAACCCTTATAAGCTGTCAGGGCTCCTAGCTCTGGAAGCACATGGTGCACCCCAGGGCTGCGAGCCCCATCAGTTAATGGATCTCCAAGTCACAGGGGCATGCCTCTCATTCAATTAATGGTGTGACAGGAACCAGCCACAAAATTATTACACATTTTTTGTAAAATAACTCTATGGTTTATATCTCATTTAATCACACTCTTAATTGACTGAATGCATGGCCAGGCAGGCCACAGCTTAAGACACAATTAATTGGTTAATCATGTTTTAAGTGTAACAGGGCTTAAAAAAACAAGTTAATCAAAAGACAACACAGCATTTTGATCTTTATTTAGCTACACTTCCTCTCCTAGTTCCATCTTAGACTTAGGATCCTCTTTCTCTTACTGGTAAAGGGCAATAAAAGGGAGACTCTTCTATACTCACCAGGTCTGCACATGAAGCCCCGAAGTAGAAACACTGTCTCCAGCAGCCTTCTTCATTATTCTATGAAGGATGCTTCCTCTGAGACATACCTTTCTCAGGTTCTGTTAGCTCTCTAGTGTCTGAACTACAAACACTATCTTTCTAGGTCCTCTAAAGAAGGGAAGCTCAGCCAGTTCCATCATAAACCACAGGCATAAATGGAGTTGGAGGCATATCCTTCTGGCTTAGCAGAACAACTCTGATGCATGGGGCAGCCACTACTTTTGTAACCATGTCAAAAGCAGCACCTAGGACTGCTGTCCTTGTCACCCCCCAAACCCCCAGGTACACTATTACTTTCATTTTCCTCATAGCCCACAATCCCACTATTAATTAATCTGAATCCATCATCTTTAGAGACAAATAACTAGACCTGTCTAGACCTAACACGCCTTAAAAGGTCAAGCTCACCTTAGATAAGAGGGACACATTTCTTTTCGTTATAGAAGATGAGGTATAGAATACCATAATCTCTCTGCTAAGGGCTCTGGCATTCTTCAAAGCTAGAAAAACATTAAGAGTTTTGCACAATTTATAACTTAAAAACCATGGTCCCAGCATGGCCAACAATTCCACCTTTCCCCAGGAAATTAGCAGGTCTTATAGAAAAGGATATTTGTGTCTTTTTGTGTGCATATTTTATACACACACACACACACCTTTGCAATAGCTTAAAAGGATTTCCCTCAAAATTAATTAGTAAAGCAGAGTTACTATCCCAAGAGGAGATTCTGCTTGCCAAGTGTTAGCCGAGTGACATTTTTTTACAGCACTATGCATCTAAAAACTATGCATTTAGTGCCAATATTAGATTGACTTTTAATGATAACAGCACTTAAAGACATCTTAGTAATTCACTTATTATGTACCATCATTAATGTACCAGCAACTTTAAATCTCTGTCCACAGAAACAGTGTTCATGTAGTCCTGTTAAGTCAGCACTTTTGCCTTTCACTTAAGCTGCAGTATTGTGCTCACTTAGTGAATCTAATGTCATATAATTTATTTTTGACTGCCTCATTTGTAAGTTGTGCCCCACCACTTTCAGAGGATGCATTTTGCCTTCCATCATGAAGATGTCCATCTTTATAAAGGAATAAATTAAGTCATTTCAATTAATTAAAATGACCAACCAATGCTGAACTTTAGGCTGTATTCTGAAAAGTAAGCAGAAGAGCAAATCGAAGAGTTGAAGGACTGCACTAGAGCTATTTAGCAGATAAAATACTAGCCTTATTTAGAACCATCAAAACTAATAAAGGTAAACACATCATTGAATTCCCCCACCCGTGCAATTAGAAATTGTTCCTTTGTCCTAGTAATGTGCAGCACAGTAACACATAGGCTAGGGACAGACATTCAAAAAGCCTAAGCCTAAATTGATTCAATCTTTGCAGGTTAGTCTAATCTGGCTAGGCTGAATCACTTTCTAACTGCACAGACATTCCAGAAATGCAGGCACATGCCTGCAGTGGCTCAGGCTGGAAGCGGGGGAGAGCTAGGGCAGCCCTCCCTTCCCTTGCACAGGTCTGAGCTGAGGAGGGCGTGGCCAGGCCCCGGCAGGATTTGGGAGGGGTTCCTCACCCCCTTGATAACAGAGCACTTATCAATTATGTAATCAGCATTTATCATCCCATCAGAAAACAAACAGCCTCTCTCATTAGTTCAAATTCTTCTGAAACAAAGAAGGACTGGAGGGACATTACCAGCTGAGCTGTTGATTAGCTCCAAAAGCCCTAAGCTGACACTGCTTTCTGCCACAGCACAAACCATATCCAGCATGTGGTCTGCAACCTAATGCTGAGGTGCCTGTGTAATGCAGAGGGGACATGGGATCCCTGCTTAGCAGGCAGTTGGAAGGGGAGGGGGAAAGCCGGAAAAAAGCAGGAGGAAACCAGACAGATGTTGCTGTGCCTTCAAGTCACTATCGGAGCTGCAGCCAGGGAGCAGAGGGCAGGAGCAGCCCAGCTGTGGAGCAGAGAGCCCCGCCCAGCCCGGAGAGCATGCCAGGATGCTGGGGGTGTCTGGCTTATCTTAAATCAGCAAGGGGTCTGAGACAGACATTGCATAAACTTGTTTGACCCAAATCAGTTAAGTCTGAAACTATATTCAACCAGGCTTATCTCAAATTAGTTTCAGCCATTTTCAAACCAGTTTATGTACACTGGACATTTGTTCTTTTACAGGTTTAAACCAGTTTCTGATCACTTAAACCTGTTTATATGTAATGCCTGTCCCTAGCCATATTAGTTCCTCAAAGCCTCTAGGCAGGAGTGAGGGGCTAAGGTAGCTAATCAAAAGTATAAAGATAAAAAATATGACTACATACTTTCCAAATGCAACTGCACAAATACAATTATTTTGTGAAAATGTGAGGTGGGAGAAGGAATGTAAAAGTCTTCTAAACAATCACCATGTGGTTTCCACATCTGTCTCTCTCCTCAATCAGGAAAGAAGAACCCAGGCATTTTTAAAACAGGAGTTCACATTTAAAGTCTTGCCAGATACAAGAAAGGGAAATGTTCTACAATTCCCTGAGCCTGCTTATTTCCTCCCACTCACTCTGCTTAAGAGAAATACTCTTTCCCCTCTGCCTGACAGAATCAAGCCTCAGTGATTTGTTGAGACATTCCTTATAAAGAAAAATCTGACATCCAGTCAACAAACAAAGATAATGCTACAGTGGCCAATTGTGCAATTCAAGCAGTGAATATTCGGTGTTTGAGTGACAGTTGTGTGAAACTGTGATCAAGAAACCCACTAGCTTTATACTCAGTGAAGTGTAACAAATAGCAAAGAAATTAGTAAAAAAAAAAAAAAAAAAATCACTGTTTTGTATAATTTGCAAACAAAAATATGCACCAGATTTGCTGAATAAATTTTTTTTAATGCTCATTTAGGAGGGTTGGAAAATGTGTCAGAACAGAGATTAGTATTTCTGCAAGGTAAAATCAAGGTAAAAAAAAAAAAAATGATTGATTGATTTGATTTCTGTCCTGCCCTCTCCCAAACTACTCAGGGTGGCTTACAATAATAACATCACAAAACTAGATAAAATAATAAAATACTTCCCCAAAGACTACCCAAATCTTAACTCCACCTGCTAAAAGCTTCCCCAGATGAAAGGTCTTACATGGCCTCCAGAGCCAGCTCAGGCTCTGGCAGACCTCAAGGGGAAGAGAGTTCCAGAGCTGAGGGGCCTTTCATGTGTTTTAGCTATGTAATCTTGATGTCATTGCTCTTGGCTCTTAGGGATCCTGACAGAGCATAAAGTTAGAAGATGGTCCTTTAGGTATGTAGGACCCAGGCTAGTTGTAGGTCAAGAGCAGCACCTTGAAATGTGCACAAGTTACAACATAGAACAAATATATTATTTTAATCTACGAAATATTAATTTGACATTGGTTTATCACCAAGGGGTTTTCCTGGCTTTGAAAAACAATCCAGCTGGTAAGTTTTAAGTATAAAATGCTTCAAATACATGTGTGTTAATGTCTAAGATTTAAAGACTGGGGGATTCAGAAAACACTTTGTATTAAACATTCACTAGCCTTTTAAACATGCTCATATCTAGATGCTGCCTGTTAGGTAACTCCCGGAATGGTGCATGGTAGCAGGGCTCAGAGAGTGTGCAAAATTCACCAGTGTGTTTCAGACTGGTTAATCCTCTAGAATGGTGTAATCAGTTTCTTCCAGTGCACCAACACCTTACCCAAAGTCTACTGAGTCCTCCCAGAGATGTCTGGGGTCTTTGTATTATGCCTTAGAAGGCTGAAATGGAAGGGATGACAGGCTGCAGCCTGTCTTTCTTAGGTAACATGAATGCATAGTAGTAGATGAAGTGAAGGTCTCTTGATTGTCCCTAGCTTTTGTGTGGGACATAAGCAAGCTATGGAGAGAGAAATACTTTTGTGGGCTCTCCCCTCCTATTCACCTCCCTAGCCTTCAGTTCACAAAACAACCAGGGAGAAACAATACCAATATTATATAACATTCCAACCTCATACTCAATGAAACTGGGAGAACCAGTCAACCCTCAAATATTATCAATCTCTCCACACATGTACTTACCAAAGCCAAAAAACCTGTCCTCTCTGAAGGCCTTAATTTCTGTCCAGACAAAAAAACCTAATAATATACTACAATGTGGAGAACTAGGACCATTTTTCCAATGCCTCCATCTCAAGGAAAATTCCACAACCAAAATGAATCCATTTCTAACACTTCCCCCTATGACAACATTGAGGAAAAGATAAACAAAAAATCAGACTGGACACCTCACAGTGGATGAAATTCAACCCTCAACTACTACACTGACTGCTTCAAAGAAAGAATGAACACTGAAATAATCAAAAACATCAACAACCATAACAATCGCTCTCTTTCAGAGAGAAGAGCCACTGAATCTCTCAGATCCAGCCACTAAATGGAATAAAACCAGCAGATAAAGGAGGAGCTATAGTTATCCTTACCTGTGAAGACTGAATAAAATAAACCAACAAAGAACTCTCTGACACCACCTACTATGAAAAACTAGAGGAAGATCCTGCTCCCCTTTTCCCCTTAAAACTCAAAACCACCATCAAATCATTTCCGTGTAAACTACAAAAAAAAACTACAGAACTTTCACCTAAAATCCACAAACAAGGGAATCCAGGCAGACCTAAATATCCAAACATGGAACCCTAACTGAGGAAATATCAGGTTTCATCAAAAGCATCCTAAAACCTCTTATCATGCAAAGAACAAGTTCTGTCCAAGATACAACAGACTTTTTATGAAAACTTAAAAACATAGACCATCTTCCCAGCTATACCCTCCTAGCCACTATGGATGTTACCAGCATATATACCAAATATCCCACCCCCAGATGGTATCCAAGTCTTCCTTACATATCTCCAAGAACAAGATTACAACTCAGCATATAGACCTAAAGATATTCGTGAACTTATACACTTCATCCTCACACACAACAACTTCACTTTCAATAACCAATACTTCCTATAGACCATGAGTACAGCTAGGGGCACCAAAATGACCCCACAATATGCCAACCTTTTTATGGGCCACCTGGAAGAAGAATTCCTCAAGAACTGCACCATCAAACCCACACTATATCTAAGATATATAGAGGATATCATCATTTGGGCCAAAAACCTGGAATCTCCAATTGATTTCCATCACAAATTTAATAATCATCACCCTTCTATCAGACTATCTCTGGAATACCCCAGCACCAACATTTCCTTTTTAGATATTATGGTCGATAGTCAGAATGGTGAAATACAAACCATCATATACAAGAAACCCACAGACCAACATACATATTTACATATAATGAGCAATCACCCTTAATGCACCAAGAAAGCTGTAATATACAGCCAAGCCCTCCGATACCATCAAATTTTCACTGAGGAGAACACTCATGATTGTCACCTCACAAATCTCAAAAGGGCTTTCACCCAACAAGAACATTCCTCCAGCAAGACAGATTACACATGGAGAATCGCTGCTCTACAAAAAGAAAATCCCCACGAATCACCCACCATTATTTATGGCATACAATCCTTCCCTGGAACCTATATGGAAAATCCTCAGTTACAACCAGCATTCCCTCTAAGCTGTGTGGCATGTGTGGCCGTTCAGGTGTGCCTGGCAGAGTTGCATGAGCGCACCTGCACAGCCGCGCACACCACACAGCTTAGAGAGAACGCTGGTTGCAACCCATACTAGAATAAGACCCAATTCTTAAAGAGATCGTTCCAGAACCACCCATCCTAGCCTTTAAACAGGTACCGAACCTCACCAACCTCATCACCAGAAGCAAACTTCCTATGGCCCAAAGCACACCGAATGGATCCAGACCATGCCGGGTCAAGAGATGTAAAACCTGCCAACACATCTCCACCACTCCCACAATCACTACACCACACAACAGAACCGTCACCGTGTGTACACATTTCTCACAAGACAACCACTCTCTAACCAAACTGTCAGTTTTAATCCTCATAGGGAATTTACAAAATACCTTTCATAGACAAGCCTATGAACTTCACTTCATAAATCTACTGGTTACAAAAAATCATGTCCTGCCTTTGAACCTGACTCCTCATGGAGGTGTTGCAGAATCCAAGCCACAGCATGGATTTGGATCTTATGCATTAGTTTGGGTGAGAGTTTGGTTGGTTGACTGTGGCTTCACGGGCACATTGTGGGGAGTGTTATGTGGCTTGGGACAAATTCAAATTTGGTATAACTTTTCTGAAATCAGTACTTACACTGAGGATGAATTTGACCAATTATCTTTTTTAATTTGTATAAATGCCACTTTAGTTTTAGCATTAGATGCTCTGTTAATCAATAAAAACAAGCAGTGGCATATGCATAGGGTCAGATGCTCAACTGATGTAAACCAACATATCTACTTCGGTAAAACAGCACTAGCTGAGAATGTGACCCAGAATATCTAGGCAAAATGACACAAATGCCTGCTCTTGAAAATTAGCTCAGCATGTCTTTTTTTTTCCTTCTCTAAGGGGCAGTGAGAGGCTTTGATCATGCCTACAGCTAGAAGAAAACTTTATAAATACCAGCAGTTCCCCCTCTTGACTTTCAGTACAACTGGTACAAAAAAGAGGTGCCCCTGGCAGTTAACACTTTGCAGGATTACATAGCATTAAAAAATATGACCTTTTTATCCTTCTCAACTTACATAAAGTGCTTGTAAAACATGTTGAGCATTGTTCCTTGAACTGCTGAATGGCGGAGAAGTTACAACTACTAAAAGTAAAAGGTACAGGTTAGGTAACTATTTCAACATAACTTTTTTCTACAGTATTTTCCCAGAGCAGCTGACATTTTATTTATTGTATTATTGAAACAGTGCAGCTTCTGCTCTCTTTACCTATGACATCAGCAGTGGGAAATAGGTTCTATGTGACAAATATGCTTAATTTTGTAAAAAGATAAACTCACGTGATATTTTTTACATAATATTCTCCTTTAATGCTGAAGTTGCAGCCTTGGCTATGCTCCCTCTTGTAGATGTTTGCCAGGAAGTTGTATTTAGAGTCAAAGCTAACTGCCAGACCTGAGATACCCTGGTCCTGAATAGGCTCCAACCAATGTCTTTAGCTATAGGCTGTTAGCAGACTTTCCAGGCATATATCTACAGGGATCCCAGAATTCAGCCAGCCTGGGGCTAGTGCAAGACTCAATAACTATCCCCATAGGTATCACCCCCTGTAGAACTCCCTGTGCTGGCTATTCCAATGTATACTTTATAACTTCAAGGACAAATGATAGATGAAGCAAATAATGCCCAGAATGCAAAGATGGCAATGTAAATCATATATACTTTATAGATAAAACTTTGCCTATGAAGACTGAGGTAAAAATGCATTGAGTACTTTAGCCTTTTCACATTATCTGGCACTAGATTGCCTCCTCCATGTAGTAAGGAACCCACACTTCCCTTAATCTTCTTGTTGCTGACATACTTGTAGAAACCCTTCTTGTTACCTTTCATGTCCCTTGCTAGCTGCAACTCCAGTTGCACTTCGACCTTCCTGACTTCATCCCTGCATGCCTCCACAATATACTTTTATACTCCTCCCTAGTCGTTTATGCAAGTTTCCACTTTTCGTAAGCTTCCCTTTTGTGTTTAGCTCACTGAAGAGTGCCCTGCTACACCATACTTCTGCCATACTTGCTAGTCTTCCTGAGCATCAGGATTGGTTTGTTCCTGTGCCCTCAGTAAGATAAGGTTTCTTTAAAATACAGCCAGCTCTCCTGGATGCCTCTCCCCCTCAGACAGGCCTCCCAAGACCATCAGTGCCCATCAGTTCCCTGTGTTGCACTTAGCGGGTTTTTAAACCTAGAGCTCTGAGAATTGACACAACACTCGGTTGATGAATAGCAGAAAGGCTTGTTTTAATAACTACCAACAAGCTACAAAATTAAATGACAGAAAAAGGCTCTTTCCCAACATAAAACAAGTTATTAGTCCTTGTATTACCTTAGCTGCAAAGAGGATGCAGGCAGAAAGCAGTTCTTCTACAGCCTCAAAGTGTGGATCCTTCACTTGTTGGCTGGGTGGCAGGATGGTTTCTTGGTCTTCCCTGGACCGCACACACCTTGCTGGCAGTTCTGTCTTGCTTTATACTGTTTAATTGTATAGCTTTAAAGCATTTGTCCTTGATGGTTGGCCAATTAGAGTCCCAACAAACAGGCAGGGGGTAAAGAGTGACCATCAAATCACAACTGTTAAATTGCCTGGCTCATGTTTTGGATTTGTCTAGGTGTGAAGTCTTTTGTTTTTCTCAGCCACTGCAATTAAAGGTCAATTACATGTGGTGGGTCTGGGTGGTCAAACAGGATGCTTGCAGGTGTTACTGGATCAGCCTTTAGGTATTTGTTTATCAATGGGGCAAATTTGCAATAGTTTGTACCCCGGTTGGTCTATTCACCAAACTCCAGACATGCACTAAATGGTTGAGACATTTGTAACACCTTAGACATTGGATGTCTGTTTTGAGAAATGCGAGCATGCCATATACACGGCATTCTTCCTGTACCTTTTACAGGTATCTCTTGAGGTGCATACTTAGTCTTTTGTTTTCTAGTCTTTTGTTTTCTTTAGCTGCTAAGTCAGTTGAAATGCATATGTAGTTTCTTTGCCTTCACTGGCTATACTGGCCCAGCCTGTTCTTAGGTACACATGTGTGATGAACACATTGTCTCTACCAGCAATTTAACCATTGCTTTTCATTATTTTATGGAATGGGTCTGGTACTGGGTACTGCTAGCACTCCACTGTCTCGATGCCTAATGGGTAGGAAGCCATTACTGGACTTTGATTTTCTTGTGGCAGTCTTGTTACACAATCACAATCTAGTCTTGCCCCAGCCACTGTCTTACATTTTTGTCCAAGATACACTGTCCAAGCTTTCACAGTTCTCATATACAGTACCCTGGGTAAGTCAAAGTCTGCTTTTCTAAAGTCCAGGGTCCTTGCTTTGCTGATCTCCTTCCTTCTTTTCCTCAGTATCCTGAACTCAATCATCTCCTGGTCACTGCTATCCAAGTTGCCATCCATCAGGAATCCTCTGTTACATGACTACACTTGTCAACCTCAAAGCCCATATTAGGAGTTTACTTTTCTTATAGCCCACATGAAGTACAAGCTAGAAAATATGGTTTCTTACAGCTCTGGCAACAGGCTTTATCACACCCATGGTATTACCAAGACAAAGTCCGTGAGTGCTGCTTTGCAGACATTGGGCCCATATATAGGGTACTGACTCCTTTTGCAGACTTTGGAGCCTCTCCCTTTGATTTGCACATTTTTGCGAACCGGTTCGCTCCAGAGCATTTATAATAAGTTTCTCCAAAAGCTGGGCAGGATCCAGGCTTGTGTGTGTTTCCACACCGTTTGCAAACTTTACCCGTTGCAGCTTGATGGCCCTCCTGTGGAGCAAACTTCATTGGCGGTTGGCTTTGCTTTTGTCAGCTGTATGCAAGCTTGCTTCTGCAGACATAAAATGAGCCTGAGCACTTGTGAGAGCCTTTGCTCTGAAGATATCTACATCCTGTGCTAGGGTGAGGGAGGAGTTTTCCAGAAGCCTTTCCCTGTGTTTGCAGTCAGTTATGCTGAAAACAATTTTGTCCGTCAACATAACATCTGCAGCAGATCCAAATTCACAATACTGTGCTCTACTTCTGAGCTTTGTAACAAAATCAACTATGCCTGCAGACTCACTCTAAGTTGCCAGAACAAATAACTTTCAAAAACAGGGGTTTTTCTGGGTTCCCAGTAGCTCTTGAATGCTGCAAGCACCTGTGGGGTTTTGTTACCAGGATCTGCAAACACCCCTTGCATATTGTTGTAAATTTCTAGGGCTTTATTCCCAACGCAGTGAAGCATGACTGCAATTTTATAACCCTCTGCCTCTTGCTCGGCCTTTGTGACTGCAAGGTGTAATCGCAGCTACTGTTCCCACCTGCTCCAGTTCTCCCCAAGATTTCCAGTGAAGGACAATGCTGGTGGAGGGTTGAAATGCTCCAGTTTTTTTTTCTTTTGATTGAAATCTGTAACTCCAGCTTCTCCCCGTGCTTGAGTGGAGGAGGGGTGTTCAGCCAGAGCAGCAGTAGGAGCCCCCTCCAGGAGCTGTGCCTCCATCCCATGACCTCCCACCCCTGGCTGTGCAGCACTTGCCCCTGCCCCCTCCCTCACCGTGGAAGCATTGATGTACCCCCGCTACACCCCTTCCCTCCCTCCTGTCCTTCCAACTGACTAGCTGGAGGCAGCTCTCCACGCTGCCAGCTGTGCTCCATGTTGCAGTAAGTTTACGGGAAAGGATGATTCTCTAACATGGCTGCGGGGACACCCATTTGGTAGGTTGGACACCTGGATTACCACCCCGATCCAGTAATTATTATAATGCACAAAATAAAAATTACAATGCACAAACTAAAATATTGTCTACAAGAGGGATCAGAGGACTGCCCCCACCCCACCCCACCCCATGCGCGCACACACACACACACACACACACACACTCACACAACAGAGTGCTCTATAGCCTGGTGGTTAGGACACTTCCTGGGAAGTGAGAGACCTGGGTTTGGATCGCCTTAGGAAGGAATAGAACCCAAGTCCTTTTACAGGTTAAGTTAATAGTGTCATTTCCCTACATGTATAAGGAAGCGGTAAGAGGGGGGCAATTCTTCCACAGAATTTTTGGGACTCTAGTCCCCACTTACGTTTTTTCTAACCAATGTAGATAATTCAACCCAAATTCACAAATACTTTCAGGATAGCCAAAGCTGCATTCTTTATTTATTTATTCATTCATTGCTGGGAGCGGTATATATTTTAAAACAGAATTATCAGCTTCTACTCGAAAGGCAGATTTGGCATCTTGTGGAACAGAGACAATGAACTTTCCCTATCAGAAAAAAATAAAATACCTTGTACTGTGACCTGTAAATGACCTTCAGGCACTTCCTCTCTTCTGTTCTTTCACACTGCCACTTCAGCCATTTGTCTTCATTTGCAAACCTCCTTTTGCCTGGAGAATTTTTTCTTGTGGAGACCACATTTTCCCAGCTTCTTTGGAAAGTTGCACTGTTAACAATGGTGGAAGAAAAAGAAACATTTTAGCAGAAGACTAGTTGAACAGTAGGGGGTCTTGGAGGAGAATAAGGGAGGTAATTTTGCTTCTGGGAGGCCTGGCATTGTATGATATGAGTACTGTATCAGCTTTTGGAGTGCATCCATATAATTAGGAAAATAGGTCACCAGAGCACTGGTGGCTGCATCTTTTCTCATGGTATAAGTGCTATAATTATATAGAATATAATGCTACATAATGCATTTTATATTCTTTATTCTTACTTATATTTGACAAGGTTGCTCTAAATGCTAGTGCTATAGTGACCTAGTGCCCTAATTACTGTAGCTTTTCAAAGTCTGTACCTAAAAGAAGCAGTGTTCTGAATTTAGTTCCTGGTTCATAATCCTCTCTTTTATCACAAATAGACTGTTGTAGTCCAAGAATTGAATGATTATCTCTGTTCAACTGCAGCATATATTTTGAAATATCCTTATATCACAACAATCTAGAAGATACAGCAATAAAAACATTGTTTCTGGTTCACATACTTATACTAGATATATCCAGCCCTGTGGCATTGTCAGGAAAAGAGTTGTTTTTGGTTTTTGGTTTTATTCCTATGGTTAAATAATAAAAACAAATCCAGCTTTCTTTACAAATACACCACAGACATGACTAACAAGACTACTTTACTACCCTTGTTGATTTTAGTTGGTTATGCTATTAACATTTGATTCTCAAGCATACAGAAGAAGATATAACAGTACATAAAGACACATGTTATGTGACAGAAATATTAATCCCTGGTAACCATCATCTTTGTCAAATGATGAAGGGCAAGAAACAACAGTCTTTTAGCAGCATTCCTGTGTGTGTCACATTTATTACAAATTACATCACATTATTCCATAAAGAGCTGTGGAAATATTTATAGCAAATACAGATCATTTTTGCATGATAACTATAACTGGAGTTGACTTTAAGGTTTATTTTCTAGTGTATTTTTTTGAACAATAGATCTAATACTTTTTAAACACAAATGTTTTTTAATTAGCTACAGTAATTTTTAAATCACTTGACAATAATTTTAATTATTACCATGCAAATTACATTAATTATCCATGAGCTGTATTTGAAACTCAAACAATGCTTCCTGTTTAAAATACAATTTGTTGGTTAACTTTAAAAAATGTATTTTGATATGTAGGATTCATGCTTTATTAACCCAAGAGAAATTCACAAATTCATGAAATAACATCTGAAGAAGGGAAGGTTTCTTCATTAATAAAAGTAATTATTGAGTTATCCAGCTGTGTGACCAGGCAGCCTACTACTCCTAGAAGGGCCTCCTGGCATGTAAATGTAACATGCTAATTGGCATGTACAAGGCAGGAGTTCTTTTTTTCATTGTATTCCATTGATGAGCAGGTCTATTTTAAAATACATACTTTGAAATAAAATAAAAGCTGAGCCAAACAAGAAAAGAAAATAGACTAAGGCAGTGATTCCTTTCAAGGGTGCTGCAGGTGCCAAGTAATATTAGCACTGTTAGGCATGCAAACATGATTCACAAGATAAAGGCAGATATTTCTAATAGGACTTCACAGTGTTAAAAAATATTCTGATCTATTGTGGTATTTTTGAGTTCTTTGCAACAGAAGAATCACTCTATTTTAATGTAGTTAAAAATTAGTGAAAATTAAGAGCTGACATTTTCTGAGGACTGCCTTGAGTCTAAGAAAGAGTGACTTTAGCCCAAAAAAGTTGAGATTCACTAGACTAGTGTAGAGCACTCACCCAAGAAGCAAGAGACCCGGGGTCAATTTTCTCTTCTAGAGGGAATTCAAACACAGAAGGAGGTGATACATGTTTCAGCCTCCACAGCTATGCTACAGCCTCAACAGCCATGCATCAAGATCCATTAGAGGAGTGAAAGAGGAAGAAAACCCCATGACCTAGAGCAGGTACAGACATTATAGTTTTATCAGTGTAAGTGATCAGAAACCGGTGTCTACTGTTAGAAAAACAAGATGACCCATGAGAAGCAGATGACCCTTGAGAAGCATATGACCTTTCCCTAAGCTTAAAGATAGCCTTTTGCTGACAGTAAGCAAACTTGTTCTGTGTATTTTGTAACTTTGTAACAGCAAGCAAGAAAAAACCCCCCCAAAGCTAGTGGAAATTCCCCAAAGATACGCACGCATATATGGCTTATGCCTATGTATACCTGTATTTGCACATGTATGACCTGTTAGTGTAAAAGGTGTTACCGAACTCAGATCGGGGGAACTCTTTGTCTACTAGGCACTAAGTAACCCCTCTGCAGAGAAATAAATAATCTTGCCGACACTCCCTCATTCTCTGCTTAATTGATTGTGGCTAGGAACGAGCCAATAGACGAGACGTGGCCAGTGCTCCTTGGTGTATGAGCACACCCTTCGGTGTATGGGTGGTACACAGTAGCTGGCCAATTTCCCCAACAATACCCATAACAGAACAGAAGTGCAGCACACACAGATGCTTAAAAAATAGTGGAACCCAAAAGATTTGCCCCCACCACCAAAGGGCGAATGTGTGTTCTGTTCACTACCAATCAAAACTAGACCACTTCAAGAAAACCATGTAATTTAAATCAATTCCACCTTTTGAATGTCTATACCTAGCCCTAGAGACCAGTAGTTAAGGAATTTACTTGTCAGGGAAAGTTCCAGTTCCAGTCCCTACTCCCCAAATTTTCTGTATTTTGCATTAAAAAGTCAAAGGAAGATCCAGCAGGGACCAAAACCAAGGCGTTCCCTTTCTTAGGTCTATGCCCTGACTATTAAGCTACAGAGTTATTCATGCTCTCTGTCTTTCTCCATTTTCCTTGCCCTGGTCCAGTGACTTCTGAATTATTTTTTGCCCAGTGACCAACTTCAGGAGGGACAGAGATGCTGTATCCTATACCTATTCTGATGTTTCAGGTATTTTCCTGACAGGCCTCTCAAACAGAGAAGAGAATTGAATCCCTTATTCCTGGGTGAGTGCTTTAACCACGAGCCTATTGTATAAAAGAGAGATACTGTTGCCCCTGCATTTTAAAAGATAATCCCTTAATCAAGTTAATCAGGGCAAAGATCATGAGTACCCACCTTCATGAGAGGGTTCAGGGCTGCCAATAAATGGACAAAGGAAGCAACCTGATGGGTAGACTGTTAGACGACTTCATCTTCAGTGTTTCCCCATCAGTTGGCTCTAGACTGCTCTCTAGTACACGTGGTGATTATCTTGGATCCCAGTGTAATGTCTCACTATGTACTCTACAAGTGTCAATATGGTGGACAGGTGCTCAATTTTTAGATGCCCAATTCCTGTATTTGGCCTGGTTCCTAGCCTTTTACAATTAGACTTCCCATTATTCTTCAAAAATAATGGCATAAAGGGCTAAGATTTAAGCATTTAGGCATGTGATAATGCATATAAGTACAAAGTGGAATGTTCTAAAGCAATTAATGGTCTAATTCATATTTCACTAGGCACCTGCCATATTTACCCAAATACAAGATGACCCTGAATGTAAGACAATCCCTCAGTAAATAGATTCTACACATGGCCACTTAATATATTTATTATAATTTTCCATGTAGGAAATCTAATTATTGGAGAATCATCTTAAATCCATCCCCCTCACTATTGCAGGTGGTAGCAGGAGAGGAGATGAGGAGGGCAATAAAGGGGCAGGTAGTGGGGGGTGCTGGAGGCAGGTGATAGGGGTAGGTAGTATGGAGGCAGTGGGACAGGCAGAGAGAGAGGCAGGCAGTTTTCCCCCTGCTGCCAGTCGTTGTCTTTCTCTGCACCCCACACCCCACTTCCCCACATTGGGCATTTTTACACATGCTTAAGGATATGTATGTGTGTGTGGGGGGGTTAATTAGCAAACACTTCCAATTAAAACCACCTGAGTGGCATGTGTGTCAACATCCCTTCTGCTGAAAAATGGTGGCAGGATGCTTTGAACTATCTCATTGAATGATCTTTAGTTTAAAGCACTCTGCTGCCATTTTTCAATGTGGGGATGTTAATGTGGGCCTGGAGTGCATTTATTTCTATGCTCCAGCAGACTTGATAAATTGAGTCTGTTCTGATGTGCTGGATTTCCAGCACGTCAGAGCCAGCTCCCTGCACATGTATAGGAGACCATTGTACCTACCCTCCCCTCCCCCCCACCCCCAACACAGCCTCAAGCTACCCTGATTCCCCCTTCCCATTTCTGCCTCCTTCTCCCTCCACATCACTTCTGCCACCTGCAGCCTCAGGTCCCCACTTCCTTCCATCTCCCCCTGCCCCTGAAATCTTTCCCCCCGCTACCTACCCCTCCCTCCCCCTTACCTTTGCTCCACACCAGCAGGTTCCATCTCTGCTGCAGCCTGGGGAACAGAGCATGGCTCCAGCCCAGCCCCATAGCAGCAGCTATGGATCTGGTGCTGCTGTTCCAGCCCAGCCCCATAGCAGGCCAGTTCCCCACTGCTGCTTCTCCAGAGCCAGGCTGGAGCCATGCTCTGTGCCCCAGGCTGTAGGAGAGATGGAGCCTGCTGGCATGGACCAAAGGTAAGGAGAAGTGTGGCGGAGAGAGGGAGAAGTAGTGTGGGTGAGGGAGGAGACGATCCAGATCCAGCCCTGCCCAGTCCTAGCCCCAGCCCCTGGCCCTGGCTCTGGCTCTGCCATAGCCACGGCAGCTGCCTTCCTGATCCCCACTGCCCACTGGATCATATTTGGTTGTAAGACAAGGGGCTTTTTCCCCCATGTTAAGTGGGGGGGGGCACCTTGGCTTCTTATTAAGTAAATATGGTATTTGCATCTTTAGATGCATCTCATAATTTTTTAGAAAATCTGTCATAACAGCCCAAGATGACTATCACAGCTGTAGCATACCACTGGGCACTATTCAACACTGCAGAGAAAGAAACCATAAGACCTAACCGCTCTCTTTCATTCATGTAAATCAGGTTCAACTTCCATTCAGTCAATGGAGCTACCCCAGCTGAGATTAGTGTATGAAGAAGCCTGTTAAATTAATACTAGCATTATAGTGCCAAGCCTCTTCAAGTGCCTTGGCAATTCTCAGTCTTAGAGGCAGTTCTCTCTTTCTTACAGCCCATTGCTCTTCATGTAAGTCATCTCTTAGCTTGCAACCAAGAACTAGCCTGGAGCAAATAAGGAAAATTCCCTGCTTGCTGAAATTCTATTTCCCAGGTCTCACACCTGAGTAAACAAGCTGCAGGAAAACCATTTGTCATAACCGAGCATATCACAATGTAAATATTATATAATGGATGTAAAGATCCCTTGAGTGCACCCTTGTAAATAAAATTCTAGCAAGTTTACAAAACAAAATTAATACGTTTCCTGCATATTACATGGATGGTATGGAAGTCATCAATCCATAGGGGTAATTTTCAGACAAACATCAAAGCCATAGATCAAATGTGAAACCTTACTGCACATGAAAAGGAAATTGCCTTTCCCGTGATATACTGGTTATTGACTTTGAATAAGGTAGAAGGCAGTCAAGGATAAGATTTCCTATGTTATTTATAGGAGGGGTTTACGACTGTATTTTGCATAGTTCTCACCATAGTTAGACCTCTGTTTCAGCACCAGCCTCTATACCTTAAAGGGCAGTTTTTCATCATAGGCCTAGCCTTACATAACCTGCTTAAGAAACTCTGCAGCTGTGCTCTAGCATTCATGAATTACTTCCAAGGTCATCTTTAACTAGTGAAAATATTTCTTAGACCATGCTTCCAACTATTATATAGTATCTCTTTATACTAAAATAAAATGTACTATGCTCCAGATCATTATATAGATTAAACTGAAATCTGAAAGGACTACCTCTTGACTGTTACAGATTTAGGTCAAGCCTATCTATGAAAGTAAGCAATTTAAATGTTGGGAAAAAAGCATAAACCTATTGAAAAATAAATTGAAGATACCAAAACTGCATATTTCAGATCTCTCTTGTAGCAAACTGGAGTACAATCACAGCAAAATGGGGATAATAAGAAAAATGGCCATGTCTGGGTCATAGCAAGGTTTCTTGGTGAAGAAATGTTTATAATACTATTCCATGGCAATGGTGTTTACTTACTATAACTTACTGAAATGCAACCTGCTCAGCAGCCAGGAAATAAATAATAGCTTTTTTATTTATATTAATATCTTGGAGGTCTAATACAGCATTTCTCAACCCATGGGTCGCACCCCAAAAGTGGGTTGCAAGAACATATGAAAGGGTTGCAAACAGATTTTTAAAATGGATTCTCCTTTAAAGGAGAGAGACATGGGAGACTACACGTTTCTTCTTGCAGGTTGGTGCTAGAGTTCCCAGCCTGCAAGGGGCTGCTTGGGGCTGGGGGGAATGAGAGGAGGGTAAATCAGACAGGGGATGCCACGTGAATGTGTATACGCACACATGCATGTAGTAGCCAGGCAGCGTGGAGAGCAGCTCTTGCAGCTCCCCACAGGTAACTCTATGGGGCTGGGGGGCATGGAAGCATGGGGGGCACAGGTGGATGGGGGGGCACATTTAGCCTCAGATTTGTGTGCCCACAGCAGGCACAGGGCTGCAGCCTGGCTGGACTGGCATAGGCAGGACTCACCTTCACAGCCCAGCAAGGGGGATCTTATGCAAGAGGGCAGTGCCCCAGTGCCAGCCACACTGACAGCAACATAAGTAACATGGGGGAGGGGCCACACTGCCCTCAACTCCTTCTGCCGCCAGCCACTCATCTTCTACCCCACTGCCATTGCCCAGCTGCCACCTCTCCTCTCAGGCTGCAGCTCTACCCCTGAGGGCATGTTGGGGGCAGGCAGTGCAGGCAGCCTGAGGAGAGCAGTGGTGGCAGCTGGGCCATGGAGGCAGGGTAGAGCCGCAGCCCAGTGCATGAGCAGCTAGCAGTAAGAGGAAGTGACGGTAGCATGACCCTCCCCCCATCCATTACTTTTTGCATTGCTGGAGGCACAGCTGGTGCAGGGGTCTCAGCAGTGGTAGGAGCAACAAGTCTCATCGCCTTACTTTGCCCTCCCCATTGGGTTCTGCCTACTGGGCCGCAAAGGTGGCTTCTGCCTATGCCAGTCACGCCAGGCTGCAGCCCCAGATCTGTTGTGGGTGCACAAATATGGGGGGGGTACATGCCCCCCCAT
>NW_017728906.1:161211026-161257348 GCF_001723895.1 Crocodylus porosus
GGAGCAAGGGTGTGAGTCAGGTATGAGGGGCACCAGCAGAGCTGGGGAGGGGGGGGCTATGGATTGGGAGTGAGAGGCACTGGCAGGGCCAGGGGGCGGGGTGTTTTCTGCTTAAACTATATACTGAGTCAGGACTGGCCATAAATGTTTACAAATGAGTCCTGGTGCAAAAAAGTTTGAGAACCACTTCTCTGATAGATACCACAGTCTAACCATCTGGTTTAGTGGGTATTTTACAGGGAGTGGAAAGTAATGAAACTTCCTATAGAGGTTCTGATTGCAAAGGCACAATCTTTCCCCACTTCACTGCTCAGGGGGACTCAACTTTTGGCTGGGTGCCTGCTACCTCAAGCATTTCTAGTCAAGTCAATGAGTATGTGTGAGGAAGAAGACTCACATGAATACTGCCCAGCCCTTTTAGGGCAATTTATGCCTCCAAAGGCACACAGCTTCCCTGCAAGCTTTGCAGAGGCTGAACAGTGGAGGTAGGAAGCTCCCTGTGCCCTCTTTCTGGTATACAAGGATCAGGGACAATGTGATCACACAGCATAAAGTTAGAAATTTGATTTTCTGACAGAAGTTGGGCCTTGCAATGATAGGATGGGATGTAAAACTTCCACATGGGCTGAGGCTGTCTAAGAGGAAAGATTGTCTTGTGATTAAAGCATTAGACTAGGATGCAAATTATCTCCGTCTGTGACCAAGGGCATATCATTTCCTCTCCTTGTACCTTAGGGTTCCCATTTCCTTGGCTACTTAAAAGACTGGATGATCTTCAAGACTGAAACTGTTTCTTACTGTGTGACTAGTACGGTGAGTAGCGAACTGGGATCTCATCTCAGTCAGGGGTCTCCAGGCATCACTACAACAAGAACAAATGATAAGTATTTTGACGGCTGTCTTTGCTGGGTTCTGACAACTTCTGGCTAGAAGAGAAATACTGGGAAATGGTTGTGCAACTTCAGCACTTACTGTGAAGGAGCTGTATTTTTCCAGCAATACAGAAGAAAGGCAAATCGTGTTCATGTTGCACCATTTCTGGGTTTCTGAAATGGGCAAACAACCAAAACTCAGACAGGCATAAAAATGTGCCAGTAAAGTTTAAACCACAGATCAGAGCTTAAAATAGTGAGTATGTATTAAGATTACAGCAGAATTCCAGAAGAATGACAGTTTTATCATCTTTAGTAATAGGTTTGCTCATGCATTCTACCTTACATTTTATATCACTTTAATAGTAAAGGGAAGAATCATGCATCTCTAGCTATTTTACAGTTGATGGGCACCAATCATATATAATTAAAAATATTTTCACCAAATGAAATGGAGCTTAAGTGGCCAAAAGAGGAAGCTGGCATCTTTTCCCATGAGCTGCAGTTATCCTAATTTTGTTACACTGCAATGCAAGTTATAAAATGAAACGTTAAATTTACAAAGATCAGTGGATAAAGGACTTACTGAAAATGTGTCTGGGAAAGAGGGCATGATTTGTTTAAAATATTACATGAGCCGACCAAAAAACTACAAAAAGACTGTTCTTGAGTGTAACATGAATAATCTACCATAGTTTAAGTAATTTTTAAAACTTTTTCCCAATCCAGTGAAAAGTGTGCACATGAAAAGTGTCAATTTTGTAGGCTTGGAGAATGAAACTCTTTATCTGCTGTGGCAGAATAGATCCCAGACAGCAGCACTTCCATCTTCTCTAGGCTGCCCTCCAGTGTGGCTTTAAGAACTGCAGCCTGACTTTTGAGTCCCTCAGTATCTATGTGTGTGTGGTAGAAACAAGGGAGCAAGATAAAGGAGGCTTTGAACTCCATATTGCTTCCAGTCTTCTACAACTCCTTTAACTAACCTCTCAAATTAAGGCATCCTCAGCTTCAGTCAATAATATTTTACCATTTAAAATTACTGGAATACATCTTTTTCTATGTCCACAGTCAGTCTTGATCTTATGGTGGCCAAATGAAATCATCTCCCTTTGCAAGGAACATTCCAGGAACAAACCAAGTGCTTCTGCATACAAAGAGCAACCTTGCTGGTCATGGTATTAAAATCTGCTGCCCAGGGGTCAAAATGCCTGGCATCCTGCCTGACTCTAAAATATCTAACCCACCTTTGGAACGTTAGCCTGTATGAATGGCTCCAGGAGCCAAGGAAAGCTCAGATAAGCCTTGTGCTGGTGCCAGTTCCCCATGCTGCTGACCTGTCCTGTGGACAAAGGTTCAGTGCAGGCCCAACTGCAGAAAAGAAGCAGGAATAAAGATGCTTATTTGAATGCTGAAAAGGAGATGGGAAATCTGGGAACTGACAGGAACATGCAGCAATGCTGAGTGAAGAGGAAAGAACTGAGGCAGTCCTTTCACACAGGTGCTATGAAGAGCTAGATAACCTAATGACTCAGGGGAACTCTATTTCTGCAGTTCCCTTGGTTCCTTCTGAATTAACCATTTTCCAGTGAAGAAACCAGCTCCCTCATCGTCATCTGACTAAACCCTTTGCCATGGAGAGACCAGCCCCAGCATTATTAGATGTGAGCATGCTTTATTAATGGCTCTGGATACACCAGGACTATGTAATGAGCATAGACTGGTGGGGAATCAGCTCTACTGACTCAGGCTGTAATGAAAGAAGACTCCAGAGTGACTGGGAAGCCTGTGTCTAGGGAGCCAGCAAACAGGGACTGGCCCTTCACCTAAGCAAAAATGAATACAATCTCATAGGGATAACGGAGACCTGGTGGGACTCCACCTATGACTAGACCACAGGTATTGATGGCTATACCTTTTACAGGAGGGATCGTGTTGTGAGGAAGGGTAGGGGTGTAGTTTTGTATGTGAAGGAGCAGTGTACTTCCCTACAAGAAGAGATTGGCACTCTAGGAGAGCAACTTGAGAACCTCTGGGTTAGAATATGGGGAGAATGTGGTAATGGGGATAAAACTGTAGGACTCTACTACAGACCTCCTAACCAGGAGGAAGAGATTGACCACAAAGTCTCAAGGGAACTGGCGGGAGCTGCATGCTCGTGGTGTATGGTCATCATGAATGACTTCAGTCACCCTGATCACTCATGGGAAGATCATTCAGCCAAATCTGATCGGCCACAAAGCTTCCTCACTTGCATTGATGAGCTCTATTTGACTCACAAAGTCTACAGGCCAACAAGAGGTAAGGTACTGCTGAATCTGGTACTGGCCAAAGTTCACTAGTCAGTGACCTGATGATTGAAGGGAAGCTTTGTGATGGTGATCACGAACTGATCAATTTCTCTATCCATCGCAAAGCTGGCAAATCAGTCAGCAATGCAGAAATCCTCAACTTTAAGAAGCTGACTTTCACAAGCTCAGGAGGCTGATTGTTGAGGCCCTGAGAGACCATGATCTGACAGGGAGGGGAGTCCACAGTGAGTGGTTGTTTCTTAAGGACATGAACCTAAAAGCAGAAGGGAAGTCCATTCCGGTCAGTAGGAAAGGTAGTAAAAAGCCTGGGAGACCCCCTTGGCTCAGTAGGGAACTCATGGACCTCTTGAATCTGAAAAAGAAGCTTATAAGGGATGGAAATCAGGAACTACCACTAAGGAGGATTATGCAGGAGGCCTACACCTGTAGGGAGTGGACCAGAAAAGCCAAGGCTGAAACCAAACTCAGACTGGCCTTGGGAATCAAGGACAATAAAAAGTCCTTTTTCAAATATGTGAGAAGTCAGAAAAAAAAACCCAAGAGCCACATCAGTCCCTCGCTGCACCAAATGGGGCAGCTGACAACCGAACCCAGGAGAAAGCTAATCTCCTCAATGATTACTTTGCATCAGTTTTCCACCAGCCCAAGGAGATCAGCCTGCCTGACAGGATGCAGGACTACCTGGGTAAGGGTGAGAATATGCCTATAATTGGTGAAGATATTGTGAGGGAACAGCTTGAGAGGCTGGACATCCACATGTCAGCTGCCCTGGATGGAATGTACCCAAGAGTGCTAAAAGAGTTGGCTTACATCATAGCATGACCAATGGCAAGGATATTTGAGAATTCTTGGCAGTCAGGAGTGGTTCCTGAAGATTAGAAAAGGCCCAATGTGGTGCTTATCTTCAAAAAGGAAGGAAGGAAGTTAGTTTAACCTCAATCCCTGAAAAGATCTTGGAAACAATAATCAAACAAACCATCAACAACAGGCTAACAGAAGGCAACATTCTGAGACATAGCCATAGCCATAGGCTTTGTTGTGGGTAGGTCTTGCCTAACCAACCTCATTTCTTTCTATGACCAGGTGATGCATCATATATGCATATATTTAGATTTCATATGATGGCATATATTTAGATTTCAAAAAAGCCTTTGACTTGGTCTCCCATGATGTCTTCATGGTAAAATTGGGGAACTGCAGCCCTGAGAACCTTACAGTCCAATGGCTGGGAAACTGGTTCCATGGCTGGACCCAATAAATGACAGTCGATAGAACCAAGTCAACATGGCTCACGGTGACCAGTGGCATCCCCGGGACTCAGTACTCAGACTAGCACTCTTTAATTTATTCATAAGCGATATGGATTCAGGTGTCAGAAGCAAACTGGCTAAGTTCACAGATGATACCAAAGTATGGGGAAGTACGGTCATGCTAGAAGATAGGCTGGCAATTCAGGCTGACCTGGACAGGCTCACAAGGTGGGTGGATCAAAACCTGATGACATTCACTTTGAGAAATGCAAGGTGCTTCACCTAGGGAGAAAAAACCCACATCTTATTTATAGGCTGTACACTCATTAGCACCATGACCAAAAGAGACGTTGAGGTCACAACTGACCACAAGATGAATATGAGCCACCAAGACGATGCTGCAGCTGGCAAAGCAAGTAAAACTCTGGCTTGCATCTACCAATTCATCTCAAACAAGATCCAAGAAGTCACCCTAAGCCAAGCCTGCAGGGAGATGGGTGGACAACCACCAAAGCAAGCCCAGTAGGCAATACCAACAAAACCAGTAGGTTAGGGCACCAAAGGGATTCCACTCCTACCCCAGCCCTGGAACAGTGTCCTCCTGGGAATGTAAGGAAGTCTAGGGCTCCCAATGGAATGCTTAGGTGTCTGTACACCAATGCCAGGAGCTTGGGGAACAAACAGGAAGAACTGGTCCTCCTACTAAACAAGAATGACTATGCTCTCATAGGAATAATGGAGACCTAGTGGGACTCCACCTATGACAGGGCCACAGGTATAGACGGCTATACCTTATACAGGAGAGATCGTGCAGATAAAAGGGGTGGGGGTGTAGCTCTCTATGTCAAGGATGGCTACACATCCCTGCAAGCTGACATTGGCACATAGGGAGGGCAACTAGAGACCTTATGGGTTAAAATACGTGGTGAACATGTCACAGGGGATTCAATGCTAGGAGTCTACTACAGACCCCCTAACCAGGAACAAGAGCTTGACTAGAAATTCACCAGGAAACTGGCTGAGACTACATGCTCTCGGTACGTGGTTGTCATGGGAGACTTCAACTACCCAGACATCTCATGGGAAAAGCATTCAGCCAAATCCAAATGGTCAAGAAGCTGCCTCACATGCATGGATGAGCTCTACCTGACCCAAGAAGTCTATGGACCAACAAAAGGTAAAGCACTGCTGGACCTGATACTGGATAAAGGGGATGATCTAGTCAGCAACCTAAAGATTGAAGGAGACAGTGACCACGAGCTGATCACTTTTACTATCCATCACAAAGCTGGCAAGTCAGTCAGCAACGCAGAAGTCCTCCTCAGCTTTAGGAAAGCTGATTTTGTTAAGCTCAGGAGCCTCATTGTCAAGGCCCTAAGGCACCATGAGTTGACAGGGAGAGGAGTCCAAGAGGCATGGTTGTTCCTTAAGGGAGCGATCCTAGAAGCACAAGGGATGTCCTCCAATCTTGGAGGTTAAGGTAGCAAAAGGGCTCAGCACCCCCCTTGGCTCAGCAGGGAACTCATGGACCTCCTATGCTAAAAAAGAGAGGCTTATAAAGGATGGAAGCTAGGAATCACCATAAAGGAAGATTACTCTGCAGTGGTCCATATCTAGGGAGTGAACCAGGAAAGCCAAGGCTGCAACCAAGCTCCACCTAGCTACACATATCAAAGACAATAAAAAGTCCTTTATTAGATATGCGGAGAGTCGGAAAAAAAAGCAAGGGTAACATTGGACCCCTGCTAAACCAAATGGGACAACTGACAACCAAAACCCAAGAAAAAGCTAACCTGCTTAATGGGTACTTCGTGTCATTTTTTCATCAACCCAAAGGGTCTGCCCTGACTAGCAAGACGGCTAGGATGAAGGTGAATGTATACCCAGCATTGGTGCAGACCTTGTAAAGGAACACCTTGAAAGGCTGGACACCTTCAAGTCAGCGGGTCCTGACAGATTGCACTCCAGAATATTTAAGGAGCTGACAGGAGTCATAGCCCAGCCACTGGCAAAGATTTTTGAAAACTCCTGGTGCTCAGGTGAAGTACCTGAAGATTGGAAGAAGGCCAATGTGGTGCCCATCTTCAAGAAAGGGAGGAAAGTAGACCCAGGGAACTACAGGCCAATCAGCTTGACCTCAATCCCTGATAAGAGTCTAGAAAAAATCATCAAAGAGTCCATTCTTGACAAGCTGGCTGATGACAACATCCTGATGGACAGCCAGCACAGTTTTGTTGCGGATAGGTCTTGCCTGACCAATCTCATCTCCTTCTATTACCAGGTGACATATCACTTGGACAAGGGGGAAGAGATTGACGTCATATAGCTGGACTTTAAAAAGCCTTTGCTCTGGTATCCCACAACCTCCTCTTGGAAAAATTGGCCAACTGTGACCTTGGTTGCATCACAGTCTGATTTCATAGATTTCATAGACATTAGGGCTGGAAGGGACCTCGGGAGATCATCGAATCCAGCCCCCTGCCCAAAGGGCAGGAAGTCAGCTGGGGTCATAGGATCCCAGCAAGATAAGCATCCAATTTACTCTTGAAGGTGTTCAATGTAGGTGCTTGAACCACCTCCGCTGGCAGACTGTTCCAGACCTTGGGGGCTCGGACAGTAAAGAAATTCTTCCTTATGTCCAGCCTGAAACGGTCTTGCAGGAGTTTGTGACCGTTCCCCAGATCCTGGTGGTCAGCCTTGATAAACTTATAGGTGGCCATCAGATTACCCCTGAGCCTACACTTTTCCAGGCTAAAGATGACTGGGGAATTGGCTCCAAGGCTGGACTCAGAGAGTGGTGGTCAATGGAAGTGAATCATCATGGCGCTTTGTGACCAGTGGTGTGCCTGAAGGCTACATCCTTGGACCTGCTCTCTTCAACATCTTTATCACCAACATGGATTCTGGTGTCACAAGTAGACTAGCCAAGTTTGCCTATGACACCAAACTTTGGGGTAGAACGTCTGCACCTGAGGATAGGAAGGTGATCCAGGCTGATTTGGATAGGCTGAAAAAGTGGGCAGATACAAACCTGATGACATTCAATACTGACAAATATAAGGTTCTCCACCTTGGGGAAAAAACACCCGCAGCACGCTTATGGGCTTGGCAGTGCTACATTCGCTAACACCAAGGCCAAAAGAGACTTTTGAGTCATGATTGGCCACAAGATGAACAAGAGCCACCATTGTGATGTCACAGCTGGTAAGGCAAACCAAACTGTGGCTTGCATCCATAGATGCTTCTCAAGTAAATCTCAGCCTGTCATCCTCCCACTGTACTCGGCCTTGGTGAGGCTGCAGCTGGAGTACTGCATCCAGTTCTGGGCTCCACAACTCAAGAAGGATGTGGAAAAGCTTGAGAGAGGGTCCAGAGGAGAGCCATGCACATGATCAGAGGACAGGAGAATAGGCCTTATGAAGAGAGGATGAGAGCCATGGGACTCTTCAGCCTGGAAAAGCATAAGAGACAGGGGTGACCTGGTAACAGCCTATAAGTACATCAGGGGTGTGCATCAGGATCTGGGGGAATGTCTGTTCACCAGAGCGCCCCAAGTCATGACAAGGACCAACACTCACAAACTCCTCCAAGACTGTTTTAAGCTAGACATAAAGAAAAAAACTTCTTTACTGTCCAAGGCCTGGAATAGACTCCCTCCAGAGGTGGTGCGAGCACCTACTCTGGACTCCTTTAAGAAGCGTTTGGACTCTTATCTTGCTGGGATTCTTTGACCCTATCCGACTTCCTGCCCTTGGGGCAGGGGACTGGACTTGATGATCCTCCGGGGACCCTTCCAGCCCTAATGTCTATGAAATCTATTAAATCCTCCTGCTTTACTTGGCCTTGGTGAGGCCACAGCTGGAGTATTGCATCCATTTCTGGGCTCCACAATTTAGAAAGGATGTGGACAAGCTTGAGAGAATCCAGAGGACAGCCACATGCATGAGTAGAGGTCAAGAGAGCAGGCCTTATGAGGAGAGGCTGAGAAGCATGGGACTCTTCAGCCTGGAGAAGCGAAGGCTATGGGGTGAAAGAGACCTGCTGGCACCCTATAGGGACTAGGAGAACATCCCAAGGGAAGACAAGGTCTAATGGTCACAAACTGGTGGAAGACTGTTTTAGACTGGACAGAAGGAAAAACTTCTTTACCATCCAGGTCTCTAGAGTCTGGGGTAGACTCCCCCCACAAATGGTGCAAGCATCTACTCTGGATACCTTTAAGAAACACTTGGATGCTTATCTTGCTGGGGTGATATGACTCCAGCTGACTTCCTGCCCTTTGGGCAGGGTGCTGGACCCAATGATCTTGCAAGGTCCCTTCCAGCCTTAATGTCTATGAAATCTAGTAAATCTATGAAAAAGGCAGCTTATGCCATTTTGTGTGTCTAGCTAATTATTAATTTGTTAGCTTGTTTTACATAAATTAATATTCCTACTAACTTCTTCAAGCTTGTTCAGCAACTAACTATACCATCTGGTTTCACTTCTATGCTCCTAATCTTATTTTATCTTCCACCTGCTGACAAGTGTCTTCATTCTGTCTCAACAGCTATTAACCAACCAATGCCTTCTATCAGCCCTCTTACTCTGAATTCTCTGCCTCTACTTCCAATATCCTATGCCTGCAACCATTCCATGAGTGACAGTGGACCCTCACGATGCCCAGAAGTACAAATGAATAATAAGTTCATTAAGGAGAAGGATTCAGGGAAGTCAGAGAGTTGTGTTACTGTATACTTCTGGTGTTTCTTTTATTTAGTTGACATGCCTCAGGAATCTTACCCAATGTCTTTTTCTTTCTCTCCACTTTCAAAATGGTGAATTAATGGGTGTAGAGATGGAAGGAAAAACTGATTACCACAGAAGATAATTCATTTTAACAGCCCACCTTGCCAGTCACTGGCAGAAATGCTACAAAGAATCCAAAAAATGTCCTATTGTATGATTTGGGAAGGGCAGGCACACTGAATTTCTAGCAGCATAAATTAAAGCGTTGCAACCCAGACACACTGACACTGATATTGGAACTTTCAAACAAAATACATAAAAACTTTAAACAATCCTTGCAAGAAATCCAGCTCCTGGACATCCAGGATTCAGAATATAGGATTCATATAAATAATATAGTAAAATAAACATGAAAACATAAAAAATCCCAGTGCTTTGGTTTTTCATTCTAGTAGTCCATAACAAATTGCTTTCATACTGTGGTTGTATTCAAGAGGCAGAGACGGTTTGTTGCTGGCTCTGGGGGTTTGAATTGTCTTCCAAGCTAAGCAGAAGGAGACATCTTTTCCACCTGCAGACAGGGGTAGATCCAGGATTTTCAAAGCGGGGTGTGGGAGCAGCAATGGACCTCCTGCTCCCAGCCTCCACTGGCTTCACCAGTGCAGGCAGACCACATGGAGGGAGCCTCTGAGGACTTGTTTTTAGTCCCTAAAGAAAATCAAAATCCCTTTTCCTTTCACCAATCTCTCCTCCCTTCCCCTCTTCTCCCACCCTCCCCTTGCAACTCCTCTGCCTACAACTGCTTCTGCTGCTGCTTTGCTCCATTGTCTGGGGATAGGGAAGCTTCAGAGCCAACCAGGCTGAGTGGGGGCTGGGCTCAGCTGCGGAGGAAACAGAAGCAACAAGGTGGCTGGAGTGTAAGTCCCCTGCCTGGTCCTAGAGCAGGTGCAGAGCAGGAGGAAGAAACAGCTCTGGTGCTTCCCCACCCTGGAGACAGTGGGGAAAGACAGGTGAGGGAACAGGGGAAGGGGCAAGGAGGAAGCATGTCTTTGACCAGGAAAGGGGGGCGGGGACTTTCCCCTGCTTTAGGGTTGTTGGTTGTAGTCATGTTGGTCTAAGGACATAGACAGACAAGGTTCTTTGGGTAGATGTGATATCTTTTATTAGACCAATTAGACAGTTGGAAAAATCGTCCTTTTCAAGCTTTCACGCACAAACACCCTTCTTCAGACATAAGGAGCGTCTTAGGGACTCTCCCCTTAGGCTCCCATGGTGCACTATAGTCCACAAGGGTAGTGCAGCTGTGCCACTGCATCCCCACTGGATCCACCCCTGCTTGCCAAGGTTAAGGTTGATTTGACTCAGCTACCCACTTTATCCCCAGCACATTCTTAGTAAACATTTAAAACAGTTCTTCCTTAAGCTGTGCCCGCACACATCTAGGAAGCCGGGCTGACCCTTTCCTCTTGCTGTTGCAGGACATGTCCATGGGGGATGAAGTAATGAGCTCTGGATATACTAATGGCTGTGAAGAGGCCTGCAGCACACTGGGTTGAAGACCATCAGGAACATTTGGACAGTTACCTTCTCCGGGGCTTTGATGTGAGCCAGAATTACCACTAGCTCACATACGTTTAGCAATATTTATTTGGAGTAACCTTAAACCTATTGCTTAGAAACAAGCTGAGCTTCCCTAAATTCACCCTAAGGCTACTGGTCTAGAAATATGCCCCATATGTTCCCCATGCTGTTGAGCTGCCCTGAAGCAAACAGCTGTGAGCCTGAGCCATTTAACTTTCCACCTTGATGGGAAAATGCCAGGGCATGTTCTTAGTGTAACCTGGGCAGTACTCCAAGATGTACCCCCTCTCCAATTGAAGGGATCAGAGCAGGTGCACAAGCACTGTGGGACGTGTAGGGACCCTCCTCCCCCTATAGAGCAGAGCCAGACCACCAATGGGAACTTAACCATATACCTTTTCATGAGAAAAACAGTAGTGGGAACATAACCTGTATAAACCAGGGGGTATAGGGGACACTGCAGCGCCCCAAGGGGGCAGGATTGAATAAAGGTTAGGCACTTACAATCGTAGACATATTCATCCAGTTGACAAAAGACAGGGTTAACAAATATAAAACACAAACAGCAGAACAAACAATACTGGTTGGCAAATATAAAATGCACAAAATACAAAACGTCAAATATCAAGAAATGTAGGGCCTAGGTACCTGGAGGGGGCAAAGAGGGAAAACACAATGACCCCCTTCAACTGCAACAAGAATTTCTCCCTGTTACTTCATCCCCACCTAACTGGGGTATGAACTCAGATCTCCCACATGGCTAACAGAAACACTAGTTCTAGTGCTGCTTCAAGCTGCTGGGGGTTTTGACCTTCCAGGAGCCCTGGCCTCACATTGAGCTTCCTGGCCTCTTGCTGGAGGAGCTGGAAGCAGAGCTGGGAACCTCTCAGGTCACTGCTCAGCATCTTGCTAGAGCTGGGGAACATCTCCTCAGCCTTTCATAGGGGGATCCTGGAGCCCAGTGGGGAGCCTCTCCTGCCAGCCGCACACCACGCTGCTCAGGGTCCAAGTGCTGCCTGCAGGTCCCACTCCTTCAGGTGCTTCTGGGACAACTGCTCCCACCCCGCTGGCTCAGCAATTAAAAAGAAGTGTGGGTGTCTGTCCTGTTTATCAGTGTCCCTGGCAGGCCATTTTGAGAAGCAACCCCCTCCATGCCTACTGAAATATAGAAGTTTATCAAAAGGAAGGGGAAAAAAAAGATGTGGGAGGATGAATTCTCTGACTTCCTTAAGAGCAACAAGTCCCAGGACAATAAAGCAAGGCAGAAGAGGAAACATGGGATGGAGGACAGGCACAAGAACTGAGGAAACTGCACTAAGATTTTATTCAACTTCTGAGAAAGCAAACAGATGGTACAAAATGTTGTAGAGAAAAACACCAAAACATTTATACCTTGGCTGTCATGACAGTTCTGTCTTAGGGGTCTTGACTGTCCCTTCTCCCTTCCCAGCCCAGCCAAGGTACCTTATCAGCACAGTATACCAAGGTGTTCCTTTCAACTAAATTCAAATTCAGTGAATTGGTACAAGTACCTTGGTACTGTCTTGTGATTAATGCGGGATCAGTCAGCATCTTGCACTAAGGTTTTACTTGCCTTTAATGCAGAGCAGTTCCTCTCCCAAGAGCAGTTCCTCTCCCAACACAACTGCAACTCAAAGGCCACGTCCACACATGCAGGAGTATGTGCTTGTAGTGGCACAAATAGTAGTGGCAAAAAATTTTGGTGGTAATTTGTACCTCACTAAACATGCCTTAACGTCACAGGACAAATTGTGCCACTTTGGGCAAACTGCCCTTGCCCAGCTCCTCCTGGCTTGTGCTGGCCCCAACTGCAAATAAACAGGTGGCCTAGTGAACAACTCAGAGCTACTTGCCCCCAGGAGCTTCTCAGGCCTGGCCAATTGGTGTCTGTGCCAGTTGGACTGCTGCAGCAGCTGTAGAGTGGCCCCTGCACCCTGTGCCCACTGCAGCAGTCTAGCAGCAGGGACTGCTGCCTTGCTGAGACCCGCTCCCACTTACTATAGCATCTGGCCCTTGGGATCTGCAGCCTTCATCCAGCCATTCATGTATCAAAGTGCATCTAGTGATAGAGAGAGAGAGAGAGAGAGAGAAAGAGAGCTGGCCAGCCAGGAACATTGTTGCAGGTGAGGACCACCCCCTCCAATGGCAGCACACAGGGGCCAGACTGCAGCCAACATTTTTGTCTGCTTGCTTATCATAAAGATTTCTCTTTCTTTTGATAGTTTTTTGTGAAGCATTATTTGCCATAGCTCTATTATCAATAGAACTTGGTGGGGCTATGTTCCTTTTTTGTGTTTTTTGTTAGGGTGACAATAATTTGGATTACTAAGGAGCACTGGATTTGCAGCTGAATACAAAGGCTTTACCTGTGGCCTAGCAGAGCTGCTGACCACAAGGCAGAATGATAGTTAAGCCAGCCATTTGCTTATGCTAAGTAACCATCTTAACTGTGTCAACCATTTTTCTGGAAAAAGCAGCAATTAAGCCTGTGTGCTGTGAACCAGCTACAGCAAGAGATGAGATAAGACACAGGGGCCCCAAAAAAGTGGAAGATGGTACAACCTGAGAGGGAAAAACAGACTGGAATGTGAAAAACAACACGTAATTGGTAACAGAATCCAAGATGAACATATGCAAAAAGGTGAATGATAATTGATGAAGAAGCCTCCAGAAGCTTCCAGGTTTTAGTCAAAGTCCACCCATTGACCAAAGAAAAGGGGTCAAGGTCTTAGATATGTGCTCATAGCAAAAAGTCATGTAAATGAATGAAATGCATAAGCAATTCCATGCTAATGAAGTAAACAGTAAACAGAGGTGAAGCTTGAGATGGGAGGAGAAATGGGTAGAACAGAAGGCGGGACGGAGGTGGAGTGAATGTTAATGAGTATAAACCAAAGTATATAAATGTGGGGAAAATAATATTGTTCAGGGCAGGACGCTGTCTTACGGTGTGAGGCCCCTTGTCCGAAGCTGTCTCCCTTCTAATAAAGCTGTTGTGAGCAATGTGTGCTGGTGTTTGCTCCCTGCTCTGCTCTGGCTAATGAGTAACAGGATCCACGGGTAATTGGACCATCATCTCCCTAGTCATTGGGCGCCACATGGAGTCGGGGTCTAACGTTTTTTTCTGATGCAACTGAAAGCAAAATCAATCATAGATGTTATCCGGAAATTACCAAAACATAGATGAATCCTGAATATTTGTTCTACCTGAGAGTTATCACACACTTGGAATACTTTTTGATTTTGAAGTACAGCCTATCAGGACTGTTAAATAGAGTGTGTGTGTGTGTAATATTAAACTGATACACACACACACACACACACACATATATGCTATCAAACTTTCTGCAAAATTAGGGGTTCTGCATACATTTGCTGATCTAAGTAATCTAAATCCATTATTGGCATTACTGTTGTCATTATTTTACTATTTATTTTTGCTTATTATTAGGCACATAGTAACAGAACTGTGCAACGGCACACCATTATTTTCATTCATTGTCATCTATGTATTTGTATATTCTGTCTATAGAATTCAGTAAAGATATAAAATGAAAGAATCATCACCCAGAGAGCGAGAGATTCTCCAGTCGAACTTGAGAATTTGGTATCTAATTCTAAAATGTAGAACCTCAGAACGCCTGCCTAACTCTTAATATGAATAAACTGTTGAGATGATTAAGCGTCTTCCAGTAGAGTTCCCTATGCTCTATATTTCTGCTTCTGGGTGCGTAAGCAACTGCCTGTGTCTTAACAGTATTTAAAGACCTACTTTGAGCTTTTCTCATGAACCACACCGACAGGTTTCAAAAACTCCACATTCCTTCACCTAACTCACCTGCAGGACCTGATCCAGTAGGTGTGTTCAAAAAAATACTTAAACACCCCAGAGCTATAGGAAATCATTGTGTCCCCACCTTGCGCTATCAAGAAGCCAGTGGCTGGAGCACTCACCTGGTATGTGGAAGATTCAGTTTTTAGTCCCCACTCCACTGGATATATGCTGGTAATCATGTACACAAAGATGGATATGTTCAGTAGGAGGACTTAACAAAGATGTTGACACCTTTAATTAGGTGGTTAGAGACCCCCCCTTTGAGAGCTGGAAAACTGATTTAAATCAGGTAGACAAGCTACATTTGTTAAGGTTCAATTAATATGGAATTATTATAAACAAAACAGAAAACTTTGAAGAGAGACACTCTTATCCCTTATTGTTTGATGACTTGATGTAGATATAGAGCAGTCTCCTGAGAAGTAGGACACCTAGGTTGAAATCTCTACCCTAAATCCAAATGAAAGAAGGCATTAGCTTGAGCCTTATGTATGGCAAGGTGAGTGTACTAAGCACTGAGCTTTAGGGGTAACTGGATAACTGTGAACTGAAAATACAGGGACTTGATCGCAAAAAGGAGAGTTAAGCTCTCAAGAACAAAATGGAGTCCTACATTAAAACAGTAACTGAGCTAATGGACTATCAATGTGCTTGACTCAAAAGCCAAATGAATACAACACAGGTTCCTGTTGATTTTGACAAAATTTAACTCAAGCCCTATTGCTTTAAACCAGTTCCCCCATCATTTACCTAGAGAATAGTTTGAAGAGCAGCTGAAAAGACTCCATAACTGACAGGTGATTGATCAAAGGCAACCTATTATCCCCCCCTCATCCAGAACAATCCCTAGAGTGCCCTAGCAACCAGGCCTAGTCACCATTTGCTATCCCTATCCCTATATGAATGATACTATTTCTAGTTTACCTAAGGTTATTACTGTGTCTATTTAAGTTCTAAAGAATCCTTAAGGATCCTTATCCAGCTATTCTTGATTATTAGCGGCAACTGACACTAGAGCTTGATTAATACATTCTCAGATTAATCAGAAAAGCTTTTAAAAAGCCTACAGAATTTAACCTTTTTGCAACCACAGAGTACATTGTGAGGCCCACAGCTGTCTGAGGGTTGAAGGTAATCAATAATCCATAAAGATAATTGTTCCCACATGATTGCCAAACAACCTCAACTTGAGTGCATAAGGGTAACAGAGTAATTGATGTTGGGTTTCCATGCTAAATGCAATTTCCCTAGAACAAGCAAACTCATCTTTTCTGTTCTACTGTAAATATAGATTAAAATTTTTCTCTAGGGGAAGAGTCTTTATGTTCTCTTTTTAGTTAAAAACCTAGATATCTAAGTATAGTCTAATTGTATGAGATACAATAACAGTAAAATATGACATTCCAGATTTCCATAACACCTCCCATATCAAAGTATCTTGCAAATGATTATGCATTCAGTGCTATTCTTTGGAGATAGGTAATTATTACTACCCTATTTTGCAGATGAGGAAATTGGTATTGCCAGTCCCTAGCATTCAAATAATCATGAGTCAGGCCTCCCAGAAATAGAAGGCTATTTTAGAAATACTGAGATTTAAAAAATAAATAAATATGGAAGTTTTTTATTTGTTCCCATTGTTTCAGATTTTATGGTTCACTGGGGTCTTAAGTTCAAGCAAATCCAGCTCCAGGTCTTACCTCTTTCTGACAGGCTCTCAGTAGTCTTACAAGGTACAGCCTTACCAGGACGGTTGCTACAAGTGCCCTTCTTCCCATTACTCCTGGCTGTGGGGTGGGGAGTAAAGTGTACTGGGACAAGTAATGAAACTATTTTTCCCTTGAAGGGGACCTAAAAGATGATGGAAGTTTTTCAGAAGAGCAACGACATTGAAATGACTTGACAACAATTACTGTTTATGAAGATAATGATAACTGCATGTAAGCAGAGAAAAGGTTATTAGCCCAGGATACAGCTGTTAATAAATGAGCAGGAAGTGCTCACAGATTAATTAATGATTTCAGAACAGCTCAAATAAGCATTTTAGTTTAGATTTATAAAGAACAAAAATAATCAAAAGAAGTAGGCAAACTGCTGAAAGAAAGTTTCAAAGAAACACTTTTGATCCTTTCTTACTGCTTGTCCCACACTTTCACTCAGCTGCATTTTGTGATATTGCAAAAAATTAATATTTTCCCTAATTCACCATTGTTACCAGCACAGAAAAAGGTTTCCAGATACCTTGGGAACAAGCATGGCCCCACTGAAGTTCATAAAAGGTTTTCACCTCTGCCTTCTCCCACCCCATCCTCCCCTCCCCCAAGGTCCTGTTTGTGGGGGTGCAGATTGCATTGGGTCTCCCACATAACATTTTTGTGTACATCAATGGTCTTACAATGCTATCAATCAGACTTGGCACATGCCTTCCACCACTGGACTCTGCTGTTCCCACAATACAGATTAAATTTCCTAGTATCCCCCTTTCCAATCACAGCCAAGGTATGTGACTAGCTAAGCCAGCACCCACATCAGATAGCTCCATGGTTGCCATGAGCCCATGAGATCCTAATCTGATTTGTTGCGTTTATGCATCATAATTTTGACTGTAGGCTGTCCAGAACATGGTCCGTGTCATTTTGTTTTCTCCAGGATATGATTTGCACACTCGAGGTGTTGTATATTCATTAATAAAAGGTGACAGAGATTTTGTATATTTGTAGCTGTCTTATCTGTTACAAAATAAAACAAAAAGCTGCTTTGGCACATTTTAGAAGCCATTGCAAGAACCTTGAAATTCTGTAGCCATGTATCTTTGAATTATATTGCCTTCCACATGGAGCAAAAATTTTTGACTCAGTAATTATAGAAAGAATTCCACAAAAGCTGGTGGAAGGTTTGAACTAATTAGGGCCAAAAATATGAGTTGCAATATTTCCCAATGCTGTCACCTTTCTGCTTTTCAGCACATAAGCCTATTTAATTGCATGTCAAATACTAAGAAAACCTCCTGACTATTATGGAACATCCACTGTAAACCTCCCTGATAATTTGATCATGGATCTTTTTTACAATATACTATGGGAAGCTAGTCTGATGCACATTTCCCTTGACTACCTGAAACAAAACGGAACCTTTCTCCTCCACCACTAAAAATGTCACATGTTGCTTAGGGAAAAATTAAATCTCATTGCAATATCATTAGGTGCACAGAGGTGAAAGTCTCATAACTTAATTAAACAGCATCCTGAAAACAAGAAAGATCTCTTTGGGGTACTGTTGGAAGTCCCATACTTTGACAAGTTGTGTACACTAAGGAGGCAATGCAATTCATTGACACATTATGGACCAAACCTCATTCAGTTTATCATAGACAGGTCTATTGATATCTAAAAAGCTCCTTTAGATTTTGTTGCTGTAGGGAAGTAAGAACTAGTATTTGTGCATGACATTTTTTATGTTGGGAAATATAGGAAGCTGCTTTGTGTGTAAAACGGGTGTTTCTGACATCTTTGCTATGATCTATATTCTTTAGGCAAAAAGATATGCATTTCCTTTAGATATAATCAAATCAGTAGGGCTGTATTATGTGCACTCATAGAAAGAAAGTACTAGGTACTACTAAACAGCTCTTCAATCCAGTAGAGAAAATATTAACATAAATCAGTTCCAGGAAGTTGAAGCCAAACTAATTCACATTACAAATTAGGTGAATATATTTAAGACTGCTTTTAAGTCCCCAGTCAAGTAATTAATTGTGCTTCACAAACTACAAATCAGTCTTGTCGTGACTTTTCTTCTGTTTTTCTTCCTCCGCATTACACCTCTGCTTTTTTTGCACCTTCCACCCACTGGCCTGATACAGGGCTGCAACAGGGTCCTCATTTCCCTGCTTTCTAGACTGACCAGTGAAGAGATGGAGATGGAGAGTGGAGAGGGGAAGGAGGAGAGGAACTGTTCCCTTTGTCACAGGCTGGGAGTTGGGAGAAGGGAACTGGACTACTCTAAGCTGCTGGGCTTTTTCTGCTCCCTCCTCTTCTTTCCTGATGTCAGGTTGCTAAGGAGTGGAGGCAATAACTCTACCTGCTTCCTGATTGGCTGTTCTTCTCCCAGGAGGCAGGAAAAGGGGAATAGCAGCGGGGTGGGGGGGGACAGGAATTTTCCTCAGGTGGTACTCAAACTACTTTTCAGCAACTTGGCTTACTTTTCAGAAATGTTATTCCCCAAATCTGTGACAAGAAACTCTTTAAGCACTACCCATTTCTAAACAGGGAACTGATAGATTGTCTAGCTCTTAATATCTTCAAAACAAGGCTGGATGCCTTTCTGGACACCATGCTTTGTTAGATTCACAGAAGAATGCTGATTCACAGAGTGATTGCTTATTGTTGATTGTTGAGGGATTGCTGACTGCTTAGTGAGTGATTGCTGCCTGACAGAAGCCCTAACAAAGGGTTGAGTCAGCCCAGGCCCAGAAGGGTAAAGGAGACTCGCCAGGTGACCAGGGAGCCTGTGAACAGAGACTGCAAACAGGGGAAGCAGTTTGCAGGCAGTTCGCAGGCCAGTTGGTGGGTAGTAGCACAGCCTATTACCATACAGTGGTGTGGACATGTCCTACCCTGCAGATTCCCACCTTGGCCCCAGCCAAGGTCCCTTGCACCACTGAGGCCTCCACCCAGATGAAAACCCTGGCTCTGGGCTGCAGGGGCTGCCTGGCACAGCTGCCAGCAACTGGGAATGGGAACAAGATCACTCTCATTTGCAGTGTATGCTCCTTAGTGAGGTCCCTGGAGTCCCAGGTGACTGAGCTCCAGACCCAGATAGGCAGACTTCATGCCATCAGGACTCATGAGCAGGAAATTGATGACTACTACAGTCAGGCTCTTCTAAATAACAAAGAGAGAAGAGTACAGATGCCCAACTGTGTGAAGATGGACAACAGGAAGATCAACCGGGAGCTGCACCCAGGGGGTGCTTGGAAGATGGTCATCTCAAGTCCCAGGACACACAGTACTAGGGTCACTCCTCCCTTGGAGCTGAGCAACAGGTATGCACCACTCACACCACCAGCAGAGGCATCAGCAGAAGCAATGGCTCTGGATGAGGGGAAGCAGCTAGCTGCCACCTCCAAGAAGAGACACAGGGTGGTATTGGTGGGCAACTTCATCCTGCGAGGGACAGAGGGAGCAATCTGCTGCCTTGACCCACTGGCCCATGAGGTCTGCTGCCTTCCAGGAGCCTGTATCCAGGACATGGCAGAGAGGATTCCTAAACTCGTCCAGCCCTCCGACCACTATCCCATGTTCCTCATTCATGTAGGCATGAATGACACGGCTCAAAACAATCCTGGCCGGGTCATGAGTGACTACAAGTCTGGGGGCTGGGCTCAGAGGGTTTTGGACACAAGTAGTTTTCTCCTCAGTCCTTCCAGTTACAGGTCACAGGCACAGAAAGGAAAGACGTATTGAAAAAGTCAGCAAAAGATTGAAGCATCATGCAGGCTTCAGCTTCTTTGATCACGAGGGATCATGGTTTTCCCTGATAAAAAAATCACAAATTCTCTGATAAAAAAACCTAAAATGTGTGATAAAAATTAAAGGCCCCCTACAGGCCCCTGCAGCCCTACTAGTGCCCCTCACTCTTCCCCACAGCCTCCCCAGTCCTGCTCATGCCCCTTACTCCCCCCACAACAGCCCCTCAGCCCCATACACACAGGCATAGGCACAGACACACAAACAAACACACACAGACATACACACACACCCCAGCAGGTGGGTGTGTGTGAGGAGATGGAGGGAAAAGAAGGGGTTGGGAGCAGACTGAGAATGGGGGAGGAGTGCATTTCTGCGCCTGCTTCCAGGGGCAGGGGGTGAGGGCAGTAGTGCCTCTCTGTGGGCCACACACACACACCACCCAGCCAGGGAGGGGGGAAGCTCACACACGGCGGCCACCACCATATCATCACTGTTGGGAGGGAAGCTGGCTAGGGCCTGACGGAGCAAGGATGTGTTGGGGGAAGACATAGAGTGCCTGCCAGCCAGTGGGCACTCCTGGTAGGGTTTTCCCCAACACCTTCCTTTCCCTCAGCCTGGGCAGGCGAACAGGCTCGGTGAGGGGGAGGACAGAGTGCAACCTGGGGCGTGGCAGCAGAGGGGCAAGGGGCACTACCAGCCCCATGCGACACACTGCGATACTCCCCCCATCCCCCCACCTCAGCTCACTCTGTTCCTACTCCCAGGAGCAGGACTGGCAGGGTGAAGGCAGCGGTACCACCCTCACCCCACCCCATGTCCTGTGCGGTCGCCGGCTGCAAGCAAGCAGCATGAGGTGCAGTTGCAGCAATGCAGTGGTGGTGGCAGCTGCCACATGCAAGCTTTCCCTCCCCCCTGGCCAGGCAGCATGTGTGGCCTGCAGAGGGGCACTGCTGCCCTCGCCACCCCCCCGCTCCTGGGTGCAGGCACAGAATGAGCTAAGGTGGGGGGCTGGCAGTGCCCCCTCATCCCTCCTCCACCACACCCCAGGGTGCACTGTTCTCCCCATTCTCCCCACCTGCCCACCCACCTGCCAAGGCAGAACGGGGGGAAAATGTTGGGGAAAGCCCCACCAGGAGTTACCACCAGCTGGCAGGCACTCTATGTGTTCCCCCAACATATCCTCACTCCAGCCAGCAATCCTGCCTCACAACCCTCAAACCCAACTCCAGGAATGAAGAAGCCTCTGGTAAGTGAGAGCGTCGGCTCCCACCCTTTCCCACTCTCTCTCCCACTCCAGACAGGGCTGGGGCTTTCCTGCCCCTTTTGCAAACAGCTGTTGCAGGTTAGAACTTAGCTGGACTGTAGAGCTCTTTGCAAAAAGAGGAAATCCATGGGTTTCCCTGCTAAAACAGAAAATCTGCATTTTCTCTGATTAAACCAGAAAATCCAGGGTCTTCTCCCTTTTCCATGGGAAATGGAAAACCTGGATCCCTGTTGATCACTGTCCATACTTCAGAGAGTGAGGCGGTGGTTTGTTGAGAAGGGACGGCCTCCATCTCACTCCAATGGGGAAGAAGCTCTTCTTGGTGAGAATGGCAGGCCTGCTTGACAAGGCTTTAAAAGAAGATTGCCGAGGGACAGGCAGACAATCACTAGTGCTAGCGCTGGAAGTGACAACCACAGAATCAGCAGGTCAGGTAACACAAAGGAACACACTCTTATCCCGGCTGTAGGATGGGGCTCTTCTAAAAGGACAGGGAAGCCCAGGGCTTCTGATGGCAGGCTTAGCTGCCTATACACAAATGCCAGGAGCATGGGGAAACAACAGGAGGAACTGGCCCTTCTGCTAAGCAAAAATGAATACAATTTCATAGGGATAACAGAGACCTGGTGGGACTCCACCTATGACTGGACCATAGGTATCGATGGCGATACCTTTTACAGGATGGATTGTGTTAAAAGGAAGGGTAGAGTTGTAGCTCTCGATGTGAAGGAGCAGTACACTTCCCTACAAGCAGAGATTGGCACTCTAGGAGGGCGACTTGAGACCCTCTGGGTTAGAACATGGAGAGAACATGGTGAGGGGGATATAACTGTAGGACTCTATTACAGACCTCCTAACCAGGAGGAAGAGCTTGACCACAAACTCGCTAGGGAACTGGCAGAAGTTGCCCGCTCTTGGTGCATGGTCATCATGAGCAACTTCAGCTACCCTCACCTCTCATGCGAAGAGCTTTCAGCTAAATCTGATTGGTCATGAAGCTTCCTCACTTGCATTGATGAACTCTATTTGACTCAAGTGTATGGGCTAACAAGAGGTATGGCACTGCTGTATCAGGTACTGGCTAAAGAGGATGATCTAGTCAGCAACCTGAGGATCAAAGGGAAGCTTGGTGACAGTCATCATGAGTTGATCACTTTCTCTGTTCATCGCAAAGCTGGAAAATCAGTCAGCAATGCAGAAATCCTCAACTTCAGCTCCTGACTCTGAATCCTGACCTTGGCTTTTGGCTTTGGTTCCCTAAGCCCAACCTTGGCTACTGATTTTGGCTAACAGTCCCAGCTCTGGTCCTGGCTCCAGTTTCTCAGCCTTCGGTCTTGAACCTGGCTTCTGGACCGTGCCACCAACAGCAGGCGACCTACCAGGACTGCCGCACCCCGGTCCTGTACAAACTTCCAGCTTACCTAAAATTATCTCAGCGTAAAAAAACCCAACACATTGCCTCTTGAATTCTTTCATTCTCTTGGGGATAAATATTGTCTGCTTCAAATCTCCAGTGTTTAACCTGTTGTTCTGAAATACTGTCAAAAAGCAACATTCCTATATGTCTCATTATTAGTGAATACAGAAAAAAAAGTGTTCCATATTTGCAAAAAGCTAACCATTGATACCTGACTATTTTTCATTTGCCTCTTGGTAGAAAAGGTCAAATAGATATTTTTTCTTGAAAATTAAAATAAAAAGATCTCTTTATTTTGTGCCAGGCCAGACTTTACCATATTCAGTGTATTTGCTGACATATATGACAAAGTGCACCCTGGAGAAAATTGCAGAACTTTCAGTTGCTGAAGAAAAAGCATGAGTGCAGTATACAGCTGTGTACTGAAATGATTTTTAAATAAGCAACAAAGTGCACAAGGGGCACTTGTGAGTATAAAGTTCACCCCTTCATACTGTATTTTTAAAGATAAAAAGCTAATTAGTGGAACTCAACATGCAGGTGCCTGGAACACAGCTAGCAATTCCCAGAGGAAAGGAATTAGATCATAAAGTATATCTATCAGAGATGAACTGGGACCAAAATATATATTCCACAAGAAATTCTAATATTTCTTTTAATTCTTTTTCAAAATAAAAACATGAAATTCCAAACTTTCCCATTTAAGAAAAATTCTGAAAATTTCAATCTGAGACAAAATGTTTGCTTTTGAAAGTGCCAAAATGGTTTCTTTCATTAGGGTTGCTATGTGTCAGTCTGTTTCCATGTTTATACTATAATAAGGCATTAAATGTGGTATATCCATTATTTTAATACAGAAGAGTTTAAATTGTAACACATACATATTTAACAGAAAATCAAAATAGCACTGTTAATACAATTTACACAAAATTTCTCCCCACCAAAATATTTAATCAAAATAATTTTTTTCTTGTGGAGCATTTAAATTTCAACACAACTGCAAGTTTCCATGGAAAACTGTTCCATCTAATACCTATCTACTTAAATATCTGTCATCAGCATCATACCTGAGCACCTTACAAATATTAACATAATCTACTTTCAGAGCATTTGTGAGAGATTAGCTCCATACTACAGGGGGAATGGGGGGACTAAAAAAACCCAGAAAATTAATTACTTGCCCAAGCTTATGCAAGAAACACAAGAAGGTATTAATGACAGTTATTCCGAATTCCAGGTCCAAGCTACTTTTTACCAGACTATTTTACTTACCAATAATACACACTTTTCTTCCTTATTTTCATACTTGTAGTTTCTACCATGTCTCCCCCAGGCTCAAGTAATTTAGAAAAGAAGAGGGGTGGATAAGGATGGAGAATGATTGTGTCAGCTACTCAAAGAGAAAGATCATTTTAATGCACAAATTAAAGCCAAAAATATTTGCCAGGTAAACCCTGGGCAATTAATGTGGTATATATGAAAGGGCTGATTTTTAACAATTCTATCAAGTTCATTGGGAGCTACAACTACTCAGTAAATCCAAATATCAGATCCTAAGGGTGTTTCTACGCTCTGATGAATAATCTACAGATGCCCAGCAGGGAGTGGGCCAGGAAAGAATATCGTTTCTGATTTAGAATGCAGATAAACCCTAAAAAGCACTTAATCAAACCCAGAGTCACAAATTAACCTTTAGGAAAGGAATAACTTTTATTGTTCTGAACAAAAGCCTTCCGTGCAACCAGGCAGGAAAGTCTGAAACTCCATCTTTGACTAAGATAGTGACCTTTGGATTCTAATTACTTGAGAAGAGTTTAATATGACGTGTGGCATTTTTTAACCTTTAAGGGTTTAGAATAATAAAATTCCAGCATATGTTAAAGATGCAGGGTTTTACAGGTTAAAAGGCTTTGCTAGAAATAATATTTCCCAGACAGAGTGTTTTGTGAATGCCACAAGATGGAATAAGGAATTACTTTATAATAATTCAACCACACCATTTTTTACCTCTGGGTTATGCAATTTATTTTTAAGATGGGAATTTATGATTACCATGGCATTGTTCACACTTTTATACTTAAGGTTGTTTCAGTATTTTTATTATAAAACCTGTTTTCCAAGGCTGTATTATTTTATTTGGCTGCCGAAAAACTAGGCATGTAAAGTCCTAGCTGGGAGAACCTGTATCAATTTTAACATACCATGCAGTGGCTAACCAGGTTAAGACTGCCTCGCGCGCATATAAATCTCAAAGAACAGAATGGGGACTTCCCTTTGGGCCTGTCAGTACTGCTCCTTAATAAGACACAGGAGCAATCCCAGGGGATCTATGCCCCCACAGACTATGAAGCTGATCTGAAGTGTTGTTTTAATGAGACAGGTCTTGTATGACACTTGAGCAGTCTGGAATTCTGTGGAATTTAAAGACCAAACTTTATGCCCAAATCAAGAGACTTCTATCACATATGTGTTTTCCACAGTAGCAAAAATTTAAAAATGTGTGAAAGTTCATCATCTCAACAGGATTTGCTGTTAGTTACAAAATGTTGGAATCCTTGGCTTTTCAAAATGTCATAGTTCTTAAAGGATGCTATTAATTTATTCTTTACATCAAAACTTAAAGAGCTTCTACTTCTCTGCCAATAACACATACACTGGAAACGACCGGGGGGGGACTCTTCTTGAAAAGGCTTCTAATTATGTAGACATACATTTTCTTGCACTGTCATTTGTTATGTTTCCTATCTGACTGGCAGTCCCTTCCTGTACATTGATGACATGTACCTCTGAGAGAGAAGGCATGATCCTTACAGCACTTTAAATGATGTTATTAACAAATATAGCCATCAGACACAACATGCTATGTGTCTTACTGATCCATTGACTATATCCCTCAGGGGAAGTGCTAGGCTTCGGGCCCAACTTCATCATAAAAGTCCTAGAGTGAATGAACTAAGAGAAATATGAATCAGGAGCTGTGTCCTGTGTGAAATCTGTGCTTACACAGTTGCACTCTATCAATTTTTGCTCTTGCAATTTGCAGAACACAGAGCATTGCTCAGTTTCACCATTGCTTTCTTCCTTCTCCTGGGGCAGCCCTAAGAATACCTGGCAAAAATGTTAAATGAGTCTGACTCCACTGATGCTGATGCTATCTAGGAAGACAGTCTAAAACATACAATAAAGCAGTTTCAGCAACACACAGGAAACAGGGGAAAGGTTGGAGTCAGGTCATTATCTCTAAACTAAATGTTGTTTTAAGCCAGCGTTCTAACTTATAGCCATCTATGTTTAATTAGAGAAATACTCAAATAAATACTGTACCTTATATTAGCTCTAGGATATTCTGCACAGGCAGAAGCTTAGAAATGAAATGGTTGCATGCAATTAGTATGATTTGTTCTGACCTACCTGGTCCAGTCAGTCAAATTGTCCCCAAGCTGTCAAGGAACAGAGGAAAGCAGAAGAACCAAATGATCAACAGGATTTAATAAGCATTAAAATTCTCCTGGCAAAAATATAAGTGGGTGGATCATACTAATACCTGTGTGCATCTTCATAGAGAGACAAAGTACTGGATTTCACTGCAATGTCTTCTTTTACCACTGGCCTAGGAAGTAGTAGTGGGAGAGATTTCAAGGTCATTTTTACTTCTGCATATGGTCACTAGATAATACGGCATTTCCCAAAATGCTGGTTATGCCTCCCAGAAAACAGAGAAATGCAAAGCCAAAGCTAGAAGATACAGATGTATACATCTTCTAAAATGGGTGGTTTCAGGTTTGTAGCAACACAGGGCAGAGTTTCTAGGGTAGCGGATAAAACTGGTTTTTTTTTTGTCTTGATTCTGTGTTTCTCCCTTCTGTGAGTTTCTCCCTTCCACATATCCCCACCACTAAAAATGGACAAAACTTCTGTAAATATCGCAACTACTGCAGTAACAAGTATACATAAAATCAAGTGTGTACTGCCTATGACATGCAGAAAATAACAAAGGATGACATACACATCAAAAATGATAAGATTACAGATGAAACTCATAAATGTGTATTGGATTTCACATTTTCTCCCACTGTCTCCACTAGATCCTTCATGAAATGCTGGTTCCATTGAAATCAACTGCAAAATTACCATTGATCACAGTTTAAAGGCCAGGATTTCATTCCAAATGCTAATGCTAATAGTAAGTTTAGTGTATATCAATAAGTTCAGACTGGAGTTATGTTGTCTTGGAATTCTAATGGATAAATACATCCTGGTCAATTGCTAACTTCTTATTAAAGATGCAACTATGTATCCAATATAATTATTACTGCTTTATGAGCCATTCAGGATGCTTGCTTACTAAGTCTAGGTTTATGTAGTCTTTCGTTGTTTCCTAACAGTTTGCTATATGAAATTACTTTGGATCTGGGTCCTTCGTTAGACATTCCTGGAACACTGATCACATGTTATGATAAAATAACAATAATAACAACAATAATTATTATTATTAATGTTATTTTTATTATATGCTAAGTCAATAAGTAAGCAGAAGATTGAGTGCAAGTTAAGTTAGACATTACTATGATTTTAAAGTCTAAATTAATTGTACATAAAATTTGTATGTAGTAGTGGCACAGGTCATATCAACATATGGTCTATATATTTAAGCTGCATATACAAGCCCTGCCATCTTTTCTGTCCAAAATCCATATGCCTACCCTTGTGTTGAGAAAATCTTGAATGGATAACTGAGTACATTCAGATGGCCCAGGGAGCACTAATTTATTAGGCAACAATACGGCACCCAACACCCACACTTTCAGAAACTCTAATTACTTGACTAACCACATATTTGCAAAAAATACTGTTATTGGTTTTATAATATTGAAACAGTAATACATCAATGATAGAACAGATATGAAACAAAAGGAATGTAGATTAAGGATGAATAAAGAAAAGATGAAAAATCATATCGGGCTCAAATAAGAAGAGAAAAAATCAGTGGAAAAAACCAAGTGTAACTGTTAAAGAGGCAGTCTGCTCCTGGAACTAGCTGCTGTATACTCTTGAGGGCCAGGAAGATAAGATGAAAGAAAGAATTCAGGCTATGTGGAAAAAGCTTTGAATAACTGAATAGTATCATGAAAAACAAGTATTCTCACAGCTTGAAAAAAAGAAAATTTAACATTTTTACACTGCCAGTGATAACATGCAGTGTAGAAATAGGGGCAGTTACTAATGGCAATGCTGATTTGCATTTATCTCCAATAATATTATTCTAATACAAGGTAAAAATCAAGAAAATATTTATGTTTAGTATTGCACAGAGATAAGAAAACAAGCCTGCATTCTAAAAGGTGAAGAAATAACTAGATTTTTTATTACTATTATCTGTATTCTGAAAGCAGCAAAACAAGCTTCAGTTAGGGTAGTCAGCATAAGAAAGTCTCCACTGCAAAGAAGTCTACAGTCCTAACTGACAGGATATGAGAAAGGTAGGAAGAAGAACAAAATGACTCGACTAAAATCAATATAATAAGTAACAGTAGAAGGGCTTGAACACAAGTCTCTTGAATGCTAGTCTGCAGCCTTATCTACAGAATGACAAATTCCTTTCTGGCTGAAATTTACTTGATTTCAAGCAAAGAAGTTTGAGCAAAAATGCCTCATTCATACAAATGTGCAGTATAACAACTTGAGTTGTTAAAATGCAGTCCATGGGTATGTGCTGCATTTTTCTGAAGCTACATGATATTGTTGGTTGCATCGTGAGGCCTATAAGCATGTGCTTATGACCCATCTTACTATGCAAACCACTTAAACCAGGCTGAATGAATGATTTTAACTGGTTAAACTTAGGCATGCATGAACAGAAATGCATTGCTGAATCTGTGCATATGGTTCTGATTTTGCATTTCAGCACACATGTACAACAGACTGCTTACATGAGCAAGATAATACGCATGCTTAAGTGTATGCAGGATCAGGGTTTAAAAATGGGTAAATCTGAGTTTTGTTGACTTTTAGTTCATTCCTGAGCCCTTAAACATTTTGCCTTAGCACTCTTGCAATAATAATTTAACTGTAAGCTAATTCATTTTTATTTGTGCATTTGTTATTGCTCAGATTCCTTTCTTCTGTCTCTCTTGTTCATCAGTCTAATAACATGTGACAAAATCTCCCTGTATGTTCTCTCTCAAAATAGAGTGCTCCCTGTTCTGAAAATTGGGCCCATCACAACATTTTGTACACAAAAAAATCACTGGTTCATTTCACCAATCCTTTTCATTAGTACTTCAAAACAACCCAGATGGAGGCTATTACATCAGCATACTGCTATTAGAAATAATCTAACTTTACCTGACTCTAAGATGACTCTGAATTTAAGATGATCCCTAATAATTAGATTCTATACATGGAAAAATTGTAATATTGTTATAATTTTCCATTTATAGAATCTATTTATTGGAGGGCTGTCTTTAATTCATCTCTTTCACAGAGGGCGCTCAGTGGAGGACAGACAGTGTGGAGAGGTCAAGCAGCTTGTCCCCTGTTTGTGCCTGCCCCCTGCCACCTCTACCCCATGCCTGCCCCTGCATGCTCAGTGCACAAGGCTGCAGCATGCATGGAGCCTGCCAGCATGGAGCAAACGTAAGGGGTTGGAGAGAGGCAGGCAGGAGAACAGGGGATGCATGTGGGGGTGGAGGAGAGATGGGAGAAGACACTATAGAGGGAAGGTGGTGAGTTGCAGGGGTGGCAGTGGGGGTAAAAGACAAGCAGCAGCTGTAGCTATGGCTCTGACCATGGGGAAGGTCTAGAGCCCAAGCCACAACAGCCACCTGTCATCCCACGGCCATTGTACTCTATTATAAGATGGAGACTCCCCCTCACCCAAAGTTAAATGGGGGGCCTTGTCTTAGACTTGAGTAAATGCGACAGAAAATTCATGAATTAACAAAAACAGTTGATTTAAATCTACTTTACCAATGACACTTTGCATGTGAAAAATAAGCTGTAAAAGTGTATTTCCTATAGATATGATTCTCAAGGGTGTGGTCTCTTTCATGTTCAGAACAAGATTCCATACTAACTTCCATTTTTAATATCTACTTTGTGAAACATTGTCACCTTTCCATGAAAAATATTAAGATTTTTGCCCCCATTTGGGACAAAAATGTTGAAATATCAAAACTTCCTATAGCAGTGGTGTCAAAGATCCAGCTGCAGACTGGATCTAGCTTATGAAGCCATATTATCTAGCCCCTGCTGTTGCCCATGGGTCTTGGAGTGACACACAGGCAGCATACAGGGTGCGCTGGATGACCCCAAATGATGCCTGCAGAGCAGTGGAGCAGCTGGCACATGTGGTACAATCCCAGAATGGCTATGTGCAACTCTGGGGCCATGCAGTACAGCCCTGCAACAGGGGATCCATGGCCATATAGCAATGATATCTTTTCTTGCATTTGGTTTTATATGAAAAACCTAGCTTCCCAGGCTGGGAGTAAACACAGAATATATTTTTACAAAAGGAGAATTCTATTTCAGTACGTTACAAAAAGATCATCTGAATGTCTATACTGAAGTAAATATAAATATCACAATTAACCATAAACATATTATATAGATTTGAGTACATTACCAACATTTATTTAATATGATTAGCTGTTATTTGGTAGCCTAATTTTTGTTCAGCTCACATTTTCAGATTCCTAAAAAAAAAAGTTTTGTCATGTAACCCTTTTGCCACACAGTATGTGACACTAAAAAGGGTTGGGTTCCTGCAAGCAAACTCAGATTATACCAGCCCTTCCCCAGAAAAGAAAATTACACCATATGGTCACTTATGATGAGCAAAATTTCCCCATCTGCAAGCAATGAGTCCCAGGGGATAAGCAAACAGAACTTTATTAAGGAGAAAAGCAAAACTTGGTGTGGCAGAGCACCTCTGCAGCAGCATGGGGAACAGCAGGAACCGCCCTGGCCCCCCACCCCCCAATAACAGCCACGTTAAGGAGAAAGGTGCATGGCAGTGCATCATTGGTGCCACTTAGAAGGCTGCATGGACCTCTTTCAAAAGGGCTGCCACTTCCAAGTGTTACCTGTGAACAAGCTGAGAATGATACAATATAGCAAAACCTCTCCACCTTCAATACTTTATCCAGGCACTAAAACCTTTTGGAAATGAACCTGTTTTCTTTTTTATTGTGTATATCTCTAAGCCTGCTGATCGATAGTGTCTAATAAACTAATAATCATTTAAAACTTGACCCAGCATGGTTGACAAGAAATTGGTTTGGATTCAATCTCTGAGTTTCTCCTGCATGGCCCTGGGCACACAGTGAACAAGCTGAGCTTCCTGTTCTTGCAGTTCAATGGGACTAATTTATTTCAACAAATTCCATAAAGCACCTTGGTGTTCTTGACCTCAAGCTTTATTTTACTCAATACATCTCGTCTGATACTTAGATTTTTATCACCTTAGAAGCAGTGCCAGAATTAGGTGCTCTGGGCATTTATACACATACATTTTTGTGCCTAGACACACCAGAGATCCACATCCAAGCTGATGGGCACGGTGCTGCATTGCTTGCAGTTGTAAAAGTGGCAAAATGCCCATCAGTGCAGAGAAAATGGCAGTGGAGTGCTTTTGAATTAAAACACCTTCTATGTGTTTTAGTTCAAAAGTGGACTGCTGCCATTTTCTGTGCACGGAAGCACATTTTGCCTCTTATACAACAAGTGATGCAGCACTGGGTGCTTTTCTAAGTGCTCAGCATTGCAGTGCTTACATATGTAAAAATGCCCTCTATTACCCAAGCCAATGCTGCAAAACACATTCATGTATTGATGACTACCAGGTTCTTCTAGCTATTTGATTTGTGCTTTGAGAATGATGATGACCTGGTTGAACTGAGAGTGTATGTTTGTGTGAGAGATGGTATTAGTGTACTAGTCTTGGTGAGAAATGTGATGTTAGTGGGCTAATGCCTGAAGAATGGTCCTGTGCAGGATACAAATGTTGCCTTAATTTATTTGCTGCCGGGTTGTGATAGAATTCATTTAAGCATCCTTAACTTGCTATTAACATAACTTTTGAGTGGGTGTTTTTGTTATGTATTCTTGGTTAATATTTGTACAGTGCTGACAGTATGCTAAGTACATTATAGTGAAAGATAAAGGCAAAATCCATGCCCTTAAGAGTTTGCAAACACAGGGACCAATGAAGTTGTAGTGAGGTTCTAACTATGCACAGCAGTCTTCTGGTATATTATAAATTGCAGAAATGTGCCATAAATAAGCAGTAATAGACAAGAGATAGGGATATGCAGAACTGTATGATGTGTAAGGCAACTGAATGTTGATGGTTGTGAAGATTTTCGTGTCAGCACTCTGATTTTTGTATTGATTTTTCTATTATTATTTAGTGCGTGCATGTGCGTGTGTGTGCGTGTATGTTTGCATGCAGTGTGAAATTCTTCCTGAACAAAACTTCTGTTATATTAAAGGTAGGAACAGGGAAAGGTAAGCCTGTTTGTCAGGATTTAAATAAAGGAAGAATGCTAACACTCACACTTCATTCTTGGATAAAGAGCCTAAGCCTATTACTAGCCCCTTAGAAGTCTGTAAAGGATTTGAAATCCTTTACAAACATTTATATAAATCTAAGGCTAATGCTAACATGGAGCTCTGGGAGACTCTCCCAGTTCTTAATTTTTCAGAACTTTTCACTTCTTTTCTCTTCACTAAGAGTCCTCAGGAAAAGAATTCATTTCAATCATTTTATCTGTGTTCAAATATGTATTCTGGCATGTATTTCCCTTTAGAAATCTTGTAATGTTTCCATTATTTCTTCTACCTGTTGCTGTAACAGCAACATAAGATGCATTCAGGTGGAAACCTCTTGAGAGATGTGAATAAGCCAAGGCTAAAATAAGTTAAAACTAGACTCTAATGTAAACAGGATCTGGCAGAGAATCTGTTCCATAATCTCTTACATGTATTGACACAGTGATTGACAACCTTTTTTAGGCTGCAGGCCAGAGTGATTCAATTGGGGTCAAAAGTGGGTGATAGGTGGGCACTAGGACCCAGCCACTACTGCCACTTTGTCATGCAGCAGTACTGGGAGAGCACCTGCAGCCAGTGCTTCTCTCTGCAATGAGATGAGAAAGTTACTGCTGCCAAAGCCCCATATCCATGAGCTAGATCAAATGGTTCCATGGGCCAGGAGCAGTCAATGGGCTGTAGGCCCTTTCTTAAGACACAGGTAGATTTTGACAGATGGATTCGCAACTCCCTTCTTTGATGTCACATCCACTTATACAAAGTCCAATTTGAGGTCTCTGCTAAAATTAGACCCAGTTTAACCAGACAGCATACATACAAAAAAACAAAAACTTCCAAAAACAAACAAAAAATAGTGGGGCAGCCTTTGCTACCCCTTTATCACAATAACTTTATTTTCCTTATTATCAAAGCAAGTCCATAAATGGAATTCCTGCCATAGCACTATCATGTATTGCCACCTTGCCTCAATATAAATGAATAGGCTCTTGAGAACTCAGAATGGTTTGCTCAATAAGAATGGACATAATCATGAGCTTATGAGTCTCAGACTGCAAGTCTTTGGGGTAATGATGCATGTTCTTATAGCTTCATATAAATGCATCACATACATATGTATGACGCTTTAATAACTCAAGTTTTTCTAGAGCATATTTGCATGTCTAAAACAATTTTGCTCAAACACCTTTGCTCTATTACCAAGTACATTTCAGCCAAAAAGTATCTGGGAAAATTGGGAGTAATGAAAAAAAGATTGGAAGCTGGAACTCAGCCTGAGTTACAGCATGTGTTCAGCCAACCATGTTATAATAAACATTAAAATATTAAAGTCAGCATTGTCTGCACACAACCATAACACCAGGTTCAGATTATCAATGCACAGCAACACCAAGGGAAGTCACCAAGGGAAGCAAAATACCTCAGCATGGGGTTGTTTTAATTAAGGTTGCGAGCAAAAAAAGCCACACACAAAAAAACTGTAAATGGCAAGTAGGTGTCTAGACTGACAGATTTTTATATCAAGATACCTACCTATTTTCTCTGGTATTTTACATATCAAAACATCTCCCTTTGTAGGCTTCCTTTATTTGGATGGCACTTCCACGAAAAACAGGGCATTGTAGTCAGAGTACAGTTTTAAGATTGTAGTATGCGCTGATGGATAAAGCATTACCGCTGTCTTGCTGCAAGAGACATTTATTAATGGATGGGCTGATAATGCTTATTATGTGCCTGAGAGATCCACAAAAGAATCAGAGGATACAACTCTATGTGAACAATGTCTGTTCCTGTGAGGGTTTCTTGGCAATATATTGGATTTTTAATGCAAAATGTATTTCATTTTCTAGAGAAAAAACAATCAGACCTTCAAGAGTCAAAAGTATTAAAAAAATAAGCAAAGACACATGGCATGCTTTCCAAGTCACACAGTGCAAAGGGCAAAGAAATCAGAACCTCTGAAGTCTAATCTTCAGTATCTCTTAGTTCTCATTCACCCAGAGAAGGGGCATACTAGTTTTCTAATATTGAGTGCTATCGTGGCTAGAACAAAAGAACATATAATTGTATTAGTCAGATAAAGATGATATAATTCAGTTCGTATTTACCTCATTAATATTTACATATGTATTTCACTAGACACATTTAAAAATAATAGTAATCTCTGATAAGGGTAAAAGTCACAGCTATAGTTTATGTTAATACTTAAGTTGTATCTAAATGCCTGCTTGTAAACAAAATTATTCTTTAAGGCTCATTTGATAACTGCTATTCATTCCATGGAAAACCAACTCCCTAAGGACATGCAAATTATTTGGTAGTACCTGGTAGCTTTATGGTAATTACTATGCCTTCTGAATTCTCAAAATTATGATAAGTCTGGTGTATAGCCTTGGCAATGAAATTCCATATGGCTGCATCTGAAATGAGATGCTTACACAGGCAGATTGCAGAGTGACATAATTTGAATACATACAATTGTAGTCTAAACTCAGCTACAAGCCTTAAGCTATTGCCAATTCAGTAAGGGATCAGACAAAGTTCAATTAAATGCTCTGAACATTTTATTAGTATATAGTTTTAGGTCTCCAGTTCAGTTCAGATGAATACTGAGACTAACACATTATAAATGCAATACTAATATGCTGCTGCTGTTATACAGTGAAACTAGTCTTAGTAAAGCTAAATAGAAAACAATTAAAGAAATAATTTAGGGTCATGTTCTGCAAATCCAACATATGCTGAGTAGCTTGTACCCATATGATCAGTGCCTATGTGACTAGGTACTATTTGGCATGATTAACTATTACAGAATTTGGGGCCACAAGAGAGTGGGAAACAGAGATAAAACTGATATCCCAGAGTCATTCTGGAACAGCAACAAGGCATTCAAGCACACTCTTAATTTTAAGCACCTGCTTGAAATCCTGTTGATTTAAACAGGAGGATGTGCCCAGGTCCTTTGCTGATGTGCAGCCTTCCTGCATATAAATGGTTGAGCCTTCTTTCTTCAAAGTCAATAGGCACTTTGCCATTGATTTCAAAAAAAGAAAAAGAAAATAATTTCAAGGCAAAGCAAATGTATCAATAACTCAGAACAAGATATTTCATTTAAATTTTGAGTGCATTTTTATTCTTTCTAATAAAACTGAAAGGAAATTCTGTGAACATTTGTTCTTATAAGGACATTTTGGCAAAATTAACACAAATTTGTTAAATGTTTTGGTGTTACCGAACCTGCATTTTTTGCTGGAACAAGTTTTGGCCAAAAAAATCACTGAGTTCTACTCTTAACTCTCACCACTATATTCAAGTTTACCTGGAATGTACTCTTCATGTACGAGTTTTAAAAGCGGCTTTCAATCTCATCCTAAAAGGCCGGGGGGGGGGGGGAGAGGGGGGAGAGTAGGGGCAGTAGTAGATTAAATTACTTAAGCACCTCATCTTTAAGCACCCTTTGAAAATGGCCCAAGCTGTGGCACAACCGTTATACTGACCTTTTCTCTCCCCCTCACCAATTCTATGTTCTGAGTGCTCATTGGGATGTATTGCAACTTGGGGCATGAAGCCCCAGATTACAGAGTACTCATGTTTTCCTCCCTCTTTCCCTGCCCCACTCTTTCCTGTCCTTTCCTCCCACCGTCCCCTTGTAATTATGTTAAGAAGTAAATTCAATTCAGAATTATACAAGTGCACCTTCTAAAATATAATTACTTCAATGAAGAATAAAAAAATGCTTATTATTGTTTAAAAGCCCCCAAAGTACTGGGTGCCTCACAGAAATAATTATTGACCCAGACTGTGCTCTGAGCAGCATACAGTATAAATCTGGCATGACACAAGAAATGAGAATTGTAAAAAAAAGAAGGAAAGGAAATTCAAAATTATGGTTCCCTGAAGCAAGAGTAACTTGGTCACATTGCACATGTATAGTAAAAAAATGCATGCATGTATTATAACTGTTAGTATAAATAGGTCATCTTTCTCGCCAGTCACATTTTACTGCTAGAAGCAAGACACTTGGTTTTTGTGGAATAAAAAAAAATAGTTGATGTTTGTGCAATACTTCATCTCTTGAAGCCTCATAATAGAATTTTATTTCCAATTTCCTACTGCACAATGCTTTATTTAGTCAAAGCTGCTAATGTCACCATCCTACTGTCAAAGGAGTAGATATTTGAGGGATTATTCAAATAAAAAGCAGCATTGTCTAAAAAAGGATAAACTTCAGGAAGTCATTAAGAAGATTTAAGGAAAGAAAGCTCTTGAAAGTAGGTCACAGTTTTGTCAGGCCAACCAAAGATATACCAGAGTTCAACAAGGTACCTGCCAAAGCATCTACATTTAAATAACTATTAGCTTGTGGTCTGACAATTCTGAGTGTCTTCACCATAAAACCACATAAATGAATGAGATAAAGGAGACATCTAGCCATAATTGCCTTGTACAAGTCAAGAAAGAGGCTCTGATGCATGATTTTAAAAAAGAAGAAAGCCCCAATTTTGTTAAGCCCAAATTTCCTAATCTGGTTGCTCAAAATTAGGTTTCTTATCCATATTTAGGTAGATAAATGTAAGTGGCTCTATTTTCAGTAGTTTGGGCCATACATGAATCACAGTGAAGTCAATGAGAGCTGCATGTGTTCAGCATCTTTATGTTAATATGCCTAAAGATTAAACTAGAAACCTAATTTTGGGTTCTCAAGTTTCAAACACTTTGCCTTTATGTATAAACAATTATGCACAGCATTAGCATAAAATATTAAGAAGTAAGATAATCTGATACCATGCTCAGGTTCATCACTACGTTTCAAAAAAGAAGAGAATTAAAAAGAGGCAGTGGGAATGATGCAATACATAGCTTGCCTGTGGGAGTCATTGCTAAAACATATCAATGCGACCAAGAATATAGTCAACTACTTGGATAAGGGAAATACAATGTTATATTAGACAGGATGTTTAGACAGAGAGGTTTAGATTGAAAAACATTATGATTCAGGCCATAAGATAACAATTGCCTAAGGTTAGGAAAACCTTCCACTGCACACTGGTTGCTATCTAGAATTATAGATAGCATTATGGAATTGCTTGGATCTTCCCCTGAAGTACCAGTCTTCATAAATCACTGATCTGAATTGTTAGTATGCACTGTCCCTCAATTGTGAAGCAGAATAAATGACCAATTAAATTATTTCACAATAGTGCAAGTCATAAAGGGTTTCAGACTAGAGGATTTAGATGCCCAAGTCCAAATTGTGATCCTTAACTGCCCTAACCACAAGCTTATAAACCTTCTTGTGAATTCATTGCTACATATTAGCACACCTTCAACCAGAAGCCCCAGTGACAAGGTCACTTATGTGCTGCTTAGAGCACAGGAGGAAAAGGGTTGGGGGGAAGAGAAAGAGAATTATGGGAATGAGCCTTGTAAGGCTGAGGAGACTTTAATCTGTGTCTCACATCCTGAGCAAGTGTCTCTACCATTCAGCTATTAATATAAAAAGGTGCACTGAATTTTAAAATAAAACCACCATGATTGTGTTTTGTAGCAAGCCTGTCTCTGACAGAATGCATTAGACATATCCCAAGAACTTCTACCAGATCTCAGCTGAGAAACACCAGTTTTCTTGGTCCTAATAGGACCTAGATACAAGCTAGTCATTGAGCTGCTTATACTGGGGCAGTTTTAAGCATATGCACAAGGTGAAGTTATGTGCCTGAACCCTGTCTCAGTTTAGGTACACTAGTCTTTCACTGGATCTAACCCTAGGTCACGGCTGACTTAGCCCAAAGTATTTAAAGTTGGAGCTATTCTGCAACTGACAGCAAAAAATAAAAGAAAGAACTATGTGATGTAAGAACAGAAAGGCAGGAAAAGGATAGAGTGGGAGACAGAAAATGAACCATGAAGTGTAAGTACAGAAAGACTGAATAAACATGGAGTGGGAGAAAACGAGAACAATCACAGAGATTTAAAAATAAACCCCACCAACTTTTCATGTTGAAATCTCACACCCAGCAAACTTATTGGCATCTTTTAACTCTGCCAGAGCATTATTGAAAGAGCATTTGAAGTTACTATCATGTGTTTTATGCATTTCATAATCACATTTGTTAATTGGAAGTTGCATAATTTAACATGTACTAAGGTCTAGCACTTTACCACTACAGCCTAATTAGCAAATCTTGGAAAGGAAGGAATGCAAGCTGATACTTTGCTCAACAAGCTTGTAATGGTGCTGAAAGAATATCATTAGGATAAAATGCCAAGCAAAACTGAGGCTTTATTAATTTTCAGTTAACTCTGACACAATATATAAACCCTGCAATTATTTTAAAGGCTAAGCGGTATTAAACTGCCCCCCACAACCCATTTTTAAACTCTCCCTTCACTCCAACAGGGAAAACCTTTTCCTGTTAATCTCCAACATACTTTTCTCCTAACAGTCTGGGGAAAGCATTCTGCCTAAACCCCCCAAAATGAGTGAGATAAGACTGAAATTAATAAAATAGGCAGGGCTAATTGATAATCGTTACAACCTGAATTCAACCCATCAAGGGATGAGTAAGAGAATTACTGCAAAAATGGAGAACAATAAAGCACAATGAAAAGTGACCTGTGACTTCTTAAATGTCCAAATATGGCTTTAATGGAAGATGAGGGCCATTTAAAGGTAAGCAGCTTGGGAACAACCCCTTCAATGCAGTTTCTAAAAGTGAAGGCTCAGTTCCCCACAAAAGGACCTATCTTATAGCCTACAAAAGTGAAGAATCATCCTTTCTGAATGAAACCAAGAACAAAAAAGCAGCAGGCAGAACAACCTGGTGCTCCTAAGATGCTCTGTTAAGCAGGGTTTTGAGTCCTATGTTCAAGAAGAACAACTAACTAGCCTAAAAGGCATTTGTGTAGAAATATTGTGGCAAGAGAGAGCTAGAAATAGCATACATACAAATGAACATTTTCTAATGCACTCTGGACCAAAATGCTTGCTGGCGCAGGACTCATGAGCTAGGCAGGGCACAAGGCAGAGAGCCCCTACATTTCAACTCCTCTGCAATGATTAATTGGTTATTTTCACACCTGAAGCACAAGAAGAAAAGCTAACTATTGATGCTGACAATACTCTTGTGCCCTCAGAGATAGGTATGGGTGAGGCCAGGAAACAGCTACCTTCTGCTCTTTGTCCCCTGAATACAAGGCAGTGCCATGCAGATCCTGCAAGCATACAACCGACCACTTTTCAGTGGAGTTGCTGTGGCCTCTGATGAATGCACTTCCTATAGCACACCTTCATAGGAATAGTATTCCCTTAACTGCTCTGAAACTTCATAGGGAATTGCTGGCTTAGAAAATATCTGGGATAGAACTTGAACTACTAGGACCTGTAGGCCAAAGGAGAAAAAGAGCTGTGCAAAGCCCTGGGTTTGAGACCTCACTCCAGCTTGGCTACATGTCAGGGGTATCTCCTGGCCATGGTCTTTTTTTGTTTTTAATTCCTTCCCTTTAGGCAATGTGCTCTTAAATTTACAATTACTGTGAACAGACTAAACCACCACCACTGTTAGTTGCCACAAGTGGATTTAAATGGGGCCCTCTGATCCTTTCAGCCAATCAGGAGGTGTTCATGCCTGACACATCCAGCTGTCAATCGCACCAGGTAAGGCAGACTTATCTCCATCTCATTGCTGGAAATAATCCTTCTGTTCCTGAAGTCCACTTCAGTACAACCTAATGCATTTTTTCTAATGCATTACCTTTCCAGTTTTCTCTCCTATGGAAAATAATATCTGGCCTTTCCTCTTAAGAAAGAAGAAACAGGCCTACAAACAATGGAAACTTGGGGCATGCCCCAAGGAGGAATATACAACAGTGGCCCACAACTGTAGGGAACAGATTAGAAGGGATCAGGAGGAAAACGAATGGGAGTGTGGGGCCACTGCTTAACAACTAAGGACAGCTGGTTACTCAGGACAGCTGGTTCAGCTCAGGAGAAAACTGAACTCCTGAATGACTACTTTGCTTCAGTCTTTCACAGGGCCAAGGGGAAAAACAGGCCAGATACGGTACTGAAGGAGCAGGATAGAAATGACTGCCTTCCTACTATTGCCATAGAACTGGTGTGTGACCAATTAAAAAATGTAGACATATATAAATCAGCACTCTGATGAACTTCATCAGAGGGTGCTGAAGAAGCTGGCTGAAGCCATAGTGGAACCCATGGTGAAGCTCTTCCAAAACTGGGGTTTTGGCTGGGATGCTGTGACTGAGGAACCCATTCCTGCCCGTGGCAGGGGATCGGACCTGATTATCTGTTTAGGTCCCTTCCGACCCTAAGCACTATGAAACTATGAAAACTCATGGCACTCTGGAGAGGTCCCTGAGGACTGAAAGAGGGCCAGTGTTGTGCCCATCTTCAAGAAGAGGAGGAGGGAGGACCTGGGTAACTATAGACCAATTAGCCTAATTTCTATCCTAGGCAAAATCCATCAACAATTCATCAAGGAATCTATATGTGATAGGCTTGCAGAAGGTAGGTTTCTGAACAACAGCCAGCATGGCTTCATCACAGGCAGGTCTTGTCTTACCAACCTCATCTCCTTTTATGATCAGGTAACTTGCCACCTGGATAAAGAGAAAGGAGATTGACATCGTATATCTTGACTTCCAAAAAGCTTTTGATCTGGTATCTACAATGTTCTCATGGGAAAACTGGAAGATTGTGGGCTTAACTGTGAAACAGGTGGGTAGGAAGCTGACTACGAGGACCCTGAGAGTTCTACTGAATGGATCTCAGTTGTCTTGACAAGAAGTGGCCAGTGGAGTCTCTCAGGGATTCGTGCTTGGTCCAGTGCTTTTTAACTTCTTCATCAACAATTTGGATGAAGGGGTGAAGAGCTTACTGACCAAGTTTGCGGATGACATCAAGGTATGGGGAAGCGTCATCATGCTTGAAGAAAGGCTGCAGACACAGGCAGACCTAGACAGGCTAATAAATTGGGTGGATCGGAACCAGATGAAGTTCAACGTTGAGAAATGTAAAGTTCTTCACCTGGGGATGAATGATTCCCTGCACACCTACAGGCTTGGCAACACCAATCTGGCCAGCACTACAAATGAAAGAGACCTTGGGGTAATAATTGACCATAGTATGAACATGAGCCAGCAGTACAATGCTGTAGCCAGCAGAGCAAATAATACTGTGGCATGCACCAATTGATGAATCTCCAGCAAAACCAAGGAAGTGATTTTTGCATTTTACTCAGCTTTGGTGAGACTGCAGCTGGAGTGCTGAGTCCAGTTTTGGGTGCCACACTTCAACAAGGATGTAGAAAAGCTCAAGAGAGTCCAGAGAAGGGCCACTGAGGTAACCTGAGTACTCTGAAGGGTGTGCCCTATTCTCAATTGAATGGGATGGGTAGGCAGGAGGGTGTGCTGTTAGAGGGATGCCAGAATTTCAAGCAGATCCCTCTTTCCTCCATAGAGTTAGCCCAAGCCCAAAGTTCTTAACTATATACAATTTATTAAGTTATAATATACATAAACATAAAACTAAATATCATATACGTATATTTACAGTGAACACTAACTATGACCCAAGGTCAAACCCTAAATAACACTATTTACAATATCACAATACAACATTTGAATTACAAAATATAAGGCACAAACATGAATAATCTTAATATCATCTATTCCTTAATATAGTCCTTGACCCATGGCAAGAGATAGTCCTCCTTCCAATGGGGTCCCTTGGGGGGGTGTCCAGGAAGCACCAGGGCCCCTTCCCTTAGGGCCTTAACTAGGTGGGGGCTGCTTACTCAGCCCCTTCTCTGGGTTGCCTGCCCCAAATGTCTTTCCCCTGTGGGACCCAAGGGCCCAGTGACTCACACTCTCTCAGGTGGCGGTGCTCAGAGTGCAGCTCAATGGGGTCTCCTCTGATGGAGCGCCTCTCCAGGCCTCTTCCACGCTGCTGGGTTCCTCCCCACCCTGTGCCCCACTCTGGGCACCAAGAGCTCAGCTCTCAGCTGCTGCACCACTGCTGCTGGCTCCTGGGTGCTGGGCCTTATGCTGCAGCACTACCATTTCCCCGTGCCCTGGCTCAGCACTGAGGGTGCTCTGAGCACAGGCCAGACTCTTGAGGCTCTGGCCAGCCATCCTCATGCCAGGTGGCTAACCCAAGCAGCCTCCACTGCTCCTGGCTCCCAAAGCTCAGGCCCATGCACCGCCCTGAACACTGTGGGACCTGGCTGCTTGCCACGAGATGTGGCCTGAGCCGCCTCACTGCACCCCAAGACCTTTGCCTCGTGCACTGCCCCACATGCTGTGTGGTCCGCTGGCCCTATCGGGGTTGCAGGGTAGAGCTGCCGCTTGTGGCTCCCAAAGCCTGGGCTCCACGCACCAAACCATGCACTGTGATGGGCCCAAATGGTCTCACACCACTCCCAGGGCCGGGTCTCTGCGTACCCTCCCTGTGCGCTGTCAACAGCCCAAGCGGTCTCACACTGCTCCCAAGACTGCTCCTCCAGTGGCAGCTTCAGGAGCTCCTCAGCTTTTCTTGGCTCTTCTCTTCTTGAGTCCCTCACAGCATCTCCTCTTGTGCTGGGCACGCAACTCCTTTTATATGGTCCAGGGCTCCGCCCCGAAGTCTTCTGGATGTGACAGTTAACAGTCTTAAATCAGGTCTGGAAAAGCTCTTCTCCCCTCTCTCCTCAGGAAAGGGGCGTGGCTTTATTTCTCCTGCTGCCTCCTGATTGGTGGATGGGCCCCATCAATCAAAACAGCAGGCTGTCTAGCCCAGGACTCAACCCAACTCTGAAAAGTGAGCCTGCTACACCCATATGATCAGAAACTTGCACAGCAAGCCATAGGAGGTAAGGTTGAGGGACCTGAGACTCTTCAGCCTAAAGAAGAGAAGGCTGAGAGGGGACTTAGTAGCAGCTTACCGCTACATCAGGTGAGCAACTGTTCACCAGGGCACCCTTGGGGAAAACCAGGAGCAATGGTGACAAACTTCTGGAAAACCATTTCAGGCTCAACATTTGGAAAAAAATTATTCACAGCCAGGTTATCCAGACTGTGGAATAAGCTCTCTCCAGAGGTGGTGGAATCACCTACCCTGGAGAACTTCAAGATGAGACTGGGTGGTCACCTTGCTGGAGTCATTGTAAATGACATTGTAAATGCATGAGACATCCAAATGCATTGGTATTTAAATGCATGAGATATCCAAAAATTGATGTCTTCCTGCTTGGTGCAGGGAACCCCAGTTGTCTTTCCTGCTTGGTGCAGGGGACCCGATGATCTTCTGAGGTCTCTTCCAGCCTATATTCTATGAATCTATGAATATTTATTGGGAAAACAGGCTGGTGGAGTATTAGGTGTGGGGGTTTCTAAGGTGAAAACTAGGCCTATGCGAGTAGGCATCTATTCAATCCGGCTTTGGATCCAGTTGCTACAAATGCCAGGGTTCTGATTTTCAGGGACTGGGTTTCTGCTTTCATCCAGCTGAAGTGGTTCCAAAGCTTTGGAGCCACCTCGGAAATCCAGCCAAGGGTACAAGGGAGAAACAATGAAATATCTATAACTTTATTGTTTTTTCTCTGATTTGGATCAAACCTGCAGGGATGATAGCTGCTGCTAAGAGCATGAAACCTGCCAAGTTTCAAGAAGATCAGTGCAGGGATTGTGGGGGAACTGCACCCCAAATTCCTGAAAGCAAAACTCATGTCACGTGTATGTCAGTGCACAGCACTAAGTAAAGGTGGTTCCTGGCCCATGGGACCCAACCCCAGTGCACTAGGTGGGACCCAACCCCAGTGCATCACGAATGCCAAGACGAACATGGGCAGGCAGTGTTGGGATACAGTCAGGAAGGCCAACCGCACCTTGTCATGCATCCACAGATGCATCTCAAGCAGGTCCAGGGGGGTGATCCTCGCCCTCTGTGCGGCACTGGTCAGGCCGCAGCTGGAGTACTGCGTCCAGTTCTGGGCGCTGCACTTCAGGAGGGATGTGGACAACGTGGAGAGGGTCCAGAGGAGGGCCTCTCATGATCAGGGGGCAGCAGGGCAGGCCCTACAAGGAGAGGCTACGGGACCTGAACCTGTTCAGCCTCCACAAGAGAAGGCTGAGGGGGGGATCCAGTGGTCTGTTACAAACTAGTCAGAGGGGACCAGCAGGCACTGGGGGAGTCCCTGTTCCCCCGAGCACTGCCAGGAGTGACCAGGAATAACGGTCACAAGCTGGCAGAGGGCATATTCAGATTAGACATCAGGAGGCGCTACTTCACTGTCAGGGTGGCTAGAATCTGGAACCAACTTCCATGCGAAGTGGTGCTGGCTCCTACCCTGGATGTCTTTAAGACAAGGCTTGACAATCACCTTGCTAGGGTCGTTTGACCCCAGTACTCTTTCCTGCCCATAGCAGGGGGTCGGACTTGATGATCTGCACAGGTCCCTTCCAACCCTACTAACTATGAAACTATAAAACTATGTCTTAAGCCACAGTGGGGTGAAAACTGCATGGGTGGTGGCCCCTGCTCTGGCCTCAAAGCCTGCCAAGTTTTAAGTTGAAAGGTGCAGGGGTTTGGGGGGAACTGCACCTCAAGCTACTGACAGGCAAAACTTGTGACATAGATGACCCTGTGTGTGTTAAGGTGCATCGGGCTGAAAACTGCAGCGGTGGTGGCTCCTGCTCAGGCCACAAAGCCTGCCAAGTTTCAAGGAGATAAGTGCAGGGGTTTAGGGGGAACTACACCTCAACCTGCGGACAGGGAAAACTCGTAACATGGGTGACACTCTGTGTGTTAAGGAGCAGCTGGGTGAAAGATGCAGGGATGGTAGCCCATGCTGAGGCCACAAAGCCTATCAGCTGTCAAGGAGATAGATGCAGGGGTTCTGGGGCCCTGCACCTCTAATTGCTGACAGACAAAACTCGTGACATGGGTGCTTGTGCAACTGACTGTGTCTGTCTTGGGGCAGTTGATTGTATTGATTATTTCCTCTCCTTAGCCTGTGGTTTTGTAGGTGTTAATTGATGCTAATTAACTTCTTACATTACCTAGCAACTGTGTATTGAGCTGGTCCCTGCAATAGTTCCCCCCCACCACACCCCAAGACAGGCACAGTTGCACAAGCATCCATGTCATGAGTTTTGCCTGTCAGCAGCTGGAGGTGCAGGGCCTCAGAACCCAGAACCCCGGCACCAATCTCCTTGACAGCTGGCAGGCTTTGTGGCCTGAGCAGGGGCCATTTCTCCTGCAGTTTTCAGCCCACTGTGCCTTAACACATGCAGGGTCATCTATATCTATATCTATGAGGTAAAGAGAATAGTCAGGGAGGCACTGAGGTACCGGTGGGGACGGGAGTCAGGTGTCCAAGAAGAGTGGTCATTCCTTAAGGAGATGAGGAAGACTGAGGAGGGTAATCTGCCGCCCTGACCCCTTAGTCCGGAAAATTTGATGCCTCCCAGGGGCCCGAATCCGAGACATTGCGGAGAAGATCCCTAAGCTCCTCCAGCCCACAGACCACTATCCCATACTCCTTATTTATGTGGGCACCAATGACATGGCTCAGAGCGCTCCCAGCCAAATCATGAGGCACTACAGGGATTTGGAAGCGGGGCTAAAGGCTCTGGGGGCACAGGTGGTGTTCTCTTCGATCCTCCCAGTCTCGGGCTATGGGCTGAGGAGGGAGAGGAGGATCCACGCAGTGAACCAAAGACTGAGGAGCTGGTGTCATCGGAAAGGCTTTGGCTTCCATGACCACAGCCCGCTCTTTGGCGAGAGAGGCAGTGAGCTGCTTGGAAGAGATGGCCTCCACCTCTCCCCCCTGGGGAAGAGGCTCTTCTCAGCCAGGCTGGCTGACCTGCTCCACCGGGCTTTAAACTAAGCCCGCTGGGGGTGGGGGGACTACTGCCACTGCTAGCCCACGGAGCAACCCTTGCAAAGCCAAGGCACTTAAGGGAGCCCACCGCTGCCCCAGCCCTGGCACAATCTGTGGGCAAGGCAAGAGCCCCCAAGGG
>NW_017728906.1:161257768-161281792 GCF_001723895.1 Crocodylus porosus
AGGAAAGCCGACTTTGACAAGCTCTGGAGGCTTGTCAATGAGGCCCTAAGGGACCATGACCTCAGGGGGAGGGAAGTTCAGGAAGAATAGTTGTTCCTCAAGGGTCTAAAAAAATCCTGGGACGCTAAAAATAAAGGCCTACAAAGGATGGAGGATGGGATTCACCTCCAAGGAGGAATATTCTGCACTGGTCCAGTCCTGCATGGAGCAAACCGGGAAAGCCAAGGCTGCAACTGAACCCCAACTAGCTTCAAGTATCAAGGACAATAAAAAGTCCTTTTTCAGATATGCAAGGAGCCAGAGGAAAAGCAAGGTCAACATTGGACCCCTGCTAAACCAGATGGGACAACTGACACCCAGGAAAAAGCCTATTAAATGGGTACTTTGCATCAGTCTTTCATCAGTCCTATGGGGATGCCCATGCCCACTACAGGACAGGGAGGTCTGGGTGGGAGAAATCCCCTGCCCTCCATCAATTCTGACCTTGTGAAGGAACACCTTGAGTGGCTGGATACCTTCAAGTCAGCCGGCCCTTACAATCTACACCACAAGGTACTCAAGGAGCTGGCAAGCATTATAGCCCAGCCTCTGGCACAGATCTCTGAGAACTCCTGGCACTCTGGTGTAGTGCCCAAAGACTGGAAGAAGGCCAATGTGGTGCCTATCTTCAAGAAAGGGAGTAAAGTGGATCCAGCAAACTATAGGCCCATCAGCCTGACCTCTATCCCGAGTAAGATCTTAGAAAAGTTTATTAAAGAGGCCATCCTTAATGGACTGGCCGACACCTACATTCTGAGGGATAGCCAGCATAGGTTTGTTGTGCGTAGGTCTTGCTTGACCAATCTCATTTCCTTTTATGACCAGGTGACCTATCACCTGGACAAGGGAGAAGCGATTGATATCATATATCTTGACTTCAAAAAAGCCTTTGATCTGGTATCCCATGATCACCTCTTGGCAAAACTGGTCAATTATGACCTTGGGTCCAACATGATCCACTGGCTAGGAAATTGGCTCTGTGGTCAGACCCACAGGGTGGTAATTGATGGAAGTTAATCATCATGGTGCCTTGTGACCAGTGGGGTCCCCCAAGGCTTGGTCCTTGGACCCATGCTGTTCAACATCTTCATTAATGATGTGGATATTGGAGTCAGAAGCTGACTGGCCAAGTTCTCTGATGACACCAAACTTTGGGGCAAAGCATCCACACCTGAATACTGGAGGGCAATCCAGGCTGACCTGGACAGGCTCAGCAAATGGGCGGACAAGAACCTGATGGTGTTTAACACTGAAAAATGCCAGGTACTCCACCTTGGGAGGAAAAACCTGTAGCATCCTTATAGGCTTGGCAGTGCTACGCTGGCTCGCACTATGGAAGAGAGTTGGGGGTCATCATTGACCACAAGATGAACATGAGCCTGCAGTGGAATGCTGCAGCTAGTAAAGCAACCAAAAAGCTGGCTTGCATCCATAGATGCTTCTCAAGCAAATCCCAGGACATCATTCTCCCCTTGTACTCAGCCTTGGTGAGGCCAGAGCTGGAGTACTGTGTCCAGTTTTGAGCAGGTTTCCCTCCTACCAGTGCTTCAATCACTATAATAAAATAAATTCTAAGTACCTATAAATTTTGGTTTGGGAGTTTGGATTTTTTGCCACAGAAAATCAGAGTTCCCCCTGCCCCCTTAGCTCACCAGGATGTAGTTCCAGGCTTCTCATTCCCCAGCCACAGCCCCACAGTTTGCTGGTGCCCCTCACTCCCTAGCCACTGCGCTCCCACCCACCTTTTTCAACCATTCTCTTCAATTTAACATATTGACTTTTTCCTCCCTGCCTCTTCTCTGCTCTGCTTTTTCAAAATCTCTCCTAAGCAGAATGTCATCTTGACAATATTCTAGCTTGAACTTAGTCAAATTAAATCATCTATAGTTCAAGTTAGTTCAAAATTATCCAAAATGAATTCATCTGCCCCAGTTCTTATGACTGGATTGTTTGTAAAGTGTCATGAGGTGTTTTGGTTAAGATATTCCATAAGAAAAATATTCTACTCTGTCTTCTGCCAAGACAGTTAATTTATGGTATGCAGATCAAATATAAACAAAATCTCAGGCATAGCTGATCAAATACAACAAAGAAGTTAAATTCAATTCAATATTTTTCCCTTGTCTAAAGGGACATTTGTTTTTTATAGATTTTGTGGGAGTACTGCATCTGAGCTATAAAGGATAAAAATAGGATAGGCATCTCGAAGAATTTTCTTCCATCAGAATACTAAAGAAGCTCAATAAGCCTTCTGAAATAAAGTTCTTTAAGCCTAGAGACAGACATTCAAAAAACCCGAGCCTGAATTGATTGAATCTTTGCAGGTTAGTCTAACTTGCAGAGATTGAACCAGTTTACAAGTGGATATAGATGTTCCTTTTTCTGGAAAAGCAGAAAAAGAAAGTGCAGTGGCTTAGGCCAGAAGCCCGGGGTTGCTAGAGCAGCCCTTTCTTCCAATATGGAAGCTGAACTGAGGGGGGGGCATGGCCATGCCTCGGCCAGCCTAAGACTGAGAAGGAATATAACCCCTAACCTCAGCCTGCCAGGTTCGGAGGGTGGGGGAAGAGGGAGCACCTGCTGTGGGGGAGAGGGAGGAGGAGGAGGAGGAGGAGGGGAGAGCTTTGCCCCCCCAGCAACTCCCTGAACAGCTGGGAGCAATCCTGGCACACGGGGCTACCTGGCCCCAGGGGGGAACTCTTTCCCCTTCTCCTGGGGGCCCTGTTTGGTGCTGGGGTGGGACTCTTCTCCCCCCACCTCCCTGCCTTACCTTCCTCCCCCTAAGATGGGAAGGGGGGCACTGTGAGGCTTTCTGGCTCCCAAGGGGCACTCTTCCCTCTTCATCTCCACCACCACCAAGGAGTGGGGGGTGGCTCCATGTGATACTGCCCAGCCCCAGATGGAGACACTTCCCCCCCCACTCCCCCCCATGGGGAGGGCGGCTCTGTTCCATGCTGAGAAGTACTCTTCCCCGTCCTCCTCCTCCTCGCCCCCTTCCCCAGCCCCCGCCCCCACTGGCAAGGGGCAGGAAGGGGGGTTTTCATGTGAGGCTGCTGGCCTGGCCCTGGAGAGGCACACTTCCCCCCACAGGGAGCGGGGGCTCTGTTCCATGCTGGGGGAGAACTCTTCCCCCTCCCTCCATCCCCCACCACTGCAGGGTGAGGAAGGGAGGCTTTTGCAGCTCTTCCCAGCCCAGCACAGCCCAGCACAGCCCAGCACAATGCAGCCCAGCCAGGGTGAGGGGAGTAGGGAGCTGCTATAATGCAGCCACAGCCACCAGGGGTGGCCCTGCCCCCACAGCCTGGCCCAGCCTTGCTCAGCCCCAGCTAAGGCAGCTACTTGGTGGGACTGAGCCAGGCTGTAGGGATGGGTCCACCCCCAGTGGATACAGCCCAGTGCAGGAGATGCAAGCACAGCTGGGCAACTACAGCCTGGCACATATGGCTGGAAGCTGGCCAGGCAGTGATTACCGGGGCTGGCTCAGAGGTGTCATGGGCTCGGAGCCCCCATGAGCCTGCACAGTGCCTCCGAGCTGGATCAGATAAGCACTGCCTAGCCAGCTGCTGGCCACATGTGCCAAACTGTGCTTACTGATGGGAAAGCAGCTGCCTGGCTGTACTCCCAACCCCTACACTGAGCTGCACCTGCTGGGTGTGGCCCCACCCCTGCAGTCTGGCCCAGCCCTGCCAAGCAGCTGCATTAGCTGGGGCTGAGCGAGGCAGGCCCAGGCCATGGGAGTGGGGCTACCCCTGGCAGCTGCATCTCCATTACAGTTGCTCCCCATGCCCCAGGTGGGTTGGGCTGGGCTGGGCTGGGCCAGGCTGGGCCGTGCCAGGCTGGGGAGTGCTGCAAAAGCCTCCCCTTCCTACCCCACAGTGGAAGGGGCAGGGGGAGGAGAAAGAGGAGGAGTGGGGCAAAGGGTTCCTCTCAGCACTGAATAAAGTCTCCCCATCCCACGGTGGGGGAAGTGTTCCCCTCTGGAGCCAGGGCTGTGGCCAGGCCTTGCACAAAGTCCTCCCTCCCTGCCCCTCACCAGTGGGGCCATGGGTGGGGGATGAGGAGAAGGAGGAGGAGAAAGAGTATCCCTCAGCATGGAACAAAGCCCCAATCCCCATGGGGAGGAGAAGGGGGTGGGAAGAGTCCCCATCTGGGACTGAGCAGCATTGCATGGAGCCCCCTCTCTCCACCCTGTGGCAGTGGGGGAGGGGTTGGGGGAAGACAGGAGGGGGGCTGTATGCAAGGCTGCCCAGCCCCAGCCCTGGAAGGTGACTCTTCCCCCTGCTCCCCTCCCCCCCATGGGGGGAAGTGGGGGGTTGTGGCACTGCTCAGCCAGGACATGGAGAGCAGCTGTAACTGAGCCACAGCTGCAGGAGGTAAGGAGCAGGGGGAAGAGTCCCCCTTTGGGGCCAGGCAGCCTCACATAGAGCACCCCTCGCAGCCCTGCAGGTGGCGGGGTAAGGGAGAGTGGGAGGAGAAATCACCTTCCAGCACCACACAAAGCTCCCCTTCCCTGCCCTGTGGGACAACCGTCTGGGCATGGCCCCATTAAGGTGCAGGGAGCAAGGAGAAGGGTTAATTCTTCCCCCCGTCCCTTCTGCCCTGCAGCCAGGGTCTACCAACCTAAGGGGACACTGCCACAGCCCCGTCCCCTTTGCTCCCTGGCAGACCCTGGCTGCAGCGTAGGAAGAGGGGAAGGAGGGAAGAATTAACCCCTTCCCTGCCCACTTTGCCTTAAGGGGGTCATGCTAGCCAGTGTCTTGCCATGTCCTGTCCCTGCTTCGGCTAGAGAGCAGAAGGGCAGGGCCAGCCCTTCTCTGGAGCAGAGCAGAGCCCTGTTCAGAGAGCATGCTGGGATGCAGGAGGAATCTGGTTGAACTTAAACCAGTAAGGGGCTTAGGACAGACATTGCATAAACTAGTTTGAGCCAAATCAGCTAAGTTTGATACTACATTCAACCAGGTTTATCTCAAACTGGTTATAGCCATTTTGAAACTGGTTTATGTGCACTGGATGTCTGTTCTATTACAGGTTTAAACCAGTTTCTAATCATTTAAACAGGTTTTCATGTAAGGTCTGTCCCTAGCCTAATGACAATGTAATCCTGTCTCTATTAAATTCAATGGTAAAAATGCCTTTTCAGTGGTTCCAGGCTTTCATCCCACAACTCTGCTGGTGTCTTCATCCACAGAGAGCCCCATGAGTGCCACATCCAATATGCAAATAAATGGATCAGTAGAATAAATAATTATATGTGATGTACCTTTTCATCAGACAAGAACTCACAACATTTTACTAATTTTATATTCAAAATTATTCAATCTGCTATTCGAATGGAGCCAATTTAAGCATGTGCAGTAACACTATGCAGCACTTCAGGAAAATAAATTATAAAAAACACAACATTTAATTTAAAGCACAGGGGGAAATTTATGAAGGCAGAAAAAATGGTCAGGACTATTTCTTTCTAGAGGTAGCAAATACTGAAAGTTGGTACTTCTAGGAATCAAGCACAACCTAAGACAGTGTAATTCAGTACTGACTTATAAAAACATTGTCAATGAAACCAAACAGCTAGTTTGACTTGCACCACAGCTGAAAGGGACATAGGGGTAGCCATCAAACCATTGCATGAGCATGAGCTGGCAGCACAATGCTGTGGGCAGCAGGGCAAACACCATGCTGCCATACATTAACTGTTGCATCTCATGCAAGACTAAGGAAGTGATACTCCCACTGAACTCCGCACTGGTGAGACCACAGCTGGGGTACTGAGTCCAATTCTGGGCACCGCACTTCAACAAGGATTTGGAAAAACTTGAGAGTCCAGAGAAGAGTCCATATGATCAGGGACTTGCAAGACAAGCCATACGAGGCGAGGCTAAGGGACTTGGGCCTCTTCAGCCTACAGAAGAGAAGGCTGAGAGGGGACTTGATAGTGACTTACCACTACATCAGGGGAGTACATCAAAAACTCAGTGAACAGCTGTTCACCAGGGCACCCCTGGATACACCCCTGGAAGGCCACTTCAGGCTCAATTCCAGGAAAAACTCCTTCACAGTCAGGGTGTTCAGACTGTGGAATAAACTCCCTCCAGTGGTGGTGCAGTCACCTACCCTGGAAATCTTCAGAAGGAGACTGGACAGTCACATTGCTGGGGTCACTTGACCCCAGTTGTCTTTTCCTGCCTACTGCAGGGGGACTGGACCTGATGATCTACAAGGTCCTTTTGAGCCCCTAACTATTGATGAATCCATAGGGCGAATAATTATTATTCTCCTTTTTATGAACAAGGATCTAAATAGACTAAGGCTCAAGCATTCAAAAAATGGTCTCTAGTTTGAGATGTACTATTTCTGGCAGCCAACCTTTAGACATTATTTTTTCATGAGACATCCAAAAATGGAGGCAAAAAATTAGAGGCTACATTTAAATATTTGGACCTATAGGATCTGTTCAGTAAGTCAATAACAGTCAGGAACTGAACAGAAAATCGCCTTGTCCACAATTTATAGAGCGGCCTATAAAAACCAGCATTGAGTGAATATTTCTAATAGCAGGGGGCTCTTTAATTTCAGTATAGCAGAAATAAGTATAGACACAAGAACCAAGAATACAGACTAATGCAAAATAAAACAAATTGTACAGTTTTTCACTATTAGGATAATTGATATCTTTCAAAATAATTTCCCAGATAATGAGGGGAACTCCTCACCACTTGAAATCTTTAAATCAGACTGTATGTCTCTAAAAATACCTATCTCTTGTTTAACTGCAACACATGGGATTAAGCGGTGTTATGGGTCTGTTTTTTGCATAAAGTCAGATTATAAAATAAGAATGGTTCCTTCTTGTCTTAAAAGCTACAAATCTATTAATCCATATTAAAACCCAAGGATTTTTTTTTGGGGGGGGGGGGGTATTTCTAATTTTTTTCTATTATCTGATTATCTTTACCTGTCAGTTTTAAATATAAGACTAAAATCGTCGTAATGGAACAAACACAACAACAGCTCCCAAATGAATAAATGCCTATAACTATGGTCATGGACTAGTGTTATATTTGTGCCAAGAGAAAATCCTTTCTCCCATCACAAAAAGAGAGTGTACAGCTGTTCAAGGGCTGCCTTGTAGAAGAGAACTGGCTCATTGGCAGAAAAGTTCTCTCACTTCCAGTCAGGAAGGTCTCTCCCCTCCTATGCCAACCTGAATGACTGTACTCTTCTTCTCTCAGGTGCTGAGGACACCTAGTACCTCACAGTCCTCCCTCCAAGGGAAAGACAGTAAGGGAAAGCACTGGTTCCCTGAAAGCCCACTCATGAGTGAGCTATCTGTCAGGGAGCCCTATAGGGAAGCTGTCATGATGAGTGCCAATGCCCCTCCGCCACTGAACAGACTCAAGTCATTCTTGGTCTGTGCAAGGCAGGAAGGGGAGCGTTCCTGAGGCTAGAACTGTCCCAGGAAGGTTCAAACCCCAGGAATCTCAGTCCAGACTGGGAAACTGGTTTGTGCACAGGCAGGTGACATTTTCCACAGCTGGACCTTTCCCACTGTGGGTCCAGCTCCTCTGCCTCTGCCTCCCATTCAGTGCAGCCCTGCCAAGGGAACTGAGGAGCATCCTCCCCTGGCTGGGACTGTCCCAGGGGTCTGGAACTCCCACTATGGGAGAATGCCCTGCTTTGTGCAGGGGACAGGCAGTAGAAGGGGTGAAGAGACAGTTCTCCTTGCTTCTCTCAGCCCTATAGGGCAAGGGCTGTCTGTGACAGTTGCTGCCATGGGAAAAGGCAGGCTGTCAATCTTTGGGCTCCCCTAAGGGCAAGGAGCAGCCCCCTAGTGTCCCCTGGCTGGAGATCTAGCCTGTGCAGAATTTCACAGAAATGAACGCCTATCCGTGGCTTATGTCTACACAGCCTCCCTGTCCAGCTCCAAACCACCACTGAGGACATAAGCCCTGCCTACTACACGCTCTGCACATGCCCAAGCCTAGTTTGGGTTCTGACCCTGGTCCCAACACTGTTTATGTGCTTTATTCAATAACTTTGTAATGCAAATTTTGTAAACTGTCCCTGGGATTCAAGAGTTCCCCTCCCAGCAGAGTGCCTCTCTATTGGGCATGATTCTTTTTGCCTACTGTCTATTTGCCTCCTTGAAATATTACATGCCTTTCAACTGGGAAGTGTTGAGTGCCCACCTCTATCCCAGTCCAGCCTATAGCTTGATGGTGTTCAGAGTACTCTTGTGCAAGGTGGGATAATCTCCGGGAAGGAAGGGGTTGAATCCCCTCAGCCCAAGGAGAGCCTAGAACCTGCCCTGCCCACTGTAACACTTCCTGCTTTTACTGATAGCTATAATGTAAAGATAGATAGAGGAAGCAGCAACAACAACTGTATCTTAAAGGAAAGGCCAGTAGCCAACTTCAGAATGTGAATCTCAGTCTCACAACTTACTGGTGCAGATTGGCACTTACTTGCAGGAGAGACAAGATCTCAGGCATGAACACCATGTGCCCCCAGAGGCTGGGGTGACACAGCAAGCTCCTGCAGGTGGTTACAGCACTGTTGGTGGCAGGAGCGTGACGGCAGTAAGTGGGGAGCTCCCACATCCAGCTGCAGTGCTGTCAGTGGTGGTGGGGGTGGCAAGTGCCAACCAGCAGTCAGCGACCACCTACAGATGCCACCAGCAGTGGTGACAGTGGCCAGCAGTGATCAGGGACCACCTGCAGATGTTGCTGGTGATGTCACCAGAGGGGGAGGAGGATAGCAAGTGGTGACCACCTGCAGGAGCTGCCAGCACTGTCGGCAGCGCCTTTTTGCAGGGGGTGTACCAGTGTTCATCCCCTACACGTCACCAATGATTTCAGGCACACTGGTCTCTTTTTATTGGCTGACTCAGGTGTTCCAGTGTACAGTATCTACAAATACTGTATACTCTTCTTGGGTGCCTACCTCAGGTTTATGAAATCCATTTCCAGAGCCAGGCACATCAAATCCTTTGTGAATTTGTGACCTAGTCTCTGAGCTGGATCATAAGACATTATTTGAATCATAAATCTCAATTATTACTCCAGACTTCTCTTCCTTTGGCTCTTGATGTTTCTTTGCCAAATGATTACTATGACAGTTTATTCTTCTCACTTATAAAATCCAGCCTGTGATTGGACTAAATCTTTCTCCTTTATTTAAATATTGAGATTACATTATTATATTAAGCAACAGCTAGAGACTTTTAAATGGTCAACTGAAAGATCACTCTTACATACTGCAGAGCCCTTCATTCACATGTCTCATTAAAGGATCAGGCTCTTAGGACTAATGGATCCATAGTAGGTCCTGATCGTGAACTGAAATCCATGTGGGTTCATGTACTGCCCATATGGAATTCCCTACAGGATTGGAGCTGTAGACAGCAACTTCTTCAGGACAGGGATCCTGTCTTCTTTTATGTTACTGCATCAGATTGACTTTTATTAGTAGATGTTTTGAATGGGGAATCCAGAAAAAAGATGACAAAGCTGAGATGGAAATACAAAGTGCCCGAGCGAGGGACTAACAATAGAGGGATGGGGGGAGAGGAGGGGAACGCGACTAGGTTACAAGCGATACAATGTTAGCCATCTAAGCCCAGGGGTGTGGGGATGTGGGAAGGGGGAAGGGGAGGTGGGGTTCGCAATGCTGAGAGAGAAAGGAGATAGATACACACAAACCCGTTACAATGGTCTGCAATGTTGGAGGAAGTGGCTCGGTTAAAGCGTCTCAGTCCATAAAGTCCAATCACGGGGGTCCTCTTCAGGTGGAGCAGGGTCGTCTGTGGTGGGAGAATCCTCTTGACATGAAGCGAAGTGGGAGGGCGGTTCAGGCGGCGGTGCCCTCCGGGTCCGGTCTGGCGGCGGCTCGTCTGGTGGGGTCGGTGTACTGGCAGTGGCCCGTGATATGCTCCACGTAGATGTCACAGGACCAATGGATGGTATCAGACACCATGAGGCAGCGCATCAGCTTGGCGTAGCAGCAGGAGACGCGGCAGGTGCGGGGGATGCTCTCGTTGCTGGGGTCCCAGGCTCTGAGCATCCCCACGATGAGTGTGTCCACCGTCACCTTGTAGCCGCAGTCCCTCAGGGTGTCGGCCAGTGGGGCATACTTCTCCCACTTGCAAGCCTGGGCGTCGGTGAAGGCTTGGTGCCGGTTCTTGAAGGGGATGGTGACATCCACGATCATGATCTTCTTGGCCTCGTGGTTGGTGATGATGATGTCCGGGCGCAGCTGGCTCTCGCAGCCTGGGATGGTGTGGGTCACGGAGATCTCCCCCGCCGCAGCCAGGATGGCCCTTACCAGGCGGTCCTGGACAGCATTGTGGTGGAGCTTCCAGGCTCTGGTGTGCGGCTTGAAGCTGCACAGCACGTGGGGGAGGGTCTCCGCCGCATAGCTGCACCATCAGCACCTCTTGTCCCAGTGGCCGAAGCGCATGGCCCCGTTCAGAGGCAGGCAGTTGAGGCGGGCACGTGAAGCTACCGCTGGGCATGAAGCGGTTGCTAGCATCCCACTTCGAGGTGACGTCTAAGACCTTGCCCTGGTTGGGTTTGGCCCTCAGGTCGCCAGCATACTTGTTGCGCACAGTGTCCTTCAGGAACGTCTCCAAGAAGGTCCTCATGCAGGGCGTCACGGTGATGCGGTCGGCGTGCGGGGCCCAAGCCCCCAGGAAGCCTCTTGGTATTACCACGCTAGAGATAAATCAAGCAATAGTAAATAATACTGGGATTATTTTTTTAGTTAATCAACAATTCTCTTTATTAAGTTAAAAGCTCTAACTTGCCAGCTTTTCAGTTTTTCCCATATACTAGATCAACAATTCTTTCCAACTACCCCTAAACCATGTTGGCAAAAGAGGCTGATGTTAGAACTAGTCTGGATGGGTGGTAGAGGACAATTTCAATAAGCTTATCTGATGGCCACCTATAAGTTTATCGGGGTGACCACCAGGATCTGGGGGAACGTTTGTTCACCAGAGCGCCCCAAGGGATGACTAGCTCGAATGGTCACAAACTCCTGCAAGACCGTTTCAGGCTGGGCATAAGGAAGAATTTCTTTACTGTCTGAGCCCCCAAGGTCTGGAACAGTCTGCCAGCAGAGGTGGTTCAAGCACCTACACTGAACACCTTCAAGAGTAAATTGGATGCTTATCTTGCTGGGATCCTATGACCCCAGCTGACTTCCTGGGGGCTGGACTCGATGATCTCCCGAGGTGCCTTCCAGCCCTGATATCTATGAAATCTATGAAAACGTGAAAAGCAGGTTCTGGTAAAATGCCAGACACAAGCCTAAGCTTTCAAACTTGTCCACTAATTTTGAAAGCCTCCATATATTAAAAAAAGAAAAAAGATATATAGGGCTTGAAGTTCTTTGGGATGAGAGGCTGAGAAAATGATATACCAGAGGAGCAAGTAGTAAGGGTGGAGGGAAAGGAGTGAAAGGGTGAGAGGTCAAAAACAGTAGGAATGAGATAGGAGGTACCTATGTTACCTCCCCCACTGACTTCTGAACTGCTGCCATGAAGGAAGGCCTCCCCATTCACTCCTACTTTGTAAATGCCCAAGCCTGAGAATTAGACAGAGTAGATGGCTTAGAACAGTGGTACTCCCCCCTGTTCATGGGCCAAATACTCCCAGGTGTTGAGGACACCCAGTGTCCTACAATCCTCCGTCCAACAAAAAGAGGAAGAAAAAGCACTGTCTCCATGATAGCCTGCCCAGGGCCGTATGGCCTGTGAAACCACAGTATCCAGTGCATAGGGCTCCCCCATGGATTCAGAAATTTGGCAGCATGGGAGCAGTGGCAATTAATGCTGCTACTACTCTCCCACCACCAAATTGATATGACCCTGCATATGGGGTTGAGGCCACAGGCATGATCTAGCATGAGGCCCAATCTAGTGTGCAGAGTTCGGGCTGAGCATGATCTAATTTTTTATAGCTTTTGTGGGAGTATTGCATCTGAGCTATAAAGGATAAAAAAGTGATGTACAGATTAGGAACAAGGGGGAAAGGCTTATTACGTTGTAGTATTCCCAGATCCAGCAGGGAAGCAGTATAGGCACCATAAGGTCATTGTCAGCATTGTCCCCATATGGAGTGGGGACTGGACATTAAGTAAAGAGGCTACCATGTCAAAGAGCAAGACCAGAGGTGGAGTCTGTGGAAACAAACAAGGTGCCTATTAGAAAAGGTAGGCAAAGGAGCAGAGGATGTTGAGAAGCGGGTAGACCTAGAGGGAGGAATGTAAAAGGTCAGAAATAGTAGCATTTCCTGACAGCTAAGCAATAGTTCTTAAATAATTAAATAAGTATATAGAGTTGTGGTGATAGAAGACTGACAACAGGTTGGACTATGGTTTTACAACATACCCTGTATAACAAGTAATATACAGGCATAGTACCCATCCATCCCTGATGATACTAATTCAGCGATACCCACATTTTCCTGGCTGCAAGCCAGATGGGTGGTACATGGTCAGTCCACAGGTCAAATCCAGTTCATGTGTCACATTGTGTCCTGGGCCTGCCACCCTGGTCCCAGCCCTGCCCCTACACACACCATATTAATCCCACTGGACTGGCCTGGCCCTGGTCCCCCATGTACTGGATTGGGCCCCAGATCTAGCCTCATGCATGCTGGCTTGGGCCCCAGCCCCTCGTGTGCTTGACTGGACCCACAGTCCAGGCCCCATACACTGGCCCCATGCCTTAGATCGGGCCATATCATCTGGCCGTGTTGCTTGAAAATTAGGTGGTGGGGGAGTGCTGGCACTATTGTCACTGCTCCCCCACCACCACATATCCATACCCCAGGGCTCAGGTGACATGACTTCATGGGCTGGACCTGGGCCATGGGCCAGAGGTTGAGCATCAGTATACTAATCTATACACCTGAGTTAGCTCAGTTTGCTAGCCAACACACTGGCCAGGAAACCTACACCTGAGTAGGAATGAGGGCAATGTGTACAATGGGTGCTCTGCACCTGTTATTTCTATACAACTGGATAGTTATTTATGTGCTTGCATAATCACACAGCCTGGTATACAGCTGGCTCTTAGGAAGAAATGTGGATGTGGTTTCTGGAGGAAGCTTCCACTGGGGTTTTGTGATGCCTCACCACTTCAACCACAATATTCTATCTCCCCCAAAACAGCACAGCAAGTGCTTACCTACATTTGTACATGACTGCACACACTCCTTCACATTCTCAGCCAAGCAAATCTTTCATTTTGTTGGCTAATTTCTTTTTTATGTAGCAGTTGCTATTATTTCTTGGTAGTGATACACAGTTTTCCTTCAGGTCAGAGAACTGAGGGAAGAAAAAACCTTTATTGGCCAGAAGGAGCATATTTAATGCATGTAGAAGGTGTTAATTAAAAATATTTAAAGCTGACATTATAGCCCTAAATGCAAGAGTATTTTGTGTCTTAAATGTTTCAGTTATCATCAGAGAACATGTCTGACATGGCATCTATTCCTTTGCCCTCTGGCATAAGTATAAAATTAAAAATGGGCATTAAAAATGGAGGTGGAATGCTTTGATCTCATTGAACTTGTTGTAGGATCAAATCATAACGTACCCATGATTTGCTGATCTCATCCCTCCCTCCTGGCAAAGGTTTGTCAAGTGATACTAATGGACACTTTAACCTACTAAGTGATTTGCTACAAAGAAAGCTGCTTATTCAGTGCATGACACAATGTCATACTAGACTTCACCAAAAGTCAAATTTACATATACTATAAATGACACAGCAACAATCAACACTACTAACATTCAGTGAGTATGGCACCTGTTTTTGCATTTTTCTTGCCTGGCTTGATGCAGTTACGTCATCATGCAAAACTGAAGATCACTTAGTTTTGGAAACAATTTTTATTCACTCTACTCTGTGGGTCCAGTTTCTCATCTGTTCAGAGAATTATTTTTGGTATGTAGTTTGCAGTAGAGAAATGTTGAACATTAAGTCTGCAACCTAATAAAGAGCAGCACATCCCTTGGTTTCAATGAAAACAAAACAAAACAAAACAAAGCAAAACATATATATACACATACACATACACACACTCTAAACCAGACACTGTATATTGTTGTTTTTTCACCCTTAGATTTTAACCAGGAAAAAGTGAGTTCTGCAGATGAAATAAAGTGCCAGTCATCAGTGAAAGAGTGTATGGGCTCTGAAACAGCAAAGCAATTGAATATTAGAAGTTTGGCATAGAAAAGAAGGGTGAGTAATTTAAGCCCACTCAGGAACAGGTGTGACTTGTTCATAAAGCAGTTTGGAGGGGGAAAAAATGCTACAATTATGTCTCTGGTAAATAACAAATTACCATAGCAACTCCATCTTCAGAATAATGTATGCATAGATTTAATCTGAGAAGTTTGTCCAAAACTGCATTTCTTCAATTTATTTTTTTAAATAAATGTTATATGTAAGTCAGAATTTCTTAGTATTACTATGTAGATGCTGATCTTTGGACCACGCCTTAGCCTTCACCTGAAAGAATCTCCTTAAGGATGAGAATGTTGTGCACTGTCCATCCTTAATTGTTCTTTTGCCTTCATTTACACGTGGCCCATTCTGATGGGATTTTTAGGGGCTCTTGTTTCTTTGCTTGTTTAGTTGTTTTAATATTCACAGTAAATAGCCATCCAATATATAGCCAATCATAATTCGTGGGTGTGTCCTAACCATACAGTGGGCACATCTACACATGCAATTAGTCACAACTAGATTTAATGCGGTGGCAGGAGCCCTGGGAGGGTGTGCACTGGTTGGCCAGGTGACAACTGTGTGGGGGAGCCCGGCAGAGTAGGTTAACTGTGAGACAAGCAACGGTGACCATGGTGGGCCAGCAGGTTGACTGGTGGCCAGGAGGAAGATGGGAGGGAGTGCAGCCTTAGAAAGTCTGTGGATGACACCAAGCAGTAGAAGAGATGCTGGAGGGTAGGACTAGGATTGAGGGAGATCTCAACAAATTCGAGGATTAGACCAAAAGAAATCACATGAAGTTCAGTAAGGAAATGCAATTCCTGCACGTAGAATGGAACAAACACATGTGCCAGTACAAGCTGGGGATTGAGTGGCTAAGCAGCAGCTCTGCAAAAAAGGACCTGGGGGTAACAGTGGATAAGAAGCTGAATATGAGCCAACGGTGTGCCCTGGTTGCCGAGAAGGCTAATGGCATACTGGGCTGCATTAGTAAAAGTATTGCCAGCAGATTGAAGGAAGTGATCGTTCTGCTCTATTGGGCACTGGTGTGGCCACATGTGGAGTAGTGTGTTCAGTTTTGAGCTCCTCACTACAGAAGGGATGTGGGCAAATTGGAAGGAGTCCAGTGGAGGGCAACAAAAATGATTAGAGGACTGGAGAACATGACTTCTGAGGAGAGGCTAAGGGAACTGGACTTATTTAAAATGGAGAAGAGAAGACTGGCTGGTTTCAATAACACCCTTAAAGTATCTGAAGGGTCATTCCAAAGAGGATGGAGCTGGACTGTTCTCAGGGGTAGCAGATAATAAGGAGCAATGATCCTTGGAGCAATGGTCTCAAGTTGCAGCAAGGGAAGTGGAGGTTAGATATTAGGAAAAACTTTCTCACTAGGATAGGAGTACAGGCTATGCAGAGAGGTTGTGGAATCTCCATCCCTGGAGGTTTTTAAGACCCAGGTAGACAAAGCCTTGCCTGGGATGATATAGTTGGGGGATGGTCTTTAATGTGGTTTAAAAACATCTGAGAAATTCAGTGTATACAGACTCTTCCAACCTGAAAATCACCTCAAGTTCACCTCTCATTTCATAAAAGCTCAAGGTTGTCTCTTCATGAACTTCCAAAGGTCTCTTCATGACCTTTTCTTAATAAAACCATCTTATGTAAACGCTACTGTCCTTTGGTATGTCATGTCCTCATTTGACAATGTAATGTAGCAAAGAGATAATGTAGGGCATGTGTGCTGATAAACTTCACTGTTTTCTATCCTGACCAGTTTCTTCCTGAAGTTCATTGGACACTGTTTTGCTCATGAGATATTCTCTGTATTTACGTACAGTGTCATCAGTATCAGCACTGATAAAACAAAACTCTTTGCATTTCACACCTTTCAATGCAAATGCTCCACCTGTGAGACCAGCAATATATCTCTGGTACAAAGAAAGCGAGCAAGAGAGAGAATTACTCATCCATGAAGCAGAAGTAAATAGTTGCAATCTGTTGAGCACGTTCATTTATGTCCAGTGTGTTGATCATTTGAATTGAATTTTTTTCTGTCAGATGTAGCTTCCCTGTCACACAAAATACTTCACCAGGAGTGTGACTGGCTCTATCACTGGACAATGGGACTTCATCAATATCTTCAGTTGCGTTGCCTCCTATCATCACTTCACATTATCTTTGCATGCAGATGAAATAACTGACTTTTAGTACATGACTAAAACAAGTTTTTTAAAACCCTTGCCATAAACTAAATGACAAGATAATTTGTCTTATAATTTCACAGAGTTACTTCTACAATCTCAGCTGTTGAAATTGGTGTGCAACTAATATGTACGGTTTTTCATATCTCCCACCATACCACAGTTGCAGTTGTAATTATTAACAAACAAAAGCAAGAAAATAAATGCATGGCTTGCATGACTTGAATTGAGGACTTCTAAAGAGCTGCCTGAAAAATGAAAGGTGGGGTGCACAAAATACTGCCGCAATAGCTACAAATCAAACCTCAATGAAGGTGGGTCTTTCTAAAATTTCCAGACTTTTGCTTTGAAATGTTCAGCGCTTGGTTGCTGAAAGGCTTGATGATGCCCAGCAGAGTTCTAGTTGAGCTCTCCCTGCTGTACTGTTACCAACCTGTTGGCTTGTATGCGCTGAAGTTTCCCTTGGTCTGCCCATGTTGCAGTACTGTCTCTTTGGCAACCATCCAGTGGCATTAGGATTGTGTCCCATAACAAGTCTGACCTGTCTCTGTACCTCAGTTGTTTAAACACTGTCTTTCCCAGAGTTATGACCTTGTGTGCACTATGTTTTATAATTTCCCTCTACAGAATCACATGATAGCTGAAACCTGGAACAGCCAGATTTTGCAAATAAATAAATACATAAATACATAAATAAATAATAAATGAAAATATTTTAAGAAATAAAATAATCCATGTTTACTTCAGATACCACAAGGATTATACAGATCTAGTTGAAAACAGTAACACACCGATCTGCTAATCCACCTTAGTTTTTTCATCATTCTTGAGTGCTCTTTTACACATAGCCAGGATCTGTTAGGATGTCCAAGATCCATCTTCAGCACACAGCTTCTCTTATCTCCCTCTCCCTCACTGAATCTCCCTCTCATCTCCCTCCAACAGCAGGTTCCTTCCTTCCAGCCAGTTTCCTTTGACTTTGGCTTCTTCTGAATCCCCAAATCCCCTTTCCCTCCAAAAGCTTGTGTCTTTGTTTCTCTCTCTTGCCCCTGGCTTTCATTGTCTTCTCAAACAGTTCTTCAGAAATACTGCTATTTCTTCTGAAAACCTCTAAAGCAGTACAAATCAGCCACCATTTTAATCCAGAATAGTATTTGGCCAGTGGTCAAAAAAGCGAGGCTGAAACTTTATCCCATGGAGTCAAATATCCCCAGAATACCAGGCAGCTCTATCAAAGCAAAAAGCAATAGCCTCTTTATATATCATCATATATTCAGCTTGTTACCCAAAGGCTCCTTGAGTTAAAAGGAGGGTGCCTCTCCCTTCCTACTAAATGTGCGCAATCTCTCTCTCACTAGATGTAGCCTTGGAGAGTGAGCAGTGCATAAAATGAGAATTGTAGCAGGATATGGGCTTGACAGTCATTAGATTAAGCTGTACTGAGAAAATAACAGGTTATTTACATATTATTTTAATCTCCTGGCACTTCTGATGTACTGATGGCTTGCTAGTATGCTGAAGCAGAGAGATTGTGAACCACTATCATTATAAAGTAAAAGCACCGGCTGCTGGCATTCCTATACTCAACAGCACAGATCTGAACTTGGAGATAGTCTTACAAGAGAAGCTGTGGAAGACACTTCACTTGAGAATTCAAAATTAGATAGTGCTAAGCACCAAAGAATATATATTAAGAAATAATTCTATACTGACAGGTGCCTAGCACAAGGACTAGATAATGTCACTGGGCTTTTCCACTTTTTACATCTTCATTTGATACAGCATAGTTATTTTTTTCTGTGGAGTAAAATATGGAGCTGTTTTATATACTATCTTTTTACATGAAAAACAACCCAAAAGACAGTGTAAACAGGGAACTGTACTTGGCAAATAACATTTTCAAACACATTTCTGGAATTCTAATTCTATAAGGCACCCTTAAATATCAGGCCAGGCTAAACAGAAGCTATTCAGCATCATTTTAAATTCTAACAAGAATGACTTGGCTTCATAGATTCTATTTTGATACTAGACTAAAATGGCAGTATGTAATTTTAATTTTTTTTCATTTGTAATTGCCCTTTTGCTTTTGAAAATAACGGCACTCTATTATTGCAATGTGAGCTGCATTCACTGTGTTACATTATCTAGATTTGTGCAGATAGTAGAAGGCCTTGTGGAACTCTACAAAGAGACACAATGTTCCTTCAATTATGTGTGTTTGAATGTAATGTTCACAAACAAAGGCATTTGCACTTGTTCTCCTTTTTATAATTAAAAAGATTAAAATTAATAATGTGGTTTAAAGTAAGATGTATTTTAGTTAATGTGCTTTTTTGATTTAATTATCAGCACTGTAAGTTACTCCTTTGCCATTCTTTCATATATTCAAAATCTACATATATATTTTACACATGCAAAATGTTGGGGCTGGAGGGCTAAGGTGCATGGTTAAAAGGCCACGGCAGAATGCTATAATGTCAGCCCTGTTGGGTTCTAAGAATTCTGCTCAATACATTGTTGGAAGAACACAAGTTTTTATTGCTTTCTGTTGTTTAATTTAGGCATAGAGAATGTCTGGGGTATGCCTGAGACAGGCACCTGAGGCCTGACTTGACAGGGTCACAGACAAGCTCAGAGAAACAAGGGTGCCAACTGGAGTTAGGGCACCAGCAGCAGGCAGGTCAGGAGGTAAGGGACTGGGTAAAATCACAAGTCAAGAAGGAGTAGGAACAGGAGGCAGGGAGCTAGACCAGAGTGACGGGCCAGGGGATCTAGAGCAGACAGATATAGCTATACAAAACCAGGGTGTGGGCGATTGCCAAGCTATGTCACAAGCCAGGCAGCACAAGGGGTCAATGAACCAGCATGACAGTCTGGAACAAGGAGTCCACAGGAACAAGGGTGAATCCAGGATTAGATGTATCAAGCAAACCCAGTGAATGGGAAACTAATAACAATGAGCAGGACCTAGGAGACTAGGAACAAACAGGCAGGACCCAGGGATTAGGAAACTAGGAATCAAAGGTAGGAATGAGGAAATTTGCAAACCTGGAGACAGAACCCCAATTCTAGACAGAAGCATTGATCCTGCTGTGCACTGAAAGGGCTACTTAGAAGATAGCAGCCACACCCATGCAAGCAACTGGGGCAGCAGGAGGTAGCTAGGCCCAGTAGCATAACTGAGGGGCTGAAGGGATGAGGGGTGACTGGGGCAGCCGCCCCAGGCACTGGCCTTTGTAGGGTGTTCAAAAGTAGCTGCTGCTACAGCTGTGTGGCAACACGGCAGCCGGCACTACACTATGTATTGAAACTGCCCAAAGCAGGGTGCCTGCTTTCCCAGCTTCTGCCACAGAAACACAAACTTAATTATGCTTGCTAAAGCACACTGAGTTTTGACAGCATTGCTAAAAGGGGCCCGATCAAAAACCAACAGAAGTTAACAGAACGTTTTATTGATTTCAGTCCCATTGGAGCTGATTCCATGGGCACAAACCTTACCCTGCCTGGCTGCTCAATACAGGATTGGGCAGCCAGATACACTCACAACTTCAGCTTGCTTGTGTGCATCATGGCTTTCTACATCATGTATAATGGCATTCACAAATATGCTCTTCCATGCTGCACTATCTGTACAAGGGATGCTCAATCCCAGCCCAAATCTGGCCCATAGAACCATGTCATCCAGCCTGCAGATTTCCTCCTGTGTCTGGAAATTTGGCAGTAGGATATCAGTGGCAATTAGCTCTGCCACTGCTCCCCTGCCACTAAATTCCCAAGCCCCATGTGGCCAGATCAGCACCAGCCAAGCCAGCCCAACTGGGGGATCGGGCCCTGTTCCCACACAGCTGAATCAACCTGGCCTGATCCAGCCACATGGAAATGGCCTGGACAGGGCCCAGCGTGGCTGCAGGCAGCAGGGCCCAAAGCAGCCACACAAGAGTGGCCTAGGCAGGACCCAATGCAGCCACATGGGACCAGGCCCTGGGTAGACTGTTCCCACACTGGGCCATTTCTGTGCAGCTGCATCAGGCCCTGGCTGGGCCAGTGCTGCTACCTGGATTGGGCTGAAGGACCTGATCTGGCCAGCAGATGGACTGGAACCACTCATTTAGCCCACAGGCTGAAAAGATTGGGCACCACTGATCTATGCCAACAAAGCACAGGGCTCTTGGACTATTTGGGCATGTATCTCCTCCCCAAATGTACAGGAATAGCAAACAGTCACATAGGATTGGAATAGAATTCCTGAGTCATGTGAGTCCAGTCTTCTGCTAAACTAACTGGCAACTATATCATATCAAGTCATATCAATTGTCCTAGAAATGGATCTGATTGTCTTCTGCCTTGCAGTTTGTGTAACAATTTACATCTCTACACAACGAGCCAGTTCCTAACCCCACTCTTCTGCTTTTGCTAGAAGAGTGGTAGGAAAAAGCCATAAACCTGAACTGACTAGCTAGATTGGATTTTCCCATCATGCACTGGCATACTGGCTCCAACTGTGCCTAGCACAATGGGACTCCAGTGCTTGACCTAGGCTTCCAGATGCTATTACAGGACAAATAGTAAATGACATCAACATTTTCACATAGAAAAAGTCCTGTAAATATTTCCAGTTTCATCTCAGATCAAATTTTTAAATGTCCTTGTTCAACTTTGAAAAACTTATGTCTAATGCAAATGCTGGTTGCTTCTAAAGATTAATGGTGCCAGGATATGAAAAAGCCCCATTGAACTCCATAGGCATGTTTCCCATAGCTTGCCAAAAATGCGAAGCTTGATATCATATACAGTATACACAATGGGCAAAATTCTGGCAGCCTCTTCTATAGAAGCACTAGATCAGAAAGAAAACGCAGGAGGGCAGATATAATAAGGATCTAGCATTTCTTCAGTGCTAGGCTTTGGACTCAGCTAATGCATGTGCTCCACAGTCCCAAAGGTGTATTGCTAATCAGCAGTACCTCCTGCAGCAGGAACTACAGCAGTCACCATTGATCTTTTCAACAGCAGGTGACAGAATTACGCTCAGAGACAGCTTTTCTACAACTCTGTTCCCTACAGCGCTGTCCACTTGACTCCAGTGGGTTTTACTTGTTTCTGTGAATCACCCAAACTTTCTGTTTACTATATTTCAGTGTAAATGTTGAAGCCCAATTTTTAACTCTTAAAATTCAACCCCAACTTATACACCATATCACTGCCCTCTACAAGTGGCGCCAGGCTTGACTCTTGGCTGGCATGACCCAGGCAGCACTGCTCACAGGGGATGGGGGTGCACCAACCGAGCACCGAGCCTGGCCCCGTCTCCTGCAAGCAGAGCTGCCAAGCACCAAACCCAGCCCCATCCCCTGCAAGTAGTGCCAAGTTCAGTGCTTAGCTGGTACAGCCCAGGCAGTATTGCTCACAGGGGATGGGGCTGCACCAGCCAAGTGCCAAGCCCAGCGTTGCTCGTAGGAGACACGGATGGGGACAGGATAGGCTCAGTGCTCAACTGGCACAGCCCCATCCCCTGTGAGTGGCACTGCTGGGATGTGCCAGCTGAGTGCCAAGCCCAGCTGAATGCTGAGCCTGGCCCTGTCTGCTGCAAACAGAGCCTGGCACCATTCATGGGGGCTGAGGCTGGGCTCAGCACTTGGCAGTGCCACTTGCAGCAGACATGGCCAGCTCGACACTCAGCTGGTGTGGCCCCACCCCTGAGAGCAGCAATGGGCTTGGTGCTTGGCTGGTGTTGCCCAGGCAGTGCTGCTCACAGGGATTGGGGACACACCAGGCGAGTGCCAAGCCCATCCCCATCCCCCACAAGTAGCACTGTGGCACGTGTCCAACCCCCAAGTGCCCAGCCCACAGTGAGGGCATGCAGGGCCCAGTATAAGTCAACCCCATATTTCTGATCCAAAAAGTTAGGTCGACTTATAAACCACATCTACGAAATTCCTAATTTTCTGGATCAGAAAAACGGGGTCAACTTATACTGTGTTGCCCTATACACTATAAAATATGATACATGGAAAGTGGAGATCTGTTAAAGTAACTTATTAACTATTAAACCTAGTGGGTAATTATTGCATTTAAATGGCACAAGACTGCTGGATATCTTCACAAGTGCACAATGTGAAGATGGACACTACCAAATTAATGTCTTGTATGTCTTGTTCACAAAGGGTGTGTCTACATGTTCATAATACACTGTAGTTACTGCATATTAAATTTAGTACTTATATAATCTAGTACTAAATTAATGTTCAGTTAATTGGCATTATTGCACAGTAGTCCTGGTGCATGCCTTTTTATTGATGCTACTGTGCAATAGTATAATAATGCCATGCAGTAACATGTTAGCACTGTTTGTGTTGTGACACGATACCGTACAGTATTATTAGGCTACTGCACGGTTAGTGTCTCATGTAGATGCACCCAAAGATATGTAAATACCTAATTTAAAGTAATTGGTAACTGATGCTACAAACATTAACTCAAATGAAAACCAGCTGCCAAATAAATAAGACATAGTGAGTCAAGAATATATGCCCAAGTACAAAGTATAAACTTACTTGTACACTTGTACTTGTATATACACATGTATCTGTGTGGGTGTACATGTAAGCATATCTAATTGACTTGTGTGTACAGGTCAGATAATGCTTTCTGCTAAATATATACAATAAAACTATTATGAAAGATATAAACTAATACGGTTTTAGGCCACAAAGCATTTGACCTCCCAAAAAATTACACTAAAATGCCACTCTTCAAAGATTTTCTAATGTATAGGCTTCTGCTTGCATTAGGTAAGGAAGAAGAGCTAGTAAAGGGGAAAAACAGATTGCCCTGAATTTACGATTAGCTAATTTTGTTCCTTTTAGCCATAATGATAAATCACCCTTTGTTTACAAGTGAGAGGCCAATAATATTGGGCAGAATGAAAAATGCCTAGGAGAACAACAGTTGTAACCATTAGCAGAAGGGGCTTGGAGTCCAGAGATGATAACATGGTCAACAATCAAAATGTGAATGACAAAACTGACAAACTTTAACAAATTGGGCTGTGCTATAATCAATTAAATCTCCCATACCTCAGCTCTTCCAGTTCATCTTTATTTTGTGACTGGCAACTGATGACTCAGCTCTGTGCATTCCCTAGCCTGTGTCCTCTACACAGAAAAAGGCCCTACCTATGCAGGAATGGGACGATAACGGGAAGGAAAGGATGTGTTGTTATGAAACCTCAGTAAAACGAAGTTGAATCTCACAATGGTAGCACTAAGCAGTTATATCGTGTGCATACTGGAACAGAAGAACTAGTGAAATATGGAAGATGTTTAGAAGCTTTTGCTCAAGACTTTTTTTGTATCTGCTGATACAGACTATAGTTCTGTTGTTACCAGATTTGCCCGCTACTTTGGGGTGTGCTCATTTATTAGGGCTAGGGTCTTGGTAATTCTATTAATGTGCTGCTTGTGTTACTTGTGTTTCTATACGGAGCTGTATCTCTCCCCCTGCAAGCCCTCACCCCCAGTGGAGCTATCTTGCAGGAGTCAGTTC
>NW_017728906.1:161281892-161303771 GCF_001723895.1 Crocodylus porosus
ACTTTTGTCACCCTTATCTGGAGGGTTTTAGGTGTGTCTCTCACTGCATCTTAATCAGTTTCTGTTTAGGTGATGGGGGGCGATTCTTTGTGCGTCAGACAGTCTGTGTCAGGGGTCCCCAAAAACATGGAGCTGACAGGTAACACTGTGGGAAGTTGGAATTTTCCTCTTATAGAAGTTTTAGCTCTGTTAAGATGACCACATCCAAGAGTAACTAAATATCACTTTTGTTAGATAATATTAAAATATGTATGGCTTGTTTTACATGTTTTAATTACAACTTATCTATTCTAATCAGGCTAAGGAAAATCCAATCTAAGACAAGTGTTATTAGTCCAGCCAGGAATTCCTCAGGGAATAAATCCAACGAAACATTAGATTAGTATTCAGAATATCAACGTGGTCTCTCCTGAAGGATAATATTTTGATCTGGGAGACTCAAATAAAAAGCAATCCTAAGGCCTTGTGGGTCTTCTCTTATTTTCTAGGTGAAGAAAAGCTAATAGTTAGGGTATAGATTTAACTGTAGAAGTGGAGACACCTCTGTTAATTTTGCTTGCCAAAAAAAATCAATAACCAGTATTTTAACCTTTCTCCCATTTTCCTGCTCACTTAAGAAATACCATAAACTCCTTGTATATTTTTCCACAAGATTCATGGGCTGGCCTGAGACATTAGGCAATATCCTGATAAGGGATTGTCTAATATAAGAGACAATCTAAGTTCAGACCACATTGAAAAAATTAGCTTAAAAACCTATCATACAACCATCTTCCTCTTAATTAAAACAAAATAAGATTCCCTTTGTACTTTTGGCCTCGATGACCAATACATATTTCTACTTTCTTCAAACACAAATAGATTTTGTATTGCCTTGAGAGCAAAGATATTTTTAATATGTATGAACTGAAATCTGCTGCAATTGCTCTTCCTCTAGACAGGGAAAGAATTGATTTCTATGTTCGATTTCGCAAAGTCTCCCTACATAAAATATGCAAAAATTGTAGAGATGAAGAAACCAACAGAATATGAGAATGTCTTCCTTTTCTCACTCTTCGGCTTTCTAATCTATTCTAGTTCTAAGGCCTTTGGGGTCTGAGTGTCTTTTTCTGTATATCTATCACAACTAGCATAGTGAGACCCTGACATGGTTGATATTTTAAAGAACTAGCTCTCTTGCCAATCTCTTGCAGTTGTAGCAGAAACTGATATTTGGTTTTAAAGTCCCAGCTCCTGAATTGCTGCAATTAACTGAATATCTCAGCTTTCATTGTAAGAAAAAGGTTGTTTCTCCTTCCTGTTTTGAGAGAATATATTTAAAACACTAACCTTGTAGCAAACACCAAAAAATAATTTTTCTAAACTTTTGACTTTAAACTAATTTAATGATTTTTAAATATTTGTAACTGCAAATGCTGCTACCATAACACAAATAAATACATATTAGTACATTTACTAGCAGGGTACTTAATCTGTAGGAAACTGAGTTCTTGATTAAACAATAACCCATATGCCTATATTGATACATCATACTTTTTTTATCTAGGATTTCTTTCTTGACCTTATGCTAAGCCTCAACCCTGGGCCCCTCTTCTTCCTTTTTCCTGCCTTTCTTGTGCTTACTTTCATACTAATTAAAATCACTCCTGAGTTAAGGCTGCAAACAGAATCCCATATATAAGCTTTCTCTACCATTCCCTGTGTATTTTACTGGCATAACACTGATTGTATTTAAATATTGCTAGATTTATTCTAAAGACTTGGCGGATTTTTTCAACAAGAGAAGAAAAGGAAGCCACTCAGAAGGAGTCCAAGAGTAGCCAGTCATCCAACATACCTAATAAGAAGAGACAAAAAGCTTGGTTCTACAGGGTTAGAAAACTGGACCCCAGATGAAAGAAAAGTGTTGAAAATCATATAAGGTAAATTCCTTTGGCCTCAGGTACTCTATGAATGAATTAAAAGGATTTTTATTCATGGAAACTCAGGTGGTATAGGAAGCATTAGAAGAGCAAAAGGTAGAAAGCAAAACAAAAACAAGCATATCAAAATGTATAATTCTTATGTTTTTGTACCAGTGGAACGTCTCATCTGACCTGCCATAGAATTTCACTCAGTAATTGCTACATTAAGTCCATTAAGTTGTGGCTGAAGTAGAATATAATGTATCATATTATGAATTGTAAAGACTCCAACAGCAGAAAATTAAAAGGACATCAAGAGGGAAAAAAAGAGGTGGGGAAAAGAAGGAGCTTGCTGGTGCAACTACATCTCATTCACATTTTTCTATGTATTTACACTTTCAAAGTTTTCAGGAAGCCATGCTGCAGTAAAATTAAAGTAAGAATAAATGAAGAGTACTTATGCAGTTTGTACATGGCATCGTATTTCTTGAGGATCTAGAAGCTACAGAGACAAGGGTAATAAATTGTCTTTATGCAGCAAGCAAGAAATGAGGGCTAAAATAAATATGAGGAAAACTAAAGGTGACATAAAACATTTATGCATAAGAAAAAATGCTCTTGGTTAACGGGATGGTAATACAAAACCTCAAGCATACATTTACCTTAGATAGCTTTTCACTTTATAAAATGATGATCATGAGAAGGAAATTACAGAAAGAATCCACAATAGATAGAGAGCATTTGAAAGAATGTAGTTCTGAAAAGCACCAAAAGACTATCCTTCATAGAAAAGCTTGTTGAATGAATATGTATTTAGTTCTCACAATGGCACATGGAGGAAAAGGAAAGATGGAGGGAAAAATGGCAAAAGTCAAACATAAAAGGACAAAAGAGCTACAATTACCTAATAGAAGACAGACAAATACAGAGATTAGGGAAGAAGACATCACAGAGTTAAATCCCAAGGTGCTTGTTTAAAAACAAAATATAAGCAAAACTTTCAACTGTATTGTCCAGATTCAAGATGATGCACTAGAGTAACCATGTTATTTTGTTGCTACTACACAAAGTCCTTCCTCACTCCTCATTATTTTTATCTTTTTTAACACTTCCTTGGTGTCTGAAAATAGTCTAACCACTTTGAACTAGAAGCCGAGCCTCTCTGAGATGCTCTACTCTAGATTAGAGCTAATTACTGTGCAGTAAGCTTTACCATCTACACATGCAAATGCTTGCTACACAGTAATTTTCTTAATTGCAAGTAAATTTGCTATCTGCAAATGCAAGTAGCAAATTTACTCTCAATTACTTACTGCGCAGGAGCGCTCATGTAGATACCTGCTGGGCAGTGGGGAAGGGAGATTACTTGGTGCTCCCGAGAGCTGCCTGCTGCTGGGGCAGGCTCTGCCGCTGGAGCCTAGGTAAGGACTATGTCCCCCTGCCCCAGCAGTGGGAAGTTCCCAGCCGTTGCTTCCCGATCAGAAGGAACAACTCAGCCTCTTCCAGAAGACAGCTGTCTCCTGGCCCAGTGATCCTTGCAAGCCCCTTGCCAGCCTAGACCTCCCCCTGGCTGCTGCAGAGGCCCAATGCCAGGTTGCAGGGAGTGGGAGCAGTCTGTTGCTAGGAGCAGCAAATCTGCTCCCATGTCCCTGCACATGTAGTTGTATGACCAGGAGAGTTTACTCTAGAGTACTTTATTCTAGAGTAAATTGGTCCTGGATTATTTGCACATGTAGATGCACCTTGGAGGATCTAGAACACTTCTGGATGCTGTATAACAACAATAACATAAAATTAGAAGAGTCAAAATGTATCCAACTGACCCGTGAAAGGTTCCCTAAAAATATGGACTGAAGTTAAGGATAAGAGATGAGAGGAGATTAATTAAATGAATTCCTTGATAAAAGCAGTATCTAGATGAGATGCTGCTACAACTAACTGGGAACTGCGCCATGCTTGGCAGCAAACTCGGAAGCACCGCACATGGAAGCTCTGGCACCAAACATAGAAGTGTTCTTCTTGAACACTTCACAACCCTCCTAAGGGCCCCCCGCAACCCTGATTTGGGTTGTGATCCTAGGTTGGGAACTGCTGCTTTAAAGCAACAAACAGGCCTGTCTCCAACAGTGACAGAAGTGGATGCTTTAGAGGAAAAGCACTGAACTGGCCATAGCTAGTTATTTTTCCCCTGTTCATTACACTCCTGGGCAACCACCATCATTGATTTAGAGACCCCAGAGGATACATCCCTGACTGTTCTGTTTAATAGCTATTAACAGAAATTTGTCCAGTCCCTTTTTGAACCTGGCTATATTATCTGTCTTTACAACCTCCTGTGGTAATGAGGTTCAGAAGTTAACTATGGGCTGGCTGGGTAGAAAAGTACACTCTCTGTTTTCTTTATGCACTTACCAATAGATATCTGAATGCATGTGAGACAGCATCATCTCAGTGAGTCACTGTAGGGAAAGTATGTAAACAGCACATGAAAGAAAGGCAGATTATCATGCTTTATTTGCCACTATTCTTGCTATAACTTTATAAAAGAATGAGTACCATTGGGAATATATGTTTGACTCAATCTCCTTTAAATCAATGGAGTTGTGATATTGGTCTTAATGGTAGAAGCATCTGTCCTTGGAAACGATGATGATGAAGTTGCAGTGGTCTTGTTGCAATGTCAAATGTTATTTAGATATGAACATCGCTCAGAGATCTCTATCATGCTCTTTGCAGTAATGGCTGTCTTATTATGCTTGTATAACTTAACTTTTTTTTCAGGAACAGTTGTTGGCTGGTTGCTCAACCCACAACTTAGAGTGCCAGTGAACTCCTTTTAGTCTGGTTCCTGCCCTCTGCCTATGAGACCATACCAGGAGTTAAAAGCCCTGCTGGCATAGCTCTCTGTGTGAATGGAATGCAGAAAGCATTCCCATTGTGTCAAAATCTGATCCCCAGGGAAAAAATAGTAATTAAACACAATTGCTTATATAATGTTTATTACCAAAGGACCTTGGGTCCTCACTCCTATTTTGCTAGCAATTGTATATGCAAAACAAAAAGACGTGCCCCAAAGAGTTTATATTGCATTTTTAAATGGACAAATATGTACATTTTGAAGTAAATAGAAGCACATTTATTACTAACTTATTGCACTGTCTCTGACATTTGTTTTTTTTAGTAACACCCTTGCTCTCAGAGTAGGGAGACAGAAGCTACAGATGCAGCAGACTGCATGATAGTGTTTGACTATACCAAGGGAAGTAACTAGCTACAAGTAGTAATGTTCTAATTTCTTAACCTGCTGCTGATGTCTTGTCCCTCCCCCAGAAAAATCTTTGCAAACATTTCCTTTTTTCTCTTCTTTTACCACTAGATGGTAGTAGTAGGTAGCTGCTTGCCTTTCCCCCCCCCCCTTTGTTTACTGTCTCAGAGCTGTGATTTAGGACACTAATTCCATTAAAACGTTTGATGCTTTTCATTCGATGACCAAATTGTTGTCAAGATTCTGTATATCTGCTACTCTTGCAACATATCTTTTTTCCCATTGCTAAAGATCTTGTACCTATTCCTACTCTTTCCATCATACTGAACATCATATTTGTGATATGTTTGAGAGCAAAGACATGCTCTAAATACATGCTCCTGTGTAGTCCCGTTGAAAATGTCATGTGAGTAAGTGTTGCAGGCTCGACTCACAGTTTATAGCTGGCATGTCACTGTTGATGCTGTATGTTTTTTGGCAGTGATTGTTCCCCTCAGGGTAACCAGGGGGCTTCTTCTCCTGATTATCACTTTTTTTGTTAAGGGTAGAGTCATTTATCTTCAGCTCTTTAGGAAGTAATTTATAAGTCCCCACTTCCACTTTATCTAAGGTCTAAGTCTAGCTTGTCTTTCCTTTTTACCATTTTTCCATTTGCTCATAATGAACTATGATTACCCCTTCTGATTCTGCAGAGCAAGACAGTCTAACAAACCCTAGACAATCTACATCTTGAATCAGGCAAAGGAAGGTGCCAAAGTGGGTATGCAAGAGGAAAGGAATGGAAAAGCAGAAGAAAAGAAAGAGAAAACATACATCAAAAAGAAGGAAGATAGAAAAAAATGAAGAACAGTTCTGTGATATCTTTTAGGTTGTTGGAGAAGTTACAGTGTAGTTGTACTGACACAGAGTAATTTTTACTATGTGTAGCACACAAACATAAGGATACACAAAACAACAGAAGAATGACAATTTTAAAGAGAGGCAGACAACTCAAAAAGGTTTGAGAACTACTAGTACAGATCAATCTTGCCCACTAAAATATGCCAGGTCTTTGGTGCCTGTTCTTCCACTTGAGCAAGTGTCAGTCAGATTCCATAATAGGCACAGTCTAAGAATAAGAGACAGACTAATGGACAGGCAGACAAATAATTTTTAAATATTTGCCTTTCTATGACGCCCCCCTGTGTTTCTACCAGATAGCTATACTATTTTCTTTCACTTTTCAAATATTCAGTTTCTATTCAAGATTAATTTCACTTTCAGGAATAGAAATAACCTTTCTAACATGAAATAAAACCAAGGAAATGAGGAAACAATTGACAAGTACCTATATGAATCACAATAAGAAACAACAGAATACAATTAGTATGCTGTACAGAACATGGTAACGGTATATTAGTGAACTCAGAAGCAAAGCATGCTACACTCTGGTCAAAACGCATTAATGTTAGTGAGCAGCAAATAGATTGTGATTTAAGTTCCGATCTGAAGGACACTGAAGTCAATGGAAAGACTCCGTGAAAAACCTGTGAAATTGAGCCACAGAAAGAACCATGTGGATGCAGAGTGGGGGAAGGGCAGGTTGTCTCCTCTGGATTTTAGCGAGCATACACAACTTACCCTGCACACTGATTCAGCATTGTCAGGATGTCTTTAAAGTAGCATTAAGGCTCAGACCAATCTGTATTGCACACCAAAACTGACAGTGAATTTCAGTGGGAATTTGAGTGAGTAAGGAATGGAGACCTGCATCCTCAGAGTCAATTCTGATCTAGTGTAAAAGGATACAATTCTTCTGAAACTAGTAGAGTGAATCCATCTTGTACCTAGGCCTCAGACCACAGGTGCACAGGGGTACAGTTTGAACACCTATAAAACATCTTTTAGGGATGAAGGATGAACTCTAGGGTATGTCTCAGGCATAAGTGGCAGAAGGCCAGAGATAATGGGGCTTTGCCCCCCCAAACTGGGCCAGCAACAGCAGCTCCAGCACTGCCGCAGTGCCACAGCCAGTACCCCCGCTGCACACTCCTCCGCTGTCACGCACACAGCACCAGCCCTGGAACAGCTCTGCGGGAGGGAGGGAGGGGTGGGGTCAGGCAGGCATGCTTTGCACCACCTAGCCTCCCCAGATATTTTCTAGTGCTGCTTATGGTCTCAGGGGAAGCTTGAGGCACAAGAAGTGTGTGGAGTCAAATATGGCTTTACATCACCCTTCTGTCCTCTGACATCCCTGGCCATCTGCATTCCAATGTGACCAATAGTGCAAACTAGAGCAGCTTCAAGAACTCAGTCTCCCAAAGGATTGTATGTTAGTGACTTCCCTCCAGCTGCAATTTGCACTAAGGCCAGATAGCTTGAGATGAGAGAGCTGCAACTAACTCCCCAACAGCCCTGCCTCTCCACCATACTAGACTTGTATGAGAAGTGTAGAATCTCCCTCTAAATATTTATTCTTATCTTTGGAATTTCCTGACTTTTGTTTGCTGCACTGCTCAACACTTAGCACTACATTAACAAGGTTTTCTGTCTGAAAACCTGTCTAAAGAAAAATCTTCATCTAAAATATACTGTCATTCAAAAATTATTGCATATGTAATTTTCAGCCATTCTCACCTGAGAATTGTCACTGTCATTGAGTTTCTCCATTTGTAACAGGCCCCTGGCTGCCTAGCTGGGAGGCCGCTGGCCTCTCAACAAAGTCCTGAACTGCCTCCTGCCTCCCTGCATATTGGGGATATGGGAGGAACTCTGGTGGCAGGGGAGGATCTTGGCCAGCCATGTAAGGGAGGGGAGAGGAGAGGAAGGGACAGTCCCTCCCCACCATGTGAGGACCCTGGCTCCAGGCATGCAGCCTAGGGGCAGGTGGTTAAGCCAGAACAGGCATAGGTGGCCATGGTGCTTCCTTCCCCCGTCCCTCCTCCCTGTGCAGGGCTTACTGGGCAGGTGTGGCAGGTGCTCCCTGTGGTCAGAATTAGTCCCTGGCTCTGGTGAGGTTGTCTGGCTGCCTGCAATGTCCTGGGGTGTGGAGGCACGCCACCTGGCCACACAGGCAGTGTCCCCCTCCGGGCAAGAGCTGGAGCTGCTCACTGCTAGGGCCATCCCTTGCTTGTGGTACACTGTTGGAGTTGGTTGGCTGGCCCAGGCTGCCTGAGCTGCCAGGTGAGGCTGCAGCTGTGGAGCATGGCACTGGAAGCCTGAGGGCCCCTGCCCTGATGAGCCCTCATGGTCACTGGGCCATGGTGCAGGCTCCAGCAGCCTATTTGTTCCAGCAGCCTATTTGTGCTTGTATAGACATGGCAGGCCTTCCCAGGATCCTCCGAACCCAGAATCTGATCCAGCCACTGCATGACAGCCATGGACGTGCAGGCCACACTGACTGATGTTTGTGGTCCCCGATTTGAACCCAGTGGCACCTCAGGGCCTTAAACTTCATGCAGCACTGGCGGCCAAAGTACTGGTGCCCACAGTCTGCATGTGCTCCACCATGGCCATGTATATATGCATGTTGGCCCAAGTGACCTGGCCAAACAGCAGATAGACCTCTGCATTGCCTCAGATTGCTATGACGTCTCATGCTTCATCCAGTTTGGCCCCTGGGTCACTGTCTCTGGCATCAGGGGGTCAGGCACCTGCTGCCAGGGGCCTCAGGGGGTCAGGCCAGGGATCCAGGTGCCAGCATAATTGGCACATGCCCACTAAAGTCTGCAGGGCTGCAGGGCCCAGCATGTACCCCCAGCAATGGAGCATAATGCCCGTGGGGCAGGCAGCTGCTGGTATGGACCCCAGGGAGCAGAGTCAGGGTCCGTGGGTCTGCAGTGCCCAGCACATGCCCATACTGGTGAGGCACGATGTCCAGGGGTCAGGCAGAAGCCGACACAGGCCCCAGGGGTCAGGCCAGGGGTCCAGAGGCCAGCTTGGGACAGCCAACAAGCTGCCCCTGCCATATGGCTGGAGAAACTGCCAGCCATGTGGTTCTGCCCCAAGCAGAAGGCTGGCCCCCTGCTGGTGAAGCTGACTGGGCACAGTTTGTGCCCAACATCAGCATCTACACATATACTACTGCACATTAGTTAACGTGCTGTTTTTCTAGTACATGTATATATTGATACTAGCAAACGGTGCATTAGACTAATGTAATACACAGTAAGTGCCACACACATGTAGATGGTGACATTTTACTGCACATTAAATTAATCTAATGCACAATAAAGTGTTTCATGTAGATGCACCCAGTATGACCCTGAGTGGAAAAGCAGGACCCTCCAGTCATGAACCTCTGGGTTTTCAAACTACCAATAGAAATATCAACAGACTCCAGGCAAAACCCTCAGTCTTAGTGGTGGCCAACATCTCAGTGTTTTGAAGGAAGGAAATCCTCTGCCCCATGCAGCCAGTAACATTCATGAGGAGAAAAAAAATCCTTCCCGGCTCCAACCAGTGACTAGCAAAAGGCCAAAAGCATGGTATACCATACACCTTCTAAACCAGTAGTTCTCAACTTTTTTGTACCAGGACACATTTGCCAAGATCTATGGCTTGTCCTGACCCACAATGCTCTGCCCTGCTAGTCGGTGCCTGACCCACAGCCCCCTGCCCCTCCCAGCCCTGCTGAAGGGGGGCCCCCAGCTGCCCCTGTCCCACTCAAGCTGGAGCGCTGTGGCTGCAGCAGCTCTGGCTCATGTGGGCAGCAGCGAAGCAAGTCTGGCCCGGCATGGGCTGGAGGGAGGAGAAGCAGAGGCCTGTGGCGCACTTCCCCTGGGCTGAGGCTGCTGTCCTGCACCAGGCAACCTGGTCACGGCCGCTCCCCTCCTGGTACGAGGAGTCTTCCCCTACACTGCAAAGACTTCCAGCAGGGGGTGGGATTCTGATCATGTTATTCTCCAGGTAACTTTACAGGAAATTGGGAAGGCCTGCACTGCCACTGTCCAGCCAGAGGAGCTGGGCAGCACAGTGCCACACCACAAAGTGTATATGTAGGGCAGAGAGGCAAGTGGGACAAGTAGAATGGTGCTCTCCCCACCCCCAGGGAGCCTTCCCTCTTCCTCTGGCACTCCATTTGCTCACTATGGCTCTATCTGACACTTAGAAATATTAAGTGCTTGTAGTCAAAAAACAACTGGATGTAAAGCTATATTTCATAATAATGTATATAGTTTATATGGAATACATTAAACTAAATAATATGTACTTTTATAAACATGGAGGGTCCCCCGGTTCTTGAACTATGCAATTTTATGTGTATGTATAGCCTCACTGACTCCAGGGGAAAACTGCTAAGAACAAACTGTGCAGAAATTAACACAGGACAAGGGCTTAAGTTACAAATATATCTACACTGACATTACCCACCTAATTACAATGAAAAGAATGTTACATTAAAAAGATCAATAATCTTTCATACGAAATACTTTTTATCTTATGTATAGACCAGTGGTTTTCAACCTGTGGTCAGTGAAAGATGACTATCGTCAACCAAAAAGGATGTGAATACCCACACTAAGAATTCGAAGGGATCTGCACTTCCATTCAGAATTTCCAAATGAGTCTGCGCCACCATTTGGAATTTTTAGGGGCCCACAGTGCAGTGATTCTTAACTAGGGTGTAGGCTTAGACTGCAAAGACCAAATCAATTCAGACTTGGGCTTTTTGACTGTCTGTACTTAGCCAGAAAGTTTCATTTCAAGTCAACTCCATATAAACCTGTATTTACTGGTTGTGCCACAGTTGCAATCTAGGAGCTGTAGTTTGAGCTTTCATCCTCATCTATGAGTTGTATCACTTGCTAGACAATATTTCCCATACTGCAGTACCATTTTACTGCTTACACATAAACAGTTTTTATCATGGGAACCACACAATTCTGGGTGGGAAGTGTAAACTAGGCATAGGCCCTGGTCCATAAAAGAGAAACAGGAGGCAACAGGAATATTGTACTACAATTCCCACTCAGCAAGGGCTTAACCTGGAGAAATGCAGTTCAAGGTTCAATTGACTTAGAATAAAATGGTATAAATAAGCATTTTTCAGATGTTTCTGTTCCATGAAAAAAATAATATTTCAACTTTTTATTGCAACTCAGGACAAAAACAAGTGAAGTATCAAAATTTCCTGTAAGACGGAAATTTCATCTTTCATTTACCTCTAATTCAGGGGTGGGCAAAATGTGGCCCATGGGCCGAATGTGGCCTGCCAGGCCATTCTATCTGGCCCGCGAGGCCCCTAAAAAATTTAGAAAATTAATATTTATGTGCCCCTGGCTGCCTGTCATGCAGCCCTTGATGGCTTGCCAAAACTCAGTAAGTGGCTCTCCACCCAAAATAATTGCCTGCCCTGCTCTAATTGAAGCCTCTAGTTTCTTCTATAATAAAAACAATAATACCATAACAAAATGTTTGATTAATTAAATGAAAATACCTTTTAACATGCATCATACCTAGTTTCAGTTATCAATAGCCTTAATATTTTTTTCACTAAAACCTTGTAAATTCATAATAAAATCCAAAGAAAATCAAATAGCCAATTCTTCCCTTATGATTGTTTTACAGCTCTGTGAGAATTACATTTTGTCTCAGCTGGTTCATGACAGGTTTTTCAATACAAAGTGTACAGTATATTCTTACAGCTAAAGTCTATTCTCAGTTATAGTGGTACAACACTATTGACTTCATTGTTGACTGTTGAGCCTTACATTTTATTCCGGAGACTGCATATAAGCACAATCTGCAGTCAAACATGGTCTCTGTTGCACTCCCTTGGGACATAATTGCAGGACTGAGTCACAATGCCTAAATAAGGCAATTGTGGTGGTTATTCAATGTGGCTTGCTCCTGACAATAGCCATCATTAATCAAAAATTTTTTTTGCTTCACCGCCAATGTGGTTACTTCTTTTGAGTTATCATTTCAGCAAAACAGAAGGCAAAGAAAAGCAAAGACCATTTTTAAAAATAAATTCCAGAAAAGGTTATTATACCATGTTGTTCTGTTGCTTGGAGTGCTTTAAAATTGGCAACCAGCTTATGTTTTGGGTTCAGACTGCTGTGGTATTTGTTCCAGGGAGAGGAGAGGGAAATAGTTTTACAATATAATAAGTATTGCCTAAAGAGATAATAAAGAATAATGAATGAATGCATTTTTAGCAGCAGTGAAGTCTTTTCCTTCCTACAGAATATGAAAAGATGCATTTCCTAATAGGCACAGGCTGGTTATATTTTTGTCATTTATGGAACTGTTCAAGTACTAACATCTACCTATATGCAGCATTATCTTAAAATGACAGGTTCTTAAAAATCCATTGTGTTTTTTCTCTAATTTGCTTACATTTGGGTTAGGTAATGGATTGTAATACTAGAATGCTATTGGGTGTGGGGGGGGGAATCAACATTTTTAACAAGCAGTGATTTTTCTTTTGTATGTCTAGGAACTTAAGGGCATGACTTATCCTACAAGGCAATCAGGCTGGCTGTTTAAAAATCAATAGACTTATGGAATAGTAGGAAAATCAGCAAGAAAATAATTGGAGATACCTCCTGCCACTGGAGTGTCAGAGGACCCTATAAATCAAGAAAAATAAAAGTGAAAAAATTCTTCTGAGGATAAGTCTGTCCTGCTATTGAAATCTTGCCCCTGCCATTGTAGCAATGTGATAAAAGCTGTAAAGACTGCATTTTATTTGCATATGAGCATGCTTTCTTTCTCATTTCAGTTGTTAGCCATCATATTGAAGACAGATTTCTAATAAATGGATAATGCTGCTAGCAGCTCGGGTTCTTATGTATTAAGCTTTTCTTCAATATTGCAAGTGTTATTTGCTCATTTAACAGTATCAGAAAAATGCTAATGTGTTAATAACAGCTCCCAGTGTAAACATGAGTCTGTGTATATAAAAATCACAGAAAGACCTATGTATGAACATTTTACAGCTATACTAAGGGCTTGGTGGGGTGGGGTTATGGGAAATATCAAAAGCGAGGTCTACACAGCAGTGGATGCTTACCTCCTACCTCTGGACCATTCAACCTCAAGCCAGTCTAGCTTGCCTCCATTTGTTCACCGTGCATTGCCATACACGAGTTACACTCCACGTACATGTCTCCACACTCACACTCTGGTCACAGGTAGCTGGCACTTGGATTTGTGAGACTATATTCAGGTTTCCTTTTACACCCACAGAACAAAACCTCTGGAGGAACTGGTTTGTTGTGCATACTGTCATTCTTTGCTGGACCTCAGGGTAGATATGATTTTGGTCTTCAAGGCTCTTTCAAGCTCTGCATGTGTCAGGGACACTGAGGGCACATCCAGATGTGTACGGATGTGTGGTTCCCCAGGGACAAGTAGCAGTGACATACCTTGCACCACAGCTACTTGTCGCCAGGGAATGCCCATGCCATACGTGCTTTGGCACACGACAAGTTGCCCCAGGTCGGGTAGGGGAGGCTGGGGCCAGCATTATGTTGGCCCCAGCAGCCTTACCTGGGGTCCTGGGGTCTTCCGGGGCTGCAGCCACTGAGATTCTGCTGCATGGAACCTGGCTGGCGGCCACAGTGCAGCTCCGGGAGGCCCGGCTCTGCTTTTCAGCAGCGCACACTAGAGCATGCATTGTGCTGCGGTTTTTTTTCCACATTTTTCTTTGACCCCTGGATATCCAGGGGAAAAAATGGTGCAGCGCTTGCTCAGGTAGCGCACCTTGCAGCGCGGAGAACACCAGACTGTGCAGTACGTCCACATACCTCACGACCACGCTTGTCTGGACGTGCCCTGAGCTGGCAAGCCAGCCTGGACCAAATACCTCAGCAGTCACACATATAGTAAGCCTCAGCTAATGAACTAAACCAGTTTAGGAGCAGCAAGCATCCTGATTGAACACTGGGAGTGCTGCCTATCCATTTAACACCAGATGGGGTCCTGGGTTTAGAGGCCAGTCAACGGTTCTACTGTGGAAAGTGTCCTGGTTCCTGTCCCCTGGTTTTGGCTTATTTCTGAACTTCAGCTTTGGATTTCCCCATGCATCCGGTTCCTGGCTCTTGACCCCTGTTTGCTTGACATCACCCTGTGGATTAGTATTAGTATAGCTTTGGATTGGTCTTCAGCATCTGATCCCTGGATCCTGACCTGGAACTGTGTTGCAGACTCTGCCCCTGGATTCCCTCTGGTTTCAGTAATATGGCTCCTACTCTCTGACCTAGTTTCAGGCACTTACTTTCCCTCAGTGGTCTGTTAGCTGTTCCTGGTAATGAAGCTCCTGTTTCACAACCCTGCAGATTATTTTTAACTCATTTCAATAAAATTATATATTTTTTGCTTCAATGCAGCCCTAGACCCATAGCATCTAGTTTAGCTTCTAGTTTATTTTTAACTGGAGAAAAATATGTGTTTCATATGTGTTGATGCACCTCAACATATGCACCCTCCTTTTTGAAGTTCTAGATCCACTCAGCCAGACCACCATTAAGCTTGTCCTGGCTTAACCATTAAGCCAAATCACCTATACTGCCCAGTCTCTTACAGCAGCTTTTCACTTCTGCCAGGTTGTGTGGGTGGTACAAGTCACATATAATTAGGTGAGCTGCAGGTCAACATTATTGCTGTGGAGAAGACACTCTATGGAAAGATGTCTGATGGCCTTTCAGAACATTGTGAATCGGGAAATTTTCTGACCTTGGAGGACAAGGATGATGCATTCACAGAAAATGGAACAGACATGAAGAATGATGCAATCAGTTCACACGTGGTGACAGGCACATCTGGAGCAGGAGATCTTGTAATGATCAGCAGTAGTCCCAGATCCTGCATGTGAGGAAGCAGAGCTTTCTGGAGCTCTGTGAAGAACTGGCCCTGATCCCCCCAGCAATCAACTGAGAAAGACTATACCATAATGAAACAGGTGAAACAGATAGCGACTTCTTTCTTAAAGCTGGCTAACCCAGACTACACATCCATGTCTGCTAGTCAAGTATTTGTAAGTCAGCTAACTGTCATATTCGTGGTGGTGAAGGCTTCTGAGTGGTTTACTATGGATGGTGAACATACAAAATGGGATAACATGCTGAGCAGATTGAAAGCTGCAGAATGCACCCTTTTTTCCTATACCCAACCAGCTTAAAAACTACCAACTTCCCTGGAAAGGCCAGAACAGGGCATACATGGATGATGACTCGTGATTTTACCATTGAATACTACACCAGTTTCTACTCCCAGGGGTTTTTAATCTGTGCACAGCCAGCACAGTGAGGATTGATAGCAGCTGGATCACTATCCCTCAAACAGACAGAATAAGCTAGGCAGGCAGGGGCTGGGGCCTGGGGCTTTTATCACTGCAAACTTCAGTGCATTGAACAGATGAGTACAGCTATAATGCATGGCCCATGCTTTTAAATCAGAGGTAATAATGAGCAGCAGTACATTAGCGCAATCCATTCACTAGAAGCAATCATTTAAAAAAAAAATCACCACTCAGGGTTGCTAGGTGAGTAATCGTGTAAATGTAAAAAGCTGCTATTGCAAAATTGCCACTTTTTGTGGGTTTAATTTTTTCCCTCTGTTTGGTGGCCATTTCAGAAGAGATGTGGCCAGAGGAGGTTTTTGGGAAATGGAGATGTAAAATGAATTATGGAAACGTATTACATATCTTGCACACTTAACTGAAAGTAAACACACCCTAGAGCCTGAAATAGCTTTCATCACAATAACTGTATTGGCCAAGACCCAGGAAATTTTTCTCTATGCTGTAATGTTCCGTGTATCCGTAACAAATGTGGCAAAGGGTGCTGGCCAGGTGTGGGTCTATTTCTTGTCCTTACAGTTTTTCTTTTCCATGTTCATCCCCTATCAGGTCCTCCAAGAATTCACCCAGGAAGTTTGCTCAGTCACCTGCTGAACAATTTGATTATGGCTAACTGCAGGTTGATACAGTCAATAACAAGTCAGCCCCTCAGGTCCTTCCTTAAAATCATGCTATATCTGTAACTTAACCCTCCTTTTTGAAAAATGGAGTGTTTGTCGAGAGCACATAAAATCATAGAAAATTAGGGTTGGGTGGGACCTCAGGAGGTCATCTAGTCCAACCCCCTGCTCAAAGCAGGACCATCCCCAACTAGATCATCCCAGCCAAACCAAGTATGTTACTAGATCTTGCTTTGCATCCTTGGCCTGTTGGGAATTGTGGTGTAAAGTACTTGATCTGTGCACAGTACAGAAGTCCAGCCTAATAAATCCCCATTTCGTTAGCTGCCTATAGGTGGCCTGATAATGGTATAGATTCCTTGGACTCTTACTAAAATCACCAGAAATATTTCCTTCTTAGATGAACAAAAACCTTGAAATGATCTTCTGGCCAATCTGCTGCATGAATCTTTAGCTTGGCAGAACAGGAGTCTAGTCTGGAACAGTCCACATAGAAGATGAAGGGTTAAATGCTGAATGGGGGATATAGAGTTCCAAGAAACTTCCAAGGGAGTAAGCATCAGGAAGAAGTGCCAGAACATATGACACTATGGCCAGAGGAAATCTGAGAATGATGATGGAGAGCTATCTGTGTTCAAGCATGAGTTTTTGAGTTCTATTCTGCATCTGTACTCCAGGGTTGACATGTAGAAGGCTAGATTACAGCTTGTGCTTTGTCATATTCTCTACCTTGGCTTCCCACTTCACTTATCCTTGCCATGAATCTCAAGTACAAGGGATCTAAAAACAGATAGTTGAATAATGGACACCTATGTTTGCCAGAATATGCAGACAGCTACCAGTGCAGGTATAATCAAGGGTGTCCCCAAACTGCTTTGCTTATTTTTTCTTCTAAAATCATCCAGAAATATATACAGTGATATTACTGATAAGATCACTCTCACTCGCAGGGACATTTGCTCCAGGCACACTTTATCTGACCTTCATGAAACATTACTTAATTTTGTATTTTCCCCATTGAGGTGGTCAGAATGAGTTTGTTGCTTTCAAAGTTATTTGTAAGGATATGATCAAGAAGTTCATTTCTAGCAGTGAAAGTTTTTCAGAAATACTTCTAGGAGAGGGAGCAGTATAGGTGTTTACCCTGAAGCTGCCCCCTCTCTCCTGCTCTTCATGCCCTCCCCAGGCCCGGGTGTTTCTGCTGTGGGGAGCAGTGGCCACTCACTCCTCTCCATTCTCAGTAGGGAATGGAGCAGCAGGAAAGGATTCCTCACCCCTCCCCAGAACAGGGACACCCCACTCTGCCAAATGGGACTGGGGAGTCTGCCTGCTGCTCCAAACCCCTCCTGTAGAAGGGAGCAGTGAGGCGATACCCACCACACCTTCTTCAGCCCAGGATCTCTCCAGTCTTGGGAAGGTTTGGGGGAGCAACGGCAGATCAACTCCTCCAGCTGAACTGCAGGGAATTGGACTCCCGCCCCCAACCCCACTCCTCCCCCCTCCCCCCACACTGTGATCTTCCCCAGACTAGGTAAAGTTATCCAGTCCGGGGAAGGTACAGGTGGTGATGTTGCTTGACTCCCCCTAATAATGGAGGAGTCAAGCAGCATATAGGGATTCATTCTTGTGAAAGAAACTCTCTCACAGGAGTGGACTTCCAGGTGACAACCTAGAAGTTCTTTTTCCTGGATGACGTAAGATTCCTAGGAGAAACTGAATGAATGCTTTTATACATCTAGGGCGCTTGCAGATGTAAAAAAGCAAAAAAACAAGATGGTACTTTAACCTTGGTGCATTCCCTCCTGTGTGGGAACTGAACTCCAGCAGGGGGAGGAGCTCTTTCCCCTTCTGGTGCTGCCACTGCCAAGGGTGGGGCAGGCCTCCTTACCCCATGGGGAAGGCTGGGTGGACCTGGCCGGGCTGGGTGCGGGGTCCACTTGCCCGCCTCTCCTCCTTGCTCCCTGCCACCCCCCCACCACAGCTGGAGCAGAGCCAAGTGGGGCGAGGGTGGATGTAAGCTGCCCACTGGGGGCTCAGGGCGCTTCCCCCCACCCCTGCCGCACCCCCTTGACAAGCTGCCTATAGCTCCGTCCCTCTCCCCACCCCAGCCCCAGGTCCCCTAGCTGGGCAGTGACCCAGCCTCTGCCCCACTCCCTCCCTCACCATGGAGGCCTTGATCTGCCCCTCTCCACAACCCTTTCCCCCATTAGACTTACCTGCAGGGAGCTGCCCGGCTGTGTTTCTGGCCATGTGCCGCCATGCACATACACAGGGTCTGAGCTTGGAGGAGTTTGGGATAGCCACCCCAAAATTCACCTTAGCCTCCCCATAGCCACCCTCCCAGTGCTACCGCTTGCCCGCCCCACTCCTGCCATCAGAGACACAGTGCTTGCAGCCCAGCCCAGCACCCCCACCAGAAAGAGGTTGGTGCCACCCCTGGGTCTTCCAGCAACCCCAAGCAGGACCCCCTGCAGGCTACAATACTACCCACTTGCAAAGCATCTGGGGGGCCCTGACTGGGCCCTGGGCCCGAGCCCCACTGGCCCATACATTAATCTACCTATACTCACTTAGCTTGGTGAGATCTTTCTGAAGTTCCTTCTCATCAGCAGGGCCCAAGAAGGGGGGGGAAGGGTACGCTTTACCAGGGTCTGGAGATCCAGGGGGGCCTGGCCCAAGTTGCAACCCTATTACCATGTGGGGGAAAAATGAAGGCTAAGTTGTAGGTCATGCTTGAGGATATGTATGGAAAGTTATGTACTACCTATATGAGGTCTCCACTGCAAGATTTTCTGGAACCAATCAGAAGTGGAACAAGCAACATTGTGAACAGTGAGTTGCTGGCCAGCCCAGCCCAGGGCACAGAGAGTGTGCTTGTGCAGTTAATGCTAGGACTTGTAGTTTGAAAGATTTATGTTTCCCTACGTGACATGCTCTCTCAAGAACTACAAGTCCCAGTTCCTTGCGCATATAGATGGAGAGGAGAGGGATAAAGCACCATATAAGCAGGGACATTGATCCCAAGGACAGCGGCAGCCATAGTATTGCTTGGAGGATTTACAGGCCCAAAAGTGAGTTATGAGTTAGGCCTGGGGGTCTAGACATTGCACAGAGAGGAATTGAAACAGGGGTAGGGTTAGTGCCTGGAAGGAAAGGGCATTTCTCTCTCTCTCTCTCTCTCACACACACCCATGCCTGGCACACGTGTGCATGCGTGCACACACGCGTGTGTGCACTCATACACACCACACACACACACACACACACACCATCTGTCTGGCTATAAATACAAACCAGGCAGGCAGAAACAAGGAGGTAAAACAAAGGGAACTAAAAGAAGCTAAAGGACACCAACTGATCCTCCAGTTTTTCACAACAGACAAGGCCTTTCTGCAGTCTGGCTCAGGCAATATACTAACTAGGTAAGTAGATGAACAAAAGCAAGATGGAAATGACTTTACTATAGAGACTGTGTCTGTGGCAACTGATGATGAAGAAAAGCTGCCAGATGCATCATGTGACTCCAATCTAATGCTTTCAAAAGATAGGTAATATTACCATTAGCACCACTACAAGGCTTACAAAAACAGGAGAGAGTAGTACTACACTATCTGATTCATGCTTTTTCAAAGACCCAGGTTTGTGCCCTAAACTGATAACAGATTCTGTGCCCTAAACTGATAACAGATTCTGTCCATCAAAAAAATGTTCTATATGGTGTCCTGACTTCTGAAGAAATGTGGAAGCCAGCCAAGTCAATTCCAAAAGATGCCGGTGGGCATAAGTTTCCTGAATTTCTTCTCAAATGTAAGACTTCCAATGGAGAACAGCTGCCAAGAGACTGGCTTGTCTGGAGTCCTACCAATCAAGCGCTATATTGTTTTCCATGTTGGCTACTTTCTGAAGGGAAACAAAAACAACACAGTATGCTGGCAAAAAGTGAAAGGTATTCACCAAATATGAAAAATGGTGAAAGCTATATAATAAACTTCCTAAACATGAAAAGAGAATAGAACATAAAACATGCTACTGCCAGTAGAAGGAATTACAGCAGTCGTTGTCAGGTGGACACAGAGTGGACAGTGAGGTTCAAAAACAAATATTAACAAAAGCAACAAGATGGAAAGAAATATTGGAAAGATAGTTGGATGTTACCTTATATCTTGCGTCAAGAGGTTTAGTCTTCCAAGGAGCTATAATCTTATAGGTGACCTACACAATGGCAACTTTCTTGGAATTGTTGAGTTAATATTATTATGACACCATCACTTGTGATCATTTGCGTGAAGTCAAACAGAAGCAAACAGAGGGCAAAACATTGCAAATATAGGCTCAGTATCTCTCATGGGAGAGTCAGAATGAGTTTATTGAATTATGTGGTAAGAGTGTGCAAAAGGCCATCCTTGCAGAGAGAGAAAAAGCCATTTATCTATCATATGTGATGTTACTCCTGATGTCTCTCACCAAGAACAACGTGTTAATATTCCAATTTGTAGTTCACAACAAAGATACTGGTACAGTTAATATTAAGGAAAGGTTTTTTGAGTTTATCAACTTTGATTTAAAAAATGGAGAACAGATAGTTGAAATGCTAATTGTCAAGTTGAAACGTCATAATATTTTTCTTGATGACTGTATGGGTCAAGGTTTTCATAATGCCTCTAAAAGGTCAGGAAAAATAAAAGGTGTTCAGGCCTGCATTATGTCCAAAAATGAACTTGCTTCCCATTCACTAAATCTTGCAGCAGCATGTACTGAAACATTGACATTTTTTGGTTGTGTGCAGCAACTTTCTATGTTTTTCAATGCTAGCCCTGTGAGGTGGAAGATTATATCAAATAAGATACACTGCTCACTCCACTCTGTTGGCACATGCTGGAGTGCACATGCCAACGCTTTCCATCCACTCACAAAGCCTCTTCCAGGTATTCTGGCAGCACTAGAATGTGCTCTTGAATTAAATTTGACACACGAAGCTTAATCACAACTGGAAGCACTGAAAAAGTACTTCAGCTCATTTTCATGCTTTTGTTGGCTAGCTTCTGGTACAAGGTTCTTTCTAGTATTGATGACAGATACAAGCCAGGGGAATCTCTTAGGCAGCTCTTAATCCTGATATTATTGAAGAAGTAAAGCAACTTAGATATCAATGGCTCAAAATTCTATGGAAGCATGTCTTGTAGCATAAGGCATGGAAATTTTGCCACAATTACCAGAGAAGAGAGGCAAGAAGCAGAAAAGGAATCATGTTCTAGCATCTCTGAAAACGATCAAGAATCTTTATTCAGAAGGAATGTTTTTGATGCAACTTTGGACAACGTTATCTATGGATTAGAGCACAGATTCAAAGCAACGAATAAACATTGGTTTTATATTCCGTTCAGTCCTAAAATTATGTGACACTATAGCCTGAGGAACTGGATGAAACTTCTAAATGTCTCCTACGGATCTTTCTGCGAATTTTCCTTGTGAAAGGTTGCATCTGAAAAAAATCTTCAAATCTATTTTTGGAAATGAGTATGAACTACCCCCACTTATCTTATTAAATGAGTTTTACAATAACAGGCCGCCAGATCCCCTCTCAGCCTTCTCTTATGGAGGCTGAACAGGTTCAGGTCCCTTAGCCTCTCCTCATAGGGCCTGCCCTGTTGTCCCCTGATCATGTGAGCGGCCCTCCTCTGGACCCTCTCCATGTTGTCCACATCCCTCTTGAAGTGCAGCACCCAGAACTGGACGCAGTACTCCAGCTGCGGCCTGACCAGTGCCGCATACAGGGGGAGTATCACCTCCTTGGACCTGCTG
>NW_017728906.1:161304179-161313261 GCF_001723895.1 Crocodylus porosus
GGAGATCATCCGGACCAGCTGATTTAAATACGTCCAGTCCCTCCAGAAGTTCCCTGACTAGATCCTCCCTGACCCTTGGCCTAGGTGCGCTTCCCCTGGGGCCTGAGGGGGTCCTGGTGGGGGGGCTGATCCAGTCCCGGCTCAGGAAAATGGAGGCAAAGAAGTTGTTAAATAGGTTAGCTTTGTCATCTGGTGTGACAACCAAATTTCCTAGTGTGTCTTGCAGGGACCCCACGTTACCCGGTACCTTCTTTTTGCCCTCTGTGTATTTAAAAAAGGACTTCTTGTTGTCCTTGATCCTGGTAGCTAGTCCCAGTTCCATCTCCGCCTTGGCCTTCCTGACTGCCCCCCTGCATCCCCGAGCAACCACAGTATAAACCTCCCTGGTGATGTCTCCTCCGTTCCATTGGGTGTACACCTCCCTTTTAGGTAGGAGACATTCCCAGATGCTTTTGGTGAGCCATGGGGGCTTTTGCACCCTCCTGCTCCATTTGATCTGTGTTGGGATTACCTCCCTTTGGTCTTGGAGGATTGTCTACTTAAGGAGCAACCAGTCTTCTTGGACACCTGACTCCCCTCCCCTCCGGGACCTCAGTGCTTCCCCGACTATTCTCCTTAGCTCATTGAAGTCCACCGTCCTGAAATCTAGGGCTGTTGCCTTGCTGCAGGCCTTTGCCACCTTGCGCTGGATGGTGAATTCCAGCAGGCAATGATCACTGTCACCCAAGTGATCGAGCACCTGCAGACCCCTCACCAGGTTGTCACCCCTGGCCAGCACCCAGTCCAACAGGGGGTCTCCCCTGGTGGGGCTGTGCACCTCCTGGGTTAGATGGAGGTCCTGCATTTTGGCTAGGAACCTACGTGAGTGGTCAGACTGACTGACTGCTATTCCCAGCAGATATCTGGGAAGTTCAGGTCCCCCATGATGACCACATCCTTTGACCTAACTACCTCCATGAGCTGACTTAAGAATTCCTGTTCTAGCTCTTCGCTTGGTTGGGGGGTCTGTAGTAGACCCCCACCGTTAAGTCCCTTTCCCCTCGACAGCCTTGTATTCTAACCCAGGGCACTTCAGTGTGCCCCTCCTCTGACCCTGTGCTACTCGATGAGGATGTGTATTCCTTCTTGGTGTAGAGCACAACACCCCTGCCTTTCCTCCCTGTCCTGTCCCTTCTGTACAGTCTATAGCCCTTGATATTCACTGCCCAGTCGTGCGTTGGGTCCCACCACGTTTCTGTGAGCTCCACTATGTCTGGGTTGGTGTCAGTCAGCAGGAGGTTAAGTTCCTCCTGCTTGTTTCTCATACTATGAACATTTGTGTAGAGGCATTTGAGGCCTCCTGAACATGTGTGCACTGGCCCCATAATCTCAACATTTCCCTGGCCCCTGTTGCTTACCTGGGTATTTATTCTGCTTGTCAGTCTATGCTGGGCTGTACTTGTGGGTGCCGCTTGGTTTAGTAGCCCAAGGCTTCCTCCACCTTCATCTTCCCCTTCCCCCGATGAGCCTAGTTTAAAGCCCATCGGAGGAGATCCACCAACCTAAAAGAGAACACATGCTTGCCTTTGGGGGAAAGGTGAAGCCCATCCCACCCGAGCATGTTTCTCATCACGATGTGCGGGTCTTTGGAAGCCGAAGCCTGCCTCAAGACACCATTCCCAAAGCTGCCACTTGGTCTCTATGATGCAGTTCTCGTGTCGTCTTCCACGTCCACTCAACCTTTTTAAGTAGGAGACCACTTTTGGAATTTAAAAGCAACCCAAGATCTACCAATACCATCACCCCCCACACTCAGCAGGTAAGTCTTTTAAAGGGGGAAAGGGCAGGGGGAGGGGTAAGGGCCATTATGGGGGGTGTAGATCAAGGCCCCAGCCCTAGCCACACTCCCTCCCTCACTTCTGGGACCTCGCTCTGTGCCCACTCCCCCAATGGCAGTGAGGCAGGGAGTGGGGCTGGAGCAGGGGCAGGCCCTGCAGCCAGGGAGGAGTGGGATGGAGCTGTGAGTGGCTCATCCGGGGGGTGCAGAAAGAGGGGGCATGCACCCCAGGAGGGCATGGGTGGGTGCATACCCCTGGATCTGCACATGGGACAGGGCAGGGCAGGGCAGGGTGAGCTGCAGCTGTGGGCTGGGCTCTTCCTGGTGGTGGGGGTTGGCCCAAGCTGCACTCAGGCAAGGCAGTGTCAGTGCTGGAAGCAGGGTAATGGGGGGAGGGGCTATAGCCACTTGAAAATTCACTGTAGTCCATGCAACCCCCTCTCCCAGTGCCATCACCCACCTCTGCCAGGAACAGCCTGACACAGCCTTCCCACTGCCTCTTGCCCCCCCACAAGGGCACATAGGCCGTGTGCCTGGGATCTGCATGGGCCAGGGTGGCTGCCACTACAGGCTGGGGCTGGAATGCTGCACTGGGCTGCTTCCAGTGGAGGCTGGGCCATGCTGCAGTTGGGCTGGGCAGTGGCGGCACTAGGAACTGGGGTTGGGGGTGCTACAGCAAATTTTTGGGTGGCTATAGGCCTCCCGTTGCCCCACTTCCATCTCCATTGCTGCTGCCACCCATCCCAAATGCAGCGTGGGCCAGCCCCCCCACTCGGAAGAGCTCGACCCCAGCCTGCAGCTGCAGCTCGCCCTGCCCTGAGTGAAGATCCAGGGGTACACACCCCTCCATTCCCTCCCAGGGAGCATGGCCCCCCTCCCTGAGCCCCTTGGACGAGCCTCTCATGGCTCCATCACACCCCACCCCAGCTGCAGTGTCTGCCCCTGCTCTAGCCCCACTCCCTCCCTCCCTCACTGCTGCTGCAGCTACCTGCATTGCCCCATGTTTTGTGGGGGGCACATTCCTCCTCCGATCTGTGCACGGCAGAGGTGGCTGCCATTGCAGGCTGAATTTTGCACCCCAAGCCCTGATGCAGCTGGCCTGGGTGCAGCTGGACGCTATGTGCATTCTGCTTCTAGGCTGAGCTGCGCCTTCGTGTGGCCAGCTGCAGCGGGGCTCAAGGCACAGAGGCAGTCACCTTCACTCTGCACTGAGATGGGGGGCATGTGCACCCAGGGCCACTGCTGGGGTGTGCCCAGTGGCAGAAGCCCCCCTCCCTCTGGATGCACCCTCCCCTAACTCCAATTGTCCCACCACCCAGCTGGGCTGGGGCCCCACTTACCTTCCACTACTCCTGGCTGGGCTGCACCATCCCTCCCTCACCGTGGGGGCCTCTATCTGGCCCTTGCCCCTTTCCTCCCCTATTCTGACCTGCTGAGCTAGGGGGGGAAGGCGCGTGTGTGCATGTGTGCAAGCGCCCAGCGCAGGATTGACTAAAAGAGGCTCCCCAATTGACCAGTCAATCATGATCAGCCAGTTGGGGACCACTGTCCTACAGTGTATGATTTGATTTCAGAGCTTTTGGGCTCAGGACTGAGCTTTAATGGCCAAACTGCTTGATAGGCAACAGCCGAAGCTCAACATGAATTAGGCCATAATTGAGCCAAAGCTAATCGAGAAGATGGTTGTTACATTATGGCAATAGAAAATTGTCTGGATGTGGTTAGGGTGAGGTAAAGGGGAAATTTGGAGCCCCACAAAGAGAACAGGGGAAGAACCTGGAAGGTCACATATGGGGAACTGCCTCCCACATATGGGGAACTGCCTCCCATAATTTACTATCAAAATCACAGCAAGAGAGAAATATAACATCGTGGGCAGACTGAGAGACCTAGTCCAGGCTCTGCCATGTCACCACTGTTAAGGTGGAGATCCCTGGGTCAGGGTCTTAAGCCAAATAATACCTACAGCCAGAACAGTCCCCCTTTCCTTTTTTTGGGAGAAGCAACCTCCCCAAATTATTCTACATTAAGGCATGGCAGAAGAGTGAGAGCAAGTAGAGTTTGTGGACCCAACTGGTGATAGAACTCAGGATCACTTGCCAGTAGTAGCCATGACAGTACCCAAGAATATTAAAAGTGTAAAAAAGAATTTGATTTGATTCTTATGAGACTACAAGTTTGGTTAATGAAGAACACGGCGTATATACAATAGACGAGTAAAAAAAATTACTTAGAATTGCAGAACATTATGATTAAAAAATCAGCATTATGCAAAATCAGTAAAGGACAAGTTAGATGGATTAAGGGCTAGCTCACAATAGATCTCAAAAAGTAGTACTTTAAATGGAATTGTCAACAAATAATGGTGTTTTTCATAGGATTTCAAAGGGGTTGGTACTGTTCAACAGTTTTATTAATAACCTGGAAATAAAAATAAAACTACCACTGATAATATTTCTAAATAATGCAAAAATTGGCAGAGTGGAAAATAAGTAGGAGGGCAGGGTAATCATGCAGAAAAATCAGAATTATTTAATAAACTGAGAATATTCCAACAAAATGACTTTTACTAGAACTAAATGCAAGGTCAGATATGTGAAAACAAGGAAAGTAGGCTATATACAGAATGGAGAACAGTGTTCTAGAAAAGGATGTATGGGTCATGATGGACAACCCAAACACTGTGAGCTAGTCAAGTAATTCTGTGAGAAAAAAGGATATTGCAATCCTAAACTGCATTTAAGAGGAAGTCATTTGTAAGAGTAAGGAAACTGTTTTACTTCTAGGTATGGTATTGTTAAGACCAATGCTATAAATTACATACACTGCAGAAAAGAGGCAAAAAATATTTGAAGGCTGGAGAAAATGTCTTAGGGGGAACAGTCTTAGAGAGCCTGAGCTGTTTAGTTTATTAAAAAAGCTAAGGTGACTTCAGTATAAATATTTTCACAAGACATATACACTACGTTCACAGAATTTATTCTATTTCTCAGCAGGGTAGATTCCTTCAGTGAACTTCATGCTGCCCTGGCTAGATTTCTAGTCAAACCCAAGCTAGCAAACTTAAAGTTAGCTCTGGTATCTCTACAGTATTCTGTAGTCATTTCTGTGGTTGTAAAACACCCATTAGGTACTGGGAGGTTCTTTAGTTTGGTGAAGAAAGGCCTGTCCAGAACCAATAGCTTGAAGTTAAAACCTGACACATTCAAATCAGAAATATGGCTTTTTTTTTTTTTTTTTTTTTTTTTTTTTTTACAGTGCAGGCAGTTAACTACTGGAAAAACTATGAAAAGTGATAATCTGTTGGGATCAAGAACTCTCCATTTGCTGATGTCTTCAAGTCAAGACTAAATGCCCTTCTGGAAGACTGGCTTTTGTTAACTGCAAGTAACTAGGCACCATGCAGAGGTAGCAGTGTGGCATTTCATACTTTTCAGTATGAAGAAGGTCAGATTACAAGATCTAATAGTTTTTTCTGACTATAAAATATGATTGAATGAATGTATGTTGAAAGGTAGAGATACTCTAGACCACAGACCATTTCAGCGCATAGTCTTGCCTCATTGAGAAATCAATGTGTGCACTGAATATGGCAGACATCCTGCAAAAATAGTATATAATAAATTTAATAAAATAACTTATTACAATGCATATGCCTGAAAGGTGATATGACAGTTGTGGAGGCAACCTTTGCCTTGTAACTGCTTGAATTCTGAGTGTTTTATTTTAAGCATTTTCATCTTAAATTAATGCAGCTTTCGTTGCATGTCCATTTAAAAAGAGAAAGGCTAGAAATTCCATCTATGACTTTTGCAGAGAGAGAGCAGCAGAATTCTTCAGACTGCCCAATATGTTTCTTTACTAAGGCAAGAGCCTTCCCTTATTCCATGTGCAGAGTTTTATATTATATGTGAGGAGAGAACATTTCCCCGGAACTCAGCCTTCTTCCAGACTTACCTTCACATATGGTATTTCATAATCCTCTACTCTGCCTTCAATTCTACTCCATCCTTTTTGCTTGCATGCTCACATCTAACCCTGAGATACCATTTATTCATGATTATAATCAACTTTTTACAGTGGCAGGCTGAGTGCTTAAGACCCAGCTGCACCTCAAGTTACCACTCCCCTCCGGGACAGAGAGAGACAGGGTAGGGAAGAAGGTGGCTGCCAATGTTAGAGGGTCTGATGGGTGAGGGTACAGGAGGAGGAAGAAGAGAGGCAGAAAGCTAGAACAGATATTTCACAGTTAGATGTAATCATGCAAGCATAAATGGATAGAGTGGAATTGTAGTCTATAAAAACTTACCTGGAAGAGACAGCACCCATCATAGGGAATGGGGGAAGAAAGACAGCTTATCTTTGGTAAGGACCACCTGCATAGGAAAGGGGGGGAAGGAAGAGAGGGAGGGGAGTAAACAGAAAGTGACAGGGAGGACTGCGGAGGGGGTCAGCCACCTGGCACAGGGCAGGGATGAGGATGTGACAGGCTGAGCTGATACCTGCTCATCCCTTGTGCTGTAGGCTGGATCCATCCACTTTGGGGCCAGATCCAGTCCATGGGTATAAACCATCAAAAGCTAGAAAGCTGCTATTTTTAATTCATTTAACAGGAACAAAATGTATTGTTTAAACCTTTGTAAATCAACCAAATGAAACTTAATTTTCATTCCCAAAATGAAAAGCCTATCTACATTCCAGGGACTATGTGCCTGCCAAATTTAGTTTGTTGCCAGCACTTTCATTGAGCTACCAGAATAATAAGATATCCTGTAAGGTGGGGGTGTCCAAATGCATCTTGAGGGCTGAATTTAGCTCATGGAACCACTCCATCCCACCTGCCACTGTGTTGTTCTCAAAACACCAGGGAATTAAGCTTATAGAACGATCATACTTGTTTATTCAGGGAGCCATACTCTGCCTCTTGTTCCCCTGTTCCCTCCTGCAATCCCCTGGCCAATGTAACAATTTATACATAACATTCTTAAAGGTATCCACACATCTTCCCCCTTTACATGTACTATATCCCCATGCACTACTAACAATGGAAGCTTAGTTCAACTCACAATTAAAGCACATTTTAACAGGTCTCTGTTAGTCTTTGTGTTGGCTTTTTAGCTCTAAGTGATATTCTCAGTTTCTCTGCATTCTCAATCCTTATTGGTTCGATTCTTGTTTGGTTTCCTTGTTCAAATGTCTTTACTTCTGTGTCATTTTCAGTCTCCTCTGTCATTTCTCATTGCTTTTAAAGGGCCGCTCGTGGGAATGCCAAATAACTAATTAATCCAGAGGATCATTAATCCTCTATGACCCACAGGTAGTCAGGTTTGGGGGCATTAAAGTAAGTTAATTTCCCTAAGCATTGATCTACTGCCTGATCCCACTCAGAAATAGAAGAAGTAGCTATGTACTACAATACAGGTAGGTTGAGCAATATAAACTGTACTACACAGCAAAACCTGTGCAACAACTACCCAACACGATATTCCCATAACACCAGAGCTGCAACACAATAAAATAAACCTGACAGGACAATAACCCAACCCACATCCCAAACCCAGTGCCCCTGGTCACACAACCAATCACCTACTCACTACAATGAACTCTGGTCACTACACAGTTAACTGCTGTGCAACTTCACAGACAACCCAGAAACCACAGATGGCAGCAAGAACACCCTGGGCCAAGTCAGTAGGAGAAACCATCTGACGGTCCCCAAGGATTTCTAGCTTTTCCCTGTTTAGGTACTCAGCACCTCAAATAGGCAAAGGGTGATACTTTACCCAACTGCAGCTTCCACAGCCAAAGCCCAAAGGAAAGAGCGTGAGACAGGTAAGCCTCGGCAAGCTCAATCCCAACAACCAGGTCACAGCAAGGAACCTGCACTTAATGAACTCCCACTGCCTGAGAGCCCGGAGTCAGGACTGTCCAACCAGGGTAAGAGCGAGGCCAAGCCTCCAGCGCTCCCAGAGCTTGAGCTCCCAGAGCCCCTGCTGGCTGCCCTGGCCAGGATTTATGGCCTTCTAATCATGCCACCTGTCACTCACCCAATGGTCCAATCATCACCCTTTTCACAATACCCAATCAAATTCAAACCTGGGCAGTACTTAAAAGGACCAATCAGCCACCATTCAATTCTATTCTATTCAAACTATTTCAAACTATTTCAAACATATCAACATTAATCAACAGTTGCATTACCATTCTACACTGCACATGCCCAGACCTTAAAAGTAGGTCATCACTTCATCAAGGCTGCGAGTTCAAACCCTCTACAAACATCTGACCTCCAGTCATATGGCACATGCATGGACTTTCACTGTTCTACACTTTGATGTTCGCTCTGTTTCCTTTGGTTGAATCTCGTGATGCTGCTTCTTTTCTCCCACTTATGAGCTGCAAGTGTTGTCTGTTCCTTCTTAACACCTGTCCTTCTGGTGTGACTACTTTATAGGATCTGGGAGCTACTTGATGGGAAAGCAGTGCTTTTTGTTTCCATATTTATCCATCTAAAATAAGCACCATATCTGTATTGTGCAGTTGTGGTAACTCCCTGGAAACCTTGTCATGGTACCATTTTTGTTTGAGTTTATCAGGTTTTTTTAATGTTTTAACCTCTTGCTTTTCATTCTGACAAGCATCATCCACAAGATTTGGCAGCCTGGTTCAAGTTTCCTGTTAGACATCATTTCTGCGGGGGACAAACTATGTTTCATAGGTGTTGCCTTGTAATTTAAGAGTGACAGGTAAACATTGGTGTGTTAATCTGTAGCTTTTTTCAACAATTTCTTGACTATTTCTACTCCATTTTCCACCAGACCATTGGATCGTGGGTATTTAGGACTTAAAGTGTTGTGATGGATTCCATATTTGTTGGAAAACTCTTCGAAATCACAACAGATGAACTGAAGTCTGTTGTCTGTTCTCACAATTTGTGGAATCCCATGTCTAACAAAAAGCAAATTAATGTGAGTTTTGATTTAGCAATGCAATTTCAGGATAGAGAGAATAATAATCCAGCACTAATGCCTAATATTTTCCTGCATGCATAAGTTAATGCCCACTTGATACTGTTAGAAATATTATTAAAAATGCATTATCAATAAGTCTTGTTAAAACAGTGCAGCTGTCAGCCCTCCCTGGTGAGAGAACTGCGAGAGCTACTGAGAGCTCTTTGTATTAAGGTATCACTCCCTCTTTGTTTTGCAAAGTTACTATCTCTTTGTTACAGTAAAGCATATACTCCTCAGCTTTTCTCATGCAGAT
>NW_017728906.1:161313546-161318199 GCF_001723895.1 Crocodylus porosus
AGTTTCCCTCGGGGGCAGCAGAGTGTTTGATCTTTTGTCTCTCTCTCTGACCCTATTTGCAAATATATACCTTTTGTGTTGCTAATAGAGTGTGTCTGTGGCTGAAGGTTTTTTTTCGCCTCCCGAGAAACGAACCGCGATTTTTACATCAATACCACAGAACTACGGGCTCCTCCATGACCATGCACTCTTTTATTTGCACTGCTCTGTACTTTAGGCATGTTGTACAAGTTTTTACAGTACCTTCTATGTCATTATTTATGTTGGGCCACTATACAGCACCCCTTGTTCTCCTTTTGCATTTTTCAATGCCTAGATGTCCCTCATGTATTCTGTTTAACGTGTCTTTCTTTAGCACTGCTGGAAAAACAAGTCATGAGCCTTTGAACAAAATGCCATCCAGTACTGACAGCTCTTCTGTAAACTGAGACTAGGGGCTAGGTATCTGTTTTCCAGGCCAATCAATACAAATAGCTGTTAGCATTTTTTTGTAATTTGGCCATAGACACAACTTTAAATGTTTATTCTACGTTCCTTCAAGGTACTAGGCATGACTTGTGAACTAGGCGATGATGGGGCAGATGGAGCATCCCGCAAGAGTACGGGGGAAAGGGGGGGCCGCAGTGGACCCAGAAGTGGACTGGAAGTACTTCCGGGTCTGCCAGTGAGTGTGTGGGGGACCCCCCTCCGTCCCCCCATCTCAGTGATCAGCTTCTGATCCACTTCTGGGTCCGCTGCCGAGCGTGCTGGGGACTCCCCTGCTGTCCCATGGGACATTCCATTGGCCCCACCGTCTCAGAGTTCACGGGCCACCTGGTACCTTGAAGTACATAGACAAAACATTTAAAGCTATGTCTATGTCCAAATCATTGAATCTTTCCATATCTCTCTGCATCGATTTGGAGGGTTCTGATTTGATTCGGAGCGATTAAAGGGTCTCTTGATTCAATTTAGATTCAGAGATTTGGCTGATTCAAAGCTCAGGAGTGGTCCCCCACCCACCCCTCACAGAGCTCTCATCCGCCCTCCACACAGTCCACGGCTCACCTGCAGCAGCAGTCGCCATTGAGGCACCCAAGGCCCTCCTGGCACAGCCCCACTGTGCAGTAGCGCAGCTTGGCCCTGGCTGCCTGGCACCCAGTGCTGCCTGTGCCATATCACGCGGGCCTGGCTTAGCTCAGTGTGGAGTTGTGCACCTTCGGGCAGCTCCGGGCTGCTTGGGCTGTGACCCAGGGCCCCATGCCGCTCACAGGGACTGCCTGTTGTGCCGGGCTGGGTCCTGCATGCACTGGCCCCTTGTGCCATTGGCTCTGGGCAGCCCAGCTCTGCTTTTCAGTAGCGTACACTGTTTGAGCATGTGCTGCGATGGGTTTTTTCCACAGGTTCTTTTTTGACCCTCGGATATGCAGGGTTCAGAAGAACCTGCGGAAAAAAAACTTGGCATAGTACACACTCGGGCAGTGTGTCCTTGTAGTACAGACAACTCTGAACTGTGCAGTATGTGGTGCTGCAAACATGTTTGCAGCACCACATACCGCATGATCACGCTCATCTGGACATGCCTCTGGTGTCCAGGGTGATTGTCCAATCCTCAGAAGGATGAACTTCTTATTGCATTGTGCCAACGAGGAATTCTTCCTTTTCCTTGTTCAATAGAGCATGCACCTGCTATTTCTTGTGTAGTACATCCCGCTCCTTTCTGCAAACTCTTGCAAAGTGCTTGAATCTTGCATTTGCTGCATCACTTACCATATGCAGGGTACTGCATGGGTCTGTGATAACCCCACATTATCTGTAGCTGACCAGTGTTTCTTCTAGCAATTCTCTTAGCCTTTATTTGTCTGCTTCATGGTGAGGTCCTCCTTTCTGTATTGTTTGTGTTGCCTTAGGTTTTTGCAGTCTAGTTCAACTTCTGCAGCCTGGCGTTTGTTGTCTCAGCCACTTGGCACATTCTAACTGCCTTTTCCAAATTCCTCTAGCAGTCTTTTCCTGAGGCATCCCTTATACCCAATACTATTTAGTCTCTGATCAGGGACTTTTTTAGGTTTCCAAAGTTGCATGTGTGGCTCAGTAGTCTGAGTTCTTTGACAAACTCCTCTGTTGTCTCACATTCTTTCTGCTGCCTCCTGTGGAAATTATACTGCTCAAAGGTTTCATTTTGTTCAGGTATACAGTATTCCTCAAACTTTTTTATTACCATGCCATAGCTTTTCTATTCTGTTTCTGACAGTTGTAGGCTAGTATAAAGAGTCAGAGCTTCTGGGTCTCCTATATTTTTTTTAAAAAGCTACCTTGAATGAATCTGCCTTCTCTGTAGCTCCACTGGCCATCATATATATGGTGAAGCTCTATTTAAATTTCTTCCAGTTTTCTGCTGCATTGCTGGACAGCTTTAGCTCCTCTGGAATTCTGAGATGCTCCATTTTTTTCTTTCTTTGCACCCCACTCCTGGTACCACATGTAGTTCTCAAACAACCAAGGAGTTAAGCTTTTAGAACAATCAAGCTTATTTATTCAAAGAGCCATACCCTGCCTCTTGTTCTGCTCTTCCCTCCTGCAGTCCCCTGGCCAATGTGACAATTTATACATAACATTTTTAAAGATATGCACACAGAAGGGTAGTTCAGCCAGCTACCAGAATTTCAAGGCATTGCCTACCAAAGAATTTGGTATCTTTGAACCCCAGTGGACATGGCCATTGGTGATAGGCCCCCAGACCCATGTCACCATTCAAAAATAGACCTGTGCCACTGCCCAGCCCCATGCTGCTGCCCAAATGTGAACCCCAGAGCCATATTACCACTCAAACATGGATCCATGCTGCTGCCCAAACATGGACTTACTGCAGTTGATGCTGATCCTGTGGAGGAGCCTCCATAGTCTCAGTCAAACCTGGGGCCCAGGATGAACCTAACAGCCTTGCTGTCTCGGTAACATGAACTATTAACCGCCTGGTTCATGGCTGTAGCTAGCTAGCTATTCAGGTTATCCTGTTATACGTGAAAAATAATGGCTAAGGGTCTTCCACCTCCCCTGGAGTCTATTATCTGTTAATCATAGGTTTCTGGCTGCCTGCATTTACAGGATTTTGATGCAGGTGCACATCCAGAATGGGTGCACACATGTACATGCCCATGCCCAGGCAGCATGTATTGCATATGCTCATACTCAATACAAGCACATATTTACATGTTCTTATGGCAGGGGAAGTGGAATCACTACCTGCCCATATAAGTGCAAAAAATGATAGAAAGCTGGCATTTATATGCTCACAAGGAATCAAATTCCAGCCTGAGGCATTTTGTGGCTGTTGGAGGAAGAACAATGGAATTTCTACCTAAATCTTTTTAAGGTACCTATGGACTCAATCTGGACCTGGCCTACACTGTCTGTTCCAGCATAATATATAACAAAATGTGTGTTCAAAAAGAGCACCATACTCTGCTGAAGAGCTGAGTACTCTTAACTCTTGCTCCTGTTGATCACAGTAGGAGTTAAGTGTGCTTAGAAGTCCACTGGAACAGAACCACTAAGGACTAAGGGCAAGATAATGTCCTGCATACAATACAGAGTTGCTAATACAGAAAGGATATTGCATATTATTCAGTGAATTTAATGGGAGTCCTAGATTCATAGATGCTAAGGTGCTAGGGTCAGAAAAGACCTCAACAGATCTTTGCCTAGGCAGGAAAGAGTGCTGGGGTCAAATGACCCCAGCCAGATGCCTCTTCAGCCTTCCCTTAAAGACCCCCAATGTAGGAGAGAGCACCACCTCCCTTGGAAGCCCATTCCAAATTTTGGCCACCCTTACTGATGAAGTTTTTCCTGATATCTAGCCTAAATCTGCTGTCTGTCAGCTTGTAACCATTGTTCCTTGTTACCCCAAGAGGCACCCCAGTGAACAGAGCATCTCCAATCCCTCACTGCGTCCCCCCTAATGAATTTGTAAGCAGCCACAAGATCACTCTCAGCCTTCTCTTGTGGAGGCTGAAGAGGTCCAGGTCCCTCAGTCCCTCCTTATAGGGCTTGTTCAGTAAAGCCCCTAACCATATGAATAGCCCTCCTCTGGACTCTCTCGAGTCTATCAACATCCTTCTTGAAGTACTGCGCCCAAAACTGGATGCAGTACTCCAACTGCAGTCTGACCAGTGCTGTATAGAGGGGAAGCATCACCTCAGTGGATCTATTTGTCATGCATCCTGATGCATGATAAAATCCAGTTAGCTTTGCTGATGATTTTGTTGCACTTACAACTCATGTTCATCTTGGAGCCCACTATGACTCTGAAATCCCTTTCTGCTTTGTTGCTGCTGAGAGTGTCACTTCCCAGCCAGTAGGTGTGCTGGATATTTTTGCAACCTAGGTGCAGCACTCTGCACTTGTCCTTATTGTAATGCATCCTATTGTATACTGCCCACTTTTCTAAGCCGTCCAGGTCTGTCCACAATTGTTCCCTACCCTCCGGAGTGTGCACTTCACCCCACAATTTAGTATTGTCAACAAACTTGGACAGAGTACACTTCACACCCACATCCAAGTCACTGATGAAAATAATGAAGAGTACAGGTCCAAGGACTGAACCCTGAGGGACCCCACTGCCCACATCCTTCCAGGTTTCATAGATTTCATAGACATTAGGGCTGGAAGGGACCT
>NW_017728906.1:161318210-161331085 GCF_001723895.1 Crocodylus porosus
TCCTGCTTGTTGCCCAGGCTCCTGGCATTAGTGTACAGGCAAGCAAGTGTGCCCTTGGGGGCTCTTGCCTTGCCCACAGATTGTGCCAGGAGTGGGGCAGGGACGGTCTCCCTTAAGTGCCTTGGTCCGCTGGCTTTGCAAGGGTCGCTCTGCAGGCCAGCAGTGGCAGTAGTCCCCTCATCCCCCAGCGGGCTTAGTTTAAAGCCCGGTGGAGCAGGTCAGCCAGCCTAACTGAGAAGAGCCTCCTCCCCAGGGGAGGTTGATACCGACCCATCTACTGCCACTCTCTGGATGCGACCTCTAAGCCAATTTACCACCCACCAAGCAGTGTTGAAAGCCTTCCAGAAGTCCAGGAAGATTATATCCAATTATACTGTACAGTGCTAAAGCTACCATCATCCAACAGGCCTTGTGTGATGTTGATGGAAGGGTTCAGGCTTTGTAAGACTTGCAGAAGGCAGTTCAAGACATTAAACGCATCGATATACCTGGTGAGAACAGGTTCAGTGACCGACAGGGGTATTTTCAGGCATGCGGTAAGACCCTTTCCTGTCTCGCCGTCTCCGGAAGCATTGGCCCAAGCTGACAAGAGACGCAGGACTGTGTTGTCAGTGCTGGGAGTGGAGACATTAAAGGATGAGCTGTGCCAAAGAATGAGGGATAGAATGATGAGCAGGTTGACTAGTATGCGGGCCATCCTGCAAAAACAAAATAAAACAGACAGTGACCGCATTGCTCTACAGGCGTTCTGAACGCCTAGTTAACCAATTATGGTGAGCTAGCACAATTCTGTCTCGGGCTTCTAAACAAACTTCGGAAGTGTTTGGAAAAGAGCCGGCTTTTATGATGATCCCTTTTTCGGGGAGAGGACAATGTAGTGGTGCGGTGGGGCAGAGGAGCCACACTAGTTCACCTATTTGAAACTTGGGGGTCCACAGTGTCTTGGGTACCGCTGATCGTTGTTCCCACTGGGTTTTATCAGTATTGAGGTTAAAAATGACCTGGTTGATGTGATTCTCCCATCCTTTATATGATCCACGGCCTATGATGCGGATCTGTTCCTTTATTAGACTGATGGCTCGTTCTACAATGCCATTGGACTGCGGGTGGTAAGGAAGATGCGTGTGCCAAGTAACATTGTGGGACACGGCAAACTTTTGGACCTCATTGCTTTCAAAAGGTGGTCCTCCGTTGGACTGAATCGTATCAGGTGATTGCCATCGCGCAAAGAGGCTGAGCAGTGCCTTACAGGCATCGCTGGCCCTACTGCGGTGCGGTGGGGTACAGGCTACCATGTGGGAACCGAGATCAACAACAACGAGGTCTTTTGAGAAGCACCTTGTTTCGGGGAGGGGCCCAATAAGGTCAACTTGCCACACCTTTCCTGGTGGGAAATGTTTTAGATTATATGCATCTCGTTCTGCTGCGCTGGGATGTTTTTTCTCCCTTGCACAGTGTTCACAGTGTTGGCTAACTTGGCAACAAAGCCAGCGCGGTCCCTGTATCTGATTCCTCCCTAGGCGTGCCCAGCGTCTATTTGCTCGCTGGGGCCCCGGGTGCCCCCAATGGCTATGGAGCCACTCAAGTAGTGGTGTTGTGTCGGCATTAGTAGGTCCCAAGGTGGTGGCTGCTACCCACTCGTGATCTGTGCGCAGTGGATCTTGTAGCCATTTATCAATCATTTCGTGTATGGGGTCTGTGTCTGAGAGGTGGGAATGTGTGTGTTTGATAAGGGGTAGTTCACGCAGGTCGCTTAGAACATAAAAGATACTTTCCCAGTCTTCTTCATATGCTGTCGGCTCAGCGACACCAGTTAAGATGTCATAGATGAACTTAGAGTCAATGGCGATAATGGGGCCGGGTCAAACACCGTCGTGGCTTGATTCATAGTGTGCTAGGACACTGGCAAAACCGTACAGTTCCCAGGCTTGGGGCGATGCAGCGCTTGGCGCCATGCATATTTCATAGACTTTGCAAGCGGCGCAGGCGAACCCAAAGGAACCTTGGTTGTGGGAGGACCCATCCAAGGCCATCCATGCCATTTGAGTCGTCCCATAGAGGCATGGCCGACGCCACTTGGTTGTGTCGGGTGGTGGTGCATTGCGTAATGCCCAGGACTTCCAGTTATATGTGTACTCCAGGACGAGGGTGGCCCATGTAGCAGGGTCATCTTTGAAATTGGGGGATGGATAGTCAGGGGAGAGTTGAGGAAGACAGGTCGCTCCTGGTGCAATGATTACTCCCTGCTGTAGTTTTAGGTGGACTGCTAGCCGGAGACTGAGGAGCATGGTGCCGGTTACTCCATAGCGGTGTTGGCTGGTCTCGAGGGTTTTGTGAAGGTTAAAGAGCAGCTGACCTTGCTCATTTTTACCAGTGGTGTAGAGATGAATGCGAGTGTATCCAACGTGGAGCGTGACAGGTTGACTGGGAACGTAAGTGTGAAGCTTTGTAGATGCTGACTCTTGTAAAAGTTACTGCATTGCATTGTCATCTCTGTGCGTCCATGGCTCCCTGGCATTGCCCTTTTTTTGTGCCTTCAGTTGGATGAGGCCAAGTAATGGTAACCGATTTGCTGAGATATAGGCGCGGAGCCATGTTAGTTGGCCAAATATGCATTTGAAGTCGTCGGTGGATCGTGGGTTGGTTATAAGGGGAGGCAAGAGAGAGGTGGTGGATCGGAGCTGCCCTTTGAACCATGTCCCCAGGAACTGAATGCAATCCTTCGGCACGACAGTAGATTTTTCTGAATTTACTGTGCACCCAGCGCTGTTTAGTACTGCGACTAAGTTTTGGAGGGTCTGTTGCACAGAGGACTGATCACGCCTCATGACAGCGATGTCATCAACGTAAGTCCAGATCTAGTAACTCCAGTGGCTTGGAAATCAGGAAGGGTGGCGTTTAACGCTGAGGTGACAAGCACAGGTGAGCTGCAATACCCTTGAGGGCAGACATTCCATTTATACATGATTCCTTGTTCGTCGTCGAGTGGTAGGGAGTATGTCATGGGGCAGGGACCCAGGAGCGGCTATGATCTCTCCTGGCACCCCCTACCATGCCAAGTTGGTGTCAATGCACCCTCGTTCTCGCCCACCACATCTTTGATGATAAAAGTATTAAGGGAGGCTGCCTTTTGCCCTCTTGGACACAGTACCCCTGATGTATCCCCATTTGTGTCCCGTCTTAGTGGACCCCACGAATTAAAGCCTCAAGAGCTATGCATGGCTCCTACCACCCCTAATACCACGCCCCAAGCCTCTCAGATGTACCAGATGTTGTTTTGTCAAAGTCCCTTGCCATGCCCTCACGGCGCCCCCTTGCTTGCCTACTATCGCCCACGCCCTTGCAGACGCCCTTTGGGCTTGTCTCAATCGTCCACCCTGGGGCCTTTCTCCATGCTCCCTGTGGGCGCTCTCCAGCCTTCGTCGTGGCCGCGCCCTCACCGGGGCTCTCTCTCTCTCTCGCCCACACTGGGACCTTGCCCCACAATTCCCGCCCGCACTGGAGCCTGTCTCGCAATTCCTGCAATTGAGGCTCAGGTGGCTGTAGCCGTGGCTGGCCCCAAATTCCCCTCTTGGGGCTTCTATTCCTGTGTGCGCCCTCCCTGGGGCTCCTCACAATTGGGGCTCAGGTGGCTGTAGCCATGCCTGGCCTCCAATGCACTCTGCCCCTTCTCAGGGCTGGGGTCAGTGCACCCCCTCCTCGGGTCTACCACCCCACCGAGGCTCAGGTGGCCGAAGCCGTGCTGGGCCCCCAGACCCGCCTTCTTGGGTCTTATGCCCCACTGGGGCTTCTTGCCTGCACCCGCACTGGGGCTTTTCCCTCACAACACTGCCCTACTGGGGCCGGGGTTGATACACCCCAAAATGCGGTGCCCGGGTCCCCACACCGCTGTGGAGCCCCTAATGAGGCCTCCTCCAACCCCTATTAGCCTCACCCAGTCCTCCGGTGTAACAACAAACAATATCATAAGCCAATCGGCTACCACTTAAGAACTAAGCCACCTGGCTAAACACAAACTCTAGCCCTCTGGCTAAACCCCTCTCGAATCCCTACCAGGGGTTTCTCCTCCCAGTCTCTGTGAACTGAAGCTATTCAGGCCATCAAGCTGCCTACTCCAGTTCCCCTTAGCGGGGATCTGCCTCCTTGGCCTCGGCCTAGGCTGTTTATATAGGCCAGGCCCTTCCAGTCAGCTGACCACTGTGGTTGCCCCGGCAACCGGCACCTGTAACTCTTTCTAGGAGCAGGCACTTCAGTGCCCTGCGACACACCTCCCCCCCTAAGTTCACAACTCACTACGAGCAGGGCATGGGAGTGTCCTGCGACAGTAAAACATGTCCTTGAGGTCGACCATGCCACCGGCCCAGGGTTCTGCCTGGAAGGCTGACATCTCAGCCATGATGTCTGGCAGGGTCTGCATTTGGGGTTGTGTCAATTGTATGCAGTGTTTATTTGCTGAGCAGTAATCAACGACAAGACGAACGGCGCTGGGGTTGTTCGGTTTTGGAATGCCTCATCCGGTGACAGAAAAATACTTGTCTGCACCGGGGTGATATGGTTGCTGGAAACTAGGCGTTGTAGGAGGTCTTCTAGCTTCGGTTGGAGGGCTGACTTCGTTGGGATTGGCGTATATTTCCAATGGGCCATCTTAAATAGCTGGAGTGTGTGTGTTCGGGTGGATAACAAACCAGGTACTTGGGTCACGGGTAGAGCAGCGAGGACATGGTGTTTCAAATCAAGGGTACAGATTCCATCGACTCTGAGGAGGGAAATGCCCCCTTGAACAGCCGTGAGTCCATCTGAAGGGCCTTTGGTTGGATAAAACTTAACACACTGGGCGGAGGAGACAGCATTGACACCTTGAACCATAATATGCTGTTTCAGAATGTGGTGAGGAACAGTGGGATGAATAACATTGATTTGAGCTCCGGTGTTGAGCAAGAATCTCTTGCAAATAGGTGTCTCAGTAAGTCAGTAGGGGTCTCTCAACAACAGGTCGCAATGAGGTCTTTGGTCATCGGCTAGGCTGCCAGGGAGCGAACCGGCGGCCACTACTCGTTTTTTGCTTTTGGAGTAAATGCGAGAGCTTCAGCTAGAGCACGTTGGCTATCGTCTCCGAGAGCACAGAGTTTCTGCTTCATTTGGCCAGACTTGGCAAGTAGGAAGCCAAACATAGCGCGTTCTTGTGGGGTTCGGTCTGGCAAGGGCCTTCCAGGTCGCGGCACGAGGTTGACTTCGATGTCAGGGACTTTTATGGCTGCCACGCTAGTCATTGGTGGTTGTTTGCTTAGGCGCTGGAGACAGGCTCGGTGAGAAAGGGCCATGTTCACTGCGTGACCTATGAGGGTGTTGAGGAGTAGGCGAATGGTGATGGTATTTGGTCCCCTGTGTACATCGACACTGGTGTCGAGGCTTTCTGTTGTAATAGGGACTAGGCCGGGGTTGCATAAGTAATGGTGAGGCCATGGCTGTGTGACTTGTCCAGCTTGGAGACCGAGGGGATGTGTACCAGGATCCCAACTCACATAAGACAGTCCGATCAGGGTGTGCAGGAGGGCTTCGGGATCATAGTCACCTTTGATGGCTCCCTCGTACCACTGGTGGGCTTTGGTAAGAAGAGAACCGATGGCAAGGGCTGGTAAGGGTATCGGCCATGTGGTGTTGACTGTCAGCAATTGCATTTCAGTTACATATCCGCCACTCCAGTCCCCACACTGCAATAGGAATGATGCCTCATCGGGGTCAACAAGCTCTTGAGCCGGCTCTATGACTAGGCATCCCAGCCAAGCGATGGGTGTCTCACTTGGTTTGCATCTTGTGTCTTTAACGAGCTCATTTAATTCACTTCAGCTGCGAGTGCGTGAAGTGATTGTCATAGTGGCCATGACGACAGTCTTCAGAATCGTGATAGGCAGTGTGGAGGCGGCGGGTGAGCCGTCAGGTGGCGCGGTCGGAGTGGGCGGGCAAAGACTTGGTTTTGGCTCTTCTCCGCCCCAGGGAGGAGTCGGTGGTGTAGTGGGCAGTGAAGGGGCGTAGGGCAGAGGCGCTGCAGATGCTCCGCCCTTCTTTGTCAGAGGCTTCTCCCCCTCACCTTCATCGGTGCCATCTTAGGACGCTGTCCAACTGGCCGCAGCCACCAGTGTCTCAAGCTGTGCTGTTAGGTCGATGTTTTTGTGCAAGAGAAGTGCAACCATTTGGAAGAGAGCATTAATCATTTTTCCCTTATCTCACTTGGGTCCCGTCCCTCTGGTCGCTGTTCGACCGTTCGACTCAAGGCTCTCCGGGCACCGGGTTAACAACTCATGTGCCCAGGACCCTTCGCGGATGGCTGGGCAGTTAAACTTATCAGGCGGGGTGCTCTCTCCTCCCTCGTGGTTATGTCGGAGGCACTGGGTGAATTCTTGGGCTGGGGTCGGATTGGCCGTGCCCGTTGGCTTGACACGGGTGAGCACAAGAGTGGCACATGCCTCACGCGGCCTAAAGACAACCTTGGGGTGGTTTCCAAGAGCAGGGTCAATTAGCTTTGACCGGGCAGTTACGGCTCGGGTTTGTGCTGATGGCACAGCTTTTGCACAAGACAGCTTGTAAACAGGATGATGCGTGAAGAGTGCCATTCCCCTCACTATCTAAATCATCCCTCACAAGAAAGGTATTCATCTCTGTATAGAGGCTTACAGGGTACAAAGAAAGGCAAGTACGGTAGGCCAACATCAGCTGTAGGTTGCTGAATGGCTGCTTAGAGGGCACACCACTTTTAGGGGTAGGTCTGACCCAGCTACTCTTCTCCGAAACCAAAACAACATTTCAGGGCATATTTGTCCTTTTAACAGCATCCTTCCCATGCCAGTAAATGCAGATGCAGCTGCTGAGACTTAGCCTCAGCCCAGCACAACTATGGCTCACTAGTCAATATAGCATTGATGGGCTACTCATACAAGGATCACCTGGTGCCCGGGGAGGATCTAGGATTTTGAAAAGGAGGGGTGCATGTGGTGCATCATCACATATATAACACATTTTTCTTCATGTAAAAAGAAACTAGAAGGTGTGCTAATATGCTACATTATCCAGTTTAAGATTGAAGTAAAAACATATAACTTTATTGGCATGTGCATTAATTTGCTATATCATATATTATATATAAAAACACAACAAACTAGGCAAAAATAATTAGAAGTTGTTTTTGGAGTCTTGTAGTCTTCAGAATTAAACAACATCTCTTTCAGATTCCCAGAACAAAATCTAGCCTTCTTGAACTTCACTGAAAGTTATTTCCACATCTGAGTTAATGTTTTTAGCAAGCATTAAAAAAAAAACTCTGCAGGCTTGTAAAATAGGTGCTACATTACCAGGAACAGCCAACAGACAGCTGCATTTCGGAAGCTAGGATAGACTAGTGAAACACCAAGACCAATGAAAAAGGAGAGATGGTGGTTAACACCTAAGGAATAGATATTTTAAAAGGAATCAGACTATAATGAGCCATCAAGTTAAGTTGCTTGAATATAGCCTTAGGCCCCTAGCATATTAGCACGGCTTCTGGTTTCTTTTTACGTGGAGAAAAATGTGTGATATATGTGCTGACCATATGCACCCCACTACCAACCAGGGGGTGCACCAGGGAGAAAAGGGAGGTGCAACTGCACCACTCCTACCCCTACCCCGCCTTGGATCAGCTCCTGGCTGGGAGGATGGGCAGGGTGCTGCAGGAAGAGCGGGGCCCTGCCCATCCTGCTGCAGCCCCGCGTGCCCCCGGCCGCGCGGAGCGGAGCCGAGCGGAGCTGGGGGCGGCGCTGCGGAGCGCGGTAAGGAGCCGGCGGGGCGCCGCGGGGCCGGCGCTGGACTCGCGGGGCTGGCGCGGCCTGGCCAGGGGCGGCGGAGAGGAGATAAGGGGGCAGGGCCAAGCTTGCCCCCGCCCGCCCGCTGCGAGGAGGGGGGCACTGGCGTATAGCCTGGTTTTTGCAGCTGTGTGCCACTCGGCTCACAAAGGTTATAGAAGGGTGAGCGGCTCCCCGAGTGTAGTGGGGGCATGTTGAGGCCACTGAGGGGTGCCTTGGAGGCAGGGCCGGACACAGGGGTGGGTGAACCGGGCAGGTGCAGACAAAAAAGGGGCCCTGACAATGGATTTTTAAATTATTATTATTATCATTATCTCTGGTGAAGGGATGTCCGATACTAAAAGTTCACCCGGGGCCGCCAGGAGTCTAGGTATGGTGCTGCCTTGAGGCCATTGCGGGGAGCCTTGAGTCCCACGAGAGGCGCCTCAAGCCCAATGCGGGGGCCTCGAGTCCCAAAAGCTTGGGAACCAGTGATCCCTCCGGCTGCAAAATCGCCCCCAGGGCTCCCAGGTTTCTAAAACCCCCGTGAGCTCTTTCACTCTTTGTGAACTCTTTGTGCTAGAGAGAAAACGCTCTCCTATGCTGTTGCAGAATCAGGAGAGGCAGTGAATTCAGAAGTTTCTGCCCCATGGGGTAGGCAGATTTTCCTCTTGAGCTTTCTTTTTACAGGGAAGTATTTGTATGCTACATTCTTGTGTCTTTTGTTGGTACTTCTCACCGATCTTTCTTCCATGGAGATGTGGCTGTCACTGGTGTTGTTAGGTATTATCAGAGGCTGCTACTTTTTAAGGAAATGCGTATCTCAAGGCACGCACACCCATTATATTTGCATATTACAATAAATATTTGCATTCGTGAATCTCCAGCCATTTTGGAGCGCTGCCAGTAGTAAAATTACCTAGCTGATGAGAAACAAGGTAACAGGAAGGGGGGAAAAAACAGTGAGTGAATGTTTGCCCTGTCTCCATATAATACAATAAAAGCTCATTGGCGATGTCTGTAAGCTACAGTAGGGTGTTGGTGTGGGTGGGACCAGACTAATGTTTCACAACTTTCAGAATAGCTTTTTTTTTTTTTTTTTGGCCAGTGAGCAAAGGTTGAACTTTATAATATTAAACATTTTCTCTTGGTACAGTATGTTATGCTGTACAAACATTAATTTTGCCATTCTTAATCCTAGGACAACTGAAGTTATGATTCATACAAACACACAATGCAATCCAAAATACGCATAAAATGTACAGGATAAAAAACATGTAAAATATATGATAATGTATTATTTTCACCTCTGTATTAAGGTAAATGAACTGATTAACCATTCTGCTGTTGACTAACACGTCTGTAGCTATGTTAGGTATGTGTACATGTGTTATCCTACATGATGTTTTGAACTATTCTGCTTGATTGTTATTGCTTCTAGTTTTTTTTTTTTTAGAGCTTGTAAAAGATACTTTTGGTTTTGCTTTTTAGTTAATAATATCATAGAGACTTTCTTAATTTTTTTTCTTGCATACCCACAGTTTCACAGCTCCCTCTCTCTGTCTCATACATAAATGTGAAACCTTATGTGTGTGCCTTGTGGTTATGGTATAAGAGTGGCAGACAGAAGACTTCTGTTCAGCCCTGCTTGACCCTAGGCAAATCACTTAAATCCTCAGTGGTTCAACTTCTTTCCTTATCAGTAAAAATGAAAACATAAATATGACCCTGTCTCCAGGAGTGTTGTTTAGTGCAGGCACTAGTGACCTACGGCTGCCAGGCTGGATCAAGCCTACAAAGACGTTGCAGCTGTTTGAGGAAGGTCCAACCTAGCCTGGGGTGGCATGGAGGACTGGGCAGCACACAGCTGTGTCAAACCATCTGTCCCTGCTGCACTGTGCCTGTACTTTTACAGCAGAGGGGCCTAGTATTTGCAGGGAGGGTAAGCACAGACAGCTTGAGATATGAGAAGATTTTCAGCTATGGCTAGAAACAACGTCACAAACTCCAGCCCTGCATGGCAAATGTTGCTGACCCCTGGTTTAGTGTAAGTTTTTCACTGTTGCAGTGAGTTTAAACAGTTTATACTGATTGATAGTGAAATGTCTGTTTATTGTACTTAAAAGGGCATCATCACCTAGAAATTTGGTCAGCTAAGACAAGTAAGTTCAGAGTAGTCCAGATACTGCCTTGCCCCATGACACCTCTGGCCAGGTTTTGTTGACTTACGTTTCACATTTTGCTTTGTCTGTTGTTGTATAAAAAAAACTCACAGAGACACTTTGCAGAGGTGCAAATGACAGCAGAAAAATGGCAGGGTGGTAGAGAATTATTTCTGGGAAAGCCACCTGGGCTGCAGAGAATTTAATTCTAAAGTATAAAGAGTCCTGGTATGTGTAGTGTTTCATTTCAGATAGACCGCAACATAGCATTTGAAACAATCATGTATTTTGTGTGGTTCTACCAGTTTACCTAAAATATTAAAATTTGGACTAGAAAAAGATTTGCTAAATTTCAGAAGAAATAAAGCTATCACAACAACATGCTTCAAAACATTCTCAGTAATAATTATTATTTAACATTTATATTTCAGCCTTGCAGAGAGGCCAGATTGTGCCAGGCTCTGTACAGATACACAGTAAACGGCATTCCATGCCCCATAGTTACAGTTTAAAAGATCAGGTGAAACAGATGGCTGAGGCAAACAGCCAGACCTGAGTATGGTGAAATCTGTTCTAGGTAAGAAAAATGGCAGGACATGCACAGTTCTTATCCAGTCAGGAGCAGCAATATCACAGACATACAGATTGCCTCCCTTTCAAATAGAATTCAGCAGTTCAACTTTGATGAAGTCTAGGGTGCCTCACAGGAGATGTGAATATCACTTCGTAGGAGTGGATTTTATCAGGGTGATGGCATTATACATATCCACCCCAGTCCAGTTAACAGACTTTGTAAGTAGTGTCACCCTTAGCTCAGATTTCCCTTCAGTGCTGTCAGACCCTTTTATCCAAGGCATGTGGGGAAGTCTGCGGGGGCTTCCAAGGATCAAGAGATGGTTTTTGTTTGAATTTTCTTATTAAGGTTTTGTATTGAACAATTCCTGGTAATTTCTTTTTCTTATTATATAGATAGCAATAAAAGTCTGCTTTAAGCTACAGCCAGCCATTCTGTCCCATACCCTACAGTCAGGATGCCACCAAAATGGAGGATGGGCTTTGATGTCTACCACCGTATTGTTCTATAATGATGAAAGTTACACCCCAATGTGGTGGGACAGGAGCTACAGTGAGTAGGCATGGTACTTCTGTTGATGTGATCCAGGCTCTTGCAGATGTCCTTAGGCAGATCTTATGGGTTTCAATAGCTCTGAAGACTAAAATTTAGGACACTTCCATAATCCTATCCTCTGCTTATTGGAGGACCTCAGTGGGAGCTAACTGCTAACCACTATCATTCTGATCTCTACATGGAAGAAGTGTATAAGAGAATGATACAGCACTTAGAAAACACAGTCCTATAGTGAGCCAAACTTTGTTCTCAGAATCACATTCATAACTGTTGTGGGCTTCAGAGTTTTGCCAACTGGATGCAGTTTGTTTTTATTTCTGTCTGGACTAGAAAAGATTTCTTATGAACTGTAATTTAAAAAGATACTTGTAAATGATTATTTGAAATTTGTCTCTAGATTAAGCTTGTATAGCGATCAACATCTGTGTTGAATTAACAGTTTTTAATACTGTTAAGCAGAAAGATGAAATTTATAAAGGAACTGAAGAGGTTATTGAAGCATGACACTATAGATGGGCTGTGGTGATGGTTACAGTTTGCCCCAAACCTGAAGCAACTATAGTGTTCAGAACATTCGAGATGGAAAAATATTGCTATGGCAACAAATTACTTTTATATTCACATAAAGTAAAAATAGATCTCTTTCTCCCTCTGTGGGAAGCACATATTTTAAAGTGCATGAAAGATTAAAGGTGATAGGCAGAAACAGCTGCATGAATATATTTTCATTTTTCTTCATTTGGCTTATACTTATTTCTGTAAAAATCTGAAATATAGAAATAAGTTACAGCTAAAAACATCTTACTGTCAGAAAGCAGGAACAGATTAGAAGGGGCGAAAAAGTATAATTCAGTAAGAACTTCTGTTCCGATAATATCAGACTTTCATTTATTAAGAAAAAACATTCCTAGCATCATTCAGAAAGAAAGATAGAGGACATTTTTCCCTATCTATCTATCTAAAATATATATATGTATATGTGTATATGTACTGACAAAACTTAATTTATTTCTCTTCTACCGTTGCAAAAGCACCAAATTGTTCATTTCAGATTGGATACAATAAATATTCAAATGACTGAGAAAGAAGTATTGATATCTCAGCTTTCCACTGGCTCCCAATGGAAGCTTCAGAAAGATCAGAGAATATTGATGTTTGATCTGGCCGGAGCTAATCGAAGGATTAAGACCTCTGTTATGTTCTTCTGTAATTTATGCCACACACATTCAAACAGGAGAGACAGGAAGGGCAAAAGTCCTTCCACACTTTGACCCCTTAGAATGATATTCCCCAGGAACACCAACACAACTTTAGCGATGAGAATCCTTTCAGAATGTGTCAGCACTATAATGCAAAGGTGTGACTTCAGGTCCTGCTGTAATGCTTGATATAATGTTAAGCTTGCTGGCTCAGGTACTGATAGTAAGGTAGCTAAAAGAACACAGGGTTCAGCATGAGCTACAAAACTTACTCAGGACCCAGGGTAGATACTCTGGCAACTGCTCTGTGCTGAGCTCCATTTTCCAAGAGCTACCTTGCTATCAGCACCTAGCTAGCTTAACATTATATCTGTAGCCCAAGTGTACTCGGGTGTATACTCTCCTTCTCCAATTGAAGGGAATTGTTAATTGGCAGGTGTGCTGTGGGGGAACTGCAGACCGCTTAGTATCATAGTATCATAGTAGCTAGAGTCGGAAGGGACCTAGGTAGATCATCTAGTCCGACCCCCTGCCTTGGCAGGAAAGAGCACCGGGGTCAGATGACCCCGGC
>NW_017728906.1:161331096-161363176 GCF_001723895.1 Crocodylus porosus
CTTAGCCCTCACTGCCTCTGTGAGCTGACCTAAGAATTCCTGGTCGAGCTCTTCTCCCTGGTTGGGAGGTCTATAGTAGACTCCCACCGTTAAGTCTCTCTCCCCTGGACTGCCTTTTACTCTAACCCAGAGCACCTCAGAGTGCCCCCCCTCTACCCCCTATAGAATCTGGCCAGGACAGTCAGGAGACTTAACTATATACACATTAATTTACATTAACATCACAAGGAAAAGAAACATGGATATAAACTTATATACTATATACACACACACACACACACATATATCATATCTAAACAAATAACAAAAAAATACCCTCTGGGCAAATGCTATATAAACTTATACCAGTGCTCCAGTTACAGGTAAGTTATAGGCAAGTATCTGATCTGAAACAAATAAACCCCAAATTAAATATAGATAGCCAACAGATAAACTGTACATAAGTGTAGATGAACAATAAATAAGCCACAAATAAATAGAAATAGGCAACACGTGAAACAATAGCAAAAGGGGGTCCCAACAGAGACCTAGGACTCTACTAATTTACAAACATGAGAGTTCACAAAATATAAAGCACGACATCACACCACTTACAGCACAAGAACCTCAAAGATAAACTTAATCCCAAGGGGAAACCCCAGTGCCCTTGGGCTTTTTCCCAAGCCCTTCAAGGAAGCTGGTAACTTCAGGGGAGCCCTCCCAGTGGGACCTCCACTTTCAGGAGCCCTTAACTAACCGGGGGGACTCCCCCTCCCCTGTGGGAATCCTTTTTCCCTGCAACTCACAGCTTCCAGGCCTGGAGAGTGACCCTTGTTCTCTGCACCAAGCTGCTCTCTTGCCTGCGGTGGGCTTTGGGGGGCCTCTGTCCCCTGGAACAGGGCTCTGCTATGCAGGGGTTCTGTGGCCTCTGGCTTGGCCCTGTCTGCTGGCTCAGTAGCCCGGGCACTGCCTGGCTCCCTGGCCTCAACCTTTTGCTTTGCAGCACTGAGGTTGGTCTGCTCCTGGACCCTCTGTGCAGCGCCGCCTGCGCTGAGCTCCCAGCCTTGTGCCGGGGGTCGGGGGCCTGAGCCGCCCAAGTGCTCCAAAGATCCTGCTGCCTGTGCACTATGTCTCTGGCCATGCACCAAAGGATGCAGACCTGAGCCACCTCATGCAGCTCCCAGGGTCTAGACGCTGTGCATTGTGCTGCACGCTGAGAGCCTGGCTGCTGGAGCCGTCCACTGTTCCCCAATGATGGAAGTCTTCAGAGGTGCTTCCGAGCTACTGCTCTGCCCTCCTGAGCAGCTCTTCTGAGCCCCACTCTTCTCTCTTCTCTGTCCCAAATGTATCTCCCTCATGCTGATACATGCTCATAGCTCCTTTTATACTCTCCAGGGCTCCGCCCCTGAAGTCTTCTGGACCTGACAGTGTTGCTGTCTACAGTCAGGTCCAGGGAGGGCCGTGGCTTAACTCCTCTTTCTGCCTCCTGATTGGTGGATGGGCTGCACCAATCAGAACAGCAATATTTCAAGCCTGGGACTCAACCCAAGCTCCGAAAGGCAAGCCTGCGACATATCCAATATATCAAGTACATGGGTGAATCTACACAAATAGAAATTATACTTCTGGATTGCAATGTAAATGCATGTTCAGTTACGCTGATGCACACTCATTTACACCAAGGAATAGATTACAGTGATTAAATTCTCTATGGGTATTTGGAGAGGTATTTAATGTATAGCCACTGGACAGAATGAGAGGGACATCTCTTATTATTACCCTGCAATTGACTCCCTCAGAAGTGCAGCAGGGCTGTTGCATTCTCACCCCTGGATTCCTCTGATTTCCTCCAATTTTTTGTATGGGTACACCTTTGCCTTTATACCCTCCCTGGAGTTGTACTGGCAGAACTCAAATGATAATTTGGTTCTTTGTCTCTACCTAAGAATCAGGGCCCAGGCAGACATTACACCCAGATGTGATTAACTGGTTAATCATGTCTTAAGTTGTCACCTGGCCACACATTCCAACAATTAGTAGTATGATAAAATGAGGAATAATCAATTAAGTTATTACATGAAGTATGTGTAATAACTGTGGCTGGTTCCTATTAATGCCTTTAATAAATGTGTGGCCAATGCCCAGCTTCTGGAGCACATGGGAGCCTTTCACGATTCAGGCAATCACATCTCCCAGCCAAAGAGTACACCAGGTTCTCCTGAGTTTAGGAGCCCCTTCCAGATGGGAGAGTGCACTTACTACTTCCTGGTGGTGAGGGAGTCCAGGATTGAGCTTCCCCTGCACCAGCAATATGACACAATGGTACCTGATGCTGGATCCTGCAATCTCCTCTCCTGCTATTCATATGTGGCATGGATGGAAGCATGATTATTGGTATCCCACATCAGGTTGCATCCCTCCTTTTCTTTAATGTCTGTCAGGGGCCTAAACAGTAAAGACCTCATATACCTCTATTCCTATATCCCCTGACCTTCTCCGTGAAAGAAGGGTGTTGTATCCAGGGTTTGAATTATACTTTGACTCTTGGGGGCATCTGCAAAAATATTGGGCTGCCCATCACAATGCCCTAATAAATCGGAGATCCCCCCAGGTTATGATTTTTTTGAGACCCCCTGAGCTCCTCCATAATTTAAGGTATCTTTTATTCTTTGTGCCTTTTTCTCCCTAGAAGGGGGTAGAAGGGGACACGTAAATCCTGCAGTGCATACACACAGGGCTTAAATATGGCTACAGCTGTCTGTTTTTGTGTCAAAATGAATTATAGACCTTAGTCTCTTAATAAAAATACAAATATATATTGTCACTACTTTCTAGGGCTCCATCTAATTTTGAGCAGTCTTTCAAGGATTTTTTCAGAATATGGTATTTTAAATGAAGACCGCTCCATGAAGTTATGCTGCACTTATAAACAGTTTTACCTCATCTTTTAGTGTGAACTCTGTCAGGATGAACATAGAGTGCTTTAATAGCAGTCACAGCATTGGGTCTTTAACAGTAACAGGCTGGCGAAAGGCTTTACCTGTGAGAAGTCAAAAACACAGGTAGTGATTTTTTCCATTTTTTAAACAAGTCCAATTATCATTATTTTATTATAGCAAAAATCACTGTATATTAACTCTAACATGATGTTAAAAGCGTCCTTCTGTGTTAGACATAAATCATTTATACTTCAGAAAAAAAGAAATTCAGAAAAATATCAATATAGGCTTTTCCCAGCATATAAATTTATTCTTGTTGTTGGTGCTATCTAATAGAATTGCTGCACAAGTATTTTTCTGCTTAGTTTTGTTTAAACAGGCTTTGCAGAACAACAAACAAGGAAATTTGGGGATGTATATATTTTTGTGTAAATACTGTGGCGTTTCCCTGACCCTGTTTAGAGGAGTAAGTAGTAGGGCTTCTATTTGTGTCTTGCTGATTCTGTCAACATTCATGCAGTAAGTTCGGTAGATATCCCTCAAGTATTCCCATGTCAGCCCACAAAGGCCTTTCTGCCTTTTAAACAAAATACTGTGTTTCAAGGAACACAGGACTTTAGGGAATATTCCTGTGCAGTGAAGACTTGATGCAGCGGTGCAGATGCAGGGAACTGGAAGGTTGGTGGGAGAAGGGCAAGACTGAAAAACAAGCAGAGTGGAAAGAGAAAAGACACAGATCCTCATCTTAGTTACGTGATAGTCCAGAGAAATGCTCTAAAGTCAGTGAAGACTACTGGCATAGTTCAAATCAGAATAAACTGAGACAGAAAAAACACTAACCTGTACAGGCAGCAGACTATTTTGTGAGGAAAATAAATGGGCTGATGAGGTATACCCTGAAACAAGTAAAACTAATGATATAGATCAGAGGTATGAAACTTGACCTACACCATGGGCTGGATCCAGACTGTGGGGTACTTCATGGGTTGGATCTGGACTGTGAAGAGCCTCACAGCGTAGATCTGGACCCGGCAGTGGTTGTGCTGGAGTTAACTTGCCCATCACTCCCCGCTCTCAGCACCCCCTGCCAACAACACCTATCCTCAGTGGGGTTCCATACAAGGGAATTTGATGGCAGTCCCCATTCCCAAATTCATTGTCCCTCCAGGAGCCCTACAAGACAAGCGAAATGGCTGATCATTCTGGATTCTGTCTGCAAGTCTTACTTGGACACCCCTGTTACAGACTTTTTTGTATCTGTATTGTAGCAGCATCTCTGAACCCGAAGAAAGGGATCTTTGCTCCACTGTGATGAGTGCTGTACCAACACATAACAAAAAGATGATCCCTGCCTGAAGAGTTCACAAAATATTGATACTGATAGAAGAGCATAAGGCAGTGATTCTCAGCTAGGGAGCCATAAGCATCCTAGGGTGCTGCAAGATCTTTTAAGATCTTGCACAATATGAGCACTGTTAGGTGTGCCACCACCTACACATGATTCACAAGATAAAACCCTGAGCTTTCAAATAGGAATCCACAGTGTCAAAAACATTCTGACCTGTTGTGGTCTTTTGGAGTTTTTTGCAACAGAAAAATTACATTGTTGTTTTTCTGTACACAAAAAAATGAGTGGAAAGTAAGAGCTAGCATCTTTGTCTAAACAGTGTCTTGAGGTTAACATGAGATGTCTTGAGTATAAGGAGAGGGGCCTTAAATTCAAAAAGGTTGAGAACTGCCATAAGGAAACAATGAGATGACAAACAAATGGGGGAAGCCAGAAGAACAGTGGGATACAATTGTTCAGTGTAATAATTACATATCTCAGTGCACCAGCTGTCTAGCCATTATCAATTTTTTGTGAGTTTCAGGGAAGAGAAGAACTGTAGAGAGTTTGAAAGAAGGATACAAGCTGCGCTTGCTCATGGCAGACCTGAAGTTTATTTTTTGACCTAGATTCCATTGAGCATGTCAGGATCCACTGGACAAGGCAAAGGAGGGGACCACAAAGGCATAGGTTGCAGCTTCCTAATTCTGGGGTCAGTTTCCCACTGACTGCACCATAAATACAGTAGTTTGGGAACTGTTTTGGTGGAAAAGAAAAGTTCTGATTGCTGAGGATTGCCAGAGCATGGCATGTTGATGCTGTTTCAGTGATCCTAGCATGCTCTATCCCCTGGATGTATGCATATTTAATATTTATAAGACACTATTAAAAATAACCTGAATCAAGTTGGATAATTTCTTAAATCATAGATTAGATTTGTTTCAAGTAAGGGTGATACATTCTAATCACTATCTTGTCTAACAGCCGGAAAGGAGTACTGATACTTCACTAGGAAATATCAATTCTGTTTAATTTTCGTCTCCCATTGACTTCACAGCACCATAAATTACTTTTTTGCAGTTCTCTTGATTTATATTGATGTAAATGATCTGAGAATCAGGTCCAGAGTTCCCAACTCTTGTGAAAAACGGAGGCAGAAATTGTTTTTTCCTATAAAAGATTTTTTTTAGATGGTCCATGCTTCACCTTCTTGAAAGGTATATTGGTGAACATTATTCTCAAATTGGTTTAGCTTTTGGGAGCTATTGCTTGTTAAGACTTCACGCTTTTTATTGATTCTCTGGGTAGCTTTTCAAAGGGGAAGGACACTTTTAATGTTTTGCATGAAGAAACTGGTGATATGAAATCATCATTAAATGAAGACATTCAGAGTTCAAATTCCAAGTCCTGTTGCAGAAGTATATTTACTTGTCAGATCTCATTTGTTGGCAATGTTGAAATGTGCATAGTTTCGTGCAAGGCAGGGTTTTGGAATGTGAGGTCACAGCAATAACAAAGGACATTCATATGGTGGTTCAACTAATCCTATGAGTTTTAGCATGCAGCTTCGGAAAGTCACCACAATGCCAGCATTAGTATTCAGATGATATCTAGGCATCCCTGAACAGGCTGTGATGAAGTCAATTTGTCACTATATAACCTCAGAGCGATCCAGTATGCTGTAGTGTTTCTGCTGTACTTCATAGGGAGAACAAAATCAGGTGTGTGTGCTGGGAACATTCAGTGAGATCCCAATGTTGCTGTAGAGGACAGCCTCAGTTATTGGTATAATTCTGCTCTCTTGTCTAAATTGTTCATTGGTAAATAGAGCATATTTTAACTATTCTTCGTTGAAAGGTGGTACATTTAGTTGCCCTAGGCCTTGTTGAAACAGGATTAAAATATATAACTACTTAACACCAATGGTTCAAAACTAAAAATTTTGAGAATTTTATTATCACAGCATCTAGAAGCCCTAGTCACAGGCCAAGGCCTCATTGCACTAGGCACTAACAAAGAACAAAAAGATGTCCCTGCCCCAAAGAGCTCACAATGTAATCACAGGACAACAAACAACAGAGGGAGAGATGCAGACAGATGGGGAGCTACAAGATAACAGTAGGACAGTATTCATTAAGAACAGGGGTGGGCAAAAGGAGGAGGGACTTTGTCTGACCCACGGTAGGTCTCTTGCTCCTGCCAGGCCCAAGCACCTTCTGTTTCTGTGGCATGTCCTGCCACCCCCAGGCACACAGTGAATTTGGGGCAGCTCTGCAGCCGGTCTGCCTTTCTAGACAGCTCAGGTGGCAGCTCCTTTAAGCTACTGCCACCACTGACCCCAGCTTATGGTACTGGAGGGGACCCATGCACAGAGCACTGAGCCGAACACGCCCTGCACCCTGTCCAGACTCAGCCTGATGGAGCATACCAGCTCTGGACCAGCCAGAACTCATGCACACAGCCCCACTCCTGGCCCACCCCGCACCTGCTCCGGACTCACTTGCCCATGGTGAGTAATGGTATCCAGGTAGAAGCTGTAGCTCTGCGCAAAAGAAAAGCAGCCTCTCCCCCTCGCCACTGCTGGGCCCTTCTTGCTGCAGCCTCCTGGAGCCTGTGCCAGGGCTGCCCTGAAGCTCCTCTGCACTGCCACTGCTACCCCACTGGGTGGCCCGGAGGCGGCAAGGCAGCCTGAGCATGGGCTTCAGGTGGCTGCAGCAAGAAGGGCCCAGTAACAACGAGAGGCCTCTTTTCCCCTGCGCTGAGCAGCAACTTCTTCCTGGCCACTGCTCGGCATGGGCAAGTGGTCCAGAGCAGGCATGGGGCAGGCTGTGGTTGGGGCTGTGTGCACAGGTTCTGGCTGGTCCACTGTGGCCAAGGCGAGTCTAGAGTAGGCGTGGGGTGGGCTGGGGTCGGGGCTGAACACTGTTTGCAGTGGGGGGGGAGCCACAAGGCACACGGGCTTTGGGCTGTTGCAGCGGGTAAGGGGTGCAGACCAGCCTGTGGCAGCTCCCCAGAACTGCCTATGTGGCCCTCGGGCCCAAATAATTGCCCACCCCTAGTCAAGAATATAGTGGTGTCAACACATCCGCAGTCTAACAGTTGTCATACTTTAGTATGGGTTGTGGGCCAAACCCTGAGGTCCCATGCTGCCCCACTGCATCTGGGAGCTTGCGGTGTATTCCCTCTGCCCTATAACCTTGGGAAGACCCTCTGCAGGCTTGCAGACCACACAGTATGAGAGACGTAGGAAAGGATAAAGAGCAGCAAAGTCATATGCATCTCCCACCCTCAAGGTGCACACACAGTGGAATTCCTCCTCAGGTGGCAGTCCAGAGACAAGAGATGTCCTTATGGTTTCTTATTACCCCCTTAGAAAACTCCAGGATTCTTGAAATTTGCATGGTTTAAGTAGCTTAAACCTCAGATTTCTCTGTGGGAAAACTTCTCCTACCGTCCCCCACCCAGTGGAAGATTTCCTAGCTGGTGGACACCTCTGCTCTGTTATGTTAATTCCTAAATAGTTCCCTTTGTGATAACAGGCAGGCCTGGTTACATATTTAGAACTCCAGTTAAGGAAAACAAAAACTTCACATGCTTTCTCAACATTACCTTTTAAAGGGTGATACTGTTTTTGTGGACCTTATAAGGGGCTTGATCCCATAAACTTGCTTATCCCAGGATATCTCTGGAGGCAAGGGCTATCTGTATAAAGGCCTGATGTTTTGACATGTCTTCCTCAAATATTCATAGCTTTTCCATGATTTGTGCTGGTACTACTTCCTTATTATCCATCTGGGAATTACAGCAGTAGCCTTTAGAATAGAAAAAAGTAGTTCAGAAAATCATTGCTTGGTAACAAAATATAAAACTGAGAAAGCAGTGCAGCTGCCGTATGTTGTGCTTCTCTACCTTATTAAAATTCTTTGAAAGTATCCCCAAAGTAATACATAAAAGAGAACAAATGGATATAATTTTAGCCTTTCAAAAGGCTTTGATAAAGTTCCTCACAAAAGACTATTAGCAAAACTTGGTAAGCATGGGGTGATAGATGTAGTCTTGTCATGGATTAAAAACAGGTTAATAGATGGGAAATAAAGTGGGAGCAGGAATAAACTGTCCATTCTCTGCATGCAAAGGAGTTATTAATGAAGTGCCCCAGGGCACAGTACTACCAACAGAAACAGTGTTTAATATATTCATGATCTGGAAATGGGTTTAATATTAAAATGGCAATATATGCTAATGGATTATTTACTTAGGTAAATCAAGATTTTATAAGAACTCCACAAAAGGTCAAAAATTCCAGAAGGTCAAAACTGAGTAACAATTTTGGCAGCTATTGGGTTTTGGTTATATCCCTATTACAACTTTTAACTAGATGTAAAACCAGTTCACAGCATATGTCATTGGCTCTACACATGATTTGTGCTTGCACACAATGGGCCATTTCCCTAGCTGGGATGGCCTGTAAGGTTAAAAAAGCTTATCAGCTAATTTGTGGTTGTTAATATTTTGTCGGTCTTCATCTGGTACATAGTAGCCCTCCTCTAACCTGTTTAGCAGATTTTGATTTTTTGTTGGGGGACGGGACATGACACTGAATGCTTTCTCCATGGTTACATAATGAGTTTAGCCCGTTCTTCCTGACACAGATGTTCTATTTTGATCATCAACTGTTGTGCAGGATTTTTGGTTATATTTGCATGCTTCTGTGGGAGGCAGCTGTAGTCTAGATCCAGGGGCTATGGGTATGAGATAGGAGGTAGGAAGAAAAACAAGTTATGAAACTGGGTTATTGGTATAATAATAACCCAACTTTAGCAGTTAAATGATAAAAACAAGAACTAAAAACAAGTCTTAGAAAAATCAAGAGTAAAATAAAAATAGCAAAAGTTAAAAAGTAGAAAAATTAGGGTTAAATATAATAAATGGAACAACCTTTAAAATTAGTCTTAATTATAAAAAGGTACAGAGAAATTACAATTAAATGCAAGTATATATTACAAGCAAAGGATTATGTTTTAATTAGGCAAAGGTTAAATATATAACAAATATACACATTTAAAAACATAGAAACAATTTTTGTGGGTGTTTAACAGTTTTATTTAGAGTGGGGAAAATCAAAACTACACTGATTTTCACTAAGGATGTTTACAAAGTTTAACAATCCCAGTGACTCTAATTATAATTTGATATCCTACCTAAGGCATGAAAGACATACTTCTAATGATAGTAGTACACAGTTGTCTTAGAGTACGATGTGGGTTTTCCAGGGACAGACCCAGAGGGAGTTCGGTGGTATGCATCCTTCTTTCAGACTACACTGCAAAGGCAGCAGTCAAAGACTATTTCAAGTCTCTGAAGCAGGCAAAACTCTTCAACCTTCCCCTCCAGTGGCATGTTTGTGTCAAGGCAGCGCCGTGTACCTGTCCTGTTAAGAGGACAAGCAGCCTGAGAAGCTGCTTGCAGATGGTGAGGGAGGCTGATTAGAGGCTCACCTGGCCAGAAGAAGGCTGTGCCTGAGCCACATAAGCGATGGGCCTGAGCTGGGCAGGCAGTCTATCCCTGAGAGCCATGAAGTGAGGAGCTCTTGGCAGCAGAGTAGCAGGGCTCCTGAACTGACAGTGGAACTGAATAAACCATTCTGCAGGCTGAGGAACAAGGGAGAGGTGCCTGAAGCAGAGAGGAGCTCATTTAGACAGGCAGCTGGCAGTGGCAGATTAAAATTTACTGGGGCCCTGGGCAAGCAGAAAATTGGAGGCTCCCCACAGTCTAGTGGGGAGGGGCCCCTTCCCCTCCGGTGCTGTCACTGCCAAAGGTGGGGCAGGCCAGGTGGACCTAGCCAGGCTGGGGGTGGGGTGGCACATGCCTGCCTCTCTTCCCTGCTCCACACCCCACTTCCCCCCCGCCACAGCCAGAGTAGAGTGAAGCATATAGATGAGCGAGGCAAAGGCAGGTGCAAATTACCCACTGTGGGCTCAGGGCTCTCTGCCCTGCTGCCTTTCCACCAGGGGCCCTGTCCCGACTGCACACCCCCTGTCCATCCAGCAGTGGGAAGCTGCTCACTGCTGCTGATTGGGCAGGGGGTATGCAGCTGGCTAAGGGCCCCTGGAGCACAGTCAGCAGAGCTGAGCACCCTGAGCCCATAGTGCTCAGCCCACATCTGCCCCACATACAAATATGGGTGGCACATGCCCCCCTGGGGGGTGCCACCTCCCCTCCCCACCCCCCGCACACCAACCCTTTCCACGTGGTTCTATCCTGCTCCGTGCCCTGACCCCAGGTCCCATGTACCTCCTTGGCTGGGCAGTGCCCCCAGCCCCTGCCTACTATGGGTCCTGGGGACTTCAATCTGCTCCTACCCCTATGCCCCTTCCTTCCCCCATGCCCCTTCCCCTTCATAGACCTATCTGCAGAGAGCTGCTCTTTCCGCTCCATGGCTGCATTCCTGGCTGCACACATGCACGCAGCGCCCCCTGCATCCCAAGCAAGGGGAATGGAATGGTGCCCACCTGCAAGGGGAAACCCACCGTTTCCTAAAGGAAACCCAGGCATCTGGGGACCCCTGATTGGCAGGGGCCTATGGGCCTGGGTCCTGCAGGCCTGTGCATTAATCCGCCTGTGGCAGCTAGCTTTGATTTTATGTTAAAACCAAAGGTTTAGGTGCCTGCCACAGGGCATAGGTGCTTTTTATTAAGTTGCACCAGCATTTAGCCTTGAGCCCAACTAAGGGCAGGCTTAGGGCCTACTTAAAGAACTGGTAGGCCAGGAGGGACTGAGAATGGGACCCAGCAGGGAGTGCAGCAGCCCAGAGACTGTGGGACCAAGGAGGTTCAGGAGCCAGAGACTGGCTGAGTGTCAGACCAGAGGGTTCACAAGCCCAGAAAGGAGTTGTGTGAGGAACCAAGAGCCCAAGAGGGGGCTGAGCATGGGACCAGGGTCCAAGGCCCCAGAGAGGAGCTGTGTAGACAACCACAGGGTCTAGGAGCCCAGAAAGGGGCTGTATAGGTGACCACAGGGTCCAGAGAGGGCTGAGTGGAATGAATATCAGGTGACATCAGTGAGTGATAACATCTGCAAGGCATGGTGTTGGGGAGGACGGAGCCATGCAATGCGCCCTTAAGGCTACAGGTGCCCTGCAGAGGCATGGCCAGGCCGGGCAGGTCTATTAAGCTTGAGGGCTGAACTTAAACTAGGGGAGTCGAGGAGGGGCCCAGTGGTGATTTGAATGGACTCAGGCTCATTCTAAAGCCCACGGGCAGGTTCCCTTACACAGTCTTCAATAAGAACAAGGCATGGTGGTCGAGCAATGAAGGGAGGGCTACATTACAGCCTGAGCTGGGCAGAAGCTACACAGCCACCAGGGTGTGTCATGGTAATCCCTTGTGGCCTGGGTCCTGTCACAGTGATCCCTCCCTTTTCATTCCCCCACCTCTGTTGGGATTCTCCACGGACAAAGAGAGCTTCAAAGCTATTCCTACCCTGCTCTAGCTGGGCTGCATGAGGAGGCAGATTCAGCTGAGAACAGCAGCAGCATGAGTGGGTATGGATTCTTCCTCCTTGCCCCTTAGGAACAGGCATGGGGGCCAGGGAACTTTCCCACTGCCACTAATGCTGCTCTTCTCAACTGTCCATCTCCTCATTTAGCCCAGCTGCAGCAGGGCAGGAGCAGCTCTCGAGCTCCCACCACCACCAGGCAGCCGGGGACAGTGGCAGTGGTGGGGGAAGAGGGTAATGGGTGGGGAGGCACCACTGACCACGGAGGGAAAAGTGTGGGATGCCAAGAACAGTTTGGGGAAAATTCTTACCTCATGTGGGGACTTTAAAAAGTTCCTGTGGCATAGTCTGCTTGTCCTGGTGGGGGACAGGAGCTGGGAGTTCAGCCAACCCCGCAGCACCAGTTGCTGCTCCCACACCCCCTTTTACAAAATCTTGGATTCACCTAATGGGTTTCCCATGGGTTGCAGTTCAAAAGACTTTCAAGGAAGGTGAACATTTGATCTGTCCCAGTACAGGCAGTCCTTGGACTTACTACATAATTGGTTCCTGAAAAATGTATCTTAAGTCGAAACGTTGTAACTTGGAACCAATTTTCCCATAGGAAACAATGTTATAAATGGGGGATTTGTTCCTGAACCAAGGCTTGATACCCTATTTTCACCAAAAATAACTCAGAATTTTGTACTCGATAAATTATAAATGAGTAATATAGCTACATTAATATATTGTATAATATATTTATATAATATAATATATTTATATTGTAAATAGCAATTATAGTGATTTGAAAAGACTTCTTTCAGGTGACTTTGCTGGACATTTTGAAGGGTTCTTGGCTGGAATCTTCTCAGGAGTCTTGGCTGCAGGTTTTTCTGGAGTCTTGTCTGTTTTCTTAAAGAAAGTGTCCAAGGAAGTTTGAACAGATGTTCTTCAGGGAGATGGGTGATGCAGCAAACTTGTTTGCTGGCATGGCGTCAGATCAAGCATTGTAAAGTCAAAACTGACATCAGAAAGTTGAAACAGGGTATCAATTTATAAATGTTGTAAGTGCAAAACATTGTAACTCGAAACATTGTAAATTGAGGACTGCCTGTATGTCAGTTCCTTTGTTCCTGAAATAAGACTTGAGTCAACAGCAGTGTTAAGAGCCATTTACTCCATTACTTTTTGTCCCTGGCACAAATTAATTTAAACCCAAGTCTGAAGGAAATTTTTTACCAACTGATTTAGCAGACATCCTGGCAGTTTTATGTGGACAGTGCAAAAGGGTATGGATCTATCCCACTTTTATTGTTTTCTTTTAGTCAAATATTGTTAAATCAAATACTGCAAAGTATCTTAAAGTTGAGAACTCTTCAGATATCTTGTAGTCCTGATGTCTTCTAAATCTATATACCGTAACTGCAATTATATATATTTTTGTAATATATCAGTTGTCACACCTGAAACACCCTGTGCTGAATGAACCATGAAAGTTATACAAACGTACCAAGCTCTTATTAGGTCACAAAATAAAAAGTACCGAACTTTAACAGTCATTTTCAGTTGTCACAGTTTGATCTGACAGCTACTGCAGGAGACAAGTTTTATGAAAAACAAGGAATGACTGTCGTAATAGAGAAGATATCTTTCATATTCTGAGAAATCTTAATATCTGTGCAAGCAGCAAAGGTTTTATTTTGCCTGAGAAGCCTGCATTTAATGGCATCCTGCAGGAGCTGGCTCTTTGACTTCAAAGCTTCCTAACTGTTTTGTTTTACAAAAAGGTATAAGTCCTTTTTAGGTATAGCTTATATGTCTAAAGACAATTATTCTATTGTCTTTTTTTACACCTATGAAGATAACAGCGTAGAGGAAAAAATTAATAGTGGTTTTCTTTTGCCAATTTGTGCTTTAATTTCAGCGCACGGTTTTAATGAATTCCTGGCATCTTATGTGACATCTTATCCCTTAGTACAAGGGAATATAATAAGAACAAAGATAGAAAATAAGGAAGGACTGCCCAGCAAAAAGAATTATCCTAGAACGCAGCTATGGCTTTGTGCACTTGGAATGCTTCCTTTCCTTCTACTTTAGAATAATTTATTTTTATTTTGGATATTAAAGACAGTGGGTACATCTAAACAAGATGTTTTACTGTGAAGTAATATAGTTTACTGCACAGTAAGCATGTCTTACTACACGTGCACATGCTTACCGTACAATAAACTTTGTGTAACCCAGGTGGCAGCCCAGTAGTTGCCACCCCTGCCCAATATGGTGTGGTGAGAGCGGGGCAGGGCTTCTGGTCAGTACCAATTTACTTTCCAGCTGGTCCCTGCTCCCAAGAAGGTCTAACGCTTAACTGATTTAACCATTTACACTTTATTTACAAAACAAGAATAGGAAAGGTTGTTTACAAGTGAGCTTAAATGCCATAACCAGAATCACAAAACAAACCAGAATGCATTAGTCAACCCTTGACTCAAGAACCACAGGTAGGATAACTGGCAGCTTTCAGCCACTGTTGAGATGCTACAGCAAGGAAGCAGGGTGCTTGCTTCCAGCAGCTCCAACAGGCTTCCCAGTAAGCAACAGACTGCAACAGTATAGGCTCTTTTGGTCTGCAGCAATCAAATTGTATCAAATCCCAAGCCCCCCAAAGGGGCTTAAGGGTGACCCTCCATGGCAACCAAAAAAGCAAGCAACAAGCAACAGAGTAGGCTCCTGCAGCAAATGGTGTGACCCAGGCACAAAGCTCAGGGACTCCATCCAATGACAATCAGCTGCAGAATAAGAGACAGGACTGAGTCCCCTCTGGGGCAGTCAGTGGCAGAGGGTCAGCAGCACAGGCAGCTCCTAGGGGTCGCGGCTCTAAACCCCAGCTCCAGATGACTGCCCACCCCGCATGCCTTGTTGCTTCCCAATATTGCTCCGAGCTCCCAGGAACCCTTGCCCTGGTGCTCTGCTGTTCCTCAGGATCCCAGTGCCTTGCCTGCTGCTTTTCCGCTTCCCCAGGGAAGGTAAGGGGTATCCTCAATTCACCAGCCCGGCTCCCTGCTGCAGATAAGGATGCCGCCTGCACTCCTGGTTGCTGCTGCTTCTCTGCAGTGGAGTGGGGGGCCGACTGCCACCCCTAGCCTCTGGGACGCCCGGCACATCCAGTATACTGCGATGGGGCCTTGGGGCACCAGCTCTCTGCCCCAAGCCCTGGCCGTGGCTCCTTTTCCGCTGCAGGGCTGGAGGCACGGCTGACTGCCGCTGCCTTCTTCTCCCAGGGCCTTTGGGGCTTTTTAGAGGGGTCTCTCTGCTCCTTCTGCTGGGTCAGCTCTCCCCAGCTCTTCTTAGGCCTCCTGCATCATTCCCTGGAGTCACTGTCAGCAGCCCCCACACCAGTTTGGCTGTTGCTTTTATCCTCTCCGGCAGTCCCTCCCTGGCTTGCAAACTGGCCAAGCCGGGCTCAGGGTGGCTGGCCCCCAGCTCCAGCCATCCCCCTTCCATGTGAATGAGGGGATTGAAAACTCCCTCTTTCGATTGACTTCTCCTTTTCCACAGGGCAGGGCTCCCCTGCTCCACCCTTGGGGCCACTCAGAGTTCACTGGCACTGTTTCTAGCCTAGGGTAAGTATCTCAAGTCAATCGGGTGAGCCCACACTGGCCAGATGCTGACCGGAAGGAAATTTGCTCATGGTCGTTTCTGCTACTAGGGGGCCAGCCTGAGCCCAGTCCCAGGCCACTGGGGCTGGGAGCCTCTCCTGCCCCAAGGCTGCCCCAAGGCTGTCTCTATGGCAGCCTTATCCACAGACCCTTTAAAAGCCTGTAGGCATTTTTGCCCTAGGACGCAACAGCGGGGCGGGGGCTGGAAGGACTGTTGGCCTCTGCTGCCCCCTACACAGGCCACAAGCTACTTGTGCTACCCTGCCCACATCCCAGTACCACTGCCTGGCACTGCAGTGCTGCACAGCTGCCAGGCCCATACTGTCCAGACTTGCAGCCTGCTGCAGGCTCCTGCCAGGCCTGCCAACACCCAGGCCCAGCTAAAGCCAGTTTGTGGCCACAGCCAACCCTCAGCAGCCTGCCTGGACCCTAAAGGTGCTGCAGGGTGTCACCTCATCATGTGGCTCCTAGTCCCGTGCCGTGCCCCTGTTTGGACTGCCCAAGCCCAGCAGCACAGGGACAGCCATGCGGAGGCCCGGAGAACTGATGTGGGAGCCCCAACGGCATCCTAGCCAACACCATACATCACTACCCAGGGCCCCAACTGGTCACAGGAGGAGACTGGCAACCTTATGGCATTTTGTGACAAGGTAGAGGTGCAGCAGCAGTTTGTGCAGGGTGGGCAAGCCAATGCCCACATGTATGAGGGGCTGTTAGGCTGGATGCAGAAGCGTGGGCATGACTGGTCGGCACAGCAGTGCCGCATAAAAGTCAAGGTTTTGCAGGCACAGTAGATCACTATTATCAACCACAATCATCTGTTGGGGAGCGCCCACAAGTCCATGCCCTTTATGCAGCAACTGGGCACCATCCTTGCATCTCAGGACCTAGGCCACAGCCATGCTGTATACAGCAACAATTGCAGCCTGGCTGAGCCCCTGCCACAAAAGGGCACCAGCAGCCTCTCCTGACAAGCTCTCTGCCTCCAGCTGCCATGAGCAGCTCACAGAGTGCAGGCCAGCACCTGCGTCGGGAGCCAGGAGCAGCAGGGAGAGGAGAGATTCAGGCATACGTGTATCCCGCACGCACATGTGCCCCCTTACCAGATCCAAGGCAGAGGTGGACGCAGCGGCAGTGGAGCCAGCAGCAGGGGCAGCAGCAGCCAATCCCCCTAAGCTAAGTAGGCCGAGGGACCGGACGCAGCTGAGCCAGATCCGGAGGGGAAGCCCCCTGGATCCCTCGTAGCTGAGCCGGTAGGTGTTCATGCTGGTGGGCAAGCAGAAAGGGCCAGGAGAGAGATTCCTACTAGGGCAGGGCAAGAGCACTACACTAAGCTAAAAATAAGCAGCAACTCCTATGATGGTGTTGATGCAGAGTGCCGCCAGGGCCCCTGCCTGGGGGGAGCAGCCTGCCCAGGGCTTGTCTAAGGCCTCCACCCAGACAGAGCCCATTGTGGAGCTGGTGTTTCCCCACCCCCTAGCCTGCGGGGGTTGCCCAGTGAGGCACAGGGGGACAAGGATTGGGGACCCCCACACCTGTCCTGAAGGTGCCCGCCTTAGGGCCCTGGAGGTGCAGGTGAGGGGGCTCCAGGAGGAGGTTAGCAGGCTGAGGGGAATCAGGGAGGCAGAGGATGAAAATGACAGCTATTTCCTTTCCCTGCAGGGCCACACACCCAAGGAAGAAGCACCTCGGGAAGTGCCCTCCACTGCAGAGTGGCAGATGGTCACCTCCAGAACCAGGGCTGCTCGTAACAGCAGTCCACCTGGAGAACAGGTATGAGGCCCTGGCAACACTGGAGGAGAAGGAGGGAGAGGAGGCAACCAGAGAGGAGGCAACTCCCTACTCTCCACACTCCGAACAGTCCGAAGGAGCTAAGCAGTCCCAGAGGAGAAATCGTCAAGTGATCATCATAGGTGACTCTATCGTGAGAGGTACAGAGGGCCCCATCTGGGTACTAATGATGTGGCCAGGAGAAGCCCTGATCACCTGATGGTGGACTACCACGCTCTGGGGGGCGTGCTGAAGGCGATAGGTACACAGGTGGTATTCTTTTCTGTTCTACAGTGATCGTACGTGGAAGACGGCATGCGATGTGCATCGCAGAAACCAACTGGCGGCTTCGGGAATGGTGTCTTGAGGTGGGCTTTGGCTTTCTTTACAACAACCCACAGATCACGACGAGAGACATGCTCGGGTGGAATGGGCTCCACCTTTCCCCTAAAGGTAAGCGTGTGTTCTCTTCTAGGTTGGCGGATCTCCTCCAGCGGGCTTTAAACTAGGCTCATTGGGGGAAGGGGGAGACAAGGGAGGAGGAAGCCTTGGACCGCTGAACCAAGCAGCACTCACAAGTACAGCCCAGCCTAGACTGACAAGTGGAACATATACACAGGTAAGCAACAGGGGCAGGGAAATGCTGTGATTAGGGGGCCAGTGCACACATCCACAGGAGGCCTCAAATGCCTCTACACAAATGCTCATAGTATGGGAAACAAGCAGGAGGAACTCACCCTCCTGCTAGCTGACACCAACCCAAACATAGTGGGGTTTGCTGAAATGTGGTGGGACCCAACGCATGACTGAGCAGTGAATATCAAGGGCTATAGGCTGTACAGGAGGGACAGGACAGGGAGGAAAGGTAGGGGTGTGGTGCCCTACATTGAAGAGGAATACACATCCTCACCCAGGTAGCACAGAGTCAGAGGAGGGGCACACAGAAGTGCTCTGGGTTAGAATACAAGGCTGTTGAGGGGAAAGAGACTTAATGGTGGGGTCTACTACAGACCACCCAACCAAGGGGAAGAGCTAGACCAGGAATTCTTAAGTCAGCTCACGGAGGTAGTTAGGTCAAAGGATGTGGTCATCATGGGGGACCTGAACTTCGCAGACATCAGCCAGGTCTAACGGCTCACGTAGGTTCCTAGCCAAAATGCAGGACCTCCATCTAACCCAGGAGGTGCACAGCCCCACCAGGGGAGATGCCCTGTTGGACCGGGTGCTGGCCACAGGTCACGACCTGGTGAGGGGGCTGCGGGTGCTCGACCACCTGGGTGACAGTGATCATCGCCTGCTGGAATTCACTATCCAGCGCAAGGTGGCAAAGGCCTGCAGCAAGGCAGCAGCCCTAGATTTCAGCAGGGTGGACTTCAATGAGCTAAGGAGAACAGTTGGGGAAGCACCAAGGTCCCGGAGGGGAGGGGAGCCAGGTGTCCAAGAAGACTGGTTGCTCCTTAAGGAGACGATCCTCCAAGCCCAAAGGGAGGTAATCCCAACACGGATCAAAGGGAGCAAGAGGGCACAAAAGCCCCCATGGATCACCAAAAGCATCTGGGAATGTCTCCTACCTAAAAGGGAGGTGTACACCCAATGACAGGGAGGGGCCATCACCAGGGAGGACTATACTGTGGTTGCTCGGGGATGCAGGGGGGCAGTCAGGAAGGCCAAGGCAGAGATGGAGCTGGGACTAGCTACCAGGATCAAGGACAACAAGAAGTCCTTTTTTAAATACATAAGGGGCAAAACGAAGGTACTGGGTAATGTGGGGCCCTTGCAAAACATGCTAGGAAATTCGGTCGTCACACCAGATGGCAAAGCTAACCTATTTAACGACTTCTTTGCCTCCATTTTCCTGAGCAGGGATCAGATCAGCGCCTCAGGCCCCAGGAGTGGCACACCTAGGCCAAGGGTCAGGGAGGATCTAGTCAGGGAACTTCTGGAATTCCCTGGGACTAGGTGTGTTTAAATCAGCAGGTCTGGACGATCTCCACCCCAGAGTGCTGAGGGAATTAGCTGAGGTCATTGCGGGACCCCTGGCACGGCTTTATGAGTACTCATGGTGCTCTGGTGTGCCAGAGGACTGGAAGAGGGCCAATGTGGTTCCCATCTTCAAAAAAGGGAGGAAGGAGGACCCAGGGAGCTATAGGCCAGTTAGTCTTACCTCGATCCAGGGTAAGCTTTTTGAGAGAATTATCCCTCCAGGTCTCATTAAACTGCTGCCAAAAACAGCATGTGCACATCAATGGAAACCAGCCAAGAAGCTGATTAAATGCAGAAAACACTGAGCATGACTATAAAACACATAGCCCATATTGGGCAAACATGCTGATGGGAATCTTTTTTTATTATTAAAAATACACTGGTAACCCTAAGTTTACAAAGCTATACATATTGAGCATCCTTGTCTTACCAAGACTTCATATAACAAAAAAAAACTACATACCAAAAACTTACAACTACATATATTAAACTATTAAACAACATACATTACCTTCCCATAAAAAACAAACTTCTTCATACTGAACCCCATGAAAAACTGTTCACTCAATAACCACCTGAAACTCTCTGACCCTCCCATCAGTCTTCTCTGTTGGTCTAGTGAAACAAGGGTGTCCAGTCCTTTTTCCTCCACTTCTTCTGAGCCTCTTCCTCTCTGATCCCTTCCTCGTCCCAACTGATGTAGTATTTCAATTCATGCAGCCACAGCTTCAGGCTCTCTCAGTGAAAGCCAAACCCTTAAAAACTCAGACATTTCCTACTTTCCATAAACTAGTTTTAACACGTGCTAATAAAATCCTTAATTGTGTTTTCTCTGTTCCCTTTGGTATGAGTCCATATAGTACCATCTCCTGCACTAATGACAGGTTTATTTTGGTGACACTCCAAAAGTGGTGGACCCTTTCCCACACTCCCAAAACACATCATGCTCTTTATTCTTCCCTACACCTCTTCCTTGAGCACCTTAATGAGCTCATCAAGCTGCATCTGTATTGTACTTTCCCATCTGTATTGTACAAGATATTTCTTGCAACCATTCACTAGGTCAGCATGTTCATCTTTTAGTTGTTTATTTGGTGGCACTCCCCATATCTTCTTCGCTTTTCCTTCTGTGAAGCTTCCCACCGGTGCCATCCTGTCTCTCTCCCTTACCACTTTCGTCAGTTTCTTATGATCCCTCAGGACTTACAGCCCTACCTTCCCTATTTTATACCTGTGCATGAATCCTTCTATCCCAATGTCATGAATCAGTGGTAGCCATACCTATGGACTCTGATATACTTCCCATTTCTTCAAAATTGAAGCTGTGTGAAATTGGGTGATAGATGCTGCTTTCCCCTCTCCATCCCTTATCGCCTTGCATACCGTGCTTAAATATTTTGCACAGATGAACAGTCCCAACTCTGGCAGTGCCTATTCCCCAATCTTTCTTGCTTTGTACAGTTAAGTTCTAGCCAACCTTTCTCTTTTGGCCTTCCAGAAGAACATACGTATTTCCTGCTGTACTTTTTCCTATCTCCTGCAACTTTGGTGGGAATACAATTCCCATATATACAGTAATTGGCAATAGCACGTTAAACACTGCCACTTTACTAACAAAGTACAGTGTCCTTCCAGACCATAACTAAAGTATTTTCTGTAGCATTTTCTCATGCTGTATTATCTTTCCCTTTGGTGTCCAGGGGGATCCCTAGCACTCTGATTTCTCCTTCTCTTATTTGAGGGCCCAACTTCTCCAAGTCCCCCTAGTTTCTCATTCCCATTATGCTTTTTTATCAAACTTTAGTTTAACCCTCATTGCTTCTCTGTACTCTGATGTATGCTTTAGCATCATCAGAAAAAATTTCCATCAAAAAATTTCCATCAAAAAATTCCAAGTACTACATTTATATCATCCATGTATACTATACATTTTACTTCACCCCATCCTGGTATCTTTCCTCTGCCTATGACCAGGAATCCTGGTTTTCCCCGATTAAAAAAATAAATAAAAAAATCACAAATTCTCTGATTAAAACCCCCCAAATCCATAATTAAAATGAAAGCCCTCCCCCCATCCACAGCATCCCTGGCCCTGCTCCTGCCCCTCACTCCCCCCCATGGCCCCTCCAGCCCTGCTGGTACCCCTCACCCCCCACTCACAGCCGGGGCTATGGGGCCAGTGTCACACTGGAACAAGGTTGTCCGCAGCCCCCTTCCCCTGGCAGGAGGCAGCAGCTGCTGCTGCAGAACACAGCCCAGCTAGCCCCCCCATCCCCCACTGCCTGCTGCTTGCCCACTGCCTGCTCAGGTGAGGGGGGGGCCCCTGCTGTGGTGCACACTCCCAGGGGGCAGGGAGACCCGTGCTCCCCACATCTGTGCTCAGGGCAGGGGCTTTTACGCCTTTCCTTTCTATATCAAGAGCCACCCTTAAGATTTTGATCTGATTCTTAACCACCCTCATGCCAAACCTCCTGAGATCTCCCCAGTTTCCGATCCCCAACACCTCAGTCTTAGCCTTGTTTACTTTCACCCCTGAAGTTTCCCCATAGCCTTTCGTATGTTTCAGGATTCTCTAATGAGACTGTGTCACACCATCACGTTAGTGTTGGCCATACATAGTAAGCAAAGTCCCTCCTTATCCTCTGCACATGAGATTCCATGCATATAAAGATCCCGGGTGACAAGGGGCACCCTTACCTCACCCCATTTTGATCTGAAAGGCCCAACTCAAGTTTCCCTTCATCGGGACCTGACATGCCATACAGCAATTCCACCCAGCCTACCAACTTTCCTAGGAATCCCATTTTCAGTGGCACCTCAAACAAAAATTCATGCGTTACCCTGTCATATACTTTCTTGAAATCAAAATTTGATAGCACCGTATTCTCTTCACATATATGTCAGCGCATCTCTTAACACCTAGTATGCTTGTGCAACTCTTCTCCCTTCGGCTGCACACGTTTGGTCTTCTTGTATGACCTGATCCAGAACACTTTGTATTGCTGTGACTTTTGCCAGGATTTCATAACCTGTATTCAGTAACGTGATTGGCCTCCAGTTCTTGAGGCATTCTTGATTTCTCTTCTTATACAGTAGCACCACTACTCTGCCTGCAAAACCCTCCCCAGTCTTTCTTCCATTACCTCTCTGAAGACTTCCACCAAATCCTCTCCCACCCATGGCCAGAATTTCACGTAAAATTTGGCTAAGAGTCCATCCTTTCCTGGTAACTTGTTTCCTTTAAAAGTTCTCAAACATTTTTCTACCTCTGTTATCCTTATCCTTCCCACCCCCCCAACTCATCCTTCCTTTCATCTTCCACCTTCTCCTTGATGTCTGCCAAAAACTCCCTCTTCTGCTTGCTATCAGTTTTCTGCTTTCTGTACAAGTCCTCATAGAAGTCTACCACAGTGTTCAGTACCTTTTTCTGGATTGCCACATAGTCTCCATTCTCCTTTTTTCACTCTTTTCACCTCTCCCTTTGCTTTCCTATCTCTTGTGGAAAAGTATGAGTTCTATTCTTCCTCTTCCACCACTCTAGGTGTTTTGGCTAGGAATATCTTTTCAGAGGTTCTCTCAAACCATTCCTCCACCTCCAATTTTGCATCTTCCAGTTTATTCTTCACCTCTCTCTTCTTTCTGGCTTCCACAATCAAGTGCTGTACCCTCTCCTGCCTCCTTTTCAGCTCCCTCATCTTGTCCCTCACCCTTCTCTTCCCAATGTTCATGAAAAATGTGCTTGTTCTTCTCTTATCATACACCACTATTCCCACCTGCTTGAATAACAATTCTATAAAGTTCTCCATTCTTTGTACTCCTCTGTGAACTCCTTACACACTTTTTCATCATTAAGCAGCTTAACATTCAATTTCCAGAGGCTTTCCCTTTCTTGTTCTGTCCCCCCATTCCCATCTCCATCCGTAGCATTCAATGGTCACTAAAACCCATGTCTTGTATCTCTTTCTTGTGCACCACTATTCCTTCCAAGACTAAAACAAAATCGATCCTTGAAATTTTCCTTTCTCCTGGCTCAACTCTTGTACATGCTTTCTCTCCCTCCCACACATCGTTGAAATCTTCTTACTTAATAATTTTCTTTAACATCTTCAAGGAACTGTCTAACTCTTCCTCCCCTCCCCTGTCTCCTTTCTCAATTATGAAGTTGAAGTTGCCAACTATGACCCTGTGTCTCCCCCCCATGATGTACATTTTCAACTTCCATAATAAAGTTACCCTCCCCTCCTTTTCTGCAGGTGCATATACATTAAACAACTCTACCTCCATCTCCTTTGTCACCAACAACACCCTCTGCATTCTTCCTTCTACTAACACTTGCACTGGCTTTACTTTAATCCCCCAGTTTTTAATTAACACTGCCACCCCTGCCACCTTGTTTACTTTTACCCTGCCCCAAACTCCATCTCTTCATCCAGATATATGCCTATAGGAACCTATCACAAGGATAGGCTAGTGCAGCCAATTTGTATAAAATATATGGTATTGTTCATTGAGTACAGTCCACTTCAGCACAAGCTGTCTTACAAGTCATGGCGAGCAACTACATTGTATACATTTCAACTCCCCCTTCATTGCCACAGCTGAGATGCACCTTTCTTTCCCATTTCCAAGTATTTCTTTCTTCACCAGTCTTAAATGTCTAACAAATTACTACAACTATGTTTATTTCAAGTTCAATGTTTATAACCTTGCCCCTTACTTCCATGTCCTTATGGAGAGCAGGGTCTGAAGATAAGGAGGGTGGGGGGAAGAAATGGGGCAAGGCAGAGGGTAAGGTGGCTGCTTGACACCTGCCCCTCCCCACCCATTTCTTTTCCTTGCTGTAGCAGTGGGAGGAGGAAAATTCAAGGAATACCTCCAATAATTAGATTCTATACCTGGCAAATTATAACACACACACACACATATATAAATATTCCATATATAGAATGCAATTATTGGAGGAAGTCATTTTATATTCAGTGTTGTCTTATATTTGAGTAAATACAGTACACAAGAATTGGTACTTCTTTATGATATTTTAGAGCAGTGGTTCTCAACTTTTGTAGACTTGAGGCACCCCTCAAGAAAATGACAGATCTTAGTTTTCCTTTTTTTGTTGTTTAGACTGTAGAAAAATAGTAGAGCAAGTCTTCAGTTACAAAGAACTCAGAGAGACCACAACAGATCAGAAATGTTTTTGACACTCTGGATTCCTGAAATCTCTGGGTTTATCTTGTGAATCATCTTTACGCACCTATCAGTGTATGGCACCTGTAGTACCTTGAAAAGATCTTGAGCATGCTGTGGAATTCTGGTTGAGAATCATTGTCCTGGAGACAGCTTGGGACCAAATTCTGCCTTCGGTGCTGTAAATCCAGCAAACATGCACTGAATTCACAGCCTGCTTCAGTAGCATTGCGGCAAATTTACACCTGTGTAATGGATAGTATAATTTGCTACCTGTTCCTCTAATTTGTGCCTGTGGCAGCTCAGTAGGGGGTGCTTCTGCATTGAGTCACCCACCTCACTGCACCCGACCACCTTCCAGGTTCTGAGTGCTTTCCTGGGGGCACGTATGGCTGACCTCCTTCCTGGAGCATACCCACAAGCCTGGGGGGGAAAACAATGCTGCCACCACCCAGGGTCTGGGCTGATCTTGGCCCTGTGCCCCCTGGGAAATACAGGCCTAGTAGCCCTTGAGGGGTACTGGACTCAGTGCAAGAACTTGGGGTGCTTCCCTCAGTCTGAAGCACAAATAGTGGTTTTCCATAGTCAGCCAAACCAAGAGGACCCCAAGGCAAAATCTAGACCCTCTCCCAATAAGTCTCCCACACCAGGTACAGAGGAAAACTTTATTGGTTACAAGGAGTAGTTCTGAAATAGGATACAGAGTAGAGCATTATCAGAGAAATACCTTAGAGCAAACAGTGGTATAATAGCTTTTGATCATGAATCTGAGTTACTGCAAGCTGTAGTTAGATCTCCAGTAGCTTACTCACAAATATCATAGAGAGCAGAGATTCCCTCTGGAGGCAAGCAGATCGTTGAACATGAGTTCTAAGGGAGAGAGTGAGTTTGAGATGGTTCAGCTTCTCTGAGAATCGATCCAGCTTCTCATTATGGCTAATGCCCTTCTGGGCAGTCCTTAACTTACATAGATCTTATGACCTCATTTACCTGATCCAATGAAGGCCAGCAGTTGTTGGCTGCCAGCCAACCAATTTGAAATGCATCACTGGTTGCTGGGTAGACTGGCAGAGTCTCTAGCCCCCACCCAGGTGCGTGAGGCCAGTTACACTTAGTATGAGACAGAGGGAGCAGGTTTCTTCCTCCCTCAGGAATGTTTCCAGCTCAGGTTACAACTTGGGGTTACTTGAAGCTGATGGGGCCAGAGGTGCCTGTCCTTTGTAGTGACCATGGTAACCAAATTGTTAGATTAGTCATCTGCTTGATAGCAGAGTTTGGGGAGAGATAGAGATGGCATTCTGCCACAGTGCCAAGTATCTCTTTGTAAAGAGAAGTACTTGGAATACACATAATAGAAAATGTGTACAAACATGTATCAGTTTGGTTTGCTGTACTACTTCTATAACAAGTAAGTTTTGGATGTAGTGAATGGGTAGGTCAGCTCTCCCTATCCAACTGATGTCATAGCCTGCAAGATGAGAATTCTTTCAAAGACAAAAGAAAAAAATCAAGTAGAATGATTGAGTGATTAATGAAGAACATAAAAGAAAATTAGGATGTGAAAATTAGGTATAGCATTATTTAAAATGGAAAAGATTGGGATGGTGGGGTGCTGTAGAAGAGGCAAATACCAGAGGTGGCCTATACATATGCTCAGGGGTGGGGGTGCACCCCTCTAATTGACCACCACTCTAATTAAAATGGCTCATTGTCATGTGTATTAAGACTTTGTGCATTTCTAAATGGCCACAGGATGCTTTATCTGAAGCTCTTTCAATGAGGTTTAGATATAGTGCCCCCGTGGCCATTTTGAAATGGGTGGGGGCTTAATATGTGTGACAGGGCGGTGATGCTGGAGTGTTTTGACAGAACACAGAGCAGATTCAATTAATCTCTGGCATGTTCTAATTAGTAAGCAAATGAGCACATTTAAAAGCAGCCAGAGTGCCAAAAAAATCATGCAACCGAAGTCAGTCTGAATGAGAGGCCAGCCACCAACTTCACACCTGAGACTTGACTAAACTTAATGAAGAACCAAGCTGTGTGAAGAAGAAAAAAAAAATCATGCTTTACTGCTCCCCATATGCACAAAAATTCTCTGAGATAACCAGAGAAAAGAAAAGATTTTATGTGCTGTCTTCAGACATTAGGCTAGGTCCACAGATATGCTTTTGCTGCTTCACTCCATTATAGCAATGCAAAGCAGCTAAAAATCAGGTTTAGCTGACCTAGAGTGGCATAGAAAAAGCCAGAAGATACCAGTTAATCTTGCTCAATATTGGCAAAATCCTTTTCTTGGATAACCTGGCTGGGAACTGAATTGATGAATCTGGGCAGAAGGATAAGGAAGAATCAATCTTCTGTTCAGGCTGTGGAATTTTTCAGGCTTATGACTGGAGCAGTGTGCCTGAGATTTTCAAGCTTTCCTAAAGGACTGGAATGCCCGGTTCCTACTAGGATGTCTACTGAGAAACATCTCCAGTTGTGAACCTGATTCCTGAAATTAACCACTTGGAGCATCAGTTTATTGGTGCATCTCTCTCCTTTCCCCTAAGCCTACTGGCCTAGGCCTGCCATTCCTTTCTGCCCCACCATAACATTCCTGCAATAACACTTAGGGAGCTGCAACTTAAGGATGTCTGTTTGGCTGCGGTTCATATTTTTCACATAGCTTTTCTATCTTATCTTCTTTTACGCAGTTCTCATGTGAGGGGCCTTCTATGCCTGCGGAGGCAAGGGCAGGATTTCCCAAGTGCACATAGCTTTGATATTCAGAAACACAAGATAGAGATATAGTCTTTTTTCATTTTAGTGACATTAAATTTATTTTTCACTACTTTTATTATGTGGTTTTTTGCCCTGGAAGAGGGGATAGGATTTTTGCCCTGGAAAAGATAGATGCTCTGTTATATGTTAAATATACATGTTAGGTCATCTCCACAACTGGTGTATAGCAATTTAGCACCACTGAAATCAGTTTACACAAGCTGAAGAGTTTGTTCAAAGCCTTTTGGCTACTAACTAAGGCAGCATACACTAGATGGGAATTATTGTAATTGGTACTGAGGCTGTTTACAGCCTTACCAATCAGAAGATTGTAATGGTAATGTTGATGTCTTCTATAAAAATATCTGCAATGCCAGATTCTGATCTCCTTCATGCTGGTATAAAGCCAGAGTAACTCTGTAGTTGTTGCTGGAGTCTCTTTGGCATTGTACTACTAGCCCACCAACAATTTACAGCCCTTCAAACCTAAAGACTTTGAAATTATGAATTGGCCTTTGTCTCTCAGTTTCTCTGTTTTGTTATTGTCTTGATTTGGCTCATAAAAGTAATTCAGGATGTAGCCAGAGATCTTTATTTATTTTATTTATTTATTGCTCTGAAGATAATTCCAGAAGTTTTATTTTATTTCACTGAAGTCAAAAACAAACAAAAACCCCCAAAAGGTTGCTTCCTCTGTGCTGCAGAAGCCAACAGATAGGTACTTCCATTCTTGGAACATCTAAAGCGCTTTGTAAGTTTTACTTTTCTTAAGGTTTTGCAAAATGAGGATCCTCTTTGGTTATTTTCATTCTAACAAGATGACCTTGGGGGCTATTCAAGCAACTATTTTTCATACAAGTTAAATGGTATATCCTTTAGGACTACAAGTCTGGGGCCTTGTGACTCCTGCTGATATCAGATGTAATTTTAGCCAATAGTCTGGCAGCTTAGTATTGAGCATCTATAAAACAGCTACTTGAAACTGACTGTGAGCAGAAAACAAAACAACAGGTGTTTAGAGTGTGTTACCAAAAGCTGCTGCAGAAGAGATCTTCTGGTACCGTATGTTCTGCCTTGGACAGTCCTATTTGAGAATCTGTTTTATGTAGTTTTGGACCAATTTGTACCCTCTTTCACTTTCTCTACCTAGTCAAGTGTCAGTAGTAGTTCTATTAAATGTACTATGAAGCCATTTTGTATGCAAATATTTGAGGTCTAATTCTGACCCTGCTGATGCGAATGAGAGTATGATCGCTCCTTAACTGTGTCAGCTTTTGGCCGCACAAAACATCTTGTCATGTCAATAAGGTTGCTAAATTTAATACAAATTCTCTTCTCTTTTGCTGTTATTAGAGGTCACTAACACTGCTGTAAGACATAGGAAGAAAGCTTTCAAAGAAAAAATGAATAGCAATAAACCTCTATTCAAATAGGCAGTGCAGTCAACTCTATATTAGCTTATCTTTTCAACACTTCTGTCTACAACAGTAAGCTCACCTGTGATCATTTGGACTTCCCTTTTCCAGCAACTATTCTTTATATTTATTTCCTCTACTTTGGACATGTTTACATGTGCATTTAGGTACACCTAAATTGAATGTGCATTAGATAATGCACATTAAGTCAATTTAGGTTCACATCTACACATGCACACTTTTGCAGATATCAAATTTAGGCACAAATAGCTTTAAGTTGGGCTAACATGCCTTAAATTGGCACATAGATAGCCTTCTGCCTAATATCCTGAAGGTGTTAAGTACACAAATCATTCCACCAATATCCTTCCCTCTAAAGGCATAATAGAAAAGGGAGTTCTGGCTCTACAGTCAGGGTGTGTTATGCTTCTTAAGTCACAATGCAGAGTGGATGTTGTCTGTTTATCCCATGCCTTTGGCTTTGCTGGTTACTATGTGTGATCAGGAACTTTTCCCTTCTTGTTACTACTTATTTCTAGGTTGTGGTTTTGTTTTGTTTTTTGCCTTCCTCAGAAATGCCCCCGTGAGTCCTGCTGGCCCCTGCCTTCCACTCCCTGCTGGGTAAGTATCCCTCAGCTCACCCCATCTCCTTGGATCCAGCGCCTGTTTGCTGGGGTTTTCTCTTGCTGTGCTGCCATTCCCCACAGTTCCTTCCTCTCCTCCAGTGTCCTGAGGGCAGAGTCCTGGTCCTCCAATCCTGCCTTTTTAGCACAGCGGTGTCCTAATTACCCTAATCTTTCCGTGGTATGCTAAACCTCCACCACTGTGGTCCCAGTTCCTCCAGCTGTCCAGGGCCCAGTCTACTTAGTAATGTGGCTTCAGCTTGAGCCCCTGTTACAGAGAGCATTAGGCAAGCTGCATTTTTTCTCCCTACCTGTGGCCAGAGAAACAATGTGAACTTCAGCAAGCAGGGAAACTAGGGAAGAGATGGTTAAACCTGCCCTTTCACTTATAGTTTGGTGAAACTAAGGCCAGATACAGACATTCAGCTTCTACCAAGAGAACTGCCGTTTTCCCAGTAGAAAGCAAAAGCACACAAATGTTTAGGCTTTTCTCCCGACGCAAAAATGGCTGTTCTGAGAGAGAACTAACTGGGCAACAACCACAGTTAAACTGCTCCTGGGAGAATTTTCTCTGGGAGACTGAAAGTCTGCACACTTTCTTCCAACTTAACACCTGAACTGCCAGTTTTGGGAAGAGGCAGGAGGTTTTTCCAGTTCCCACCAACTTCCCCTTGCTATCCCATCACCCAGCTGAATGGTGTGATGGTAATTTAAAAGCCCATGGCTAGGAGCAGTGCTCCAGAAAAGTTTCCTCAACCCAGCTCCTGACTCCTGCCAGCTTCCCCTCACTACCCCACTGCCCAGGTGAGTAGCAGAGCAGTGATTTAAAAGCCAGTGGCTGGGAGCAAAGCTTGGGGACCCTACTTCTGACTTTTTCATTGCTATCCTATCACACAGCTGGTTGGCAAGGCAGCAAAGGGAAAGCTGGGAGCTGGGTTGGGAAGGCTGATCCCCAAGCCCCACTTGGAAACTGACTTTTAAATAAATCACTGTCATACTACTCAACTGGGCTTTAGGGGCAGCCTGGGGGAGCTGGGAGCCACATTAGGGAAAGCCTCTGCACACCTTCTTGGCCTCTCCAGTTTTTAAATCGCTGCCCCCTCCACTCAACTGAGAGGCTGAGAGATGAGGGGAAACCATTGGGGCTGGGAATCAGGTATGTGGATTTCCCCTTGCTACCCACACCACCCAGCTGACCTGGAGCGTAGCAGGATGAGGCAGGCTGCTGTGCTCCTGCTACAAGGTTCTCAGAACCTTGCCACAGCAGCTGAGTGCTCCTCACTTCTCCAGAAGAGTGAAAAGAATGGGGATATTCTGATACAGGGAGAACCAGGAAGGTTCCCACTATGTAAGAATGCCCCCCTCCTGACAATCAGCTGAGTTGCAGTCTCCCAGGATGGAACTCTCCCTGCCTTGACAGCCTGTCCCCTTCCCCTTCCCATGCAGGAGAGATGACAGATTGTCAATTAACCCTAAGGGTGGTTCATGGCCTATGGAGCAGCTCTGTAGAAATCCCTGGTTGGAGGAACCTTTCCAGCCATGGAGATGGAGAAATGTCTGTATAGCCCATCTCCCATACTACTTTTCTACTGGAAGTAATTTCTGGTAGACATGAGCATCTGTTCACAGCCTAAATATAAACATTTGAAAGCGTGAAATAGATTTTAGTCCTGCTGCAAATAAAATCTTAGTGTATTCTGCACTATAAAGTCATTACTGATGATTTCAGTGTAAGGAGCTGGGGCAGGGAGCTTCCTGCATGGGGAGAACTCCCCACCCAGCCTGGAGCTGGCTGGGACCTACCTCTGACCAGGACAATTCCCGGATTGCGCAGGGAAGTGTGCATATTGCAGCCTGAAGCTGGCTAGGGACTGTCCTGTTTGCACAGCTCTGGGCTGCATGTGCTGGCTGGGGACTGTCAGGTTCCAGCCCCACAGATTTTTCCCAGCCCCATGCTCTGATTGAACAATTGAGGTAGGGGGCTTGGAAAGAGCTGCGGGGTGGGGGGGAGGGTCCTAGCTACATGCTCCAATCCGCTGATGGGTCAGCAGTCTTTCCGAGCCCTCTGCCCCTCTGCGAGCCGGAGCTGGGAGCTTCCTGTTGCTGGGGAAGGGCGATATTATCCCTGTGAACGCAATCAGGAAGCTGGGGTTGGAGGCAATCCCTCTGCACCCTCTCTGCAATCACAGAGCTGGGGCTGGGAGCTCTCTGGTGCCAGGGCAGGGGGACATTGTCCCCACCTGGGCTCTGGTGGCAGAGCCCACCCTGGCAGCAGGCAACTCCCAGGGGCAGGGAGCAATCTCCTGGCCTGTATTGCCCAGCTGACTGGGAGCAAATTTGCTCCCAGTCAGCCATTTATGGATGCCTTACTGCACAGTAATTACTCGGCAGTTAATTTCTACTTGCATTTTCAGGTAGCAAATTAAGTGCTGAGTAGAACAAATTACTGTGCAGTAAGGGTCTGCACATGTAGGCAGTGATGTTTACTATACAGTAATTTGCTCTACTGCACAGCAAAATGTGTTGTGTAGATATGCCTAGTGTGTACCATTGTTTTTCTTTTGTGTCTAAAGGTGCAAGATGAAGTGTGCAGAAGGAAGTGGATGTTTCACAGGGATTTCTGCAGAGGTAGACTAGCTTGTCCCCCCTGGAGCACCTTTTTGTCATCCCATAGGGCGCATCCACATGAGTGTGCATGTGCCTCTTGCCCCGCCTCAAACTCCTTTGAGGCAGGGCAACAGGCACATGCGGGAACAAAAAAATGTTCCCCACGCTGCAAACTTGAAAATTAGACCCCTAGATATCCCGGGGTCTAAAAAAATTGATGTTTAAAAAAGCGGCACAGGCCTCAGGCAACCAGAAGCTGGGTCCTCCACAGAGATGCTCTGGCTGCCAGAGCATCTCTATGGTTGCCCCTTGCCCTGGTGCTGAAACACATAGCTGGTGAGTAAGGGGT
>NW_017728906.1:161363822-161378694 GCF_001723895.1 Crocodylus porosus
AGGTGGGGCAGCAATTGGGAGGCTGGGGTGGGGCATGTGGGCCTTGCAAAGGGGGTGGTATCCCTGTGGGGGCCATTTGGCCCCTATTGGGGGCCTTTACCCCTTGCGTGGGGGTGCTATACCCCTTGTGAGAGTGCTGAACCCCCTGTTGGGGGGCTGAACCCCTTGTTTGGGGGTTGAATCCCCTGTTGGGGTGCTATACCCCTTGTGAGTGGGCCAAACCCCTTGTGTGGGGGCCATCACCCTGTGGGAGTGCAGCAAAACATGTATTCATGAATTCATTAAACATGCATTTAGAGTTCACTTTATTGTTATGATAAGAGACTTGCTTTAACACTGTAAGATGTATCAATAAAACATTGTCCAATTGATCACTGTCTCCTTCTTGCTTTCCGTCTTTATAGTGGTCTTTTGTTTTACTTGTGGAGGAACATGGATTTTGTTTAACAGAGTGACTTTGGGGTTTTTTTATGAGGGATTTTTCAGCTTTCCAATAGGGAACACCAAAATTCCTGCTAGGGAGGCCATTGGCAGGACCTTGCTTGCTCAGAGCTGGCATCTTGGACCCATCGGGCTGTGGCTGACCTCCTGGACAAATGGGACCAGGAGGACATGCTTTGATAGTTCAAAGCAGGCCACCACACCCAGAACATCTTCTGGGTGATAGCTGCCTAGATGGCCGGGCAGGGGCACAAATGGCAGTAGTGCTGCACAAAGGCCAACCCTGCAACCACAGTCTGCTGGCAGCTGGCCCAGAGGGGCAGATGCCTCTACTGGTTCTGCAGTCCCCATCAGAGTCTGGCAGGTGCACAGCAGGTCACAGCCTGGCAGCAGCCCCCACTACCAGATTGCTGCAGTGGGTAGAGGGTGCAGGGAACTCTCAGGGCTGCTTCAGCAGTCCAGCTGGCACAAGGGGTAGTGTCCCCAGGTACCAGTTGGCTGGGACCCAAAAGCTCCTGAGAGCTAGTAGCCCTAAGCTACTTGCCAGGGCAGCTTTTTATACTGCTGGGGCCAGAACAGGGCAGCTTTTTATACTGCTGGGGATAGCACAGGTGCTGGCCCTCGGCTCTAGCACCCCCTGGCTGAAGATCTGGGAGGAGCCAGGCAGGGTTATTGTGCCCCAAGTGGCACAATTTGCTCCACAACAAAGTGCATGTCTGAGCACGTGCGCTGAAGCAAAAAGCCCGGCTCAAATTTGCACCGCTTCTATTGCACATGCTTGCATGTGTGGACATGCCCATAAGCATCCTCTGATCCTATTGCACTCAGTTGGTGCGGATGGTTCACCTCCTTGCAGGATTAGATCATAGCCAAGTTACACAAAGCCTTTCAAAATGTACTTCTATCTCATGTCTGGAAAGGTCACATACAATATCAACAGAGCTACCTTGGAAACAACCTACCACTTAGTGAGGTATCTGTGTTTGTCTGGGAAGCTGAAGTTATTGAAGCCTAGTGTAAAATTTTCATGAACCAAAGGAAGATCTTTCTTAATGGAAGATACTTCACATTAGAATTCTCTATTGGATGAAATCCAAATGAGCCTATCCATAAATTTCTCTATATGCCATTGTAAAACTCACCTTTTCTTAACAGCCTTCCTATGACTACATAATGTATAGGAAGGAGAAAATGAAAGATAAGCAGAGGAATTATGTTGTACAGGTTTTGTTTTTTCAAGGTCTGCATGCTAAAATGATGGTTGCTTAATAGATAAATTAGAGATTTTTTTTTTAAATTAGACATATAATACATAATGCGTAAGGAATTTATCCCAACCTGTTGCTTGCCTAATGTTATGGTCCAGCAGAAGTAACTAATGTATATATAATTAGGTTTAGAAGAGGCATTATAGCTGTAGGTCCTCTTAATGTGGGCCACTTTTGTTTGCTTGTCACAAATCATAAAACCTTACACTGGTTTGTAATCATTGGATTGTCTGAATTTGCTAATTTTAGTCTGAAAATGCCATGTGTTGAAAAATCTTCTGAAATACTGATTGCAGTAGATGTCTTGCTGAGTGGTGAAGTATGAAAGTGAAGAATTAGTTTCTTGATTATCTAAGTAGATGATTTTTTTTTGACTGGAGGAGGGGTTTTAATATGAGGTTGTATATTGAAAACTTTCATGGAATTTCTTTCATCCCTTTGAATTTTCTCTCATGGCATATATTATTTTACTCAACTGACTAACAGCTCTGCATCTATAAGAAGACATTCTTCAATGTGTAGAGACTCATATTATTTTTATCTTTAAGTAGATTTATTAACAAAACCTTGAATATTTAAATATGGATAATTTTTCTATTGAAACTTTGTATACATTGCAGTCTTTCCAAGTCTATTTCATATCACAAAATTGGCATTCTGAGTGCAACTCTTAGTGCCATTAATGACAATCTTATGCATACAACCTAAGTGCAGTGCTAGAACTCTTCCCTCCATTTGTCCCCAGCAGCACAGTCTCCTTTCAGTGCTTCAGGCTTGATCCAGGCAAAGGAGTTGACCATAAGCCAACATGTAAAAATCTATTTATAAAAAATCTCTGGGATGAGAAGTACTAAATTCTAATGAATTTCATTTTAGTACTTTCAGTTTTATGCTTTACTTCTGTATAATCCTGGCAATTTAATAATAGCATGAAATAGCAGTAGAACATTCAATCCAAGATAATCTAATTACTTTTCACTCTCTCAGGGTTGTCCTAGTCTTGTATATGAAAAGAAAAAGAACCTTGGATTTGATCATTCTACAGATTTTGTGTACACACTTGGCTCTACAAGCAAATTGTAGTTTCTGAACTTGATTGCCCAGTTATTTTCCTGTCCATCTCTGCAGTGTGATACTATATAAGGTTCTGTGCCATCAAAAGAGATTATAGTTTTAAAAGGTCATTTTATAAACTGTGAAATGAGCACACTTGTTACAAGCAAATTTATCAACGTCTCAAGCAGCTGGGAGCTTGACATATTAAAGAGTGGTGTACCAGCATGCAGAGTTTAATTTAGCCTCATGGGGTTTTGTATGACAAAGAACTTGATATTTCTCTGTGGTTTCATAAAAATGCTGCAGGCTAGGCTCTCAGCTTGTTTTGACGGAAGTGCATTTTTTGGGTCTTATTTAGTTGGATGATGACATTCCCAAGGCTTTGCACTAGTTTCCTTGTTTTCTGATATCGGCATGCCATCTGCCATACTGCTATCTGGCAACATGAGATATGAGTACAATCTGGATAGATGTTTTTATGCTTCCTCATTTAGTGTTGAAAGTTATATTTATGTAGCTGCCTTATGGTCCTAAACTGTGGCATTGAACTGGTCATCTTCCAACTTTGGCAAGTTTATGTCCTGTATTGTGCAGATATAATGAAGAGGGATTTGTGCTTCTTTTGAAAAAAAATTCAAAAGTACTGATTACAGTTTCTCTGCCTTTTGAGGTTTGTTCTTTGTGTACACTCATTCTGTTTTTTGTGGTGGGGGGGTTGCTTTATTTATTTAATTTTTTTTGCAGTGCCTCAAGGTGAAGGTTCATTATTCAGCTTTCTGACTAATGGCTACTTTGGCTACTTCTCTAGATCAAGAAGGATAAGGTATAATGACACAAGCTTGTTTATTACCACTAGCTATTGCCAAGATGTGTTTATATAAAGTCCCTTCAAATGCCAAAAGATCTTACTTTTGGCATAACCATAGTTATATAAAGTGGACTGTACCAACCAGCACAATATTGCTTGCAGATCTGACACCACTTCTCCGCTAGCAGTCTTTCTGACTCTGGAAATGTGAACCTTACTGTGAAAGGACATTGTTCCTACATTCATTTTCTTTCCTTAGGAATGCTGTGGGCATTCAATTTACCTGTTTTCTCCATGCTAATTGGAAAAGAACTGGATATGGTTGGTTGATCTGGCCACCACTGAAATAGAGAACGGGGGTAAGAAAGGTGCATCAGGATTTAATAGTCTTCCAGTTTGCTTTTGGTCCCAGAGTACATAAGCTCTGTGTACTTTGCATTTTTCAAATTCAGTTACTCTCTTGCATTCAGGAACCCAAAGTTCAAACCTATAAAGCAAGGGTGTCAAAACACTCTGCGCCCTTCCTCCCCTGGGCTAAATCTGGATTGCAAGACTCCTCATAAGCCAGATCCAGATGCAACCATGGCAGCAACAGGGTGAATGACAGTAGTGGCAGTGGTGGCCATGAGGGTTAACAGCTATTTCTTGCCTCCTACTGCCAACACACATCCCAACCTGGGGTTAGTACCCCTGATTTCAGCAGCACAGCACACCTGCTTCTTGCCCCGCCATCAAATTCTCAGCCCCTCTGAGGCCAGATGACCATGGCTTTGCAGGCTGGATCCAGGCCAGAACAATTGACAGCCCTGCTTTAAAGAATCTCAGCCCCCAGTCTGTTCCCTGCTCTCTCCATCCTGTGGTTCCTTTCTGACACTCTTCCATGTTTTTATCAATTCCCACACTCCTAACCTTAACTAAGAAGAAACACTACATCCTTCCTAGCACGCTCTTCCCTTTTTCGTCATGAAATATGCTGGACCTAATTTATACAGGCCCAAGCCTATCCTACTCTAAGTAGCTTTGCAGAGATTAATGGTTAATTAGAGCCAGCCAAACCATACTGTAGGGGTCTGTACAGAAGTGCTCCGTGCACATTTTACAGGGCTGTAATTTAGAGAACTTTTTATAGCACTATAAAGTTACAGTGCCCTTAACCATGACAGAAGTACTGTGTTTGATGTAGGGAGGGCCTCTTAGCCTCCCTGCACTTTCCAGGCTAGGAATCAGGAGGTGTTATGCAGCCTCCCACAACTACAGGAGACTACAGACAGCAGCAGACCAGTGGAATAGGTGGAGCTGGGATGAGAGGATGTGAAAGCCTCTCATCCTACCCCCACCTCTCCCAGCACTGGGAATGGGCACCATTTCACCAACAGGCCAGGCTGCAGTTCTCACCCAGACTGACAGCCTGGCACCAAGTGTCTGGTCCCCAGTCATGCAGGGTCTGAGGGTGTATGTGTGTGTGTGTCCCACCCACAGGATGTCTCCCCGTCACGGGGAGTGAGCACTGCATCTGTCACAGGGCCAGGGCAGCTCTTGCCTGGCCCTGGTCCAAGCCCAGGCACACAGGATCTTGGGGACAGGGGGTGGTGGCATGTGTGTATGCAGGAGGAGGTTCATGCATGAGTGTGCATGAGCATGCATGCATGTGTGTGTCTGTAAGTGTGTGCATGCATGTGTGTATATGTTCTTGTGTGTGTGCCCCATCCACAGTGTGTCCAAGAGGCTGGTCCCCACCAGCCATACAAGGTCTTAGGGTGTGGGGGGAGGAGTGTTTGCGTGCGTGCACACATGTGTGTCTGTACATGTATGTGTATCCCACTGATGGCATGTCCCTTTCACACCCCACCCTGCCCCTCTGCTGGGAATGGGCACCACATTTGCAAGGGGGCCGAGCAGCAGGTAGGCTCCAGGAGTGGCTCAAGATGCACGGGTGCAAGCCTGTCATGCCCCCGCACACCAAAGCCCCCCTCAGCAACCCCCAGGAGCCACAGAGCACCCCACCAACCCCCAGTACAACTGGAGATAAGCAGTGCCCATGGTGGGAAGGACAAATCCCAGCTGTGGGGCAGCTGAGTGGATCTGAGGAGTGTCTTGCCCCGCCCTGGCTCCTACTTGGTCCGGAGAGAGAAGAGGTGGGGAGAGGGTACTTGCCAGTCCCTCTGCAGTAAATCAGGGTCCCCCCAAAACTCCTGGGTAGGGACCACCTGCCCGAGCACCACGGTGCCAGCGGCAGGTCCACTGTGCATGCCCATAGTTTAAAAGGGCCTGCCAAAGAAAAAAAGCCTCAGGCTCCAGGAGTGGTGCAAGACCCATGGGTGCAAGCCCATTGTACCCCTGAACCCCAAAGCCCCCAGTGACCCCCATCTGCCACAGAGCACCCTGCTGACCCCCAGCACAGCCAGAGGTAAGTGGGGCCCATGGTGGGAGGGACATAGCCCAGCTGTGGGGTAGCTGAGTGGAGCTGAGGAGGGTCTTGCCCTGCCCCAGCTCCTACTTCGCCAAGCCCCCCAGGGAGCCACACAACAGGAGCCTTGTGAACAGAACACACAAACAGGCATGCTTCTGGGCCTGGCGCATGAGCTAGCTTGGGAGTTTGCCCAGGAGGGTGAGTGGGAGGGCCCAAGGCCCTGCCAGTGAGCCCTAGGGAGGGTAGTCCCATCAGTAGCTGGCCTATCAGTGGCACAATGCAGATGGGCACAGTGCGGATACCCACGGTTCCGGGCTCCACGCAGACGGAGCCTCTGGCTCTTGGCTGCAGGGGCTGCCTGGCACAATTCCAGGCACATGGGACTGGGAGCATGGCCACCTCCCCTTACAGGTCTGCTCCAGTTTGGAGTCTCTGGGGTGCCAGATAGAGGAGCTCCAGGCTGCTGTCCAGAGACTGAATGCCATCAGGGATGGTTAGCAGGAGATAGACACCTACTGCCAGGCCCTTCACCCCCTGGAGGCAGAGGGTAGACCAAGGTCACTTTCCAGAACAAGAGAGAACTCGGGGATCTCCCATACTGTCCAGCCAGGGGGTTGGACTAAGTGGTCAGCAGCCCCAAGGCCCACTGCACCAAGGTTCCTACCCCTCTGGAGCTTTACAACAGGTACCCCCAAACAGCCCCAGTAAAACCTGCAGAGCTTCCAGCTCCTGCTGGCAATGCAGGCTCACCCACAGCTACTGTCTCTGCTCTTCCTAAGGCCACTCGTAGAGTGGTCATCGTGGGAGACTCCCTCCTGAGGGGGACTGAGGGTGCAATCTGCTGCCCCGACCCCTTAGCCTGGGAGGTCTGCTGCTTCCCAGGAGCCTGAATCCAGGATGTGGCTGAAAGGATCCCTAAACTCATCCTGCCCACCAACCAGTAGCCTATGCTGCTTATCCATGTGGGCATGAATGACACGGAGCAATCCCAGCTGGGTCATGAGGCACTACAGGGTTTTGAGAGCAGGGCTTAAGGGGTTGATGGGCGCAGGTGGTGTTTTCCTTGATCCTCCCAGTTTCAGACTATGGGCTGAGGAAGTAGAGGAGGGTTGAGATAGTCAACCAAAGACTGCAATACTGGTGTCATTGTGAAGGCTTCAGCTTCCATGATCACAGTCCGCTCTTTGGTGAGAGAGGCAGTGATCCGCTGGGGAGAGATGACTTCCACATCACTCTACTGGGGAGGAGGCTCTTCTCAGCTAGACTGGCTGACCTGCTTGACTGGGCTTTAAACTAAGCCTGCCAGGGGTTGTGGGGATTACCACCACTGCAAGCCCACCGCGCATCCTTTGCAAATCCAGCAGCCTAAGGCACTTAAGGGAACCCACCCCTACCCTAGCCCCGGAATGACCTATAGGGAAGGCAAGGGCCCCCAGTGAGACATTTATATGCATGTACACCAATGCCAGGAGCTTGGGGAATAAACAGGAGGAACTGGTCCTCCTGCTAAACAAGAATGACTACGACCTCATAGGGATAATGGAGACTTGGTGGGACCCCACCTATGATTGGGCCACAGGTATAGATGGCTATACCCAGTACAGGAGAGATCGTGCAGATAAAAGGGGTGGGGGTATAGCTCTCTATGTCAAGAATAGCTACATATCCCTGCAAGTTGACATTGGCACCCAGGGAGGATGACTAGAGACCTTCTGGCTTAAAATATGTGGGGAACATGGCACAGGGGACACAATGGGAGGAGTCTACTAACCAGGAACAAGAGCTGGACCAGAAATTCACCCGGGAACTGGCTGAGGCTGCACACTCTTGGTGCATGGTTGTCATGGGAGACTTTAACTACCTAGACATCTCATGGGAAGAGCACTCAGCCAAATCCACACAAAGCTCCCAAATGTGTGTGGACAAGCTCTACCTGACTCAAGAAGTCTATGGGCCGACAAGAGATAAAGCGTTGCTGGACCTAGTAGTGGTGAAAGGGGATGATCTAGTCAGTAACCTAAGAATCGATGGAAAGCTGGGTGATAGTGATCACGAGCTGATCACCTTTACTATCCATCGCAAAGCTGGCAAGTCAGTCAGCAATACAGAAGTCCTCGACTTCAGGAAAGCCGACTTGGACAAGCTCAGGAGCCTTGTTGTCAAGGCCCGAAGGGACCATGACTCGAGCACACTCCTCAAGGGAGCGATCCTGACAACACAAGGGATGGCCATCCCATCTTGGAGAAAGGGTAGCAAAAGGGCACAGCAACCCGCTTGGCTCAGCAGGGAACTTGAGTACCTCCTAAGCCTAAAAAGAGAGACAAAGGATGGAAGGCTGGAATTATCACCAAGGAGGAGTACTCAGCACTAGTCTGTACCTGCAGGGAGTGGATTCATCTGGCTTCACATATCAAGGATAATAAAAAGTCCTTTTTTCAGATATGTAAGGAGTCGGAAAAAAAAGCAAGGGTAACACTGGACCCCTGCTGAACCAAATGGGACAACTGATAACAGACACCCAGAAAAAGGCCAACCTGCTTAATGGGTACTTTGCGTTGGTCTTTTATCAATCCAATGGGACCACCCTGCCTAGCATGATGTGGGATGGCCTGGATGAGGGTATATGTATACCCAGCATTGGTGTTGATCTAGTAAAGGATCACCTTGAGAGGCTGGACTCCTTCAAGTCAGCTGGTCCTGACAGATTACACCCTAGAGTACTCAAGGACCTGGCAGGTGTCATAGCTGAAGCTTTGGCAAAAATATTTGAAAACTCATGGCACTCAGGTGAAGTACCTGAAGACTGGAAGAAGGCCAATGTGATACCCATCTTCAAAACAGGGCGGAAAGTAGATCCCAGGAATTACAGGCCAATCAGCTTGACCTCAGTCCCTGGTAAGATTCTGGAGAAAATTGTCAAAGAGACCCTTCTTGATAAGCTGGCTGAGGGCAACATGCTGAGGGACAGCCAGCATGGGTCTTTCATGGGTAGGTCTTGCCTGACCAATCTCAGCTCCTTCTATGACCAGGTGACATATCACCTGGACAAGGGAGAAGAGATTGTCATCATATATCTGGACTTTAAAAAGCCTTTGATCTGGTGTCCCATGACCTCTTCATGGAAAAAATTGGCCAACTGTGGCCTTGGCTACCCCACAGTCCGCTGGGAAATTGGCTCCAAGGTCAGACCCGGAGAGTAGTAGTTGATAGTAGCGAATCGTTATGATGCTCTGTGACCAGTGGTGTCCCTCAAGGCTCTGTCCTTGGACCAGTTCTCTTTAACATCTTTATCAACAATGTGGATATTGGTGTCAGAAGCACACTGGCGAAGTTCGACCATGACACAAAACTTTGGGGCATAGCGTCCACACCTGGGGATAGGCTAGTGATCCAAGCTGACTTGGATAAACTTAGTAAGTGTGTGGATACAAATCTGATGACATTCAATACCAATAAATGTCAGGTACTCCACCTCGGGGAAAAAAACCCCGCAGCATACTTATAGGCACAGCAGTGCTACGCTTGCTAGCACTACTGCTGAAAGAAACTTGGGGGTCATGATTGACCACAAGATGAACATGAGCCACCAATGCAGTGTTGCAGTTGGTAAAGCAAACAAAACTCTGGCTTGCATCCACAGATGCTTCTCAAGTAAATCTCAGGATGCTATCCTCCTGTTGTACTTGGCCTTGGTAAGGCCGCAGCTGGAGTACTGCATCCAGTTCTAGGCTCCGCAATTTAAGAAGGACGTGGAGAAGCTTGAGAGAGTCCAGAGGAGAGCCATGCATATGATCAGAGGGCAAAAGAATTTACCTTATGAAGAGAGGCTGAGAGCTGTGGGACTCTTCAGCCTGGAAAAGCGCAGGCTCCGGGAGGATCTGTTGGCTGCTTATAAGTACATATGGGGTGTACATCAGGATCTGGGAGAACGTTTGTTCACCAGAGCACCCCAAGGAAAAACAAGGACCAACGGTCATAAACTCCTTCAAGACCGTTTTAGGCTGGACATAAGAAAAACATTTCTTTACTGTCTGAGCCCCCAAGACTTGGAACAGACTCCCTCCAGAAGTGGTGTAGGCACCTACCCTGGACTCATTCAAGAAACGTGTGGATGCTTATCTTGCTGGGATGCTTTGACCCTAACTGACTTCCTGCCCCTCGGGAAGGGGGCTTGGCTTTGATCTTCAAGGTCCCTTCCAGCCCTAATGCCTATTAAATCTATGAAAGCATGGGGGGGTCGGCACTAACCAAGCTAACAATGCCCATGGGATACTGGTAGAATCACCAGAAATTTTACCAGCATAAAGAAGTTAAAGTGCTAAAGTGCTGTAAAATACAGCGCTTCAAATTTAATATCTCATTTAACAAGGGCTAATTTAAAGTGCTATACCCATTTTTAAATGGCGCAGACAAAAGTGCAGCTCCCCACTTGCTCCTGGTTAGCCTTGGCATTAGGGGACCACAGGGGACAAGGAGTTCTCTTTCCCTGGTCTACTGCACAGTTAATTTACTGTAAATACAGGTAGCAGCTAACTGCCAGTAGACTAATTTACTATGCAGTAAATGTGCATAAATGTAAACAACAATGCTTTGCTGCACAGTAGACTGTGCAGTAAAGTATGTTGTGTAGACATACCCACAGGGAATCAAAATCTGCTTTTCCAGAAACCCAGCTTCTTCCCTCCCACAAGTTGTAGCCCTGCAGCTTGAAGTGGATTCTGTCAGTGCTCTGCAAACAAAGTTTAGTCACTCAGGCTTTGTGGGGGCTTTTATGCAATGAGAACAGTCAGAGTTTTCATAAAACTTTAAAAAGTAATAAATGTTTATGAGTTTATAATGAATTTTGAGAAGTTTGAGAAGCTCAAATTTAATCTCGCTTTCAATCAAGTTGTGTCAAATTTAGCTAAGAATTACATGACAAGCAATCACGTTAAACTGCTACTATGTATCTCTTAATTATGATTTAAGCATAATTTTGTACAGTATAATTTTGCTTCAGAATAGCAGTTTTTATTTTGTGTAAGGTAGTGATGGATGTCAGCTAAGTAAAGTGTTTACATTTTCCAAAGCTCTGCTTATGGACAACATGCAGTGCACTTGTAATTAGCTGTTTCATGGTGTATATACCACAGGGGTGGCCTCTTCTTTAGCAACTGCTTAGCTCTTACTAAATCTCCTCCCTCCAGACTGCCATCTTGTAGAAATTTTCTTCCCAGGATACCTTTTGGGATTACACCTTTATAACTGGCAGAGAGTAACAGCCACAGTGTTGAAGTGACCATCTTTAAATGAGGTGCTACCTCCATCTTTCAGTTGGTTCTTGTGTATAGCTGTTATTATATTTTCCAGTTTTTGTTTGAGAAGAGAGAACATGTTTAAACAGAACTTGGTTATTTTTTCTGCCATCGAAATCCCTGTATCTAACATTTAAAGTAGGTCTTTAAGGGTGCAGAAAGAAATTACATTTTTCACATGATTGGGCCCCTGAAAGCTCTTTATAGCCATGCCATGACATACATGCACAGCTGCAGAGCACTTTGCCCGGCCTGAAATAGCGGGGTTGGTCCAGTGCCCCCTTGCCTTGCGGGCCCAGCCCAGCTCCCCCCACTACCCCAGCCAGGGCTGTTGGGGGAGCCACCAGGAGTGGGGGGGCTCTGATCCACCCGCTCCCTTCCAGCTCAAGCTGGGCAAAAGCCCAGCTGGCAGCACACTGCTGTTCTCCCTCCTCCCCCCTCCCTCCTTCCTGACAGCTGTGCAGCTGGGGGTGGGGCTGGGGACAGAAGCAGATCAGCAGCCTCTTTGGAGATTGTTGGACCACCCCCACCTGCTGGCCTGGAGGGCCAGTGCAGGCAGCCAGCTGAACATCTGTTGGGGGTGGAGGGAGTGCTCTAACTCATGGCACTTTATGTAAAGTGTCATGAGTTAGAGTGGGGGCCTGAACATCTGTCTGCACCCTAAATGCCCACTTTTCACTTTAAGTGACAGATATCTTTTTTCTAACACTGTGGTCTATTTATCTGCTTGAACTTAATACAAATACAACTGTAAAGGCAACAGAAGTTTGAAAATGCTCATCCTATTAAGTAGAAAGTAAGATGCCCTGATTTCAAACTTACGGTAAAGCAGAAACGGTACCTTTTCCCTCCACTTCTGTGACCTGATATCAACCTGCAAGTTATTTGCTCATCCAATAAGGCAAGAAGTTGAAATGATTTTGGAGTCTTTCCAAAGAACAGTCCTCCTGTCACCCCCCACCTCCCCTGTCCTAGTAGAAGAATGTGGATATTATGAAGAATAACAAAATATTTTTCTCCTTTAGACTCCAGCCATGCACATGCTACTGCTTGTATTAAACTTTGTCAGTGAGCCGCCCCACCACATTCACTTTCAGTAGGGTTACTCACATGCATGAAGGTTAGCACTTATGTGATTGCAGAACGGTGCCATACTCATTTCTACCAGCCAATGTACTGCTGCACAAGAAAGACTAAAAACAAGACAAGTAATGGTTACTGTTATTTCCCTATCATCTATTATATGTATTTTCAAAGTGGCAACCACTGTAATAACTAGATCCCATCACATACTTAAAAAAGTACAGCAATGAGCCTCCAGAAGAAACTAGTTCCTGTAGTTAGTTTGAGTTAGCTAATTTATTTTAGGAGCAGGTTGTCTTGGCCATTTTACAGTGATGTTAGAATGCCTGATGAAAGAGAGCAAATCCAAGGTTGAAGGTTTAGGTGTTAATAAATGGTGAAACCAAAAGTACTTCATAAGGGATTCCTTACCGTTGGTTGGGTAGGTTTGAATGCAGGCCCAATATGCTGCAGTTTTCTTTTTAAACATACCTAAGAGAGCAGTGGTTCTTGACACAGCTGGATCTTAACCCACCTAGTGAAGACATTTAAAATAAGAACCAAGATCTTAAACTGTGTCCAAACCAGGCTGGGAACCAACAAAAGAGTACAGAATGGTGGTATAACAGGTCCTGTAGAGGAGAGAGAGCCTGCAGAGAACCATCTGTAGGTTGTGGGTGCCTTCTGTATGGAAACAAAGCAAAGCAATCCAGTTTTAAAGAGATAAAAGGACAATCGAATTGTGCCAAATAAGGCATCAGCTTACTGAACATCTGCAAGTGTGGCTGTAGAGCCCAGTTCTTTAGTGGTAGTGCCTTTCCCACTTTTCTACTATTACCTACTTGGAAAACAACAGGAACTTAAGACTACAATATTATTCCGTGTGCATAAATGTGGCCAAATTGGACCCTGAATTAGCAAGCATTGACCCAAAACACTGATCTTGTCTGTCAATTGGGGGAGTGATTTTTATAAGCAGAACAAACAAGTAATTATCATTTTTCTTTCTTTCTTTTTTTTGTAGAACTCTTACTCAAAGGTCACAGGAACCTGATTCTTTAAGTCTGTCCTGTAGCTGCCAACTGCATCCAGGAAGAAAGGGTATGAATTTTGGCTTGGATGAAGAACTGCCATCTTCGAGTAAATAACAGGAAAGACTTGTATTAATGGGTTTATTTTAAAAGGAGCTAACAACTTTCATAGCTTCCATAGCGTCTCTCATCAGTTCTCAGTGAATTAATGTGTCAAAAAGGATTGGGGTGCAACAGGCTGGATTTTAGTCACCAGACCTATCTATTTTCCTGTGATTAGAACTGAAATCAATGCATTGTGCCAATCCAGCCAAGCTTAAAGAGCCAAAGTTATCTTGCTTCAGAAATCTTATGAATGGATTGACAAACAGGAAGTCCTCAAGCATAGACCATTCAGGCCAGTGCAGCAAATGGGACACTGAATAAGTGAATGGGGCAGTTTGCACATCTTAGAACCAGAGGGCTAATTTAAGGTTCTACTGAGATTTGAGCTCAAACATCTCATAAAATAAGCTAAGGAAATACAGACTAGATGAAAGTACTGTAAGGTGGATATAGAACTTACTGAATCACTGTAGTCAACAAGTAGTCTTTAGTGTCTGTCTCTATGTCTAGCTGGAAGGAGGTACTAAGTGTGGTTCCCCAGGAGTCTATCCTGGGCCTGATTTTATTACCTTCGTTAATGATTTGGAGCAGCCCATGTGGCCAATAACGGGTTAAACTGTTCTCTCCCAGGTGCTGCTCTCCTCAGGGCTCTGGCTGCTGCTGCTGTTGGAGCCTCTGGGCTCCCTCTCCCTTGTTTGCCTTGCAATTCCTGTCCCAACCCCTGGGAGCAGGACAGCAAGCCCTGAGGAGCCTGGGACTTTATAATCTAGGTGGCAGGGGATCCTGTGTGGTGAGAGGAGCTCAAGGTGGCTTGGCAGTGGGAGCTCAAGGCAGGGGGAGTCCTGGGGGGACCTCATAGTGGCAAGGGAGCCCCCTTGTATGTGTGGGGGTGCATTGCAGGGCAGCTTGTGTGGCAGTGGGAGTTGAGGTAGGTCGGGGGGAGTACAGGGAAGACTCCATGATGGTGGGGGACCCCATGTGTGCACATGGGGTGCATGGCAAGGGAGCCCATACAGCATGCAGCCACCACTTCATGCAGCCTCTGGCCACTGAGAAGCTGGACAGCCCTGTTTTGGAGGAAGGGACTGAGTGTATGTACACTTGGTAAATTTGCAGACAGTACCATGGTGGGTGGAGTTGCATCCACTCTGGAGGGGAGGGCTAGGATCCAGAATGACCTGGATAGACTGGAGAAATGATCAGAAATCAATCAAATGAAATTCAGTAAAGACAAGTACAGAGTCCTGCCCTTGGGAGATTTCATAGATTTCATAGACATTAGGGCTGGAAGGGACCTCGGGAGATCATCGAGTCCAGCCCCCTGCCCAAAGGGCAGGAAGTTCCAGATCTTGGGGGCTCAGACAGTAAAGAAATTCTTCCTTATGTCCAGCCTGAAA
>NW_017728906.1:161378705-161398970 GCF_001723895.1 Crocodylus porosus
CAGCAGACTTCCCAGGCTAAGGGGTCGGGGCAGCAGATTGCCCCCTCGGTCCCCCGCAGGATGGAGTCTCCCACAACAAACACCTTTCGCTTTGACTTGGGGAGAGCGGGGGCAGTAGCTGCGGTTGAGCCTGGGTTGCCTGCGGGAGCCGGCAACTGAGCAGGCTCTGCTGGGGCTGCAAGAGAGAACAATTGCATACACAAATGCAGATTAGGAAAGGACTGGCCAAACTGCAGCACCATGGGTTACAGTGGACCGTAACCTGAATCTGATAATTTAGTCAGAAACAATCCTGCTTTGAGCAGGAGATTGAACTACATAATATCATGAGGTCATTTCCAATGCTACTATTCTATCATAGTCTATTCAATATTCTATAAACAATAGTCTATTGTTTCTGATCAGGAGAAGATTTTGGCAGGCATCAATACATCAGTTTATGCCCTGTTCATATTTTTGAGATTTTTCTTCCTAAGCTAGAAATCTTTCTTTTTTGTTGAAAGTTCATGGAAAAGGGTGCCTTGAAGCCCAAGTTTACAACTTCTGAGGTACAGCAACAAAAGTAAGTTACTAGTCCAGCAGTAAATGTCAAGATGTCAAGATTTTTAGAATTCCTTCAATATTCCTTTTATACTATAAAAACAATATATTATGACTCTGGATAGCAGCACAGAAAGAACAACGATCCTTTTTTACATAAAAAATAACAACGGTTTCTCTTTATGATGATATCCCATCCCAAGCGGTAAATGGTACTATAAAGAGGGAGATGATCAAGGCCACCTTGGTGTAGGTTTAGGGTTTGATATGAGTGCTTATCTGTAAAATCAAGGCAGAGTTTAGAACTGGCCAGTGTCTTTTTAATCTTCATAGGCTACAGACTATCAAATTTGCCCCATTCTCCCTTTTCATAATGTACCAGCTTCCAAAGCCATTCACAAATAAATGCAAACAGAGTGTCAGTGCCCCTTTCCCATTACCAACTGTTATGAGAAGTTATACAAGAACTGAACAAGAGGTTACCAATATTTTCCTACATTTTTACTTCCTCTAAGATGTTGCTAGTAGATATGGAAGTGAACAGGCTGAAGAACATGAGCATTTAAAGTCGTCTGTTGTTCTAAAGCCTGGTAAACCAGGACCCTGCCAGTGCAAGCTTCCCTTTGCTGCCTAGAAGGACATGTCATGATTGGGTGATAGTTTTGCTATTATTCTTATTAATTCTGTAAGAAGTGTAGTTTTTGAAAAGGACGTGAATTGTGGTATGGACACCTATCCACTGGAAACCGAACCTTTGACCACCAAAGAAACTATTTGATATGGCCCAAATCCTGGTCTCTACTGACCTACACCGGACTCAAAATAAAAATAAAAAGAAATAGCTTCTCTACTCCTAAACCTTTCCAACCCATTCTGTTGTTTTCTTTCCATTTTAAGAAAGTTCCTAAAACAATCAATGATGACAGCTTCAGTGGAGAACATAACATGTCCAGGGGTTACACAGTCTCCACTGGCCCTGCCAGTCCATCCTGTCTTGATCCTGATCTTAACATATTTGTTTCATTTTGGGGCCTTCTCCTAAGCAGGTATGGCTATTTCACAGTGAGGTTTTGTGTGTGTGTGTGGGGGGGGGGCGGGGGGCGTGACCAAATACATATGCACGATGAACCAACTTAATTTTATCTGTATCAAAACAGAATTTTAACTTGAGGTTTTCAGAAATGAGAGGTCATTGTGTTACCTGAATGCACCTGCTGCCTCCAACTTGTGTGGGTTTTTTTTTAATAACAGACCAACAAGCAGAAGATGAGAAAAGAGATTGAGTAACTTTCTTACCTGCAATTTGATAACATGCTTTTGCAAACTCTCTGATTTAATAGTGCACAGATTCAGATAACTAAATCTTATTTTAATATGATAGCCTAAAACAGGTCTGAGCTAAAGTATAATTACATCATTTCTGCACAGGATTACTGTACTTTGGGAAGAGAAAACTGCATGGAGATATCAAAAAAAGAAGGTCTTCATAGTTGACATAGCAGCTGCTATTAGCAGCAGTTAACAACAAAACAATGGATTTAATGACTTGGTCTAATTGTGACTTAATCACTTAGTATTCTAATTTATCTATCAGACTTTCAATATACAGAATAATTCAAAGTGGTGCTAAGACTGTAGGGTGCTTCATTTAGTATTTTTGGTCTCTTACAACCAAAAAAGCAGTGACATCATTAACATAACATGCTATTGATTCTGTATGCTACAGAAAGGCCAAGAGACATGCTCTCTGGCAATTCCATCTGAACAGGTACATTCACACAGCAGAAAGCCTACTAGACAGATGAGACTGTCTGTCCCCATTGTGCTAAATGACAAATAGCAAGATGAATTCTTTGACTTTTTTCTTTCAATGGGCGGAGCTTTACAAACTACTGAGGTTAATCAAAGGCACTTCTCATCCCCTACATGGAGATAACATCTTCTGCACAGAAATTGAATTACAGTCTTTTTTCCTCCTCTCTTTTCAGGCTGTGGAAATGGCAAATATCTCCATATCAGTTCAAAAGTCTATAAACTGGGCTGTGATTACTGCTTCCCTTTGGTAGAGACAGCAAGAAATGATGGCCATGAAGTAATGCTATGTCATAGCCTGTGCCTACCATATCGGAATGAGTGCTTTGATGCTGTCTTATCCATTGCTGGTAAGTACCTGGACATTGGTGCTTTCTATAAACCAAATTTTCAAAGGGATTCCTGTTATTTGTTGTTAATATCTAATGGGTTTTGAGCTTTTAGCCTGGCTGCACAATGTCTTCCAGTCTTAGAAGTGGCCAGTCTTACTTTACAGCTTGTGTAGTACACATTTTGTGATGTTACATCACTACAAAACAGAACTTGCATCACCACACTAGTAACTTCATCAGGTAAGTGGTACTGGTATGAATCTTGTTTTGTACTGATGCAAGCACACCATGGGTGGGAGGTTACAAAATCCTATTGACAGAGCCTTATTTTACTTTTTCACAGTGGTAAGAAATTGAAATGTGGATACTAGTCAGCAGGAAAATAGAATGGAAGCTGTTCAGCAGCTAGCATAGCAGTCTCCAGAAAGAAAATGAACTTTAGAGAGGAGAATGGAGTGGAATTTCAGTCCCATTTGATTCAGCTGAAGCTACAAGAGGTCCTGCCATTTTAATAGCTATTCAAGAAATTCAGGATTGGTATTCTAAAGACTTTTCCCTGCTGGGATTTTAGGATTTTGGTAGAACACAAGAGGAAAAGAAGACTGAAGGGGAGTTAATTAACTTTTTGCTTGGTTAGAAAGTGACATGCCTACCATTTGGAGAGGTATAAAACCCATACCAGCCATTCAGATCAGGTAATTACAAGCTAAAATTCATGGTTACATAAGCAGAAATGGGCACATGTTAGCAGAACACTTTAGAAATAGGACACTGTTGGTTTTGTAAATCTAATCTAAAGATTTGAGTGAAATCCTGCAATGGCATACTTAAATTCTGCTTAAAGCATCTTGCTGTTTGATAAATTGTGACCAAAGTTAGTCATATCAGTCCTTGGGAAAGGCTACATTTTAAAATATGAATTCATTTCCTCATCCTATCTATTCATAGCAGTCACTTGCAGCCCATCAACGTGTTCATCTCCTTATTCTCTTTAAGGCCTCTCTCCTTTTCTTTACCTGCCCTTTGTGACTCACCCTTGCTACTTTAATGGAGACTTCAAATGGGGTTGAGGCTACAGAGGTTCTTAATCTTTCTTTGCCTCTCTTCAGAGGCTGAAAGGAAACCTCTGGTCTGGTGCTGCTTGCATTAAATTATGTAGCCAAGTAGCCACAAGTCAAGTGGCAATTTAAAAGCAAGATTTAGTAATGATGGAATAATAAAAGAAAATAAAAGAAAAAATAACTGTTTGCTAACCTAGCTTTACTTTTCTCATGAGCTGAATAAGCTAAGACAACTCTTTGCTTAGTTAAAACAAAACAAAATGTGAATAGCTTGCATATCTCAGAGTCAGTGGCTGTTAAGCCTGACACTTCCTCCACTCCTTTCTCAGACAGCTTTTTTCAGTCCCACAGGTCTTTGTTTTTCAAATCCCAGGTCCATGTTAAGTCATTTGATATTCAGAGAGGTTTTCAGAGTTCATTATCATATCAGATACAGCATTCTGTTGCATTCTATAAAGGTTTTCATACCATGTTCATAACTATCACTTTCCAGTGATGAATTAAGCAATGTGACTAATATCTGTCACATGCTTGTTCTCTCATGCTTTCCCCAGGGGGAGAAATGTGTGCAGTGTGGCATTCTGTTTCAATTTTTTTTAATAATGTGTTGCTATATGTCTGTGTTACAAAAAAAGAAGGTCAAAGACATATACATTGCACTTAATGTAGGGCAATAAGAGGGGAAGAGGGTTTGCCTTTGGTTTCTGTGGCAGTTTATTCCATAGTGTGGTTGACCCCTGGAGGTAATAACAGACTGTAACAGTTGAGTTGGTTCTGACTGACCAAGTCAAAACCAGAGAGCCCTATGGCCCTTTCCACATGCAGCTTAAATGGCTTTTAAAATTGTTGCAGGAAAAAGTATTATCTTGGATACATAACAAGTACTTAAAGTGGGACACTCAAATGTATAGGTCTGTAGGATTCCAGGATAAAAGGCTTTGTCGCTGGAGAATTCCAGCCTCTGCTTTTCCTCGGAGAAAGCTTTGTCTCCTGCACAGATAAACTTTACCTTTATTGTAGTGAGTTTCATTGTGCCACAGAAATGAAGTTATCCATCCTGGAGCTCTTGTTGATCTTTTATACAGATTAGACCTAGATCCCTGAGGTCCCAGAACTTGTTTCCGTGGGAAACCAGTGTAAGGAGTGGAGGATGAGCTTGATGAAGTAGCCTGTGTTGCTGGGGAAACATCCTGCAGCATTCTGTAGTAGCTGGAGTTTAGTAAGCACCGAGCCCATGTGTGTTGTATTGCTGTAGCCCATCCAAGAAGTGGTAAAGGCATGCAAGGCCTTTACTTACTTAAGGCAAGGTGACTGATCACCCATATGGGATGGGATTTCCTAGCCAGCCAGAGTCTGTGGAAAGCATATATTACATATGCTGTTATGTGAGAGTTTAGCATCAGCAAGGAATCAAAGAGCATGCTATGCTGCAGACAGAATTGACCAGTTGTGGGCATTTTCAACTAAAAGGAACTGCAGCACGGCTGCACTCTTTATCATGCTTTCCTCTGCCCACCACCATCACATGTATCTTGCACAAGTTCTGCTACAACCATCTGTTCTATATCCATGGCTTGAGCTCATCCAAGTTCTGCTCTATATTGATGGTAGTCGTGATAGAGCTGCCAACTCATGTGATTTCTATAATGAGTTTCAAGCTATTTGATGGTTGCTCCCCCTCCCCTCCCCACCAAAATCAGCAGCTCTGTGAGAATCTCAGCTGATTGTATTGTTTTTAAACAGCTTTCTAGTCCTTGTGAGTGCTGAGAAACTTGAAATCAGGGTTCAAGCTCACTAAAAAAGTTCAAAAACCAAAATATGAATGAAAATACCCTATAAATTATGTATTTACAAATCTCACCATTTTAAAGCCATCTTATAGTTTCTGAGACCTTGGGATGCAGTGAAGCAAGCATGCCTACCTTCTGTTTCTCACCTTTCTTCATGTAATCAGTTTGGTCAAACCATAAATAGGTATTGCTAAATATTTGCATTCCAGCCTCCATGGGATTATCTAGGGAGGAAGAAAAGGTCTTTTAGTGATGCAAAGGCCAGGTCTACACTGGAAAATGTGGTAGCATAGCAATATCAGTTAGGGTTAATTTTATGATATCTTTCCAATATTTCTATGCTAGCAAAAGTCCTAGTATAGATGCAGATATGCAACAAGCAGTTCTTGCCTAAAATAAGTTATATCAGAAAATTTTTGTTGGTATAAGTTGTGCGCATGTGTGAAGCATTTGGTAGCAAAATTGTAAGTGGTCTTTTTGATCCAAGAGACAAATTTGGCCTGTGAGGTAAAATCTATTCCAGGGCCTTTTGTCTATATTTAGAAAGGAACGATATACTTTTCTACTTTATTTCAATTTCTAGTTTTACTTCATATTAAATATGAGAAAGAAGCAACTTTGTTGCATTTGCACATACTTGCACAACTTTGTTGCATTTGCACATTTTTTTTAATTGTATTCATCATTGCATCACTGAAATCACTAGGGATACAGATGGAAGTACAGCTCCCTGCTGTAGGAAGTGCCATGAGTGGCAGCTATCCTTGGGACCAACAGATGTTCACTGCTGGGTCCTGGGGGTTAGGAGACAAGCTGCAGTTGAGATCCACTGCATCTGTGCAGCTTGCCTCCCCTAGAAAAGCTTCTCCCAGCCCAGGCACTCTAGAGAATGGGAAGTGGGGAAAGGAATGAAGGGAGCTCTGGAGCTCTGCCCGGCCAACACTGGAGGGAGAGGGCTCCAATCCACCTGCCCCATCCTCCAGCACTGGGTGGACAACACTCAGAATGAACTCCCTCTGCTCCCTTCCCCTCTCCCATTCCAAAGACAGCACAGGGAGCAGGGCTTGGCTGTCAGCCAACCCCTGCTCCTGACTGCACTGGCAGATGTTAATAAAGGCACTCCATTTTGGAGTGTTGGGGGAAGTGTTGGTTCTTGAAATTGAAGTTGTTGTGTGTGAGGATGAGGTGTATAAGTTTAGCAATATCTTTAGGTTTGTACTTTGAGTTGTAATCTTGTTCCTGATTCTGTTTCAATAACCAACACTTCCTCCAGACCATAGGCACAGCTATGGGCACCAAAATGACCCCATAATATGCCAACCATCATCATTCCTGGATCAAGGTGAAGGGTGTTTGTGCCTGAAAGCTCACAAAGAACATTTTTTTCCAGCTTTTTAGTTGGTCTAATAAAAGACTATCACATTTACCCAAATAACTTTTGTCAGGCATTTTAAAACACTTCCAATGCATGGCTGTAGAGCAGTTTCAGTAGCCATTCACGTGACAAACTTGCATCTTTTATGGCCCTTTGGAGTGCCCTAGGAGTTCTGCCACTGACTTTGCTGGTGATCGGACTGGCACCCATGTGTTTCTGTTGCTCTGGAATTATTCCAAATCTCAGTGTAGTGCTGGATCCAGTTAGCACATATTTTGCTCTTTCATGAGGCTTTCTTTCTCCCGCTGCTTATGGATGGAGGCTTTTTAAATTCACCCACCCATGTATGGAGTCTTGGATTACCTAAGATGAAGTGAGGGAGAGGAAAGGCTTTTTCTTTTAATTAAGATAAGTCATTTCTTCCCTCTAGACTCAGAGATGAAGCCTTCACATTTCCCCCTTCTTAACAGAAGTCAGATACTCAAAGTGAGTAAAGTCATTTATTTTTATTACCAAATTATCTCATTAATCCTTTTGTTCCACTGGAAAGAAAGAAGCTACTGGAATGAACAGTAGCAAGTGACCTTCCTTAAAGTTAATGTCAGGATCTGAAAGTTAACTTCAGAATAATCTGTGATTTTTCTGGCTGATGCAACAAATTTAAAAGTGGAGAGCTAGATCCTAAACTTGTGTAAATCTGCTTATGAAATTAATGGAGCAGAAGTAGGGTTACCATATGTCTGGGTTTTCCCAGACGTATTCTTTTTTGGTCCCCTGTCCAGGCGGGTTTTTAAAATGCAAGTAAATGTCTGGGTTTTTGCTCTGCCTCGGACTCTGCCTGGGCACTTCCAGCTTGGGCTAGGGGCAGGGGGCAAGATGATTGGCTCTCGGGGGATCACATGTTCTATGTGTGCCCAGGAGCTGCTCACAGGTAAGAGAGATGCAGTGTGTGTGTGCATATGCATGCGCACACCAGGGTGTGAGCTGCATGGGCAGCAGAGCTGGGGGGCAGGAGGCTGTGGGTTGGGAGTGAGGGGCACTGGCAGAGCTGGGGGGCAGGGGGCTGCAGGTTGGGAGTGAGGGGCACTGGCAGAGCTGGGGGGCAGGGGGCTGCAGGTTGGGAGTGAGGGGCACTGGCATGGCTGGGGGGGCAGGGAGGCCATGGGGCAGGAGCAGGGTTGTGGGAGTTGTGGCTTAGGAGTAAGGGATAGAGGCAGGACACAGGCATATCACTGCTTCCCCCACACCCTCATCATATACCCCTTTCCCCTATCCTCCCCCTTCCACCCCTGTCCCACTCCTCCTCTTGTCCTTCCCTCACCGCCTCTTCCCCTCCAAGCTCCTCTTCTTCCTCTCCCCCACACAGGTGCCCCCTTTTTTGATACTGGAAATATGGTAACCCTAAGCAGAGGCAACTCACACAAGCTGAGGATTCGGTCTAGAGTTGCTGCAAAATCCATACTGCCTTTTTAGACGGAAAAAATATAAACAGGTAGGCAGGATCTCTTGGGAACAAATTCTAAGGGAAAATAAGTTCAGGAGAGCTGCCAAAAACTAAAAGAGACCACATGAAAAACAACCACAAGCTATCCTGATGTCAAGGGATGAAAGGAGGTATAGTAACAGACAAATATGGCTGCCTCTGAAGCTCTTTAATAACCCGAAATCAAAGAGAAATTGACCAAAAAGTATGTGTGTGTGTGTGTTGGGGGGGGGGGGGGGGGGGGGGAAGAGGATAAAAGTATAGTGTAAACATGCAGGCATGAAATCAGAAAGGCTTTGTATCAGAAGATACAAAATAAGTTACAGTTAACAAGAGAGAACACAGACAAGAAAAGGTAAGAAGAGGAAAGAAACAATATAAAGGAAATAGGGATGTGAAAGATTAAACATTTAAATGGTAAGTATATTTATAGCAGTAATGCATTACCAGTTAACGTTTAGTGTGGGGGGCAGTCCTGTGAGGAAGGGAAAAGGCGCAGTGCGTCAGGAAGAGGAGGGCAGCAGAGCAGGCAGGAGGGAGGGGGGACTCGTAGCAATAGCTAGTCTGCTCCCTTCCTCCCAGAGTGCTGGTGGCTGCAATGGGCTGGGAAAGCCTCTCACTCATTGCTGCTGCCTGCAGTTTCATGTAAGCTGTGTTTTGTGATGCATCTTGCAGCCACCTCTTTCTGCCCCCTGTAAAAGGGCCCAGGGAGTGGCTCCCTGCTCTGCTGTGGGCCAGCGGCTGTGGCCCATCCCTTGCAGCAGGGTATGTGCTAGCCTGGCGCTCCACACCACCCCCGGCCAGGACTAGGTACGTGTTATCAGTTAACAGTTTAACCAATATAATTAGAGGAAGTTAAATGGATAATTTTTTAACAATATTTACACCTGTAAAAGGAAAGTATATATGGAAGGAGTGAAAAAAATAAGTGATACAGAGAAAGCTGAAGTTATTCAATGCCTGTTTAACTTCAGTCTTTAAAAGAAGTTAAATTGCAACCCAATAATTAATGCAATTAATTTTAATAAAGGGATAGGAACAGACAACAAAGGGATAGGAGCCAGAATGTGAAAGAACAGGTTAAGGAATATTTAGGTAAGTTAGATACCTTAATATCAAGGGCCTGATGAAACTCTAGAGCACTCAAGAAAATAGTGGAGCAATCTCTGAACCATTAGTGAGTATCTTCAAGAATTCATGGAGGATGGGGGAGGTCCCAGAGGACTGACAAGAGCAAACAAGACCTCATTTTTTTTAAAAGGGGAGGAAGAATCACCTGGAGAAACAGAACAGTCAGCCTAAGTTTTTGATATGTGGGAAGATGCTCGAACAAATTATTAAAATCATTTAATTTATGAGCACTTGAAAATAAGATGTTAAGAAACAGCTGTCATTTGTGAAAAATAAATCATGATAGGACAACCTAATTCCCTTCTTTGACAGGGTAACTGGCTCAGGGGATAAAGGGGAAGCAGTTGATGCTGTTTTTATCTTTAGTAGGGATTTTGATGCATCTGTTATAACATGTTTATAAACAAAGGAATTGTAGACTAGATTAAATAGCTGTAAGATAATTGCATCACTGGTTGAAAAAAATGCACTGAAAGAGCAGTTACCAGTGGTTCACTGTACAACAGGGAGGACTTTGAGTCAAATCTTGCATGATTAATCAAGTCTGCTTTGATGTGCTGTACAAGCACCCTGTGCTGTTTAGCTAATGCACAGTAAAATAGGCTAAGGCACGTTTATCTAGTACTACACAATGGAGGTACTAGATTTAATGTGCATTACCTAAAGCATCATCTCCTAGGAATTAGTTTTACCCTCAAAATCCTAATCTTTTGAGGTGCTGTATCTTGTGCTTACTCCTGCAGCATAAACTGGTGTCAGGCCATAATTGGCCTTATGTTTTTCCAGGTTTCCTCTAGACTGACAGCGGCCTCTTGAGCTCTTCTCAATGTAATAATTCATTTTAGACTGTAATTGGCTATCAGTGGTCTTATTACTGTTGTCATGTTGACAATATATCTGTGCTTTAAATCCTAGCTGCTTGTACTTAATCTGTTACCTGGTTACTAGGGCGTGGCCATCTGTTCCATGTCATTAAACTAGGTGACAGCTTGTCACTGAGCAACTTGTAAACATGGCTGTTGTCCTCCAGTCTTTCTCTTGGCAGAACAACACAGCAGTGGTATCAAAATAAGGGGAGAGTTCCCAGGCTTAAACAGCTTTCACAAGATTTCTTTGCAAGTTGATACTAGTGTTGTAGCATTGCAGTTGTGATGGCCCAGGGAATATGCAAGAAGCAAGATTTGTTTGGTAATATCTTTTATTGGACCAAGTGTACAGTTGGGAGAGATGTTAGACAAGCTTTTGGGCACAGGAGGCCTCTTGTGTCCAACAGTTTGTCCAACATCTCTCCCAACTGTATACTTGGTCCAATAAAAGATATTACCAAACAAATCATGCTTCTTGCAAACGGATTCCATCAGCCTGTAGTCTCTAAAGCAGCCGGAGCACAGAATTTTCATGCAACTGCTCAGTAAAATTATTGACCTGTTGCATAAGACACCAGTGGGCCTGATACTGTAAACTTTATTCTAACTAAGTTGCTCCTGACAATAGAAGCTTTGCCTGAGAGAGGACTGCATACTCTGAGGGGCTTACATTAGCGTTCTTGCTTTTCTGATCTGTTCCCTTCCCCTGCCTTCCTTTTTTTAACACTAGTTTCCTAGACTAATACACAGTTCTCTCACTCCCCACAATCAGTCTTACGGTTTTATGATGATTCTAGTTTCTTAAAATTACACTTAACTTCAAATATATAAGTAATTCCAATGGAAGAAGGTAGAATTTTCACAGTCTGAGAAATTCATAATAAACGTGGGAGGCAGGGGGTTAGGAATAACAGTTCTTGGAAACATCATTTGAACTTTATTAAGTAATTCTTCAAGAAGTAAGGATCTGTTGGGTAATATCCTTCATTGGACCAATTGTATAGTTGGGAAATGTTAGACGGGCTTTCAGGCATAAGTAATTCTTTGGCATTTTGGTATTTTATTATTTTTCTTTGTATTTTTTTATACCATCCTAATTAGGAGAATAAAATCACATTTTGCTGGAATCATACATTCTCTATATATATCTACAATATACATACATATATATATACACACAACATGCATCAGTCATGCATTCTATATATGTTCCAATTGTTCTTATTGAAACCATGAATGATAAAGTAACATCTAAAGTGTATATACAGTAGATAAAAAAGAGTCTCTGAGATAAAGCTTCTAGGATCCTTACATACTTTACGAAGGGATTTAACTTCAGTATAAAGATTTGACAGAGAAACTTAATTTCTGATTATACAATTTTCCTTGAAGTTTAACAGGATTTAAATTGAAACGCTGACCTAAAATATTAATTTTGAAAATTACTTCTAAAATATTCAAAGTTGTTGATGCTTTCAGTCTTATTCTTTGAAGACAGTTAAATGACATTAAAATGTATTTTATATAGTCTCCCTGTTCTAAATAATCCCTTTTAGTAGGATTAGTCACAGTATTAAATTAACAGAAGAAGCAATTAATTATATACTTACGAAATGAACTAGAGGAGAATCTTTGAAATGGTACCCTCTCCACCCTCTGCATTTTATATCAGAATTCCATTATGTATATTTTAGTATGTGGAAAATCTTTTGTTTTCAACTTAAACAAAGAATTGAAAATGAACAGTATACAGTGCAAAATTAATTTGGAATGATTTTTAGATCTGCTGGGGGCTTATCTGGCTGAAATGAAAAAGAATGTTTAATGAATAATGAATATTAATCTGCAAACAGTTGTGCAGAGGTTTGAACTAGCCCCTGTGTAGAATCCAGTTAGAGCCTATTAAGTTTGTATTTGAGAAAATGGTTCAGGACATTTTGTTAGACTGATATTACAGGCAGAAAGTGATATTGATGAAAGACTTGACGAAAGACAGCAGATGGGGAGCCAAGAACTCAGTCTCACTTCTCTCGAAAGGAATTTTTCTATAAATCCCTCTGGCAAAAAAAAAAAGCACGTATTTGATTCTTTGTCCTGATTTCCTTTTCTGTAAAATAGTACAAGAATGAAATTTCTATTTTCAGGTCTCTGCTGTTTGACCATGGATATGTTGCAATATACCTGACTTCAGCAGAACTCTGTGGGTATTATGCCCCACTGTAGGGCAACTGTTTGCAGGGCTGGGGCCTAAGCAGAGACAGAATATCCTATATGTAAATGACACATGTAAAGAGTTGGAAACCTTTAGCTCACTTCAGTCAAATAGGTTTGTATTTAGATTAAACTTTCATTTTGAGTTGTTTTGGTGAATCCTAATATTTGATATCATCCTAACAGCCCCCCATCATGTACTTCAAGCTGGTGGTGTGACTTTATGCTAAATAAGTCTTTTTATAATGTGTAGAATCATTCCATTTATATTCTTTTTATTCTGTCACAATAGTATCTAAGCTATACAACAGTAAGAGCCCGTACTCAAAAAGACAAGGAATAAGATTTTTTAAAGGGACTAGTTATTCTTAGAGACAAATTCCTGTGGATTATATCTATCACTGGACAAGCTGCTTGGGTGGAATAGACTTGGGTATCTATACCAAGGAAGGCTGGTTTTTCAATACCTGCTGGAAATCAAGCCCCATTAAAGTGTCTTAAGTTGGGGATCCAAAACAATTCATTTAAAACTCTTCCTGTTGTTTTTGTTCTATCTCCTTCCCTTTCTCTCTACTATTTTCCTTCCGTCTTTTCCAATTGTGAGTTTGTTCTTAGAAAGGGCTGTTAAAGCACCTTTTTAAACCTGAACTTTGTAACAACCTTATGCCTGATGCAGCCATTGCTTTATCACACAGGATAATACCCTCCCTCTCTGCTAAGTACTCCCAGTGCGCTTGCATTGTAATAAATCCATTGCCCTACAGAAACACTGAGGCAGATACTCAGTTGATGACAATCAGTATAGCTCCATTGACTCTAATTGAGCAGTTCCAGCTAAGAATCAAACCTTTAATGCTTGTCACTATAATGTAATGTCATATGTCATTACATGGCTTACTCATGACTTCATAGTCAGAGCAGGACACCAAAAAACAATCAAATAAACTTCCTTTAAATGATAACAGGTGTACAGTTCTGATACTTTCGTATAGAAGGGAGTAATATACACATTGGACCATTTGTTACTAAACTTGAAATTGCCCAGTCATAGCTGCTTTGCAGCAGTTCCTAAGATTGATGATAGCCACAAAGTTAAATGAGTCTAGAAAGTCAGAATACCTTACGAGGTTGAGGCTACAGGGATAATTTCAGATATAATGATCTCTATTTAAGTTCAAGTGTGATCCTGGAAACAAGACATTTGCTTTAGGATTAACCAGCAGCTTAAAGGATGGCATTTTTTCCCTTTTTCCTGAAATGTAAAACACTATCAGGTCTAGCCACCTTCTGAAGAACTTTGAGCATTAGTGGGCATGTCTACATGCAATTAATGTAGCTGCATAAACTAATTAGTCAACTTCACAGTAAAGGTCTGATGTAGATACACTCACTGCAAGGTGATGGACCATAGAAAAGGAACAGTGGAAGCAACAGAATGAGAAACTGAGTCAGGATTTATCAAAACACAACTGACACTTTCTTCATTAGGAATCAGGCCAGTTTTCTGTCAGACTGGCTTCATTTTAAGCCATGAGCCAGCATGAACCTAATGAGACGAAAAGAAGTCATGAAGGCACGGGAGAAAATGAAAAAAATGCCATATAGTCAGAGTCCTGCCTCAGTGGTAGCCAGTACCAGGCTACCTTCAAAGAAAGGTACAGGATTAGGTTATAGGGCAGTGACTTTAGAAAAACTTTGTCCTAACCCCCACTGGTTAACATCCCTCACACAGGAGAGTCTGGTACACTATTCTGGGTGTTGCTTTGTACAGCCCATTATTGAAAAGCCCAAGCAAAGGTGAGAAAAAGCAGCTTTTTGTCTAAAATAGAGGGCTTTCCATTGGTGATAGGGAACAAGGCTTCACTGAGCAGCTGGGGAGAAGGGGAGAAAGAGGGAGGAGGGCTTGTTGCCAGAAGGGATCTCGAGGGAGAGAGACAGACTGGGAGAGCTGACTCACCTCCATCCCTCACCACAGCCCTCAAATAATTGCTATGTTCATGTGTGTTTGAATAGCTGATTATCAAAAGTGGTTGAGAACTTGGATTCCTGCCTCCAGAAATAGCAGCTTTAGAATGACAGCATCTTTAAGCACCATGCCAGGATAGTGGTTCTGTTCTATCTCTGAAAGAAATGGTGCCACCTACAAAATTATTAGCTCCATTTTTCTGCAGGATTTAGGTATTTGCCTTGGCAGATTCTTGTCCCAGAGCAGATTAGATGCATCCTGATTTGGCTGTGAGATCCAACATAATAGCAAAAGCTGCAGGCAATTTAGGGCCTACAGTCTGTATTTTGATTTACTACAGGGCAAGCAAAATTTAATCAGCAACTTCTGCTCCCCGGTAATATTGATGATGGCTGCACAAAGAAGGAAATAGGGTTTGATCTGCCAATGCTTACTCACACTGAAGTCAATGGTTCTGTGATGGAGCCTGCAGAACAAAACCTTTTATATGTGGCAATATTTTCTCTCCCTTCATCACCTGTACGTGCCTTCTAATCCGGACAAACTTTATAGGGAATTTCAGTCTTAAGGATTTTTTAAAGACTTCCTCCCCTTCCTCCCTTCCCCCACTTACTTTTATTTAAAGTATCTGCTTTAAACCTGAACTGTACAACATAACCTTATGGGCTATTTAGCTAGGGTTACCATATTTCGAGTTCCAAAAAAGAGGACACCAGTCATCTGGGGTGAGGGAGGGGATATATGACTGTGGGGAGGCAGTGATATGCTGGTACCCTGCCCCTGCCCATTCTGTTGCCCCTCATTCCCAAGTCACATTCCCTACCCACAGCCCTACTGCTGCCCCTCACTCCTGACCCACAGATCTCAGCCCTACCAGTGCCCTTCACTCCCAACATGCACTATCTTGTCCCCCTGGGCCATGCTGGTGCCCCTCATTCCAAAGCCACAGCCCACCCCCCTCCCCAAATCCCTGCTGGTGCTCCTCCCAACCTGCAACCCAGTGGTGCTGCCAGTGCCTAGCCCTCCCGGTGCACAACACCCTGACCCCCCCAGTGCCTCTCATTCCCTAACCACAGCCCCCTCAACCCTGTTGGTGCCCCTCACTCCCGAGCTGCAGCACCCTGCTTCCCCTAGCCTGCTTCTGCAAGCACAGGTACTAGCCCCAGTGCCACCAGCCCAGCCACACAGCCCCTCACTGCTCCTGAAGGGCCACTTGTCCTCTTCCTATGCCAGAGGAGTAGGCGACTCCCCTGCCCTGCTGCAGCCCTGGACTCGTCCCCATATCACACACACACACTCTCTCTCTCTATCTCTCTCTCTCTCACTCACTCATTCACTCTCCACCCTCAACAGTCATCAAGCCCTGGCCCCCCACCCCGCCAATCCCCGCAGACTTACCTGTATCCAGCTGCCTGGCTGCTTCCACCCCATGCCTGGCTACATGCCAACCATGTGTGTGTGTGCCCTGCCTCCAATTGCCCTGTCCCAAGCAGCTCCTTGCTAGGGCAAGCTGGGAAAAGCCAATAAAAAACTTTGAGCAAAATCCTGGACATTTGATCGTATTTTAATGCCCCCCCACCCCCCATGGAGATCAAAGGATCTAAAAAAAAGGATATGTCTGGGGAAAACCCAGATGTATGGTGACCCCAATTTAGCCTATTGCTGAAGGGTGCCAGTGGTGTTATTTACAGCAGTCCTGAAGTCTAAGGGAGTAAGGAATTAGGCTCAATGTTATTAATTTGATGCTAATGGAGAGTGAATTCATGCCCTAAATTAATACTTTGTACATCAGTGCCAACCAAGTTAAAAAGGAAAGCAGTTTTGTTTTTGAAACGGTACCTTATTGTAAATTAGCTGATACTCGGCTGTAACTTCTCCATATAACAATACTATGTTCAGAGAAAGGGTGAAATAAATTTCCATCAACAGCATTAGATGGCTATAAGTGTAATTGTAATCTTTGCCGGATTAGCTTTGGTTAAAAATAAAAATGCACAATAAGTCTCACGAGGCTGTATGATTTAAATGCAGACTGATGTTACCCCAGGAAAACATTTTCTCTTCATTTCCTTAGGTTATCTCCTTTTAAATGTAATGCATCACCTGGAGTGTTTAGAACTGCTTCAAAAAAAAATACTGAACCAGCACTGAATTTTTCTAAGCATGCTGAAGTTAATAAACTCTAATTCTCTTAAAGCTACTGAAAGCTTTTTGTAATTAAAATGGACATAATCCTTCAACATTGGACTCTGCTATTGCTATAAGACTTGAATGCATTTGCAATTGATTTCTGTTTTTTCTCAAAACCAGAGAAACATACAGGGCATGGACAACGTTGCTATGGTGCTGTGCTTTAGTACATCCTTTTGGAAGTACTAAGGCATGGCACAGTAACTGCCTGTACTGAGCCATGTGTGTGGCACATGGTTAGATTTTGTGGCTACTTCACTGTAGTAGTGCACTAAAACAGGGAGTATGCCGCTACAGCGAAGGAGCTGCTGATCACATGTAGACTTATGCGATCACTATATTGCTGTAGCACGTGATATGGTAACTTAGCACATTGCTGCACTGACACAGGGCAACATGTAGATGCACCCACACAGTAGCTGAATAACTAGATGTTGAAAGAATCTGTTTCTTGAATGATTGCCTTTTGATCCTTACATTTACTGCCTCTGAAGCAGTGTTTTCCTCTGCTTGCGTAATTCCATGCTGCTATTCTTTTAGTTACAGAAGTGCCTGCAACAGACGTTACGTTACATTATGTTAATGCTACTTGCATTTTGCCTATTTATATATCTGGAAGAGGAGGAACTTTATTTTCAATGAGAGCTATTATTGCTACCTGGAGACCACCAACTCTGCAGTAGCTTGAGCAAAAGCTTCTTTATCACTGCAATTTGAATGAAATTGCATAAGAATAGCTGCAGTAATGGGTGTGAACATTTCCACAAAAGAAAAATACAAGGAAAGAGTTGGATAAAAATAATTAGCAACAATCATTTAGCTCTGGAGACTGAAGTGGTTTTGCTTCTGAAGACCTTGCGTAGTCATGGACAAATGTTTTGCAGTCATTTTGACTTCTCTCTTCTCTTCTTATATCCAAACTGATCAAATACTATTACTCCTTCTGCAAAATCTTTAATGTGTGTCCTTTATTTTCTAACTCTAGTGCTAAAATTGATGATCACTCCATAGTCATATCTCACCTGAATTGCAACTAGGTTGTACATCAAAGTTACCAGCAGTCCACCAAATTCTGAATTCCCTGCTGTGTATCAGAATCTGATCTCATTCATTATCCAATATGGAATAACTCCATAATTATAATTATATAATTAAGATCTCAAACCTTTACCAAATGCTGAGACTTGCTTGCCCTTCTCTACGCAAAATTCTTAATGTTATCAGAGCCAAATCCTGAACTCAACTCTGACTTAAGCAAGATTTTGTATGCTTCTTTAGAAGCCTTGCTTGAGTTAGATTGCAGAATTTGGATGCCAGAGTAAGAGTTGTTTACTTCAATCTTCTATACCTAGTCATACATAACATATATTTCTGTAATGGGGAGCCTGTAGATGTGGGGACATAGTAATAGTCCTTACTAAATTTAATCTCTCAGACCTCTTTTTTTGTTGTTGTTAATAGCTAATTAAAACTTGGGTGAAAGATTTTTGTAATGGGGAAAGGTACTTTTCTTCTCTCATAACATAAATATGGATGAAGGAATTTTCTTCCTATTCTTTAGTAAATAAGAATACTTCTCTAAAGTTATTAAAGTTTTTATTTAAATATCTATGAGTTAACACAACTAAATAACTGGTAGTTGCCTATGGAGACTTTAACAACCATGTCAGTGTTTTAAATTTTCCCAAGACCAATGGTGACTCAATTTCCACACCAAATCCTGGCACTGAAGGCTTCACCTAGTTAATCCAGCTGTAAATGGATACCCAGTCATTTAAGCAGGGGAGTCAAAGATAGCCAGATACAATACTAGCCACCTCACTACCTTGTGTAGCTATAGAAACTAAACCATGTAAGCCCAATTGGCTGGTAGACACTGATGGACCTTTGCTGTTTTTTTAAAAAATTCCTGTTCAAATGCTTAAGGCAGTTGCTATTTAACAGGTGTCCATATCAAAGTCTTTAGCAGGATGGTATGAGTAAAATTTCTCATCCTTAGAAGAACTCCCTTTAGGCCAGAGTAGAACCATGCTTGCAGGGAGAAAAGGAAAAGGAAAAGGAAAAGATTGCCAGAGCCATACCTTCATTATGACTAAATGGGACTTCAGCATTGATTATTGCCAATCGCAAACCTGCTATTAGCACAGGCATTCACATTTTAATTCTATTGATTGTGCTTATAAAATAAATTAATTAATCTGTTCTGTATTCTTCACACCTTGGGGAAAGTAGTGCAGCAATGTATAAGACAATAGGAGATAAATTAACTTTTCCTAGGATTCGAGCCAGTTATTGCCAATGTGTCTGAACCAGTATTCTCCCTTGTGCTCTATATTCCATACTGCCCCGAGGGATATTTATTCTCCTTATTTGTTCCAGTGATCCACCATTTTTCAACAAAGGAGAGGTGCATGCGAGCAATAAAGGAAATGGCTCATATCTTGAGAATAGGAGGCCAAATAATGATATACGTGTGGGCAATGGAGCAGAACCAGCGAAAATTTGAAAAGCAAGATATCTTTGTTCCTTGGAATCCATCACCACCTTCCTGCGCATCGGGTAACCCTTGTTCACGTGGAATATGGAAACTAATTAATCAGAAGGACAAAAAGCTGGCCTTGAACCAACACTCCCACAAGTCAGATGGGCCTTTGGAAGCACACAGGAAAGCAAGGAGTTCATCCTATAAGGGGGAGAAGGAAATTATGTGCACATTGTTTGAAAAATCCCTGAGATGGTCTCTAGTCTCAAAATCACTTGGTTCAGCATTAGACTTGAGTAATCTGTGACACCAAGGAGAGATTTGCACATACTGCGCTTACAATTTTCAGCTGAATGAGCCAGATTGAAAAAAGGATTTTGAACAAACAAGGCAAAGTAGCTTTATGAAGCATATTTCTAACTTGCTTCCAAGCTGCAGACAGATTTCTGAAGATAATGCTTTTGAAGTGGCGGTGAAACCAGGGCCACTTATGTCATATCACTCTGTGGCCTTCAAAAGTTGTTCAGAATTAAGCCAGGACACTAAGCAGCCTCCAGTAGCTGCAGATATAATTCATGATTGCAGCAGAGTGTGTTTACCTGACCTGGTTTCCCACAACAAAGACCGAGCGGTCAGACAGCAACTTAAAATAGATCACCACCCAAAACAAGTAGCTTTTTGCAGACCTCAAAACAAAAGCAAAATAAGCAGTTCTTTGGAGGGAACAGGTAGAGAGGATACAATAAGCACACACAACAAACAGCAGCAAATAAGCTCTAATGGGGCCTGTCTTAGGTACTACCATGTTTTTAAAAAAGGGGAGTTGGCTGAACTGATAGAACATCAGGTTCCTGAGTTACGTATTATTCATTCATACTTTTGTTAGAAATATTATTAAAAATGCATTATCAATAGCAGATTTAGGAAAAAAAAAAAAAAACACAGCTGCTACCCCTCCTTGTCTCCTTAATGGGAGAGGGAAGGGGGGGGGTTGGAAATTGAAGGGAAAAACCAGTACTAAGGTAT
>NW_017728906.1:161398981-161404996 GCF_001723895.1 Crocodylus porosus
TACCTTTTGTGTTGCTAATAGAGTGTGTCTGTGAAGGTTTTTTTTCCTCCTCCCGAGAAACGAACCACGATTTTTTATATCACTTTGACCCTGCAAACTGGTGCGTAATTGTAGAAAAGACACCTGGGTGGAACATTTAGCAGATGATTCTGAAAGACACAAAGGGCAGTAGGTGACTGATGTTTTGAAAGTCAATAGGAGTTCAGTACCTTTGAAAACCTTATACTAAACCTCTTTATTCTCATTGCTTTTATGCTCTAACTGTATTTCTTTTACTCTGTGAGTTCCACAGTCATGTATCTTTTCAAAAACATTTTACTTAAATACTTTCTTTTTTGGAAAATAGTCATCCATCATCCCAGCTTTTTTTTTTTTTTTTTTATCAGTAACTGTCAGTTTTGTTTTCAAATAGTTAAAATGAATTTAGAAGTTCTCCCTGTTGGGATGTTTTTATGTAGATGTTAAAGATCACTATTCATTTGTAATAATATAATTATAATATCTTTAATGCCTGTTCATATATTTAAAATGTGCTGTGCATTGGGGTTTGAAATAATGTAAAGATAACACTAGAAGGATTCATTGTTTTTATTACAGTCTACCTGTCAGCCCATATGAAACCTCCAGTCATGCTAGAGATAGTCCTCATGCAAGAGAAGTACCAGTTAAATTTAACCCACGTACCAGAGATGGTAACTGGGGACACTGTCATATAGATTTAAGAGATCTTGCCTGTTGCCCTGTAAAAATTACTGCTAAAACAAAAAGAAAAATTCTTCCTCAGGATATACCACATCTGGACCCTGGAAAACTAAATCTTAAAGTGGGGTATTTTCTATATTTGACATATAGGTTCAAAAGTAAAGTGTCTCTTTGTCAGCTAAAGTGAGACAAGAATTAAGGAGATTTTAATAGCTCATTTAAATCTTTAAAACAAATGAAGATAATTCAGAAAAATGCTTGGATGACTATAAGTGAGAGAAATATTTGTCAAAAGAAACATGCAGTAATAATGCTTTTTTAACCTTTCATTTGTACAAAGGAGATCAGTTTCATTAAGTCTATTTTACAGATGAGGAAACTGAGGTACAACTTCCAACAAAGCAGATCCAAGTTTTAAAAAATGGATTGTGTTCCTGTTGGTCCTCATGATCACTATTTATGTGATTCAGATTCTTATTCAAAGAATACTATACTTACTTATTTTCTTTGTATTCAGGAATCACAAAACCGACGAGTAATCCTATTTTCTCAGGAACGAGTCATATGCAATGCCCATGAACATTCTTAATGTGCCTATTAAGAGCAGCTGCATATTATACAGAAAATGCACAGTAATCCAAATGTCTCTAATATACCTTTAATTCAATTTCATATAATACCTCTAATTAAATTTTCTATATTTCCTGCAGCAGAGTTGACATAATGTCTTGTGTGCTATATCTTACCTTTGCTGTGGTAGACATTGGGTTATATAATTGTTCTCTTTCAGTCTTCAGTGTATGCTTTACAATGTTAAGGTTTTTTCCAGTAAAGTGAACATCTTTTGCAAATGAACAAGATACAAGAATTTCCAGCTATAAAATGTGCAAGGGTTCCCATTCCCTGTGGGACAACTAGCAGTGGCACAAATATATGCGGCTGTATGTATGGGCATACCCCTGCATGCATGCTCTGGCACGCGGCAAATTGCCCCGGATGGGGTAGGGGAGGCTAAGGCCAGCACCTGGGGTGGCCCTAGCAGCCTTACCTGGGATGCTGGGGGCCTCCCAGGGCAGAAGCAGCATGCCAAGATGGCTACTCATAACCTGGCTAACAGCCAGAGCATGACTGGCCAGCCAGATTCCCCTTCTGGTGGCACATGCTGTTGCCACATGCACCACAACACTTTTTTTTAGTGGTGGGGGGTTTTTTGACACTGGAAGATCCTGGCTTCAACGCCCCCCCGCTCTCCCCCCACCCGCCCTGCAAATTAGCAGTGCAGCAAATGCATGCACATGTGCCATGGGCGCACTCGTGGGGTTGCACCCATATAGGCATCGTTGGAATTTGATGTGCCCGTGTCTTTATACACGCTGTACAGCTTTTTCTTTGAGATTACATGAGGCTGCTGCCTGCATGAGTTAGAAGCAGCAGGATAGCCAGTCTTAGGCAGCAGTCCTTGACTGCGATTGGGCGGATGGGTTACAGGTACAAACTGTCAGTTTGGGGCAGGGGATTGACTGTCCATGACAACTTCTCCATTAAGACATGAAGGTACTTGAAGGCTAAAGGGTGAAGGCACTTTTCCCCTCCTACATCCCCAGTTGGACCAGGAGCTATAGACTTCTTTCCAACTGAACCAAATGAAAATGGCTTCTACTGCATTACTTTGACTACTCTATGGGAAGAGCCCATGCAGTTGGAGATACCAGAAAAGAAACACTTGACCTTTCTCAGCAAAACAGAAAAGAGCTTGAAATGCAAGCTTCAGAGTGCTACACAGGGCAGCGTGATGTCCAACCTTTTTGACCTGCCATCTCCCACAGATTGAAGGAGTTGGGCCATAGGCCTACTCTCCCATGAGAGAAACTCTCAGTTTCTTCTTGTTCTTTTCCTGCATCTGCCCTATGTTTGTGGCTGTCTCCAGACCACTTTCAAACTGGCTCCTCCCCAAATCCCTAGATCTCTATTTAAAATGTGCAAATTCATTTGTGAGGCAGGTGGAGGTCATCCTGTCAGACAGCTAACTGGTCAGCAGCATCTGGTGGCACAGACTTTGAAATGAGCCTCAGTAGAACACAGCATGCACAATAAGACTTCAGTACTAGTGCTGGGAGCCAGTAACATAGCAATTATCATCACAGTAGGATCATCATAAGTAATGTAGCAAGGATGATACATATGTGGAAATAAGAAAATCCCCTTAAGTAGATTGTGCCCACACCTCTTCACAAAAAGAGTTAAAAGTCACTGCAGGACACCTGCTAGGCATTGCATTAATGATTAAGTGATCATTCATTTAAATGACTTTCAGTGACACTTTTCACTGATGAGGAGGGATCCTGGTTTTCTCTGATTCAACACTGCAAATTCTCTGATTAAAAACCCAAAATCAGACGATTGGGGGCTGAGGGAATGGGGGGGTGCTGCCAGCCCCAGACGGCACACCACAGCCAGAAGCAGGGTCGGGGGTGAGGGCAGGGGTACCCCTCTGCAGGGGGCTTTGTGGGCAAGCAATGCAGGGCGCAGTGTGGTGGTGCCTGCCATGTGTAGGCCACACACATGCCACCTGTCTGGCTGCCCAGGGGAGGGGGAAGAGGCTTGCATGCAGCCAGCTGCACAGCTCCATGGCCGGCTCTGCAGTGACAATGAGGGATGGGGCGGGGGGGGCTTCACCCCTGGAGCCTAGATGTAAGTGGGGCTGGGGGGCAGGGCTGGGGAAGATGGTTGGCAGCTGAGGACTGGGGGATGCTGACAGCCCCAAGCAGTACACCACAGCTGGGAGCAGGGTAAGGGGGTGAGGGTAGGGGTGCCCCTCTGCGGTGAGCTTTGTAGGCAAGCGATGCGGGGCACAGTGTGGTGGTGTCCACCACATGTGGGCTGCACGTGCTGCCCGGCTGGCTGCCCAGGGGAAGGGGAGGAGAAGGCTTGCATGTGGCCGGCTGCATATCTCCATGGCCGGCTCTGCAGCAGGGGTGAGGGATGGTGGCAGGGGGGGCTCACACACAGCGGCCACTGCTGCTTACCTGTAGGGCTGTGCCTGGATGAAAAAAACAAACAAAAAACCCAAGAGCTTTACTGGAAGAGGAAGCATGTTTGACACAGCTCTCCAGTGTCTAGATCAGGCACTTCAGTGGGGCTTTTTAATCTTTTTATCTAATAGTTGACTCAATATAGATTGGATAGCTATCAGTTTAATGCTTGCTGAACAAAAAAGTATGGATCATGTCCCAAGAATACGACAGCCGAGGTGCATGTAAAGCTTGAACAAGCAAATTCTACAGAGTTTTTGGATGTTAAGAGACTACTTTTTCAGTCATCGAAAACAGCTAAAGTCCCAAGGCAAAAAGTTGATGGCTTAGGGCATTGAATGACCTTGCTAACCATTCCAGTTTTAACAGAAACATTTCCAAATTGCTTCAAGTTAGTGGCAAAACTCCTTGACTTTTTGGAGTCTTTTTGGAGATGCACAATGAAGTTATGGTATGTAACTTTTTGTGAATATGCACACTATATTGCTAATAACAATATGGCATATGTCCAGTACAAGGGTAATTCCTTTTTGCCAGTTATATTTACCTCTTCTCTCTCAACACTGAAGTGAATATTCAGAGATCAAGAGAAATGTTTTAACTTTCTGAAACCATGAAAATATATAACTGCTAGTTTAAAACAGATCTTATTTAGTGAACTGCAGCTTTCAGTTTTATTTTACGGGTCATTGACTGAAATTCGATGCAATAATTTTGTGCAGTGCTAATTGTTAGCAAAGGCAAAAAACTGTTAAGCACAGAGGATTAAAGATTGCTCAAGCATACTATAGCTCTTTCCAACAAGACAAATTACACCTATTACTTTGTATCAATGAACTGTAATAATCTTGGATTTCCTGCTATGGAAAGAAAATTTGTGATAACGAACTCTTTTCTTATCTACCTTGCCTTCTAACCTATAATAATTAGGCTACTTCTTTTGTAAAGAATGGGGCATCTTTCATGTCAGCCTCGCTCTTATTCATTTATTAAATAAAATGCATTTTCAAAATCAAAGCTTTCCAGCTACTTGATACTCTTTTATTATGATGAATAGTCCCAAATCATTGTTTACCTTAATTCAGATGCTTGCAAAGGACATGCCTTTTAAAATCATATTTTAAGCATTCTTCCAGATGCTGTTATGCACCTTAGCTCACAAAATAAGTGGATTTTAAGAAATTGGACTTGACTGTTCATCTATGAACAGTTAATAAAACTAGAGCTCATTCATTTTGGAAAGTGACACCAGTCCAGATCAGTCAGTTTCAAAGAATTGTTGATCATTTTTAAAATCAGTTTTACTTTTGAGATCTTTCACCTCAGCAGTTGCTTCTGCCTTTGCAACCAAAACACTAGAGTAAATGTTTAAATCCAAGCAGAGACCCCCATTGTTATTTTTAAATATAATTATTTGTTTAATTTGAAATTAAATTCTAAGATTGTAATGATTTTTTATAACTGTCAATGTTAGGTAACAATAAACATGAATGATATTCAAGGCTGAACAGCATTTCTTTCCCTTGGCTTCTATCCCAAAACTCCAGGTTCAGCTTGAACAGTTACAGAAAAAAATTAAACAGCAATAAAACACACATACCAACTTTAAAAGATAAAAAAAAGAAGTGTTTAAAAATGCAATTTTGCTAAGCAGGCAGCAGGCCAGTTTTTCAAGCGTTTGGCTCTTTTCATTTGGAGATACCTGCGGTCACAGCAGGTAGCCAGTAGCTTTTTTTGCACTTCTAGGTTTAGGACAGACATGGCATAAACCAATTTGAGCTCAATCAATTAAGTCTGATACTGCATTCAACCAGGTTTATTTCAGATTGGTTTGGGCCATTTTGAAATTGGTTTATGTGCACTGAATGTCTGTTCTGTTACAGGTTTAAACCAGTTTTTGATCACTTAAACCAATTTGTTTGTAATGTCTGTTCCTAGCCCTGAAGTTTTGGTTCTTCCCTCAGCACACTATAGCACACTATAGCTCCTGCAGCCCTGTCTAGCTTAATAGTGGGAAGGGAAAGAAGGCTGGAGGAGTGAAAGTATCTCCTGAAGGACTGAGGGGCAAGGCATGAAGTCCTCCCGTCCTTGCTAGCAGATGACACTATAAAGTAGGGATTTTTAACCTTTTTTAGTAAGTGTACCACCAGCGCCCGGACATGGAGCTGTGGGAGGAGGGTGAAGCCAGATGGGGGTGGGGCATAGCCAGGTGCGGAGCGGGGGGTGTGAGTGGTGTGCGGCCAGATGCAGAGTAGCAGCAGCACAGGGTGGTGAATGGTGG
>NW_017728906.1:161405075-161436541 GCF_001723895.1 Crocodylus porosus
TTGATCTTTTGTCTCTCTCTCTGACCCTATTTGCAAATATATACCTTTTGTGTTGCTAATAGAGTGTGTCTGTGGCTGAAGGTTTTTTTCGCCTCCCGAGAAACGAACCGCGGTTTTTACATCAAGCAGGGAAAATGGGAGGGGGGCTGTGAGTTGGGAGTAAGGGGCACAAGGTACTGTGGGTTGGGAGTGGCAGGGCTAGGGGCACTGGCAGGGCTAGGGGGTCCCCAGGTTGGAAGCGAGGGCCCGCAGCAGGGCTGGGAGCAATGGAATGGGCAGGGCTAGGACATCGTCATATCACTGCCTCTCACAATCATATACTCCCCTGTGCATGACAGGTGTCCTCTTTTTTGGAACTGGAAATACGTCAACCCTACTGAACTGACACATCAGTTGAAGTTATTTGTCTGATCAACTGACCAGCTTGATAACCCCAGGTAAAATGCAACAAAAGTAGCAGCCAGTGTTTTTAGGGGCTCTATTAACTTTGATGCCAGGAAGAGGAGGTTTTTAATATAGTTAATTCAGAATTTAACTTGCTGGAAAACTGTGGTAAGCAGGGTAGAATTCTTTTGGCATATTGATGCCTCATACAATAGTGCTTTGCACTGTTAAGAAGAACTAGTGAAGCAGGTAAAACAAAAGCACAGCTAGAGCTATTTCTGAGTATCGTCCATGCATATCACCAAGTCTCGCAGTGCACAGTCACAAAACAAAGTGTCTTAGATTTTTAAAGTGGCACAAGGAATTAAGCCAAAAATAGAACACTTAGCCCATGAAAGAAGTAGAAACTTGTGCGGTTGCTATAGCATAATTGGACAGGCATACATGTATCTAAAGGGCCGGACATAGCATACTTGCACTGCTATAATTTATAGCAGTTGTGTATACTGGTGCAAATGACTCCAGAATCCCAAGCAGACAGATGAGCTACCCAGCAGAACTTGCTTGTAGGAAAATCTATTATTAGGTGGGGTGGGGGAGATGCATATAATAGCTTGTCTGCCCACAACAAACAGCTGCTGTGGGTATATGCGGACAATTGCTACACTGGTGTATTTCTACTACAGATTTTTCCCAGAGAAACTTTACCCCAGATTCAGTCACTTACACCAATGTAGTTTGCATCATGTGTAGTCCTTGTTTCTGCTGGAATAGAAGCCAATTATACCAGTACAATATGTTGTGTGCCCAAGCCCTACAGCTCCATTTCACAACTGCTATGGCATACCAATACCCTAACTTTGCTAATCTGGGCCATGCAAGCTGTGCAAATACTCAGGAGCCCATGCCTGCTGATGCTGGAGGATTTTTCAGCTACTGTTTTACAATCACTGCAAAGCAGATAGTGAGAAATAAAACCACTGTGGGCAAAAGGAAAGAGCAAAACTCCATTTTCTGGACTGGAAGAAACTGCAAACAATCTTCTCCGAAGAATAAAGACAGTCAGTCATTTACCATGGTCCATAAACTAAGGAGAGAATGCATAACGTGTATTTTTAAAGCATCAGCTCTAGGCAAGAAGTTTTAGGCTCCATCAGCACTAAAACTGCTGTCTAGTTGTGTTTTAAAAATGTTTCCTCACCATTTCTTCCCACTAAAAAATTTATTGTGCATGAGGCCTTATGCTGCCATTACCACAGGTCCTGATTTATCCTTGGTTTTTCACCATTATGTTCAGTGGTAATGGAATGCTACATGAAGGAATTAAGAGCACTAAAATAAAAACCTGAGGGCCAGATTTACAAATGTGTCCAAGTCTCAGCTGCCTTGCAGCCTAGTTGGAATTTGCAAACCTGAGTTAGGCCCCTTTACACAATTCTTGTGGAGAGCCAGACAAGCAAGATGGGATTCACAGAAGCTAGATCTTAGCTGGGAATGGAAATAACAAGCTAATAATGACACCAAAGGGAGGGTTAGGGCTATTTCAGACACTCCTGTTGGGACTGTTCCACTTTGCAAAGAATATTTCAATGTTAATTGGAGCAGACTGAATGACTCAACAGCCTAATGATTAAGGCACTCATCTGGGATGGAGAGCTAGGTTCCAGCCCCTGCAACAGAAGTGTTTTATACAGAGGAACAATTTCAACAGGTAGAACTGAGATAAGCCCATGCCAGACTAGCATATAGAACAAAGGCTGTGGCACTCTTCTGGGAGACGTGGGTTCAAGTCACCTCAGGCATAGGATGGAACTGAACCCAGATTTCCCATATTCCAAGTGAACGCTAACCATTGTGTGAACGCAGAAAAGGATTCCTTTCCCCTGCATTTTGTATGGGACTAGCTGTGGCTGGAACAATACCTACCAGGCACAGCTCCAATAATGAACTACACAGTCAAATGCCTACTTTATGCATCCTTCTGGGGCTTAGGTGTAAGATAAGCCCTGAGCACCTCAGCATTGCTCAGACTGAGCACATGCCCCACAGCAGAAACTTAAGCACCTACAGTGTTATACTCGGGACTTGGTGAATTGCACCTGAAAAGACATTTTGGTGGGTAAGGGCCAACATGATTCTAGCCTGAAGTCTTAATTTTAAAGTGCTGACATGAGCCATTGAGACAAAGAAACAGGATCACCCATCCAAATACAATTCAGTGTGGAATCTTAGAAGATTGAAGCCAAGTAAAAAACAAACAAATAACATTAGTATTTAAAGCCCCTCTCCCCACCCCTGTCCCCGCAAGGAAACAAAGCATAGTCCTCTTAATCTATAAGGCAGGAGGCAGCCACTATGCAAAATGCTGGATGGAGACATAACTTACTCAAATAATCAAACATTCAAGCTCCTGCAATCCCATATACTACAGTAGGTCCACCACCTGCAAAAATGAAATTGCAAAATTTCTGCCTTGTACCTACCTGGATATATGTTGCTATTCTGAGGTAGCCACAGGGTTAAGCCTACAGTCTCACATTAGCTATAGAAATGCTAACCTCACTCACTAGTACTGAGCTTCCTTTGAAGTGTGCTTCTTTAGTCCTGTTTCCATGTTTGCCCCATGGTTGTTCAAATTGATTGTTGGAATCTAAATGATTCTGGCCCTTATTTGAGATTTAAGGTAGGCTGTGGTAATAGCTTTATGGATTGGATTTAGAAGTGAAGTGTAGATGAAAGCATGACAGTTGTGAGAGATGTGAAATAAAACCAGCTGGTGCCAAATTTAATCAAAGGGTTGGAAGAGAAAAGGTAAGGGGAATGGGATACGGTTGTGAAGGTCCTTGAAAAAGAAGTAATGAAGCCTACTGTAAGGCAAAATGAGTAGTCAGTGAAGAAAGTCTAAACAGGGAAGAATGGGTTATGGCAGTCACAGACTGAGATGAAAATATCTTATGTTTATGCACATTAAGCCCAAAGGGAAAGCACCCGTGTCTACAAATCTATTGTTCCTTAGGTTCACAATCTGCTGAGCAAGGTTTTGGTTAGGGACAAAAACTGCAAGGCAACCCAGGCAAAGCAAGCAGATTAGGACTAGAGCCAAGGATTTCATGTGGTATCTGGTGACAAAGCCACAGCCACCTAGAGCACCACGACCTGCCACAGTATCTTCTGTTGCTCTGTAGCCAGTCTACTAATTCAGCCAGCATTTTTCCTATGGTTTAGGCCTTATTGGGTAAAGCTGGGCTGCAGTAGCTAAGGATGGAGGGTAAAAATACATAGTGCCCTATGGCCAAGCTGGCACCTAAAATATAATTGTGGCAAAACGTAGCTCTGTGGCCTTGCTGCTGAAAGTAATTCCTGTGAGCTAGTGACTCCGTACCTGTCACAATGCTATCCATCTGAAACAACTGCTGTCAGAAAGGACCAGACCCTATTCCATCTACTGTGATTTAAGTGGATAGAGGCATTTATTTAAGTGTAATTCTATTCCACCCTGTTCAAGGACCTTCATCTTACTCCTAAGTCTGAGTCACAAAAAAGCAACAAGGTGAAAAAAAGGATACATTTATCTTTTGCATTAACTGTTTTTCAGAAACTCAAGCAAGATGTAATAGTGCTGCACTTAAGCAAAGTCAATTTAAATACTTAATAGGTAGAACAGAATCTCTGCCCAAATACAGAAACATTGGATTGACCCAATATGTCAGTTCCATAACTGTTCCAGGAATGATTTCATTTTTTAATACAATAATACAAATTTAAGCTGACATTGCACAGCTTCTCATATGCAAAACTTCAAGTTTCCTGTGATTTTTTAATTGCAAAATGAAACTAACTGCCTATTTTATTTTGTTTAGAAATCAGTTAGAACAGATATTAAGTTATGCAAATCCTTCATTGTTGCTGTATTTTTCCTCTACAGCAGAGAAGAGTTTAAACAGTGGAAATGAATGCATCTACATTGTAGAATTAAGCTATTCTAGCATTAACAATACCACAAAATGATAGTTTTCAAGGTCTGTTACAATCAATCTGTAAGACATGAAGTCACTTGCACTATGAGAAGTGCCACTGCAAAGAATTTACAAAATGCATTTCCACCTCCTGAATTCTTCTAGTGTCAGGAAAAGTATTTAAAATAAAATGGTCATATGGGGGATGTTTAAGAGGCTGCAGTTTAAATCAACTGGAACATCTTCCTACATCTCCATCTTCTGCTATACAAAGCAGCTTAATGACATTTTACTTTGGAAATGGAGTCTGAAGATAAACTGCAGACTAACAGCAGACAGAGAGAAAGTCAAAATAAGAACAGGAAGATCAGAATGATCAGATGAGAAGATTCATTCTATAGAAGTGATTTGTATTGTCTTTTCAGAATTTTAAAACAGGCTTATTCAGATAAGATTCATGAGTTGGTTCTTTTTAAACACCAAGAAAAGGGTCAAAAATGGAACACTAAATCTGACCACCACAGAACATCATGCAAATTTAGATCCAACTCACAAAACAAAATTCATTACTCAGATCCATTTCTAAAAAACTGAACAATTGGAATTATATCCACCAGTTTTATACATAAGTAATTTTAGGGAAAACCATGGTCTTACTAAAAAGTGTTTACAAATCTAAAAAACTGCAGTAAAACTATAATAGAATCTTTTAGGTTTTTTTAACTATTATTACTATTATTAAAAGCTACTGTGGTATGCAGTTGGGAGAGAGAAAGATTCCCAGCATGAATTGCTATAGCCACTTTAACTTTACAGAACCCTGTTGATTTATAGTAGCTCCAGGTCTGGTCCCTCCTCTTTCTTTTTTTTAAAATAAAATAAACCATCTTCAAAGTAAATGCAGGTTAACCACATATTTGTTAACCATGCCTGTTCTTTAAGGGCATATGAGAGTTGTAATTTAATGCCCCCTTTAATCACTTTCATGCCTTTCACAATCCTATTGTGCCAAGTTATGGACATTCTTTTCCTAATATATTTAACGTAAAGTATTTTACAAAGGAAAAGAAAATGGATTTAAATTGCAAACTGAGAGAAATGCTTTTAGATCACATCCAAAGGAAAATCTGTTACTGGGTTACTTGCACGTGGGTGAGTATCAAACCAGCAGTTGGCAAGCAGTCTTGTTTTGTATGGGATATTCATAGCACTTTTCATCCAGAAGGTTCTCTGATTTACAAGTTATACAAAAGGATTACTCATCCATCATTTCATTTCATTTCATTTCATCATGCCAATAAAATCCAGAAGACATTCTCTCCCAGCAAACTATACAAGTAACATTCAGGAGAAAGAATAACTTCAATCAAAAGAATTTTCAGAAAGTAAATGCAGTTGCTCAGGTTGGAACTTACCATAACATTAGAATTGTCTTTTAGTCTTAGAGCTTGACTACATAAAAAGTACAGTCTAAATTTAAGGTGCATTACCTATTTCAGTACAGAAAAACTCTCATATAAAGCTATCATTTGCTCCTGCAAACACTGAAATAGGGACCCATTTTATAGCATGACTCTGCTTCAAAAATACCAGAAGAAATGACCGTGAATAATTTTTCTTCTTGCTCACTGTCATCAAATTTTCACACCCTGTAAACTCAATATGGGAATCTACAAGTCTAGCTGGGGTGTTTACTTTTCACATGAACACTGATCCAGAGTTCACTCAAGTGGATGTATCCTTCAGAATATGGCAGCCTGAAACATCACCAGTTAGATAAATACAGCAGGTTAAATTAGTTCCAATACTGGAATCTTACAGAAATAGTAATTTAATTTGCAACATTTATTACTGGTGACAATACCCAAGAACAGAACACAAGTGTGCTTTCAGATCCAGAATGAGCTTGCTAGGCTAGCAGTTAAAAAAAAAACAAAAACAACTCAACTTAAAAAGGAGACTGAAATGTACAGTCCACTAGGGCCTCTGGCTTACGTTATATTCATCTTGTGATTAACATATTAATCATGCAGTGTGTGGTATTTTACTGTTTAAGCAATTTATCACCCAATAACAAGCCACACAAATGGTTCTCCAGCAAAGAAGATGATGTTATTTGTTGAATGTAAAGCAGTGGGGGATGCCCCACTTTTTCAGCCTGTGGGTTGCTGGACCTCATCTGTGGGCCCGATCCAGTGCAGGACGCTTGTCCAGCCAGGGCCCCATCAGCCACATGGAAACAGCCTGCCCAGGACCTGATCCCATGTGACTAGGTAAGGCCTCAGCCAGCTCCCGCCCTCCCGCCACATCAGGTCAGTGGCTGGATCCCTCTGTGGGGGGCTGGCCTAGCAAGGACTGATCCAGGCCGATGCAGGTTGGAAATTTGGTGGTGGGACAGCAGTAGCAGTGTTAACTGCCACTATTCCACCACCACCAAATTGGAGCTGGAGAGACCAGGGGGCCAGAAAATGAGGCATGTTACATATCAGCAAAGCTAACCACATTTTATCATGCATCAGCAGATGCATGATGGATAGAAACAAGATGATACTTCTCCCAATGTGGCACTGGTCAGACCGCAGTTGGAGTATTGAATCCAGTTTGGGCACCATACTTTAAGGAAGATGTGGATAACCTTGAGAGGGTCCAGAGGAGGGCCACTCATATGGTTAATGGTTTGCAGGCCAAGGCCTACGAGGAGAGACTGAGACCTGGATCTCTTCAGCCTCCGCAAGAGAAGGCTGAAAGGTGATCTTGTGACCATCTACAAATTCATTAGGGGGATGCAATAAGGAACTAGAGATGCTCTGTTCACCAGGGCACCTCTTGGGACAACAAGGAACAATGGTCACAAACTGACAGACTTCAGATTTAGGCTAGATATCAGGAAGAACTTCTTCACAGTAAGGGTGGCCACAATTTGGAATGGGCTTCCAAGGGAGGTGGTGCTCTCCCCTACCTTGGGGGCGGGGGAGGGGGGGGCTTTAAGACAAGGCTGGATAGGCACCTGGCTGGGGTCATCTGACCCCAGCACTCTTTCCTGCCAAGGGCGGGTGGTCGGACTCTATGATCTGTTGAGGTCTCTTCCAACTCTAGCATCTATGAATCTACAAGGCAAGTGTCTGGCTAGGTCCTCCTGCATCTGGGAATGGACTGCTCTCTACCCCTACCACCCACCTTCCTACCACTCATGTTGAACTTTGTTGCCCCAGGGTGCCTCAGCAGGAGGCTGCCTGGGGCATCTCTCACAACTGTCATGTGACTCACTACCCCTGCTGTCTCCCCAGCCAGTCTTCCCAGTATGGGGGCACCATTTATCACCTTGTAAGTGGGTTGGCACAGTCTCCCTAGAGGCCCTCAGCCAGGCCAGACAATTAAAAAAAAAAAACCCCAAAAGGCAAAAGCAAGAAACTTTTAACTTTTTCCTAGGCAACAAGAGACCTTCTTGGGTGGGGTGAGGGAGCACGCAGGTGTGTGTGGATATGTGGGGTGTGGGGGTCTGTGTATGGCAGTGCAAGGGGGGGTTGCATGTATATGGTGGAGTGTGTGTGGACTCACCCAATTACATGCACACACACAGTTTCGCCCTCTCTCTGCCCCCTCCCCTCCCTGCCATTTATACACTATCTCCCCTGCTCTTGCGCAAGCACGGTTCAGGAAAGCAGCTTCTCCACGCAGGTAAGCTCAGTGTAACCTCAAAACTCAGTTCTCATTACCACTCCTGCCACTGGCAGCTATGGTGCTAAGTTCCAAGGGCCTTCCCCCACACTTCCTCTAGATGTTTTGCAGGGCAAACTATGAAGCAGGTCACAAAGCCCAACATTTTCCATTGAAAAACATGACCTGTTGCTTGCTGGAAACATCTTCTGGGGTGCAAGAAGCGATATAAAAACAGAAGCTGCCCCAAAGCTCATTCCCTCCCAACCCCAAGAATTGTTACATGGCATGTGTAAAACCATGTGCACCACAGCATGCACTGAGCATTAGGAAAAGACCATTTCATGTAGGGTTTGCTTTGTAAGATTCCAACCTATTGACTCCTACTGCCAGGCCCTTCCGCCCCGGGAGCTGGAGGGTAGACCATGGCCTCCCTCCAGGACAAGGGAGGACTCTGGGACCTCCCATTCTGTCAAGGGCCTTAAGGCCCACCACACCAAGGCCCCTGCCCAGCTGGAGCTTAGTAACAGGTATGAACCTCTTGCAGCCCCAGCAGAGCCTGCTGAGTTGCCAGCTCCCACAGGCAACACAGGCCCAACTGCAGCTACCGCCCCCACTCTCCCCAAGACAAACCAATAAGCGTTTGTTGTGGGAGACTCCATCCTGAGGGGGCCCGCATCCGAGAATTGTGGAGAAGATCAATAAGCTCCTCCAGCCTGCAGACTACTATCCCATGCTCCTTATTCATGTGGGCACCAATGACACAACTTGGAGCGCTCCCAGCCAGGTTGTGAGGCGCTACAGGGATTTGGGAGCGGGACTAAAGGGTCTGGGGGCACAGGTGGTGTTCTCATCGATCCTCCCAGTCTCAGGGTATGGGCTGAGGGAGAGGAGGAGCCAAGTAGTCAATCAAAGACTGCAGCGCTGGTGTCATCAGGAACACTTTGGCTTCCATGACTACAGTCCACTCTTTGGCGAGAGAGGTAGTAAACTGCTGGGAAGAGATGGCCTCCACCTCTCTCCCCTGGGGAGGAGACTCTTCTCAGCCAAACTGGCTGATTTGCTCCACCGGGCTTTAAACTAAGCCTGCCGGGGGACAGGGGGACTACCGCCACTGCTGGCCAGCTGAGCAACCCTTGCAAAGCCAGCAGGCCAAGGCACTTAAGGGAGCCCACCCCTGCCCCAGCCCTGGTACAATCCATGGGCAAGGCAAGAGCCCCCAAGGGGACACCTGTCTGCTTCTACACGAATGCCAGGAGCTTAGGGAATAAGCAGGAGGAACTTGTCCTCCTGCTTAACACAAATAATTACCACGCTGTAGGGATAACGGAGACCTGGTGGGACTCCACCCATGACTGGACCACAGGTATAGATGGCTATACCCTGTACAGGAGGGATTGAGTAGACAAAAGGGGTGGGGGTGTAGCTCTCCATGTTAAGGAAAGCTATGCGTCCCTGCAAGCTGATGTCCACCCTGGTTGCTAACAACTGGAGACACTCTGGGTTAAAAACCGTGGGGAACATGGCACAGGAGACAGAACGGTGGGAGTCTACTACAGATCTCCCATCCAAAGTCAAGAGCTTCACCAAGAGTTTGCATGGGAACTGGCTAAGGCTGCATGCTCCAGGACCATGGTTGTCATGGGTGACTTCAAGTACCCAGAGATCTCATGGGAGGATCACTCAGCAAAATCCAAGCGGTTGCAAAGCTTCGTATCTTGCATGGATGACCCATACCTGACTCAAGAAGTCTACGGGCCACCGAGAGGTAAAGTGCTGCTCGATTTGGTACTGGCTACTGGGGATGACCTAAGAGGTGACCTAGTGATCAATGGGAAGCTGGGTGACAGTGACCACAAGCTGATCACCTTCACCATCCACCATAAAGCTGGCAAGTCAGTCTGCAACATGGAAGTCCTTGACTCAGGAAAGCCAACTTTGACAAGCTCAGGCGGCTTGTCAGTGAGACCCTAAGGGACCACGACCCCAGGGGGAGGGGACTCCAGGAAGAGTGGTTGCTCTTCAAGGGAGTGATCCTCAAATGCACAAACTAATTTTATTCCATCTTGGAGGAAAGGCAGCAAGAGGGCACAGCAGCCCTCCTGGGTCTCCAGGGACCTAGCAGACCTCCTGAGGCTAAAAAGAAAGGCCTACAAAGGATGGAGGACAGGATTCACCTCCAAGGAGGAATATTCTGCACTGGTCCGGTCCCGCAGGGAGCAAACCAGGAAAGCCAAGGCTGCAACTGAACTCCAACTAGCTTCGAGCATCCAGGACAATAAAAAGTCCTTTTTCAGGTATGTGGGGAGCTAGAGGAAAAGCAAGGGCAACATTGGACCCCTACTGAACCAGAAGGGACAAGTGACAACCAACACCCAGGGAAAAAGCCAGCCTATTAAATGGGTACTTTGTGTCAGTCTTTCATCAGTCCCATGGGACGTCCATGCGCACTACAGGACAGGGAGGTTCCGGTAAGGGAGATCCCTTGCCTTTGCCCTCCATCAATGCTGACCTCATAAAGGAACACCTTGAGAGGGTGGATACCTTCAAGTCAGCTGGCCCTTACAATCTGCACCCCAGGGTAATCAGGGAGCTGGCGAGCATCATAGCCCAGCCTCTGGCACAGATCTTTGAGAACTCCTGGCACTCTGGTATAGTGCCCGAAGACTGGAAGAAGGCCAACGTGGTGCCTATCTTCAAGAAAGGGAGGAAAGTGGATCCAGCAAACTATAAGCCCATCAGTCTGACTTCTATCCTGGGGAAGATCTTAGAAAAGTTTATTAAAAAGAGGCCATCCTCAGTGGACTGGCTGACACCAACATCCTGAGGGATAGCCAGCACAGGTTTGTTGCAGGCAGATCTTGCTTGACCAATCTCATTTCCTTTTATGACCAGGTGACCTATCACTTGAACAAGGGAGAAGAGATTGATATCATATATCTTGACTTCAAAAAAGCCTTCGATCTGGTATTCCATGATCACCTGATGAAACTGGCCAATCGTGGCCTTGGGTCCACCATGATCTGCTGGCTGGGAAATTGGCTCCGTGATCAGACCCAGAGGGTGGTAATTGATGGAAGTCAGTCATCATGGTGCCCTGTGAGCAGCGGGGTCCCCCAAAGCTCTGTCCTTGGATCCATATCACTAATCTTCATTAATGATGTGGACATTGGAGTCAGAAGCAGACTGGTCAAGTTCCCCGATGACACCAAACTTTGGGGAAAAGCACCCACACCGGAAGACAGGAGGGCGATCCAGGCTGACCTGGACAGGCTTAGCAAATGGGCGGACGAGAACCTGATGGTGTTTAACACTGAAAAAATGCAAGGTTCTCCACCTTGGGAGGAAAAACCTGCAGCATCCTTATAGGCTCAGCAGTGCTATGCTGGCTAGCACTACAGAAGAAAGAGACTTGGGGGTCATCACTGACCACAAGATGAACATAAGCCTGCAATGCGATGCTGCGGCTAGTAAAGCAACCAAAACGCTGGCTTGCATCCATAGACGCTTCTCAAGCAAATCCTGGGATGTTATTCTCCCCTTGTACTCGGCCTTGGTGAGGCCACAACTGGAGTACTGTGTCCAGTTTTGGGCCCCACAATTCAAAAAGGGTGTGGAGAAGCTTGAGAGAGGCCAGAGGAGAGCCATGCACATGATCAGAGGTCAGGAAAACAGACCTTATGACAATAGGCTGAGATCGATGAGGCTCTTTAGCCTGGAAAAGCGCAGGCTCAGGGGTGATCTGATGGCCACCTAAATGTTTATCGGGGTGACCTTCAGTATCCAGGGGAACGTTTGTTCACAAGAGTGCCCCAAGGGATGATGAGGTCGAACAGTCGTAAACTACTGCAAGACCGTTTCAGGCTGGACATAAGGAAGAATGTCTTTACTGTCTGAGCCCCCAAGGTCTGGAACAGTCTGCCATCGGAGGTGGTTCAAGCACCTACACTGAACACCTTCAAAAGTAAACTGGATGCTTATCTTGCTGGGATCCTATGACCCCAGCTGACTTCCTGCTCTTCGGGTAGGGGGCTAGACTCAATCTTCTGAGGCCTCTTTCAGCCCTAACGTCTATGAAAGCTATGAAATCTATACAGCAACTAAAACAAATACTTCTGATCCAAAAACTATGATATTTTCAGATACCAGAAAGCAGATGACATCTTTCAGAAAAAGAAAACTCTCACTGTGTTACCGTAACTGACAGTGTCAAAATTACTCAGATTTTGCTCTTATTTACTGCAATACATTTGGTAATAAGAGTCAAACATATTTATTTGCCTTATACAACACAAGCTACAAACAAACAGACTGTTAAAAATACAGCTGTCAATACCACGATCCTATATGAAATTTCAGTCATCTGTCTTAAAAAATCATGTCTTCTAGTCCATCCTCCATAAACTTCTTATAAAGTGCCATAAATTTTGCCACAAATGCTTCCAGATGGTAAATAGCTTTGCTGCCCAATTGTAGTCGATGCTCATAGAAAGCAGCCATTTGTGCAACCTCTCCTTTTAGTTGTCCATCACAGTTATTTAGAAGTTCTGTCAAAAGGCCCTAAAAGAAAAAAAAAGATTATTTGAAAAGCTAAAACATTCTGAAAGCAGAAAAATATTACTTTTCTAAAAATAAGCAAAGAAAGAGCATGATCCTGGTGTTGAACTTGCTCAGGGATACAGCACTTGAGCTTCTGTTTTACTATCACATCATGTATCAAATGCAACCGATTCTGAATTCCACAGATTTGTGGAACCTTCTTTTTTCTGAAGCTTTCCTCTCAGTATAAATTCCTCACTGAGTCAGATCAGACAATTACCTGCTGTACTTGCAAATGAGAGAACCATGCAACCAAACAACTGTCTTACTAAAGGAAAAATGTTCACTTTAAATGCTGACTCTGCAAAATTCCTACTGATGTCATTCGGAACTGCAAGCATATACATGGCTTGAGGAATCTTCATGACAAAAAGCAAATTTGTACTTTCATCAGTTATCTTCTATCTCAACTGGACTCATCAGGGATGAATAATTGAACATGGTAACAAAACTGTTTATAAAAATCCTAATACTTAAGTATTACAGTCTGTTTCCAGTCCTTTGTCATTTTTGCTCTAAACATATTACCAGATGTTTTCACATGTCTCACACCTCCATATATGACACACAGTTTGAGGTGGCAGAATGAAGGGGGAGAAAGATTTTGTGGTTGAATTCTAGCTGCATGGAGAAGAGGTAGAATCTACTGCTCAACAAAAGCTAGATACATAATCTTGTCCAGCTGCCACCAAGTTGGCATAGCTTTTGACTGTAGAGTCGCATGATGATGTCACTGCTGACCTGTAAGCATTCTTCCTTAATCTTTGATGTTAGCTGGTTATTGCCACCTTTAACGTACTATGTCAGTAGCGCTATGAATTATTGAGCATCCCAAACTGCACTCCACAATCAATAGTACATCAGCAACCAGTAATTCAGATAACAAGGGTTTGCCTTCCCAATTATCAGATGCACCAGAAGAGGCATTGACTTTGTGTTGTATTCATATGCATTTTGCTTGCCTGAACACAAGACAAGACATGGCAGATACTCACCATTCTGATCACTTCGCCCCACTCCAGTTTTAAATCCACTTGCCAAATTACCAAGACTCAAAGATAAGTCTAACAAGGCAAACTGGCTTGACTGCATACAGGCATGTTATGTATGCAACTACAAACACTTGTGAAGAATTAAAAGCACTGTAATTTTAACTAGTTTATATTGCTTCATTTTGTTTTCAGTACCATCATATATTATGTTTAATTTAACTTTTGTTTAAACCAGTAGAATGTATAATTTCACTGTATGCTTTTACCAATAACCACAAATTCGGTAATGTTATTATTATACAAGATGTAATCTTATAGTTAATTCTACTGTATTGTTCTAGAAAAAAGCTGTAGATAAAACTAGTATTACTGTTAAATTAGACAAGTGGAAATAGACGGAGTAGCAAAGACAGCAGATTTCATATAGATAATCTACTCTGAGTTCCTATAAATGTGGGGCCATATTATCATTTATTTATCAATTTAAAAACACCTGACACGTTTACTCTGTTTACTCCCAAGGAAGATATGAGAAACAACATTTACTTTGAATTAAATAGTTTTTTAGTATAGTTGGTTCTGGGAGGGTGCATCTACATATACAATTAATACGAAGCAATAAACTGGTGCATTTTGAGCTGGAATAGACTACTCCTGGGTGTATCTAGATGTGTGCCTAGGACAGCAGCAATTTGAGCTGGCATGGAGGAGAAGGTCAGCCCTGGCCTCTGGGTGGTGGCACCGGGCGACAGAGGGGCTGGCTGGAGCAAGAGGGTGCTAAAAAAAAGTGCAGAGCCCTGTGGCTAAGTAGCAGGCAGGAGTCTGACTCCCAGCTGGCTGGGCTGCCTGGGCACAATTTATGCCTGTGTTCAGCATCTGCATGTGCGTTTAAAATTGCAGTAAGTTACCCTGTCCTAAAGCAGTACAACTGTACTTTCTTAAACTGGCATACTTCAGTTTACTGTGGTCTTATACCATCACATGTCTAATCTGCAGTAAAAAAAAAAAGCATATATTTTAGGAAGTCAGAAACTAATCTACTGCAGAGGAAGTTAATCCAGCACAAGTGTCCATGTCCACTACCACTGACAAATTCACCCCGAGGTACATATGCTCACTGCAAACAAGCACACATACTACCTAGTGGCTAGGCAGTGCAAGAGAGATAACTCTGGCAAGCCAACCTAGGAAAGCTGGTTGCATGAGTGTTCCTTGCTACAGAGCAAACTTACTGCAGACTAAAACCTGGAATCAATATGTTGTGTATCTGCGCTGCACTGTAATATGTATCATGTGATGAGTGCAACTGTGATATGTCCCAAATAGCTACAGAAGGCAAGTTTCTTGCCCTAAGGCCTTGATTCTGCAAACACTTGTGATCATGCACTTGACCCAACATTAATCCCAATGACTACTCAAGCATTAAATACATGCAAGAACATCTGCCAGAACAGTCTTTGACCTTTACTGTAGTTTGAAAATGCAGACCTGGACATTTTCTTGCATATTAAATACCCAGTTCTAAGCTGTAATAGAAGGAATTACTAAACCGATAGCATCTTGTATCCATTTGCTTCTTACCTGAAGAGATTATATATAGAGCCTGAAGTTATCAAATGCCAATAAGAACATAAGAAGTGCTATTTACTGGGTCAAGCCATAAGTCCATCTAGCCAAGTGACACTTAACCAGGGTGCTGGTGCACCCTGGTGTGCTGCCAGATCCTTTGAAGGATGCCTTAAGATATGCAGAGATAAGAAAAGTGAGGTGTGAGGAGATAAGCATGTAAGAACAGGCTCAGGCTCATCCCTGCCTGGACAATCACCTATTCCTTTTGCCCAGACCCTCTGCATATATAAAATAACATAAATAAATTATTGAAAAAATTATTGAAAATGGGCCCCACTCAATTCAAAAAAAGGTACTGAGGGCTGCCTCAAATCCAAAAAACTTAAGTACCACTGATCTAACCTGACAGTATCCTCTCACACAGTGGCACGTTGTGGATTGAGGCGGGAGGGTACACAGGGCATGCGCAGGATCAACATCCTGCTCCTCGTCTTCAGAATCAGAAGATGGAACATAAGAACCTAAGACCTGCCAGTTACTGGGTCAAACCATAGATCTATTTTGCCCAATATCTTGCATCAAAAAGCAGCAGACTGGATGCTGAAAAGGGGAGTGAACAGAGTAAAACCAGGGTTTGTTCCACTGTTCCTCTCTCACTTGCAGCCTCCAGCATTTAAGGTCTAGGAAGTTCTGATTTAGAGGATGTATCCCTAACTCCCATGCTCAATAGCTCTTGATGCACCTTTCCTCCAAGAATCTGTCCAATCCCTTTTGAATCTGGCTAAACTGTCAGTTTCCATAACACCTAGTGGCAACGAAGTTCCATAACTGTGTGAAAAAGCTTCCTTTTCTCGATTTTACATTTACTACCTTCTAGTTTCATTTTATGACCTTGTTCTTGTACTGTGAAGCAGCAAATCATAAAAAAATAAAACAAATTAATGGTTGTCCTGGATTCAGATTCTCTTAGCTTGGGATGCTATGAATATAGTATGTGCTGGAGTTAAAATTACCTTCATTATAATCTCAGGAGGAATGCAGTGGGTTAAGAGCTCATAAAGCCGTCCACGAACTTCAAGTAGCCTGTTGGAATTAAATCATTAAAATATATTACAGTTATATATATAAAACCAGTTTTGTAGATGTATTTTTTTTTTTTTATAACACAGCATACCACAGAATTCTAAGCATAAACTTTTTTGTAGCTTTAACTTCTTTAATATGCAGCCTGTAATATTCATACCATGTAAAGCTAATTTAAAATATGCATGACTTCACTCAATACTTTTTATTCAATTTTGGTTCACTAGCTGTCACAACTTCAGTTGAATCTAGGAAGTATTACAGCACTATGGGTGCCTATACACGTGATCTGATACATTCCAATTAGAATGCTCTAGAATTGCAGCAGCATCTCACATATATGTTTTTGGATATAAAACAGAGAAAACCAGGAACCCTGGCTATAAGTAAAGCTCAAAGAATGTGACCCACAGCCATTTTTAAACACATGGGGGCTTAATACACATAATGCTGTGGCATTTTAAATTTAAATTTAAGAGTGGCTCCTGGCAAGGCTGCAGTGACAGCAGCAGCGTGGAGGGTTGCACCCCTTAAAGCTGCACCCCCTGGGTGTGCTGCTTTGCCAGGGCAGCAGGGAGCTCACAGTGGCAAGGAGATCCCTGCTGTTCCCTGCCACACTGGGTCATGTTCACTGGGCTCCAGAGGCCCCAGGGGAGGAAAGCAGGGCAGAGGCCCAAGCCTACAGCCTGCGCCTTCCCTGCACACAGATCTAGGGGGGTGCAGAGAATGGAGCTAGAGATTGTTCTCAGTGGCAACAGATGAGAAGACAAGCAACAAGGTCTCAAGTTGCAGCAAGGGAGGTTTAGGTTAGATATTAGGAAGAATTCTCTCACTAGAAGGGTAGCGAAACACTGGAACAGGTTACCCAGAGAGGGGGTGCAATCTCTATCCTTCAAGGTTCTTAAGACCCAGCTAGACAAAGCTTTGGCTGGGATGATTGAGTTGGGGATAGTCCTGCTTTGAGCAGGGGGTTGGACTACATGACCTCCTGAGATCCCGTCCAACTCTAACTTCCTATGATTTCTAGCTTGTTTTATCACCTGACACATTTTAGCTGTTGTGTAAGCAAGTGTTTTTTCCTCTCACATTCCTGGATAAATGATGGAAAAAGTTCTTCCCAGAAGATTTTATGGCAGCTTGGGAAGGAGGTATCAAGTGATCTGGGTTCCAACAGCTTACAGAGGTAATTATTTAAACAACTATACAGGCAAGTACAGTAACTTATGCAAGCTAAAGAAATGCAAGGAGAAGGCTATACATATGAATTTAAAAATGAACTGTAGAGAAGATTTCTTCCCTTCATGACTTTAAAATGCTGTATTTATTTCTAATGTAATGCCAATCCCTTGTACAGTGATGTAGCCTACTGGAAAGTCCAAATGCTGGAATGGCAGTGTCCGGTAGAACAGAACAAGTTGTACTGTGTTCAAGCAAGGTAACAAACACTATAACTACAATGCAGCTGTATACTTTAGATATCTGCATAGGAGTATGTAGCAGATTAGAAGAAATCAACAGACAGATGAAGACCAGAACTCACTTCCAGATATAGACAAGTACTATAAAAGATTGTAGGTTCGCTGGGCAGCACATACAGCAAATATATACATTCAAAGTAAAGCCATGACACTGGCTGTGTAACAAAACTTGGCCTGCTTATTCACTTGAGAGGCTCACTTACAATCTTAAGATTGAATACTGGCCATCCCCTATAGACTTTAACCCATTTTCTTTGGATATAAAATATATAAAACATCCTGAACTAATAAAATGCCACAAAACATTTAAAGCATAATGCTTCTTAGGCTCCAATAACACAATATACCTTAATACTTCAGCCAAGTATTTCCACCTACCTCTGGGGAGTCTGCTGACTGACAATAGCATTTGCAGTCTCCCTCAGATATACTTCCCAGTCTGTCTCAGGGATGTCTTGATCAGATGTGAAAGGATACCTGCACAACAAAATAAAACTATTTTGGCAATGGGCCTAGAAAGAATGTGTATTACAAAATCTAGTCCATATGATTTCTCAAAGCAACTTACTGTTGCACTCTGCAGGCCTCACACATAAGCAGCGCCTTTCGAAGATTCCTGCCAGATTTCTCAGCCAGCTGACGAGCTAGATCCTGAGGAAGAGTCAGACCTTCTTTTTTACATACGCTGGATAACACATGACAAATCTACATGAAAAAAACAGGTAACAAAGATACATATGACCCACAGAATACATTTTGTAGCCTTATGACTATTTTCAGGCTCACACATTTCTGGACTCGCTGCTACCTAACCATAAAGACATAACTCAAGTTTGCTCATTGAATAGACACCATAATACTGGTAAGAGGGGAAAATCATGGACCACAGACAGGATTTGGATTACTTAGTGTATCACCATAGCACTGGCTGTAAGTATACAGTAAAAACATGGTGGATTAATATTTGGAATGGAGGTTCATTTTTGCCTCCACCTAAACTTACATCTTCAATGCTAGGAGCAGGAACTCGTACTGCTAGACATCTACTTTGTATAGGTGCAATAATTTTTGACATGGAATTGCAACACAGGATCAGTCTGCAGGTGGCCATATACTTCTCCATGGTTCTTCGCAGTGCATGTTGAGCATCTTTAGTAAGTTTGTCAACTTCTGTCAACAGTACCACTGAAGAGAAAAATAAAAACAAAACCTTAAGTATCCTTTATTAGAAGAGTTCTATAGGAAATAATAATGCACTTTATCTTTCTATTCTTCTTTAACCTCAAAAGTGAGTGAATGGGGTCCATGGCTGGAGAAAATGGACTAGGATTCATAGGACCAGGGTTCCAATTTCTACTTGGTCACTGACCTGCTATGACACCTTGGGCAAATAATTTCCCTTTCTGCTCCCGTTTCCCTGTGTCCCTCTCATCTATTAAGATATTAAGCTCTTCAGGGCATAACTGTAGCTGCTCCTGAGATATGAATAAGAATTCAAATTAGGTGCTTAAAACCAGCAATCTATTGTGAATTAATCAGTAGATATCAATGTTTCATCAATAATTTTAAGCAAATGGTTGGGATGAATTTTTTGAGACCCTATGATGGAAGAAAATATTGAGAGGCAGGTGGGGGCTACTGATCAGTTTTACATGAAAACTAGTATCTCAATGGAATGGGTGGAAAACGTAGAAAGCTTCTTGTTGTGAAGGTTGTCAGTTCTTCCCCGTATATATATTCTTTCTATATGGTTCAGAGTAGTTACTGAGCATACCTTATTAAAAACCCAGTGTTTGCCCAAGAACTGTGAAGAAAGTGATGGAGACAAGGCCACCATTACTTTATTTCTACTCTATTCTCCCACCTTTCTCCTCCACATATTTCTCTATCCTTCCTTTAGTCTTGGCAATAAAAGCAGCTATAACATTCTGCATCTGGAACACTAAAGAGAAAAAAAACCCCACTGATATCTTTGAGGACCCTAGCTAGTTAGCTCCCTCGGAAACCTTTCTGTACAATGCCTCTGAACTTTCTACACTAAACATTTCATACATATTTCTCATGTACGCCATTACAAAAAACATATCGGGGCTAATATGGAAGTGTCCTTTTCCTTCCCATGGAGGAGTGCACATGTGTGTTGGTGGGGGGGAAGGAGGGAAGGGATAGTGTAGGTTGCCTGGAGGACTGACCAGATCCATGTCACAAAGCTGAACATCCACAACACAATAAAATAGTTCACAGTGAGTCAGTTCAAAATAGTACTTGATTTTCTAGATACGCTTTTGAATTGTTCCAGGCACATTTAAGACAGTTCAATAGGCTTGTACATCTGTCCATCTCATGTTGAAACCTCATTTAAAACATTTCAAGTGTTATGCGTGCTCACACCCTTAGATTTTTCTCCTCTAAAGTTCTGGCCTGCTTTTATCTCATTTTACTAACCTTTAAAATCTCTTTGAGTACTTGTCTCAAGTTGCTGGGATTGCGCTACCGTCTTCAACAGTTCTTGAATTACCACACGGTCACTGTTTCCTGCATCACTGCACAAAAAGTTCACATAAAAATATACTTTGTTGTTACATTTGTTTTAAAAGACTAGACCTTATCTTCAGTGCATTCTTCTAAGCAAAATCCAAAATGTAGCTATCTGCATAAAGAATGCAAGACACTGACATGAAAATTCATTTACCTTAAACGTGAGCATTTGAAGTCCAGAAAGTACTGACTAATTACCTTCCTAACCTTTGAAATTTACATATTATGCACACCAGCATTATGTGTTTGTTGCTTTGCATGAAAGATCACATATTAACTGTAATGAGTTATATTTGACACGCAGGCCCAGATCCTACTCTGCTTAGTGGAGGTTTTTTTATACAGCCAAGTGGCCAAGAAAAGAACAAAAAAGCATCTTACCTCATAAGAGTGATACTGCTTTCCTAGTGCTGCATATTCACTTTGCATTAAGTAGTTATTGAATAAAATGGAAAAATAGCAGGTCTCCCTTCCTTAGGGCACTGTGCCCTTCACTGAGCTAGAGTGGGCTTCATCTTACTTACTTGCTCTACCTTTGGCCCTGTAACTCCTGCATTCCTTTCCCCCAATAGCTCAGCTTCAACAGAAAGAATGGAGAACACCCTCAGTCCTGCTTAGCCTGGTTCACAGCCTGATGATTAGCCCATTAGGGCACTGGCTAGGACCTCAGCCTCCCACTTTCTCCTTAACACCTAGGCCAGTGTGCCATCAGAAATGAACAGGAACGTGGAATTTTGCCATGGCAATGAGCTACAATCGGTATGAGGATAGGGAATGCCTTAATAGGTGTGCCACAGAAAATTTTTATTAATGTAAGTGTGCCTTGGGCTGGAAAAGGTTGGGAAACACTGACGTAGGCTACCAGACAGAAGTTCTCCTCCTACTCCTGCCCTCACACTTAGCCTTAAACACATGAGTAAGACTAAGATAAAGGTATGTTTCAGAAGCAGATGAAATGACCTTGCTCAAGTCCCTGAAACAATGGCAAGTAGGAGTGTACTAAAGGAACTTGGGCACTTAAAGTTGCCCTAGTGCCTTGTCTTAGAAATTAAAATCAGAATTGACTCCATTTTTTGTTGCAGTGAGGAAGAGGAGGAGTCTCCATCTCCATTTTTTGTTGCTCCTCCACTTTCTAAACAGTCATTTTGTTCTTGGCCAAAAGTCATCTAGCCAGCCAGTAAAACAAAACAAGAACAAAAGATCTTTTGATATGTATACATCCTCATCATTCTGAAAACAACTATAGTTATAAATAAAGATCTTCTTGATAAAGACCTGACATTAAACCTGCAGCTTAAAGTAAAAATGTTACCCTTGTGTCCATCCCCCCCACCCAGTCTCAGAAATGCCCGTTTTCTTTCAAATCTGAAATTAAGATGCAGGGAGACCAGTGGATATGGTGTACCTTGTTTTGAGCAGGCATTTGATACAGTCTCCCACAATGTTCTAGCAGGCAAGCTAAAGAAGTATGGGCTGCATGAATGGACTGTAAGGTGAACAGAAACCTCGCTGGAGCATCAGGCTCAGAGTGGTAATCAATGGCTCAATGTCTAGTTGGCAACCAGTATCACATGGAGTACCCCAGGGGTCAATCCTGAGGCCGGTTCTGTTCAATGTCTTCAGTGACCTGGAAGATGGCATAGAGTGCACCATCAGCAAGTCTTCACATGATACCAAGCTGGGAGGAGCAGTAGATATGCTGGAGGGCTGGACAAGGATTCAGAGTGACCTAGACAAACTGGAGGATTTGGCCAAAAGAAATCTCATGAGGTTCAACAAGAACAAGTGCAAAGTCCTGCACAATCCCATGCACCAGTACAACCTGGGCACCAATTGGCTGGAGAGCAGCTCTGCAGAAGTGACCTGTGGGTCACAGTGGACAATAAACTGAAAGAGCCAGCAGTGTTCCTTTGTTGCCAAGAAGGCTAACAGCATACTGGGCTGCATTGCTAGGTGTGTTGCCAGTAGGTCAAGGCACGTGATTACTACCCTCTATTCAGCACTGGTGAGGCCATATCTGGAATACTGACACAGTTTTGGGCGCCCCACTACAGAAAGGATGTGGACCAATTGCAGAGAGTCCAGCAGAGGGCAACAAAATGGTGAGGTGGCTGGAGCACATGACTTATGGGGACAGGCTGAGGGAACTGGGCTCATTTAGTCTAGAGAAGAGAAGACTGAGGTGGGATTTAATATCAGCCTTCAACTACCTGAAAGGGGGTACAAAAGAGGATGGAGCTAAACTGTTCTCAGTGGTGGCAGATCACAGAACAAGAAGCAACAGTCTCAAGTTGTAGGAAGGGAAGTTTAAGGTAGATATTGGGAAGAATTCTTTCACTAGTAAAACTCTAGAACAGATTACCCAGAGAGGTGGTGGAATCTCCATCCTTGGAGGTTTTCAAGACCCAGCTAGAAAAGCTTTGGCTGGGATGATCTAGTTGGGGCTGGTACTGCTTTGAGCAGGGGGTTGACTAGATGGCCTCCTGAGGTTCCTTCCAACCCTAATGTTCTAGGATAATAACTCACTATATAATTATCACCTATATCCATCTACTGGTTGCTAGAGGAGGTGCTACTTTTTATATGACTCATTTCTCTTCAACGCAAGAAATAAAACAAGACGTGGCCATATTTATTTCCTAAATAAATAAATTTTCTAAAGCTTGTTTTGATTTAATGCAAGCCAATGCAACAGGACTGTGTTCCCAGGTATGCATCCCACAATGAACAGGGGCTTCAATCTAAAAGGATCTGGTTTTCCAGTTTAGACAGCTGAGACAAAACACACGTAGATCTAGGACTGATCTCTCTAGAAAAAAAGTACTTACAAAGAAAGCTTTAGGTTAAATACAGAAAATGGAAGGGGCTGGATGCATAGGTTACAGAGAATTTGTTACCAAGGATTGTACTAGCATCAAGGATGCTCGTTTTGGCTGCAAGAGTAAAACCAGCAAACACCCCACTCACAACATTTAGCATACCTACAAAATAACACAACCTTACATTGCAAATAGCTTTGAGGACTCCATTGGAATTCCATTAAACAGCTGGTCTAATACTGTAGACCACTTAATGAATGCAGTGGCTTCCTGCTTTTCCATTTTTGTCAATTCAAGAAACACAAAATTATACACCATCATTGCTACAATCATTAAAAAGTTATTGATGCAATTTCATCTGGTTTTTAAACTAGCTCCTTCTTTGGAGCTAGAGGCATCCAAAGTAAGCATTTTAAGATTTTCATCACTTAATATGCAATTTACAAATTAGGGGTGCACCAATAAAGATTGTTTTTACCTACGCCAATGGCCAATTATTAATAGGCCATATTAGCTGATACCAAATCTGATAGTTGATACACACCCCAGCAAGTTGGAGAGCAGTGTCCAGCTGGTAAATTGGGGGCAGGGGGGGAGGCTGGGGAGGGGTAGAGAGGCCCTCCATGGTGAAGGAGGGGGTGAGACTGGGGCATGAACCACCCAGCTGGGGCAGAGAGGAGCCTCGGGCAGCTTGTCCAGGAGGCGGCTCCCCACCATTACACATATGTCTAGGGGAGGGAGGATGAGGTAAGGGTATGTGCTCTGTACTGCACCCCACACCCTCCTTCACCACAGGGGCCTTGCCCTTGCCCTCCCAAGACTTACTGGCCTGAAACTGCTCTCCAAGCTGTGCCAGGCTGTATACCTGGCTGTGTGCACACATGCAGCATTTAATTGGTGACTGTCAGGTATACTGACCAAAAAAAGACAATTGTCTATTTTCCTGTTATTGGTGCCGATCCAATATGGACCGAAATATTGGTGCACCTCTATTACAAATCAAATATAATCCCATACTATATCTTCCTTTGTATGTCTTGGCCTTTAAGCGCAGTATTAGGGTGACAGAAGTACCACTCTTCGAAACAATCCATGATACATGCCATAACAGATACATCAATGACAAAAAAGCTCAAGGAATTTGTTTTCTCAAGGTTCTTCCATGCTTTAAACTACTGTTCAGCATAGCATTTTAAGTGAGGAAAAAAAAAGTATCTTTTGTTCTAGCAAGCTAATAATATACCCCCCCCCCCCGATATATTTCAGTCTCATATTTAGGTCAGGAACAGAAAAAACATTTACAATCTGTTTCCAGGAAGTTTAGTTATTAAGCTATGCTTACTTCTTATACTGTAGAAGTGGCTATATTAGAGAGCCTGATTAATAATTTCATGGGTGAAGGAGTAGACAAAGCTTGACGTCATCTGAATGTTTCAAACACTTCAATAAGATGGTTAGGCAGTGCAAGGTTATCAACCAAGTGTAAACTTTGTCATCTTTCTCCCACAGAATGATTCATTTAACATCATCTGCCTGTGGCAAGTTATGCAGCCAGCAGGCAAAGCCCTGGAAGTTACAGATGAAATCTGTGCAGTGGCTTGGAGAAAAAAGTTAGCCAAAACAGATTTAACACCTGTCCATTTCCATCTCTCTCCAGAAGTTAGTTTCCTTTCCTTAAACTTTCCTTTCCTTAACCTTTTTAAAATCACACTGTGTTACCCTAAATGTACTTCACTAAACATGGAACTAATATCCAAAATAAATCAGAACTTCACAGAGCATACCCACATATGTCATGGACATTAGCAGAACATAGTTCTGCAGATGCCTGCATATTAGAGAGAGACAGTAATGTGTACTTCAAGACTTACTGATTCACTGTTGGTTCTAGCTCTTTTAAAACAGAACACTAGAGTGAGGAACTTTAATACTAAAACTAAAAACATTTACAGCAGCTCTGTAAGTATTTCATCTTTTAAAAATACTTACGTTTGGAGTTGAATACAAATATTTATGAATGGATATTAAAAAAATCTGATTTCCTTATACCATTTTAGAATGATTTGATCAGAAGATTACACAGGGATTTTGTAGTTTGTCATTGTGAAGCTAGAATGTCAACATTGAAAGACCAATGGAAAGTTGTTTTGAAATATCTGAATACAATCAGTTCTCCCTTTTTCTAATAATTATGGTAAGTACATATTAAAAAAAAAGACAAGTTGACACACATGAAAACAGAAACTACTCCCAAGAATAAAGCAACATGGTAAAATATTAAAAGTCAATTGTGAAAAAGTTAAACCATTTACTTCAGGACATGCACTATTGTCCATAACTCTAACTTAGACAGCAGAAGCAAACATAACCAAAACCTGCCCTTGTAGGATGACAGCATATACCCTGGTATGATTTAAACAATGTTAAAATGGTTTCAGGTAAATACTTCTATTTTTCATCATCACAAGCAATTTCACCACTTTCAAAGATATATAGTAAAACACACTAACTATGAACTCTACTATAGCAGCTGGCATTTAAGCCAACATCTAACCTTTGATTGACAGGATTCTTAATATTTTGGCCCAGAAAAACAATAAGCATGTATTTTGTTACAGCATACAGTACACTATGCTTGTTTAACATCCATTTTTACAAGAAAAAACAGAAAAAAAATGGATAAAAAGAAAAAAGCCCTTCCCCAATAATTTAAGGGCAAAGTTTTCATAATGGCTTTAATCTAGTCCCTAAATTTTCAAATGCAACTCTATGTGTGGCCCAACCCTCATATATTTGCATGTTGAAATCTGTTACTTAAACAGGAAGCTGTACTTATGTACATGCATTCAGGTTTCTTTGTTACATTTTGGTCTCTGCCTTCAGAACCAATACATGCAAACTCTTAACTGTGAATAAGGTTTACTTGGGTATTTTTTCAAAGCAACTACTTGCACAAGTATATTTTGTGGACTGGATGTTTACAAAACAAATCTTAAGCCATTTCATAAGCTATGGTCAGGGGTATCGTACCCTTAACACTCCCAGTGTAAACTTTTTATTGCCCCCCTATGAATTTACCTTGGATTAACTTCGAGATGATAATTACTTGCAATGGTGCTAATTTCAATTTTCTTTTTAGAGGGTGCCTGTGTAAAAAGGAAGAATGTTAGATAGCAAGGCAACTTAAAAGAAAAAAAAGTTAAAATTTTGAAACCAGGAAATTATTATTGGCCACCTGCTAGTAGCATCATGGCACAGAGGACCTGTATTTCAGATCAATCTTGTTCTCTCACCTGGGGAGAAAGATTAACAAGAGCACTGGAAGGAATCAAGCTTCTAAACAGATAATGGTAAGTGTTTTCTAAAAAGTCTGATCCTACTGTTGGATATGTTGGAGGTTCTAGACGTGACAAAGCCATCTGTTTCTCAAAAGATCATTCTAGTTTGCAGACACTTGGAAGCCTGCCTCTCTAAGATTGCTATTTTTGGCGGCGGTGTTACAGGATAGGGGAAGATGTTCCTTTGTCTCAACATGAAATTATAAATCTGTAAATAGAGTAGTATACACCACTATTTATGTCAATTCTGATTCTGGACTTCAACAATTAAGCAATGGTCCATGTTTCTATCACCTTAACAGGATACATTTCCATTCAACAGCGTGTGACTGTATTTATAGCAACTATACATCTCATCTCCTCCAATTCAAATGGCCTACCAGAAGTTTGAGAATTTTCCCTGTAAGTCACCACAATCTGGCTTTTTTCCCCCTTTTCTCGCCGAGTCACCAAAAAAATAGAAGCCAACCCACTAATTCTCACCCGGGGTGTCTGAGGGAGCACCCTGGGGTACCACAGGAAGCGAGAGGAGTTAAGTGCCGAGATAGGTAAGGAGAGGCTGAGGCTAGCAGACAAGCACTGTAATAAATTCGTTTTTGAAATAGGGTGCTGAAGTTATGGAGAGATGCCTTGAGTCAAAAAAAAAAAAAAAAGAGTTGGAGTTATGCTACTGAGCTATGCCAACACCTGAAAAGTTTGAATTAGCTTATTTGAATGCCAACAAATGTTAGATGCACCAACTACAGTAAAAGCTCTGTTACCCAGCATCCTCTGAGAACAGGGGATGGTGGTTAATAAAATATGCACCGTCTGGTGCATTCCCTGGCATCAGTGTGCCGGGGGACAGGGAAGGGGGTCCTGTGCAGGCTGCTTTACCCCAGGCCATGGTCAACAAGGAAGAAGTGAAAAAGAAGAACTCTGCTCATGGTGGCAAAGCCGGAAGTGAGACTTCCTTCCAAGGGACATGGCAAAAGAGAAACCGGAAGATTTGTATTGACAGATGCCAGTTAGTGGAGCTTTCTGGTTGGTAAAGTGCCGGATAACACAATTTCTGCTGTACTATAATTTTCCTTAAATGACAGCACTAAAGAAAAAAAAAAAGAAATAAAAGCTCTTGATAAAATGCTTAGCATCTCAAAACAAGACTGTCTTTTGTACCAAATATGACATCTGGGGCACTACTGAACAAGTTAAATGGTAGTTCATCCCATTGTTCCTTTTTATTATTTAGGCTTCCTCTTAATATTTTGTTGATCAAAACATTCATTTTTCTAAGCAAGGATTTTTACCTGGTAATACAGGATCTGGAATTATAAATCTGAAGCAACTGCCTTGCACCTCAGAGAATGGACTGACGAAGTTATTCCAATTTCAATAGATCTGTTATGTAACAAATTATGACTCAGTGTATGCAAGGGGGGGTGGTATTTGTGGTTTATCTAATGCAACTGAATTTTACACTTTGAGAGAGTGCTTAAAATTAAGACACTGAGATGAACTCGAGCATTGGTCCAGATTCTAATACCGGTTACCCAATGGTAAAACCAAAGTAATACCAATGAAACCAATTTGAATCTTGAGCATGAGTATTTGACATTTTTAAATATCAAGGACAACTGGCCACAAAAAGCAAGTTGTTAAGGGGACAAGAGCTAGAAATACTTGGTAAGAAGGAAACGTTTAAGTGGCTAATTTGATCAACTTTATAAATAACTTTGAAGTTTCTACCACGATAAAGAATCACAAATATTGTTAAATTATGCTGCCTTTTTTGCTGTGTTAGGCTATGCTTGCATACAAGTATTTATTTATTTTTAAACAACCTGTACATGAAGGATTTCTTACCGTTATAGTCTGATGTTCAATCCTTAGCTTTTCCACTCCTGCACCATACAGTTCTCTTAAGAGACACATTATCCTAGTTTTTTTCCCAGCTCCAGACGGTCCATACACCAACAGATGAGGGAAGTCACCACACTGAACCTGCAAATAACACAGCAAAACTAGTTACAATCATGCTTCCCATGGGCTTGCAAATTAAATACACGGATACTTCTCTCACATTCCTGTCTAGTTCTGTACTGCTCCGACCTAAAACACAGCCTGGAATTAGATGAATTAGATGCTTCTTTGACAGATGAGCAGGAATCTTAGTTCTCGCTGATAAAAGAAACCCCCCAATATTCAGATTTTAAAAAGGCAACCCCCAAATCCACATTTTCCCATAAGTAGAATGAAATGCCATGGGTTGGGGGGGGGGGGGAACGTGGATTTTAGGTTATGTTTTTATCCAAAAATTGGGTTGTGTATTTTTGTTTTGTTTTTTTAAAATCAAAGAAAATCAGGATCCCTCATAGATGAGCATTTCCATTATTTGGAACATGTTGCTGAAAAACCCGTTAAGAGTCTTTTTTTTTTTTAAAGTGAAATCTTCAAATAATTTCAGACAGTCATTTCAGCCGTTTCTTACTCCTGCACGTTTTGTAGAGGGATAATGACTAGTCAGCACGATTGTCAGCAAACGTTTCTCTCTCTCTTCTGAAGACTCAGAAAAAACAAACGAACAGCTAAATAATCCAAGTAGAGAAAAACTAGGGCCTTACTCTTTCAAGCGCTGCTTACCAGGAGGATGCCCTCGGGAGCTAGAGCCTTACCGTAAGCCGCCCTTTCTGGGGAGAGAACCAGCCTCCCCTCCCTTCTGAAGGGGCCGGGGGTCCCCGCGGGTCACAGGAGGGCAGCTCAACCTCCCACCGCCCGGCACCAGCCGGGGGGCTCCGCGGGGGTTGGGAAACAACCAGCTGTAACGGAGAGAATAGCGCGCTTCCCCGCTGCCGAAACCCCGGCCCCAACGGGGGCCTCAACCACGACCTCCCCCCGAGTCCCACTGGGCCCCACTGCTGGGCTGGTCCCCCCCGGCCCGGCCTCACCAGGTTGCGGAGCTGCGCCGCCTGATCGCGGTGGAAGTCGAGTCGCGCGAGCGCCGTGGGCCGGTACTTGTCCGCCCAAAGGCTCATGCCGCCGGCAGTTAAAAAAAAAAAGGCGCGCGCAACCCGGGCAATACTTCCGGGCCTGCGCCCAGCGACCCGCCCCCCAGCTACGGCGGCCGCGCAGGGACGAGCTTGTTACAGCCAAACGCGACCGGGATCTGGGCGGCGGGGGGGAGGGCCCAGCGCAGGCCTGCAGGCTCCGCCCCCAGCCCTGGGGCCTCCTTCCACCCTTAGCCCCAGGGCTGTCTGCAGCCAGTTTCCTTACTTGGCTGCTGTAGTCGTGAGAAGCTGGAAGGGATTTTGCAGATCATGGGATAGCCCCCCACTCCCCTCCACTTGGGCAGGAAGGGCCGCAGCAAGGTGGGTGTCAAGACGCTTTGTGAAGGTGGCCGCCAGGGTGGGTGACTGTACAGTACTGCCTCTGGGGGCCTGTTGCAGACCCGCCGCCCTCAGTTTTTCTGTATGTCTAGCCTGAAGAGATCTTCAGTCAGCTTGTGCGCATCATGTCTTGCTCTCCCCCCGGGAGCCTTGGTGAACAGCTGCTCCCTGCAGCACTGATGTACCCCCTGATATACTTACTATAAGCCGCCACTGTTGAGGAGTTCGTGACCCCTTGCAGAGCTGTTCCCAAAGACACAGAGTCGCTGTCAGTCTCAAAATTTATTCAGCATGCTGGGCACCCTGAGCAAGCTCAGAGGCCCCAAATAAAACTGTTAGATGCGATTTATAGTTTACAGACAAGATGCGCGCGCAGGTGGGAATTTTTCACTGTGAAAGAAAACAAGCAATCAGGTCAGTGTGAGAAAACTCTTAATTATTTCAAAACTGGTTTTTGGCTACATGTTTGTTTTGAAATGGTAACTAATAGGGAGGAAAACTATATCTTTACTTACTTCAGACTTCAAAGTGAATAGGATTCGGTCATTGCAGAGTCTTATCAGCCTGTCCTTGGAGGCTGAGTCTGCTTTATAGTTAACTTCTACACTATTATTTATGGTCCTGTTAGTAAATTTCTACGATTCCCCTCTTTGATCCTGGCCTTCAAAGGCCGGGATCACTTTCTACTATACTTAGCATCTAAACGCTTCTGGCACTCTAATACTTCAGCTTTAGACATTTCAACACATTCTTCTATGTTATGCATAGTACATCTACAACATGTGGATAATACAGAAGGTAGGGTTCTAATACATTGAATACAACAACAGGTTAAAATCAAAAAACATCTAAGAGCAACAATAATAACAATGAGTTTGTGAGCCTATCGTAATCCGGGGAACCAGGATGTTAGGAGAGTCTATGCATCTTGTATACCCCAAGAGGTGTTATCTATGCTTATGGCGTGGAATTGACTAGCCATGTTCTGGATCTTATGAATATCCTCCAATACCTTTCCTGATTCATCTACATAGGTGCAGCAGGTATCATTGACTAAAGTACATACCCCTCCTTGATTAGCAAGAAGTAGGTCTAACGCTAGGCGATTTTGTAAGGTAATATGAGAAATTTGAGTTACTTCAGTTTGCAGTCGGGTTAAGGCATCTGTGGTGTTATTAGCTAATACTTCCAGTGAGGCTGAAAGGTTTACAAGAGCCTTTTCAAGTTCAGAAACACCTTACCAAGGTATGAACCATTGGGCAAAGGAATGGAACGAGGTAGGTCGCTCAGCAAGAGGGTTGAGGCCTGCTCCTCGTCGGAACTGATGTGGGCGGTTTCGGTGCCACCCCTGAAGCGATGTGTTCGGGTGAAGTGTCATGTCTGGGATCACTACGCCCAGGGTGCACGTGCCATACCAGGTGGGTGGCAAATGCTTAAATGCAGTTTTCCCACAAAGCCAATAATGCCCCACATGTACAGGTCCATTACCTTGCCATCCAAGAGAGGATGGGTCTAAGGTTATTGTTATATTACAAGCACCTGCTGTGGCATTTCCTACAAACACAGCAAAACTACCAAGACATGGCTTGTAATAGCACACAGAATCTTCAGGGAGGATTACTTCATTAAGGAACCAGTATTCATAGTACCAATTACTGTCATTATGGGTGCTCTTGCTAATAGAAGAA
>NW_017728906.1:161436706-161438590 GCF_001723895.1 Crocodylus porosus
TAGTTTTACTTTGGATGTAAGCTTGACTTGCCTCTGTGGTGGGGTCTGCACACCAAATTTTATCGCTATTAGTGTAATACCCTTACAGCTTACATTGACCTGGGGAAGCATTGGACCTGTACATGACAGCGGAAGCCTCTTTAGGTGGGACTTGATTAACTTTGTCTCAAACTTGTTTGGTGTTAGTATACCCTAGTTGGGTGCCAGGATAGACTCCTGCAAACCGGGTGAGACTGTAGGGGCACCCGATAAATGTGGGCAGACAGACTACTAACACAAATGTACTTATGACAGTACTTGCAAGGCACATATTGTCCATTGACTGTTGGATCTCCGCAGCTGAAGGGGAGGTACACGATGAGGTTCCGTTGGGGTGAACACTCCACGTTTCACGTGTGTGATGGATCCATGAATTCCTTTCGGCGATTTTGATTGCGGAGTGGGTGGTAAGTAGGACTTGGTATGGTCCTTCCCACGTTGGCTCTAGGCAACTTTTCCATCGTGGAACACGGACCCACATGTAGTCACCGGGACTGAAGGGGTGTATCTCGCAATCAAAGGGTACAGGTTGCTGAACGGCAGCACAGCGCTGTAAAGAAGTAAGCTGCTTCTGCAAAGAAATCACATAATGTGTTAAATTCTCATTCCCGGCTAGCAATCCTGTAGCTGGAGGAAGGAAACCACAGGTAATGGGGGGTGGATGACCAAACAAAAGCTCATAGGGAGATATCTTAACATCAGCTCTAGGCATGTTTTGCATAGCAGACAGTGCAAGGGGCAATGCCTAGGGCCACTTAAGCTGAGTTTCCGAACACACTTTGCCTGGAAGGGTTTTTAGGGTCCGATTTGCCTTTTCCACCCCTCCAGATGATTGAGGGTGATAAGGGGTGTGAAGCTGCCTAGTGATTCCCAACCGTGTGTAAATTGTTTGTAAGACCTGGGAGGTGAAGTGACCTCCTTGATCTGAGTCAATGACTTGAGGTATGCCAAACCGCGGAATAATGTCCTTTAGGAGTGCATGAGCGACTTGCTGATGAGAGGCATGTGTGGCAGGAAACGCCTCCACCCAATGCGTGAGCTGATCTCGCACTACTAAGGCATATCTGTATCCTCGGCACTGGGGAAGTTCGATGAAGTCTATTTGAAGTCTCTCAAATGGTTGATATGCCCAAAGTCGGCCTCCAGGTGGGGCTTTTCTCTCTGAGCCAGAGTTGAACGCTGGGCAAGTGGAGCAGACGCTGGTCACTTGTTTAGCCACTGCATGGATCCCAGGGGCAAACCAAACTTAGAGAATGGTTTCAGCTATGGCAGTTCCCCCATAATGACCTTGCCCATGGACTATTTGGCACAGGGGCCACTGTAATGTTTTAGGGAAGATGGGGCGGTTATTGCTAGTGTACCACAGTCCATCCTTTGAATAAGCCCCATAGAGACGTTTTCAGTCTTCTTCTCCTTTGCACGCTTGTTCATATCCTTCTAAGGCTCTGGGTGTCTCCCACACAGGAGCAAGGGCATTGAGACTTAGGGGTTGCTGAGTAGCAGCTTTGGCAGCAGCATCCGCCCGCTCATTTCCTTTAGCCTCAGGTGTGCTCCCGCTGGTATGTGTGGCGACATGTATTATGGCTATCTGTCTAGGTTTCTGGATGGCTTCCAGGAGCTCAGAAACCTGAGTGGAGTTCGCAATCTTTGCTCCAGAAGAAGTAATGAAGCCTCGCTGTTTCCATAATTGCCCGGTGGAGTGGCAAATTCCAAATGCATACCGACTGTCAGTGTATACGTTTAAAGTCATCCCGGTTGCCAGTTCACATGCACGAGTTAAAGTAATCAGTTCAGCTGCTTGTGAACTCAGCCAGGGAGATAAGGGCTTTGCTTCAGTGATGTTGA
>NW_017728906.1:161440035-161441451 GCF_001723895.1 Crocodylus porosus
TGCAAACCTTCTTCTGCTTCTTTATTCAGCGGGTACTGAGGCACGCAAGGCGGGACTCCCCCCTTGGTTTGAATAACAACTGGAGTGGCAGACTTCAGCAGTCCTACATCGGTGGACTCCCAGCCCCACAATGTGGCTGGCAATCGTTGTAGTTCCACCGGTAAATTTCTCTTTTCCCCCTCTGAGGCCAATGCCCTGGCGAAATAAGGCAGTTTGTCAATTGGTAATTCTAAAGTTATTCCCTCCAGACTACAGCGTAGAGTGGCCCTCAGCTTACAGAGTAAGTCCCGTCCTAACAAATTCATAGGAGCACGGGCAGACAACAAAAAGGAGTGTTCACACGACAAGGGTCACACTTGGACTCGAGTAGGGGCACTTCTGCTAGTTTGGAACAACCCCCCCCCCCCCAATCACATTCTCAGTTCCTTCTTCAATTAGACCTGCACGCTCAGGAGTTGTAGATAACATAGGCATAGTAGCGCCGGTGTCAATTAAACAATCATATCGTTGCTCTCCTACCTGAATTGAGGCAACAGGGTCGCTCTTATTGCAATTTATAGTTACCGGAAGGCAGTCTGGGTGAGGGTGGTCAGTCGGGTCATTTACTCCTTCTTTCCTGTGAGTGGTTTTTGACACCGGCTCCTTGCGTCACTGGTCCGGAGGGGGCCCCCGTTCTGAGATGGCTCCGATGTTCATCCCCATCCTCTGGGGACACTCTCGTTTGAAGTGTCCAGGTTGTTTACAGTAGTAACATACTTTGCTGGCCCTTTGAACTGTGGACCACCCTTCGCCCTGGTTTCTCTGACTTAATCCCCTTCGTTGAAACCCTCCCTGGCCCCTTCCCCTGTTCCGTCCTCTTCCTGACACGCTATGCATCGTTCCCTCAACCATTGCAGCTACTAGCTTAAAATCTTCCTTTCTCTCCTCCTTTCTTTCCCTCTCCTTTCTCCCATCAAACACATAGCTTGCTATGTTTCTTATCTCTAACATACTCTTTCCTTCCCACCCTGGGGTATACCTGCAGAAATAGGTGCGGTGCGGCTCACATCTCCCTCACGGCAGCAGCCTGCAGGGCTGCGATGGCAGGAAGTGCTTGTCGCGGGATGCGGAGGCCACCAGCGGTGAAGCCTGTGGGGCTTGCGGCTGTCCGGGAAGGGCAGGGATTGGGCGGCTGCAAGGGACACATGACTGTTCTGTCATCCTCGCTGCTCTTTGGGGCAGGCGGGCTGTCGAGATACACATCTCATAGACCTGGTCTGTCTGCAGCCTGAACCACATACGCAAAATTCCTCTGTGGCTCTTGGACTCTTTCAGTTTATTAGAGTAGGACCTTGTACACTGCGGAGCTCGAATCTAAAACCCAGGTTCTAAAGTTGCCAGTGTTACTCATTGGGAACTACTGACAAGTGAAGGCAC
>NW_017728906.1:161441551-161442597 GCF_001723895.1 Crocodylus porosus
GGGTCAGCAGGGTATCCATGAGTTCCTGCATGTCTGACCAAGAAGGGCCATAAGTATGGACTATGTGCCATATAGTCCGTCCTACTTCATCAGGTTTTTCCCGAAAAGAGGGGGTTTGTTGTTGCAAAATGAGGAGGTCCCCTTGGGTGAAAGGCACGTGAATTAGAGTAGAGTGAACCTGGAAGCTGCCCCTGCCATCCACAAACGGGACCGGGTAGGTTCGCAAAGGAGCCTGAACTACCGCATTCGGGTGTTCCTTCCCCTGGCTGGATGGAAATGCCTCCCCCACAGGACCTCGGCTCCGGGTCCAGACTGAAGAAGAGCCTCTGGAGGCAGGGAGTCCAGAGCTCAGAGCCAGCGCTGACGCCACGGGAGCTGCAGCGCTCTCGTCAGGGGGCAGGGGTTGACTGGGGACAGGGAGAGCAGGGTAGAGAGGCTCAGGTCCATTTTCAGACTCCACAGAGACTGAAATCGGAGGATCGTAAGGAGGTGGAGTGGTAGAGTAAAGAACTGGTTTTGGGGCTTTTTTGGCCAATTCAGCCCACAAGTACCAATAATCCATCTGTTGAAGTTTTAAAGCTACCAATTCCATTCAAAGGAATGCCAAACGAGACCGATCAAATGAGCCAAATTTCGGCCACCGTTTATCCGGAGCACCTTGTTGAGTTAAGACAGGCCGCTCCTTTGTACTCAAAATAGAAGCGCACTTCCTGCCCATGCCAGACTGCACCGGCAGATTCCCTTCTCCCCAAACCTGGAGAAGCCTCCCTAACGGAGATCCCGGTGGGACGTTTGAAGCCAATTGTCCCATCCTCCCGAGACTTAAGCACTCTGGTCTGTAAATTCCTGGGAATGGCTACCCCTCATGGTGGGCCCCACTTACCCGACACCCGGACCAAGCCCTCCAAATGGTGACAAACTCACCTATGCTGGCTGGGAAGGTTGGTCCGAACGACGAGCAGCCAGGTCAGCACACAAGGGGTCCCACCTGGGTCGCCAAATTGTTGAGGAGTTCGTGACCCCTTGCGGAGCTGTTCCCAAAGACA
>NW_017728906.1:161442892-161470879 GCF_001723895.1 Crocodylus porosus
TTTGTTTTGAAATGGTAACTAATAGGGAGGAAAACTATATCTTTACTTACTTCAGACTTCAAAGTGAATAGGATTCGGTCATTGCAGAGTCTTATCAGCCTGTCCTTGGAGGCTGAGTCTGCTTTATAGTTAACTTCTACACTATTATTTATGGTCTTGTTAGTAAATTTCTACACCAAGTCCCCTACAAGTATATCAGGCCCCAGATGTGGCAGGGCCATGTGATGGCCACGTTGTGCCAGGCGTTGCGGGAGGCAGCCCGGTGGCACCATCTGTGCACCCTGCAGCAGGTCTTGGCGCCACCGCACGCCGTCTCACAGTGCAAGACTCGCAGCAAGGCCCATGCGGTTGCTGGGCAGTGAGCCCAGGGTCTCCGCTTTTTGGGCCCAGGGCTCAAGTTACATTCCCGGTCTTGCAGGGTCTGTGGCAGTGGCAGCTGGAAGGAGCCACTGCCATTGCCTGAGGTGCAGGGCGGGCTGGAGGAGCACTCGTCTCTTATGGGGGAGCTCTTGTCTCTTATGGGGGGCTCATCCCGCTCCCCTCATAATTCAAACCCTGAGCCCAGGGCACTAGGAGTGACTGCAACTGTACCAGGGCACCAGACAATGATGCTTCAGCACCACGCCTTCCACACACCTGCGCAGTCATGCCAGGCCTTAGCTCCCCTGCCTGTTGCCCCACAGCACCAGCCTAACAGCGAGTCTGCAGGGATCCAGAGAATTTCTTACAGGTCTGACGAATGGTCCAGAGGTTCTCACTGTCCTGCATGGCTGCCTCTCTATAAGGTGCGATATCAAAAATTAGCTTGTGGGCGACCTCATCCTCCCAGCGTTACAGGGCAGTAGGGTGGGAAGTGCTGCCATACAAGCTAACAAACAGTATAACCTCAGCTTTATTTTTAATTCATAAAAGGTTGGTGCACACAATGTCAAATTAAACAGCAAGTGTCTGTAAAGTATAGTGATGGACGATTGAAAAATGCCTGATTTAAATAGATAATGCATCAATAAACCATGGCAGAGATCATCCTCAAATGGAGGGGTTGCTGCCACCAACTGTAGTAACTGTATCCATTTAAATGGATAAGATCAGAGTAGTTACATCTTAAAATGAAAACATGGACAAATTAGATAGCAAGGAGGAAGTTTGCCTCTGTTGGATCCGACATTGACTATTCTCATGAGTTTTGAAGATTGACTCTTGAGTTTTGAATTTATGGGATTTGTTGTACTGAGGAGGAACAGCTGGCCCTTCCACAGGGTCGGGGTGAGAAAGGGAAGATTCACTGGTAATGTCTGCAGAGACAGCCATGTGCAGAAGAGTGGAACAGAGAGGGGGCAAGCCAGGGCAAGGTACAATAGAAAAGGGGCCTGGTAGGGAAGCACACTCAGCTCTCCCTGCTGGTGACCTGACTAGTGAGTATGTTTGCAGCTTTCTGACCTCTGCAGATGGCCTGCAGCAAGAGACCAATTTTCTGTGGCAGGCAAGCATATGGTCCTTAGACTCTTTGTTTTACTACAGCCACAGCATCATTATGAGTTAATTAGGAGCCAAAAATCCACTTGTCACACAGTGAATCTATAAACAGCCTTTGTGTGTGACTTCATCCTGCAACACAATAAACTTATAATGAACAATGTATTATCATCAAGCATTTTAGCAACTGCATAGCACCTTATATCTTAATGCTAATACCTTAACTTACCTTAAAACTAAGCCAGTTCTATAAACAAGGTGAATAGTATGAAAAATATTATAAAATTAAATAATTTGCTTGGCTAATATTGTTTTACCAGGTCCATAGGTTTCAACCCTCACATCTTCAAAGTGCTGTCATCCACATACTTACTTCAATCACAGCTTCCTAAATTTTCCTTCAAGGCTAGCCAAATTTAATAGTGGCCATTAATATTTGGGTTGGTCAGGAACACAGTTACTTAAAATAGCTGGTTGTTATATTTGCTCTTCGATCCATTTAAACTGCAGTCTGCTAGGAATTAGCAAGTCACCCTACACAGTGAGTCAGTATCATCAGTGCACATGATTGAGTTTGTGAACACTGAGACAGTAGTTTCTTGCACGGTATTTAGCTTTTCAGTTTCCTTTGTTCTGTACATTATCACAAAGTGATCCATTTAGAGCCATGTCCTGTATTTTCTTTCTTGGTTCAGCGGTAACTTTCACATGTGGTCACTATCATACCTCACTACCTGCTGTTTTTGTGGAGTTCTTTAAGGATTTGGCTGTGAATGTTTATGGATTTTTCTTGGATAGCAATATTTATGAGTGACTACCTCAAGCTGGTTAACAGCCTTTGTTCAGTTATCTGATTTTTTAATAAAATGTCAGTGATGTGCCACTTATATTGCATCTGTCAGTGTCATGCCAGTCTTAATTGTAGCTTCTGTAATTCCTCATCAGAAATGCCAGTTAAAAAATTGTCATGAATCTACTCACTCCTCCAAATCCCAAATACATTGTTTTTTAATAACTCATGCCATCTTCTAACAAGTGCTTTGACAGATTTCCCAGCCTTCTGACATTACAAGTGAAAATAAATACTTTATGAATGAGGTTAAGCTTGAGCATAAGAAGTCCCTGCTAAGTGACCTGCTAAATCTTGCTAGAGAGGTGCTTGGTGCCCTCAATGGCCGCTGAAATCAAGCAAAACTGAAGAGATGCTGCCTGTCTAAAAAGGCACTCAGCACCTCTCAGGAGTAGGTCATCATCAGATATGTTCTGTTCTTTCTTGCCTGAGGAGAAGACAGTGGAACTCAAAAACTAATTTAGCAAAGCATTTAGGGTATATCTACACATGTGCTACAGCAACACAGCAATCACGTGGGTCTACACGTGATCGGCAACTACATCACCATAGTGGTGTGCTCATAGCAGCAAAATCTAACCGTGTGCCATGCACATGGTGCAGTAACCATAGCCTAAAGCCTATACTGCACCATGCTTTAGTACTTCGAAAAGGAAGTAGTAAAGTATGGCGCCATAGCAACATCAACCACATGGTAACACTTAAACACACCCTTAAAGTGTCTGCTTCATGTTAAGCATGAGCTTAAGCCCACCCTTATATTGCAAAGCACCAAAATATTTGCTTAAAATCTTGGCTGTGTTTTAAAATGGTTTGCTAAATCAGAGCCTTTGCAGTTGACATGACTGGGCCTGCAATTTGGTGTCCATTCTAAAATTCATGAAGCATTGCAAACCTTTTTTTCTTTTGCCTTATTGAAAAGCCACCACTTTCTACTAAGTCTTTTTTATTTACATTTGCTTTTCTGATGCCAGCCTAAGTCTGAGAAAAAATAAGTAATTGTCCAGCATTGACTGGTTCAGTAGAGTGGTTTGTATGCAAACTAACAGGAAAGATACTCTGTGGACATAGAGAGCTTTTTTTGCAGCCAGAATTCATTCTAATCTAAGGACCTGTTAAAATAAATCTTCACTTATTTTGCTTAGCCCAGCAGAAAGTTCAAAAGGTAAAATGTTCTTCTCTGCATGACAAACTAGGGAACGCATTTGAAAGTAGAGATTTTAATTACAAATGGCATTTCTGAACCTCTTGGTGCTAGCAGTTGTGTTGCTAGAAAACGACATTTTCAGGCATGGTAAAAAAATTCTATATCCTATTCTCAAATTAGTGTAAGAACTAGAACGCCAACATATAGTGTTTAATTTGGGGTAAACAGTAGTTGTTTGAAATACTGTCTCTACCTAATTGGTGAAACCATATTAAAGAAAATTAGAACTTTGCTAGCCCTACATATCTTTTCAGCAACATAGCTGTCATCAGCAAGAGACCCAAATGGCTATCTTGCAGAACAGTGACTTAAATTTTTTTAGAACTTTTGAACTTTCAGGCTGCTTAGCTGAGCAAGATAGATTGTTCTCTAACTCTCTAGACTGTCACTCTATGTTTTATCACCCTGCCCCTACTACAGTGGCTATGAGGTTGCAATAGGATGTTCCTAATGAAATTATAGTTGTTCTGTTAACTAATTCAAACACGCTAGGTGCATCTACACAGCCAGCCCTGGTCACCATCTACACGTGTGTTTCAGCCCACTAAATAACCACCATAGGACAGTATTTATGTTGGGTTGGGCAGTACTATCCTATTAGGTTTACTCTAACCTAATAGTACTGCACATATAGACAGAGACACTTTACTGTAGAGCTAATCAGTCAACTCCAGCGATCCCCTATAGTTGAGGATAATTTTCTTCCATGATATCTTATCTGTGTGTCTGGAGATAGCTAATGGGTCCTATCCAAGATCAACAAACTCTGTTGCAGCTCAGACGTATTTCTGTGTGGAGTGGGTGGCACTGGATTCTTGATTTGGTCTGTGACATGCTGTTTCTGCTGCTTCTGCTTTTCTATCTCCTGTTGTTGTTCATAACGTTTCAAAGTACTGAGATCCCTGCATCAGACTCTTCCTCCATTTGGTCCGGTCCTGGGCAATAATCTCCTACAAATTGACATCAATGATGCGTTTTTTTAATTTGGCCTTGAGGTCGTCCTTGAAGCACTTTCTTTGCCCTCCTCTTGAGCGTACACCCTGGATGACCTGGGAAAATAAAACTTGCTTTGGAAGTCTGAAGTCAGACATCTGAATGACATGGCCAGCCTGACAAAGTTGATGTCAGATGATCTTTGCCTCAATACTTGTAGTGTTTGCTTTCAGGTGGAAGATAACGTTGGTGTTTCTGTCTTCCCACTGGATTTGGAGGATATTCCTCAGGCAGTGTTGATGGTACTTCTCCAACATATTTCAGATGACTCCTGTATGTTGTCCATATCTCAGCTCCGTACAGCAAGGTGGGGATCGTAACTGCTTGATAAACCATGAGCTTGGTTTCAGATCTGATGTCATGATCTTCAAACATCCATTTCTTCAGGCATCCAAAGGCTGCACTTACACATCTGAGGCAATGTTGGATTTCATCATTGATGTCAGCCTTCTGCGAGAGATGGCTTCTGAGGTGGGGAAATAATCAAAGTTCTTGACAGTCTCACCATGGATCTGGATTACTGGAGCTGGGGCTGTTCATTAGCAGTTGTTAGTGGAGGACCTTAGTATTCTGAATGTTAAGCATCAGTCCCATTTTCTTGTATGCCTCAGTAAAGACATCAGTGAGTGCCTGAAGTCTGTTTCTAAGTGAGCACACACTACAGCATCATCAGCTTACTGGAGCCAATGGTTGTGGTCAGAATGATCTTGTATTTGGCTCAATATTGGCTGAGGTTAAACAGCCTACCATCCATTTGGTAGTTTAGCTTCACTCCAGCTGGAACCTTGTTGCTGGTCAGATGTAGCATCACAGCAAATAATATTGAGAAGAGTGTTGGAGCAAGGATGCAGGGTTGCTTAACTCCCGTTTTAACCTCAAAAGGATCTGTGATAGTTCCATTACTGAGAACCACCGCTCACGTACCATCATGAAGCAGGCAGAGAATGGTGAAAAATGTTGATGGACATCCATACTCCAGAAAGAACCTCCACAACACTTCTCAGCTGACAGTTAAAAGCTTTTGTGAGGTTAACGAAGGCTATATAGAAAGGCTCCTGCAGCTGGTGAGCTGTGAAGAGTTGTGCATCTTGATGCCCTAAACCCACACTAAGCTTCTGGGAGGAGCTCTTCAGCAACTGGAAGGACACAGTTCAGGAGGGTTCTCACATCAATCTTTTCAGTGGTGGACAGCAACGTGATGTCTGTAGTTTCCACAGTCGGATTTGGTTCCTTTCTTCAAGATTGTCCCTGAGGTCATCTGGGATTTCCTCATCATTCCAGATCCTTAAGAAGCTGTGATGTGAGCTCCTCTCCATTGTGTTTGAGTATTTCAGCACAAATTCCATTTGCTCCAGATGTTTTTTGTTCTTCATCTGCTTGATGGCTTTTCTCACCTCATGAAGGGTTGGAGGGATTCCAAGATTATCTCTGATGGGGTGTTGCAGGATGAAATTGATAACGTTCTTGTCAACAGCATTAATACAATTCTCAATTATGAACATTAATAATTCTCAATTAAGAAGGTCTTCAAAATGCTCCTTCCAACAGGCATTGATAGCTTTCCTTGATCAGGTCGTCTCCATCCTTAGGTCTCAAGGAGGTTGGTCCCTGAGTGTTCTTGCCATAGATGGCTTTAGTGACACTGAAGAAACCTCATGGATTGTGGCTATCAGTGAGATGCTGAATCTCCTTAGCCTTGTCTTCCCTCTATTTGATCTTCATATTATGGTTCCTCTTCAGTACCGGATTTAAGCATAAGCTAATTAAGCTTCAGCTTAGGGGCTCACATTATGAGAGGCCTCTAAACCAACTCCTGGCCATGAAGGGTTGGCTGCTAGACCAGAACTGACCCCAGACTGGCAAACCATGGCCCCGCAGAGCCAGGCAGAGAGGCCATGACTCCTCCTGCAGGTCCTGCAGCAGCGACAGTTGAGGTTTGGGCCTGTCCCGCTCCACCTCCCGCTGCTCGGGGGGTGGAAGTATCTTTACTTGGTTCTGGCTGGAAATTCTGGCTGCAGGGCTCTGCGTGGTGGTCTACAGTTTACCGGGCCATGGCCGCTTTCAGTCTGCAGTTTGCCGGGCCACAGAATAAAAAGGTTGGGAACCCCTGTCTATCTTAGGGTCCCAGCAAGTCATAATCCAGCCCTGGTCCGCCTTTGGACATCTGAAACTGTGAAACTATAAAACTGTGAAATCTGCCTTGGCTTATTGGAGATTCAGTTTCTTTTGCTTGGAGTCGGTGTTGTTTCGCCAAACACAAAAGGCCTTGTGCTTGTGATTGATCAACTCTTGGGTCTCCCAGTCATTCTCATCAAACTTCCTGGTAGAGAATCCAAGTGTCTCTTTACAGGCACTGATGAAAGTGGCCTTGAGGGCATCCCAAAGACTGCTGACATTCTCCTATTGTATTTGATTGAATTTCACCAGTTTTCATTGAGGCACTGGTAGAACAGGTCTCATTTGCTTGGGTCTTTGAGTCCTTCAATGTTGATTTTCCATCAGCATTGCTTCTGCTGCAGCTGTCATTTGGGAGCTAGTTTGAGTAGCACTGACTTGCCTGCATTCAATAAACGTGTGAGCCACATGAGCTGGCACAGACAACTGCCTAGGGCTAGCCACAGTGGTACAGTGGGGGAGAGGAGGTGGTGGCAACACTGCCCATGTGAAGCTGCAGGCAGCATCAGCTAGCAAGGGGCTTTCCCAGTCCCTTCTTCCTTCTCCTCCCTCTCTCCCAAACTAGCGGCATGCTGCAGGGAAAGGAAGGCAGAGGCGGATCCACATGCTGCAACAGGCAGGCAGGGGTGCCTGCCCAGTCACCTTTCTGGGGCACTGCGCTCCTTCCATTCTCTGCCAGATTGTGTCCCAAACTAAATGTTAACTGTAATGCTTTACCAGTCTGTATAAATATACTTACAGTTTAACCTTTTAACCTTTCACATCCCTAGTGACAGGCTGAGAGAGAAAGTTACAGAGGGATTCTGGATTAACTCTTTGGGTCCCATTTGGTCATGTTTGTTAGATATTGAAGGCTGGTGAAGAAACAGGAGTAATTGGAAACAGGAAAGAAAGGCACAGCTCAGATGTGGCAGTGAAGAGGATGTTGAAATGTATGCAGTGTAGTGACTCACCATGACTTGAAAAAGAGTTGGTGCTGAGGTGGACTGCACTCAATAGGCACTACTAATACTCTCTTATTCAGATGGGCTGCAGTAACTTGCCTGGTCTGAGAGACCAGAGTTTGTTTTTGTGTGTGTAGCGTATAGTGCGAATATTGTAACGGATCTGGGTGGCCAGCAGGTCTTTATACAGGTGTGCAGGTGCAGGGTTTTTGGAACAGGTTATGGTTTTTCTTTGTGGAGTGATACTCAGAGTGTAGATTTATATAACTTCATATAGATAGACATAGATATATTTTTCTAAAATATATATATATTTTTGTAGTTTGTCCCATGTGGGCCATATGTTTTATAGTCATGCTCAGTGTTGGCTGTGTTTAATTAGCTTAATGGTTTCCATTACTGAACACATGCTGCTTTTGGCAGTAGTTTAATGATAGACAGTGTATTTAATGAGGTTTTCTTGTATGCAAATGTTACAGGAGGGGCTTTTTTCCCACTGCTGATTGTGGGGGGAAAACTTTGTATAGTAAATGTTTTAAACATTTAAGCATACTATATTTTCTCCCATATAAAATGCACCTTTTCCCCTAAAATCAACCCCCCCAAAATTGGGGTATGTGTATGAAGTAGGGAAGATAATTTTCTGCCTGGGATAGAAGCCTCCTGCTTTGATTCCTGCTCCATGTTATTGCATTACTATTCAAGAAGCTGAGGGAGTCAGTTGACTTCATGACTTCTTCTTTACTCCACTACTGTTAACAGTTGTGTTGGTATTGATGCTCCACTAATCACTCAATTTCTTTGGGCAGTTTTGCTGTTTGCTAGTTGTTCTTGGTCTTTCTTTTATTTTCCAGCCCTAGAGACTCTTTGGGCTCATATAGACACCATGATTTTTGCCCTTTCATGTGCTGCAACTGCATATGTGTTTGCTCAAGTAGGATTTCCCAATGCTTTAAAAGTCTTTTCTTGTGCATTAAGCTAAAACTCCTTGGCTGTAGTTTAGCTTGGCTCATCGAGAATCAAAGCGTCATGTCCATGAATTCATTGCATGGCACAATGGCACTCAAAGATGTGTAATGAGCTTCTTTGTTCAGTAGATGGCACTGCAACTTTTTTGTAGTTCACCCCTTCAAATTGCTTTTGCTTTTGAATTACTTCTGCTTTTTTTTTTCTTGTCTGGGTTACCAGTTTTCTGCTTCCACAGCTGCGTAGCAGGGCATGGGCATGGGGTGAGTGGGGGGCCCTGGGCTAGGGGGCAGTGCTGGACCATCCTGCTCTCCTGTGGCACCAGCCATGGACCCCACTTAATTTGCTTGAAAACATAGTGAGTGTAAACACAGATGCAGTGCTCCAAAACAAAAAAGTTTAAATTGTATAAACCTGTTTAATTTAATGAGAATTAAGACCCATTTGACTCTTCTAAAACTATAGATCCACCCATGGAGACTAGTGGTCAGCAGCTAGGGTTTCAGCTTTAATTAAACAGGAAAGGGAGTATGGCCCAGGTAGCCTCTGTTTGTGGCATGTGGCAGACTGGGAAGGAGGCAGGCAGCACAGTGACAGACACAACAGGGAGCAGGTAACAGACAGCAGTTTGGGTAGGGAGCAGAAAGGAGAGCAGTCAGTTGGGTAGGGAAAGGAGGTTAGTGTGGTACTTGGGGAGTGTGTGGGACTTTGTGGCATGCCTTCCAAAAAGGCTGGCCACCACTGAACTAAAAGATCAGGTCTTGTTTTATTTCCTTTCATCCTCCACTTAATAGTAAAATAAGAAGAGAAAGAAAGGAAACTCTGTCTGCTGAAAAGAATTACAGGCTGGAAAATGCAAATATTCTACGATATTCTGTTCACATTAAATGTTATCCAGCCCTCTCTCCTGCCTGTGCTTTAAGTACAACATGCGGGTTCTATATGGATTAACCGTGAGACTCTGTAGGAGAATTAGATACTTCAAATTAAGATGAAGTTACTGATGCATGTTTCTATGATTTGGACTAGCTGGAAATCAGGAATTCTGTTTTGGGAAAAATACTGAGGTTTTGATGTTTTTCTTTCACTTGTATTCTCCTAGGACCTGGGAGAACCAGTTGCAAGTCCCTGCTCTGATTTGTAGCCTTAACCAAAAAACTATTGGCCATTTTATCTTGAGTGGCGAATCTTTTCCTGCCCCCCACCGCTTTGATCAAAAATTCCATTCTGGACTTAGGCCTTCCCTATGGAAGTACTATTAAAACCAAGTTGTAAAATGTATTGATTTTAATGAAGTAGTGTCTTCTGATTAAAAAATATTTCACTGACTATTTCCTGACCAGTTCTATCTATGTGTATAATTTTCTGAAAGATGTAGTTCAGATAACAGGGTATTTCTGGCACAGCACATTTTTACCTTTTCTGCTGGTAATGAGTTACTTAGTTTCTTTACAAGTCATAGATTATTAATGAATGACACTTGAAGACTGAAATCAAATCCTTTTGAGTTTATCTAGTTGTAGTTCTAAAGTGTACAATATAAAATAAATTTTCTGTCTCATTCTTAAGCATGGTATTGTTTTATTGTTATTTTTTAAACTTGTATCTAGATTGTCATATTGGTAGAGTACATTGGTATTCCCTGATCAGAAGCTCCATACATTTACTGAACATTTTATGTTATATAATGCATTTTATAAGCCCACCAACATTTCAAGAAAAACTGCCATAGCTCCACCTTCTAAAAAAATTGCTTGTTCCAACTGTATATCAATTACCCTAGCGGGGTCTTTTCTCTTCAGGCCATGACACTCTTTCATGTCTCCTACTTTGTCTTTTCCCTTGAGAAGTGATTATGTTTTTGTTGGATCAGCTGATGTATAGAAACTTTTGAATTTCTAAGGTTTCTCTTGAGACCCTTCTCTCTGCATGAGAAATTCATTTTCAAAAAGAGGTTTCATCTGCAGCTCAGTGTCAATTTCAGAAAAATGTTCTTATCTTCTAAGTTCTGACATTTTATTCAGTATGCTTGCTATTCTGGGGCTCAGTCCATTGAGGGCAGAACTCCACTGACAGCAGAAGGAGATTTGAAATCTAGACCTAAGGTTATGCAAGATATTACATAAAGTCCAGCTGATATCCTTAAATTACTCTTTTTAGTTACAGCTATATAATTGCACAGTTTCTAATAGCAATTTGTGCATACTTGTGCTATAAACATGTGCAAAAGTAATATGTTGAAGTTACACAATTATCTAAAATTTAATGTATATGACTTGCTCATATTTATATTGAAGGTTCAGTGTACAATGAAAAAAGAAAACTGGCTAATGTTTTTGAGCCATGTTTACCACAGACACATATCCACCTTTTAATTTCAGTAACCAGGATAGTTCAGCACACATAATTGTGGGTTTGGAAATTTACCACAGATTAATAGATGGTATGAAAAGCTATTAGTATTGATGCAGCTTTTGTGCAGTTACATTACTATTGATGTGAAGTGGAAAAAATCACAGTCCCAGTGCTCCAGATGTTGAGAAGCTCTACTGGTGGGGTTACCAGACTAGATGATTAAATGCAATCTGCTCCTCTGATGTGGTAATGAATAGTGATATATAGTGATGGAGATGCACTGCTAGGAGAACATTTTAATTTCTAGTAATAGAAGAAAAGAATCCTGTGTTAGAAAGTCAAAAACTAATTTCTGCCAGGATGGGAACCTTAAGCTTCTACTTGGGTAGAGCTCACTTTGAAATAAGAATCACAGTATCATAGAAAATTAGGGTTACAAGGGACCTCAGGACATCATCTAGTCTAACCCCCTGCTCAAAGCAACTGGAACATCCCAGCCATAGCTTTATGTAAGCAGGTCTTAAAAAACTTTCAAGGATGGAGATTCCACAGTCTCTCTGGGTAACTTGTTCCAGTGTTTTACTACCCTCCTACTGAGAAAATTCTTTCTAATATCTAACCTAAACTTCCCTTGCTGCAACTTGAGATCAATGCTCCTTGTTCTGTCATCTGCTGCCACTGAGAACAGTCTAGCTCCATCCTCTTTGGAACCCCCCTTCAGGTAGTTGAAGCCTGCTGTTAAATCCCACTCAGTCTTCTCTTCTCTAAACTAAATAAGTCCAGTTTCCTTAGTCTCTCCTCATAAGTAAAGTACCCCAGCCCCCTCACCATTTTTGTTGCCCCCCCGCTGGACTCTCTCCAATTTGTCCACATCCTTTCTGTATTGCGGGGCCCAAAACTGAACACAGTACTCCAGATGTGGCCTTAACAGTGCTGAATAGAGGACAATAATCATTTCCAATTACCTACTGGAAAAACCCCATTAATGCAGCTCAGTATGCTGTTAGACTTCTTGGCAACAAGGGCACACTGTTGGCTCATATTCAACGTATTGCCCACTGTCACCCCCAGGTCCTTTTCTGCAGAGCTGCTGCCCAGCCAGTCACCCCCCAGCCTGTACTTGTCCATGGGAGTGTTCTGTCCTAAGTGCAGGACTTTGCACTTGTCCTTGAACCCCATGAGATTCCTTTTGACCCAATTTGTCTAGGTCACTCTGAATCCTAGCTCTGCTGTCCAGCATATCTACTTCTCCCCCCAGGCTTTGTGTCGTCTGCAAACTTGCTGAGGGTGCACTTTATGCCATGTTCCTGGTCATTGATGATGACATTGAACAAAACCAGTCCCAGGACCTAACCCTGGGGCACTCCACTTTATACCAGCTGCCAACTAGACATTGAGCCTTTGATTACTACCCTCTGAGACCAATGCTCCAGCCAGTTTTTATCCACCTTATAGTTCATTCATCCAGCCCATACTTCCTTAGCTTGCCTGCAAGAATGTTGTGGGAGACCATATCAAAAGCCTTGCTAAAATTAAGGTACATCACATCCACCAGTCTCCCTGCATCCACAGAATTAGTCATCTCATCATAGAAGGCAATCAGGGTGGTCAGGCATGATGTGCCCTTTGTGAACCCATGCTAACTGTTCCTAATCACCTTCTCCAAGTGCTTAGAAATGGATTCCTTAATCATCGTCTCCATGATTTTTCCAGGGACTGAGGTGAGGCTGGTTAGTTTGTAATTCCCTGGATCCCCCTTTTTCGGTTTCTTAAATATGGGCACTGTTTGCCCTTTTCCAATCATCCATGATCTTGCCTGATAACCGTACTCTTATTCTCCTCCCTAGTTTGTCCAAATTTCCATCTCTTATAAGCTTCTTTTTTGTGATTTATTTTACTGAAGAGCTCCCTGCTAAGCCAAGATGGCCTTCTACCATACTTGCTAGCCCTACTGCTCATTGGGATGGTTTGTTCCTGCACTCTCAGTAAGGCTTCTTTAAAGTTCAGCCAGCTCTCCTGGACCCCTCTCCCCCTTAGACTGGCTTCCCTGGGGAATCCTGCCCATGAGTTCCCTTAGCAAGTCAAAGTCTGCTTTTCTGAAATCCATACTCCTTACTCTGATGCTCTCCTTCCTTCCTTTCTTCAGAATCCTGAACTCAGTCATCTTGTGGTCACTGCTGCCCAAGTTGCCATTTACTAGTACATTTCCCACCAATTCATCCCTGTCTGAGAGCAGCAGGTCAAGAACAGCACGGACCCTAGTTGGCTGCTCCAGCACTTGCACCAGGAAGTTGTCCCCAGTACTGTTCAAAAACTCCTGGATTGCCTGTGCACAGCTCTGTTACCATCCCAGCAGAGGTCAGGGTGATTGAAGTCCCCCTTGAGAACCAGGGCCTGTGATTGGGAAACTTCAGCTATCTGTTTGAAGAAAGCCTCATCCACCACATCCTCCTGGTCAGGTGGTCTATAGCAGACACCCACCACAACATTACCCTTGTTGCTTTCACCTCTGACCCTAACCTAGAGACTTTCAACAGGCCTATATCCAGCTTCATACCAGAGCTCTGAGCAATCAGATGGATCTTTTACATAAAGTACAACTCCTCCTTCTCTTCTCCCCTACCTGTCCTTCCTGAACAATTTGTACCCATCCATGACAGTGCTGCAGTCATGCAAGCTATCCCACCAAGTTTCTGTTATTTCAATCATGTCACAGTGCTGTGACTGTGTAAGGACTTCCAGTTGCTTCTGCTTGTTTGCCAGGCTCCATGAATTTTTGTACAGGCAGGTAAGCTAACTAGATGATTGTCCTGATTTTTCAAGAAGAATGAGAACACCTTCCTTGTTGCTCCTTCCTGGTTGCTCTTCCTCCAGGTCACCCACTTCCCCACTTACCTCAGAGCTTTGTTCGCCATCCCCCAGTGAACCTAATTTAAAGCCTTCCTCACTAGGTTAGCAACCTGTCTGCAAAGATGCTCTTCCCTCTCTTTGTCAAGTGGATCCCATCTCTTCCCAGCAATCTTTCTCCTTGAAACTTCATCCCATTGTCAAAGTAGCTGAATCCTGGCTGGCAACAGCACCTGTGTAGCCAGGTATTGATCTGCAAGATGCACCTGCTCCTGCCTGAGTCTTTTCCCTTGACCAGAAGGATCAAAGGGAACACTGCCTGAGCCCCTGTCTCCTTCATCTGTACCCTCAGAGCCCTGCAGTCTCTTTTGATTTGCTCAGGTCTCCCCTGGCCATATCATGGGTGCCTGCATGGATGAGCACCATCGGGTAGTAGTCAGAAGGCCAGATGAATCTTGGTAATCCCTCCATGATAGCTTGGATCCAGGCTCTGAGCAAGCAGCAGACTTCCTGAGATGGGTCAGGTCGGCAGATGGATCCCTCCATCCCCTGCAGAAGGGAGTCTGTAACAACCACCACCACCAGTCACTTCTTGGTGGTGGTTGTCATGATCCTTTCCACCTTGGTGAGGCCTGGCCTGTCCTCCTCTGCCAATGGAACACGCTCCTCACCCTCTGTTGCTAGTGCTCCATATCTATTCTCCAGATGAGCTGCTGCAGGTAGAGGTAAAGATTTCTGCTTGCTGCTGGAGGTTAAAAACTTCCAGCTTCCACCTTCCTGGTATTCCATGTCCTCTCCCATCTCTAGTGCTGCCTCTGGCAGTTCTTTGTCCACAGTCCCAGAGATTTCCTTCAGCATCAAATTGATGAACTCCTCATGGCAGAGGATGTTTCAGAGTCTCACTACCTCCTCCTATAGCTCTCTTGCCTGCTGCCCAAGAGAACCCACCATGAGGCACTGCTCACACCACATACTTTCCCCCACCTGGTCATCATCAGAAGGAACCTACAAACCACACTTCCCACAGTGCCAAACCTGGACCTGGATGGGAGCCTCCATTGTGAGCGGTTCTGCCTGGACAGAAAACTCATAGGTGCAAGAAGTGGCTCTGTCATGGCAACATCCTTCAGCCTTCCCTGTGTCTCTTCTCTCTTACTTCCCTTCTTCCAAGCAAAGTTTCCCTAGCAAGCTCATCTGGAAGATGGCTTGTTTACCATTCCTTGGTCCCAAAGGGTTCCTTTTTTCCTGCTTCCTCATGCCAAGCTGAAAATCTGTCCCCTCAAAGGGGGAATGAGTGGGTGGTGGCAAACTGAACTGCGAGCTGACTAGCAAATTCCCTGAAAACTGCTTGCCCTATTTGTTGCCACTGTTTGTTGGTTGCTTGGGGAGTCTTCTTTTATAGCCTTACTAGGAGTTTTGCCTGAGTAATGAATACAGAGTAGGCACAGAGCCCAAATCACCTGTGCTCTAGTCAGGTAAGTAGATCTTAACTCTACTAGGAGTCCCTAGTAGTGTTTTTGCATTTAATAGTCATTGGATAAAATGGGTAAGTGGCAGTGCTGCCCCCTTAGGACCATGGACAGTGATATAGGACTCTTCAAATATGATGCAAAAGCTAGAACTTGGGTCCTTTCCTTCCAGGGTAGTGTTCATCTTACTGAGCCACAAATAAGGCTCCCTCTGGCTTGCTGTACTGGCTCTGTGTATCTTTGTCCCTCAGCTTTTTTCAAAACAAGGTGTGGAAGATGCTCTTGGCCCAGCTTAGTTGAGCCAGGGCTGTTCAATTTCTAATGGGTGCCTAGCTCCTCAGACCATGCCATGTTGCACTGCTCCATCCCCTGAAGCAAGGCCAGGCAATGAAAGCCGGAGGAGAGTGGGGGAGCCTGGAGATTCCAGCTGCTGTTTTGGCAGTAGTGATGGGGGAATGGTAGTCAGGCAAGAGCTTTGGGCCAAAACTTAACCACGTAGGCCACGTGCAGCCTTCAGGCCAACAGTTGGACAGCTCTGGCTTAGCCCATATCATAGGGATGGGCAGTTCTTTTGGGTGGAGGGTTGCTTAACAAGGTTTGGTGAGCTTTTGAGGACCACATGGGTAGCCCTGCCCCTTGACAGTTGCCCCATCTCCTGGTTGCCATCCTTGGACTGGAAGTCCCGCCCCTAACTCCTGTCCTTTGCCACCAGATGTCCCTTTCCTTGTCCCCTGGAAATATTCTTGTTGGGAGGGGGAGTTGCCATCTTAGAACCAAAAAACCCCCAAATCATACACTAAAAGTCAAACACCTACTACAACATACTTTAGTTTTATTACAAAAAAATTGTCATGATTTGTGTTTGCATAGTGTATATAGAGGTGATTGCATAATTACTCAAAAATAAATTCTTAGTCTTGTATATTGTGGGGGGGCCTGCATGTGGTGGGGTGTGGGGGGTGTATGTATGTTGGCGTGTGGGGGGATGTGTGGGGGACTATGTGTGGCTGTGTGCCAGGGGCAATAGGGTATGTTGGAGGGTGTGGGGACCCCCCACACTTCCCCCATGGTACAGCAGCAGGCAGCACTCAGGGGGCAGAAGCACCTGTGCCAGGCATGTGATATGCGACTGCACATCATGGCAAGGATCACCTCTATCGCTGACACCCCCTGCCATGCATGTTCATGCCCCGCACTCACATGGCATTGGAGGGAAGCCCCACATGCTGGAGCTGGCTGCCTTCCCCACTCCCTGCCATGCAGGTCCCAAGATTCTGCGGGGAAACAGGTGCTGGGGCTCCCCTTTACTTCCAGTAGAATCCCAGGACCTGTGCAGCAGGGGGTGGGGAAGGTAACGGGCTCCAGTGCATGGAGCTTCCCTCTGATGCCACATGAATGTGGGGGCTGTGTGTGTATGGTGGCAACATAGGCAGCCTGGCCAGGCTGCAGCCCTCACCCTTATATGCAGTGCTGGCCAGAGCCATGCACCACTGGCTACCAGTACCTGCGTCGGGCACGAGTGCCCTGACTGCCCCCACCTTCTGCTGCCACCACTGGCTGCTGGGACTGCGCACAATGAGGAGAGTACTGGGGGGTCCCCACTCCCCCACTCTCTCACACTCATACCCTGCCCACCCAAGATCCACACTGCCACCACCCCCTGGGCACGGCTTCCGTGCTGCTGCCAGCCCCTCGCTTCCCACTCCCACCCAGCTGCAGCTCACCCCTGCCCCAACCCCTTCTGTTTCTCTACCTGGTGCTGAAAGTGAGCAGAATGCCAAGGAAGCTGATCAGATCCTCTAGTGGCTGCAGCAGCGGTAGCAGCAGCCCCTCCCAGAAGCTGTCTGCTGGCCAGGCTGGGCTCTTCCACCCATAAGGGTGGGAGTGAGGCACAATATCTTATCTTGCTGGGATCCTGTGACCCCAGCTGACTTCCTGTCCCTGGGGCAGGGAGCTAGACTCGATAATCTTCCAAGGTCCCTTCCAGCCCTAATGTCTATGAAATAAGGTATGTTGGGGGGGGTAGTATATGTATATGGCTTGCTATGGGCAGAAGGGTTGGGAAGAGTACAATTAGTTGGCTAGATAAAAGTGCCTGATGGGCTAGGTCTGGCCTGTGGACCATATTTTGCCCACCCCTACCATATCATGATGGTTAAGGCACTTTTCTGAGAGGTAAGAGATGCAGGTTCAGACATGAGGAACATGTGCCCCCAGAGGCTGGACTTGGGGGGCGGGGAGAGGGGGGCACGGCAACCACCCACAGGTGGCAGGGATGTGGCAGCGGGGAGTTCCTGCAGGCAGCCGCAGCAGTGTCAGCAGCAGGGGGTGGGGTGGGTGGCGAGTACTGACCAGCAGTTGGTGACCACCTGCAGACGCCACCAGCAGCGTCAGCGGTAGGCAGCAGTGATCAGCTTGCAGATGCCACTGGCAGTGTCAACAGCAAGGTGGGGGTGGCAGGTGGCGAGCCCCTACAGGCATCAGTGGCAGCAGCCAATTGCAGGGGTGCACAAGCACCTGCGTGCACCCCCTATGCATCACCAATGGATTCAAACCTCCTTTGCCTGACATGGGATTAAAACTTAGGTCTCCTACTCTGTGGGAAAATGCCCTAACAACCAGACTATTGAACTAAAAAATGGTGGGGTCTCTTTCTCCACCTCTTAGGGTTACATCATTTTCTAGGGGTAGGATCTAAAACATATGTAGTTATAGGCAGAGTTGGCATTGATCCTACTTATTGATAATATATGTAGACCAAGCTCTGCTATAATATGAAAATTAAGGAAGTCTTATGAGGCATAATTATGATCACTATATGCAATGTGTTAAACAAATATTTTCACTTGTTTCCTCTTGGACCCTGTTTATCAATTCTCTTTAACTTGCTCCCATCCTGTTACCACCTTTACTGTGTTGGCTGGCTCTTCTACATCAGGCTATATATTTCTAAGTCTCATACGTCCTGGTCCTGGCCTTGATATTATCTGTCCAGTTGTGCCAAGTACTCCCTCCTCTTCTGCAGTTGTCTTCAGTTTCATTTCTACCGCTGTCCTGAACCTGTAGCTACTTCATACGACCTGTGTTCCTTTGCAACATAAGCTGTTCCTTGATACCATTGCTTTATGTGCCTATCTGAGGCATCAGCTATGTCTAGTGGCCTCCAGTATTTAGCTCAGAAATTGGATTATTAATCTATTGTGACTGTAACGTGGTCCCTGTTATTAGAGGGACTGTGGCAGCTGGAGATAATTATTACTCGGTGGGGGGGGAGGTGCACCATGCCCACCAAGAGCCAATGAGACTTGGGCCCGGAGGATAAGAGGAGGAGAAGGCCAGGGAGAAATTTCCTTCAGGCACCACAAGCCAAGGAGATGTGGTTGAGGACCCCCAGTACAAAGAATACAGAGGGAGGATCCCCGGCTCAAGGGTCCACACGACAATGACTGCTGCCCTCCTCACTACGCACCTGAAGTCCACGTTGGCAGTGGTGAGTCACAGAGGAGCAGAGCCATAACGCGGGAAAAGCCACGTCTCCATGCCAGGACGCGGCGGAGCTACCCAGGAGGCAAAGAGGAGCAGGGGACACCTGACCTGGCCCCTGAAGAGACAGGGACTCAGCACCCGCACCCGAAGAGAAGGAGGGTTGGGGATAAGATACTGATAGAATGCTGCAGTCCCCAGTCCGGCACAAGTGGCAGCAAGGGAACCTTGGTGTTGCCACTAATGAGCTGCTAACAAGGTAATTAGTGGCAGGTAATCGGGACTGTATGCTGCACTTACAGACTGCATAAGTTGGTGGGGATCGGCCTGGATGCCCAGGGGATCCCCAAGATTGGTCTGACGGACTGTTTCCTCCTCCGGGTGGTCCTGTAAACAAGAGAGAGAAAGAGAGTAATAAAAAGCACCTGTACCGTACTTCGATCTAGCGTGGTCCTTCCCGTGGGTACCAGCTCGGGTAACACCTCCTTCTTTCCTATTTTCATTAAGATCAAAGTCGTGGCAGGCGAGAATCAAGAGGCTTAGGGGGTACCCTGCGCGGGCACGCGGACAGTGACTGCATACTTCCTGTCCTTAGAACAACTGTTCTGACCTTTCCAGAAGATCATCTTGAGGTTTCAGAAGGATGCAGTATCTCCTACTTTTAATATATCTGGTACTGCTCCATGAATACTTTGATTTGGACTTTAATGCCTGATCATTAGATACATTGCCCTGCTCATTTCAGCCTGCCTCTATGATAGCGTCTCTTAAATCTCCTGGGATTAAAGTTCAGTCACCTTTAAACAAAAATCTATTTTACACATGCAGCTCTTTCTTCACTTGGGAGTAGAGGGTAGCCTCCTGGGACATTTACTCTTGAGATCTGGCTAGCCCTGGAGTCTGAGTCATTTTACTGCTTGTAGCACTAAATTCTGTCTGGCACTTTGTTGAATTGCCTAGTGGCTCCTTTCAGAGATGAAAAACATGTTGGCTTCCTCTCCTGTTCTACAGAGCCATCTGTGTTGTATTATAGAAGGTAAGCTGGCTCGGGTTTCTGACATGAGTCGTGACTTCCCTGGACAGTATTTTATCCTCACCTTCTAACATTGGAGTCTTAATAAGATGTATTTTAATCATTTGGATGAACTCAGCAGTGACTCCTTCATTATACCTTCTAATAGACTGTTATCAGACCACATGTCTACTTAGTGATTAAAGATGAAGTGATAGAAAACATAAAGCTAATGGAACCTTATCTATCTGACCATATTGTCTGTGTCTGCCAGAGACCTACTAGCAAGCATGGGCTACTGTCTTTGGATCAATGTTATTCCTAGGCCTTCTTGTAAGGTAGCGTATTCTAGTCAGAGATTCTCAATCAGACACCTGGGATGATGAGAGACCCTTTTAAGGGTGCCATGGGGTACTGCATAATGTTAGCACTGTTAGATATAAAAATATCCACATGTGATTCAAAATAGGAATGTATAGTGTCAAAACCCTCCTGACCTGTTGTAGTCTTTCTGAGTTCTTTGCCACAGAAATTGATCAGAGTCAAAAAATAAGTGAAAGCTTAAGAGCTGGCATTTTCTGAGGGGTGCCTTGAATCTAAAAAGGTTGAGAACTGCTGCTCTAGTTATAGTGAAGTCTAACTTTTAAAACATTTTGTCATATTTAGGGCATTAACCTGAGTTTAGTGATTTGCAAGAGAGTGGGGGTACTTCAGGATTTGAGTTTCCTGTGATTTTCTTCACTCTTTCAGATGCCTTGTAACAGGGTCCCCTTCCTTGTTACTTGGCAGGTGGGCAGCAGAGTAAAAGGGCTATAGAGCTTTAGGCTGCCAGCTGGCTAACTACAGGCAGAAGAATGCTCCTAGAGGGCTGATGAGTTAATTAGCAACCTCTGCACCCAGTTAAGAGAAGCCTGCTGACTAGAACAGGAGGAGCCAGGCTAGGGATATCCACAGAGCGCTAAGGCTAGAAATGGGGTCTCGTCTTGGTCTCTGGAGAGGGAGGAGCCATGCAGAAAGGTCCTTGTAGAGTCAAGTGATTTTTTGCAAAATGTTAGTTTATGTTACTGTTTTAAGGTTGTGAGATACGGGATTGGCTGAAGGGATAGAAGGAGGCCACTGGGAGTGCCTGAGGAAGGTGCTGAAGATTTGGCTATTAGACTGGTAAAGATTGTGAAATGTGAGTATGAAAAGGTCTGAAAGCCCAAGGAACTGAGGAAGGGGAAGCCAGCCCTATGAACTGAACTGGGGCAGAAAGAGGGAAGCAACCTAAGAAAACCGCTTTTAGTGGATTAAGGATTGCCTTCCAAACATCCATGACATCAAACATGTGGCAGATGAGGTAGCAGGATGGTACCCTGAAAAGCCATGGTTGGGATCAGTGAGACCTGTAGGGGATGCCACAACTGCCTGGAGGGCTTGGTCCCAGTTACATACTTGTTCTTGGTAGGGATTTCTGTAAATTGCCCAGGAAGTACCCCCTGCAGTGGACCCTTTAATGTTATTCATTTTGCTACTTGATCCCTCCCCAACCGTGATGGGTGTAGGGGCCCCACTGACTGGGCCATTTGCCACTGATCACCAGAGAAGCAGAAGCCGCATTTTTAAATATCCTGTTTTTTGCCTCCCTGCTGCACTGGGGTCCCTCTGCCAGTCAGCAGCAGGGAGGCAAAAACTGCAGCCTATTTAAAACGAGGGTTTTTACTTCCCTAGTGATCAACAGCAAACAGCTGGGCCAGCAGGGACCCTCTGCTAATCAGAGGGAGAGGGAAGGGGGCAAGTGGCAAAATGAAAGACATTAAAGGAGCTGCTGCAGGGGGCACTTCCTGCTGATTTATGCAGATCCTTAGTTCTTGGGTCTCTCACCATTACTCTGCTGCCAACTATCTTGGGGCTTCAATAAGCTTCTGATAAGTGTGTACAGGACCTTGAAAGTGAACTGGCAATTTCTGTGTATTGCTGTATTCTTGGCACGTCCTTTGGTTTGGAAGTTTCCTTAATAGTTCTTTCTTAATAGTTTTTCCAGGGCTGGTTCAGAAATCAACAGATACACAATTTAAGGGACCTGAGTTTTCATTTTGGCATATCTTCATTCAGTTCCTGGCAACTGTTATTGCACTTAGTACTGTGGTTCTGGACTGGATTTTTTTCTGATTTTGAGAATGTTGGTTACCAATTTGATGCCGGGTAGTCCCTCTTAGGCTCGTTTCAGTTTACGCTGAAATGCCTCTAGAGCTAGGCTGATTCCCATAGGCATTTGTACCCACTGCTACTAAAATGTATTGGCAAAAGTAAGGTGAAGATCTGCTCTATGCTAGTTTCAGAGATGCCTCATTAAGCAGCTATGCCACTTTTTTTTAGTTCAGTGATTTCAACAAGGCTGATGGAGTTCTGCGCTTTCTGGACTCTTACAGGCAGCATCTAGGGGTCTCTTGCTATCTTCACCTCGGCCTGTACATAAAAAACGAAATAATGAAATAAGCGCTTCTACTCTTCTGAACATGATCTACCATGACTGTATGCCCTTCTCTCTCACATTGAGCATATTCTGGTATTTAATGGGATTGAAGTAGCGGATAGCCTTGCTCTGCCACCTAACACTCAGCTGTGATAATCTCAAGTAATAGCATCTTTTGTTTTGTGAGTTCCTGATTAATAGCATGGTTTTGCCCCCTGGCATCAGAATTCCTTTATTGCATATAACCAGAATCTGGGCACATTTCTCCTGTCTAACAAAGCTGCCTGTCAGTATTGTTAGGATTTCATTGCAGCTGACTCCACAAGATAGCTGCAATTGATTTGGTTGTGATCTAATAAAAGCATTGCAAGAAAAGCAGTTGAATGGCAGGCAGCTCTCTTCTGCAGTTTAGGGTTTTTGAGAGTTTCTGGATCTGTCAAAATCACATTGCAGGTAGTCCTCCTTATTGGAAGCTTCCACGTCCACATTCATTACATATACTGCTGCTTTTTTCTTCCTGAGCTAGCCTCATCATTGGGATTTAAAGCAGTTCTGTTTCTCACACTACTTGCACTTTTGCCCCTAGGTCTGACATGTTTCTTCTTTTTTGTTTGTTTTTCTTGCTTTTTACTGTATATCCACTGGTGCATGGTGTCTGCATTCTATCTTTGTCTGGTGCTTAAGTCCCTTGAGCTTGTTTACTTGTTCTACACAAGTCTTTTAAAATAAATTGTTCTTTCAATAGCAATTAAGGTACAATGCAGTGCCCATTAAAGATATTTGGAAATCTTCCCTTGACTTGAGTAGGGGTTTGATCAGACTGTTGGGGTGCATTGTATCCTTTTCTGGGCTTCTAGACCAGGGTTAGCCCACAGAACCTTTGGATCAGACCTGCAGACATGGGACTTTTGCAGCATGGGGCTCCTTGTTCATGTTGCCGCAAGAAGCATTACCAGCTGCGCATGCTTCTCCTGGGGAAAAGAGCAGCAATAGTGGCAGGGTCCTAACCCCTGCTCATCTAACCACCTCTGACAGGGGTGGATCATTCTAGCCCACAGCCAGAAAAGATTGCCTACCCTTGGCCTAGACGAGCAGATTTGGTCATCTAAACATGACTTCATTCAGATGTACTTTTAAGATTGTTTGAAACTCCACATCTTGCTTCAGTAAAAGAGGGTCTCCTTCTTATTGAATAAGGGTAAATATAGGCCCCAATCCCATGCATATTTAAATTCCAGTGTCATTCAGAGCGTGCTAACCAGGTCCTTACAGTTTGATTATGCTATTTCAGTTATTGGGAAAACTCTCACTAATTTCAGTGAGAGCAGGATCAGCCTCTGAAGAGCAAACTTTGAACCATATCTTGAGGGCAGGATGCAAGGATCTACATAGGAGAATTTTCTCTGCCCTGCATCCCAATTACAGTTTGGTTATAATTTACTGTCGGTCCCACAGAGGGATATATGGGTATGGACAGTGGGAGATTCTGTGGAGGCCATGCCTCTTACCATGCCCCAATCCATGGAAGGTTGCACCTTTTATGCTCTGGGGCAGTCCTTGCACACACCCCTTGACACCCCTCAGTTTACATGTAGGAAAGGAAGCTTTTGCAGGAAGCTTTTGCAGGAAGATGAGAAGAGTTTAAGCTTAATGAACTAACTGTTTATAATGCAGTTTTGAAAAACTGCTGATATTTACAGTCTTGGGACAAATTAAAACCTCAGCCGAAGTGATAGCATACTGTGTGAATAGCTTGCAATTGATGCTGCTGTTTTTGTTTTCTCTGTAATGATGTGAGGGCCCCTGAAGAACATATACTAGACTCTAAAGAAAACTGCATTTGTAAGCCCTATGGATTTGTGCTGTAAGCTTCTGATTGCAGAGCCTGAGATTTTGAAAAGGAAAAATGACACTAGTTGAGACTCTGGTTGAGGAACCAAGCTGGCTCCTTTTGCAACTGTAGTGTCTTTTTAAAAAAAGAATCTAAACCATGTTTTATTATTCAACCGATATTATTGTTTGTGAAAAGTTAAACCATTTATAGACATGCTCACTGTTTTCTAAACTGTTAACTGATTCGCAAATCAAATTTCATTTTGAGTTAAGGGTCAATAGATGATCATGGACCATCAGGGAGGCTTTCGTGCATTTCTGCACTGCTGCGGTAGAGATGGCAGGGTGTGCTGTACACCCATGGAAGTCGAAACAACAGGGACTTATGCCTGACAAAATATACCTGAAAGCACAAGCTATAGGGTAGGGGGAAGGGGAGGTCACTCCTGGGACAGTCCCTCTGCCACTGCTGGGGATGGGGCAGAGTAGGAAGAAACTCTGGATCACTCTTCTTCTCCCCCCACCCCCCAAATCTGCCAGTGGGACCCCAGCCAGAGCAGTGGGGCTGTTTCCATTGCAATCAGTGGTCCTCTCCCCTCAGCTATACCCTTACACCCCCAGCCAAGCGAGCATCCAGCCGCTGCCCAGTTCCTTCCAGCTGCTGCCAGTTTCCCCCCAGCAGCCCTATCCCCCCTAAACAGCTGGATAGGTTCCTCTACAGGGTCAAGGCCCTTGGCTGCCAGGGGCCTCCTCTGCCTTTTTTTCTGTACTTTTTTCCCCCTTACATTTCATAGCCAGGCTGGGCTACTGCTGCCTGGTTTGCTCATTTGCCACCACTGGAAAGTGACAGTATTACTTTTAGATCACCAGGTACCCCCATTCCTCCCACCCCCTCTTCCAGGGCACCAGCAGCCCCACTCTGGCTTGGCTTTTAATGTCTTGGAGGGCATGTGTGCATGTGTCTGTGTGTGTGCGCATGGGCAGGGAAAAGGGATATTTCCTGGGGATCCCCATGTAGCCAGCAGCTGGGCTGGGACATTGCCATTGCCAGCAAAAATCTGAGGCAGGCAGTGCAGAGCCCCCACAAGGCTGGGACATTGATGTCAATGGCAATAATTTCTGAGTTCACACTGGGATGAGGGATCCCCTTCCAGGCTGCACCAAAGTTGGTACCGTGCTGCCATGTTTTAGTAGTGGCAGATTTTTTAGAGTCCAACCAGGAAAGGGCAAGCTTTCCATGGAGGAATTTTTAGTTACCAATGGGAAGGGGACACAGAGGTTACCAAGGGCCCCCCCAAGCCCCTAGTGCGTCTGTACAAGCTATACACAGTCTATCCACTTGACAGCCCCCTAATAGATCGAATTTGCAGCCTCTATGTGCATGCTTATGCCTTAGCAATTGCAGTTGGAAGTAATTAGGAGGCAATAATTAGCCTGTTTAAGCACTGCTTCATTGTTGCAAATCTACAGTTATCTAAAGTGCTGTTCCACAAGCCCTAATGGGTACAATTGATCTGAGTGTTGATGACCATCCAAGCCAATGTGTTGTGGGGTGGGGGGCCAAGGTATTTTGCCCCTTTCTTCACAAACCAGGAGCCCATGGTGGAGGGGAAGGGTAGGGGGAAGGCAGAGTCCTGTTGCTGGGACCCATCCCCCATGCTCTGCATCAGAACATGATAGGGGCTCTGTATGGACCAAAATAAGCAACAGGTACATGGAGCCCACTGCACAAGGGTCCTGTGATGAGAAGCCAGAAAGTCTGTTAATCTGTTTTGGGATTGCCTCATGCCCATCAGTCCACAAACCATTTTTGCCCAGTAGCCCATCTCCATTACAGACTCCCTGGCCAGAAGTGTTCCTGGATGGATATCAGCCATCATGCTATGGGGGAAGAATGGCCAGGCACCCCCACCCAGGTAAAACCCCAAGGTGAGGGGATCATCATGCAACCCCATGCAGCTAGCTACTCTTCTGCCTACTGGGAAGCACCATGGCATACATCAGAGGCCCCCTAATTAACCATGGGTGCTACCGGGGTACATTGTCAGGCACTATGGATTGCATGCCACTGTCATACTGCTGGGCTGTTGGGAGATTGGCCATCACACCACTCTCCCCTCCCCACCCCCCAACCCAACCAGGCAGTGAAGGCTGGATGGGGTGGGGGCTGGCAGGATGTCAAAGTAGGCAAGCTGTGCTTGAACAGGGCTGGGAGATTAGTCAGGATACCAATATCACCAGGGATCCTGGTTTTCTCTGATTAAAAAATCTCCAATTTTTGAATTAACAAAAGTAACCAAAATCCATGTTTTTTCATGATGTTGATGTTACATTACTTTTTTTTTTTCAATCTGAAAATTGTGGGGGAAGGGGGTGGTATCTGAGAAAATCAGGATCCCTGTTAATCACAGTGAGGTATTGTTGGCATATTTGACTTTGTAAAGGTGTTACTTTGTGCCTGATAGCCTCTGTTATGTTGCAAAAATCCAACCTAGTTTCTCTTGCAGGGATTGATAATTGCCATGCTTATCTGCTGAGTTCCTAAAGACTGTTTTCCCTAAAAGGACTGTTTTTTCCATTGTCACAGCCCCCTTGAAAAAATCTAGAAGTTGCCCCCTCCCTGAGCCACAGTATTTAGCATCAGTCTGGGCTTTCAAGCATCCAGTGTCCTTCCAGACTCCATTGCTGTATGTCCTGACCTTCACACGGGTAGTGCACCGTAGCCTCAAGATGGAGGACAATTAGGGAGGCTGAGCAGCAGCAGAGGGTCCTGCTGGTCACCTTGGCTGACACACAATGACAGCTGAGGGGCTACGTTCATGCCAAGAGGAGCCTGCTGTACCAACTTGTTACCATGGCACTCTCCATTATGCACAAGACCTGCCAGGTGGTCCTCCTGGCGCTAGCTTGCCTGAAGTCTGTTTCCATTCCCCCACCCCCGCAGTGCTTCTCCTCATGCATCACTTGTGCACGCACAAACACGTGCACAAATGCAGGCACACAGACACACAAGCTCTGGGTTCAGTCTGGCTCTGGGGGATCATCATTATCTGGCTCCCTGAGAGAGGCTGCAGGGGCCCTGCACGGAGCAGGGGCTGGTTTGGGGTGAGGCAAAGACCCCATGTCCTGGACCCAGGGTGGGGAGGGTAGTTCAGCAGTCTAAGATCTTAAAATAGCATCACCACTTGTCAGTGGGCAAAATGACCGGACCAGGCTGGGGGCTTAGTCTTGCTCTGGGCAAACTCCTTCCCCACCCCCTCCCTTTCACCAGAAGAACCAATACTCACAAGCTGGCTCACCCACCCATGGAAAAAAAACCAAACACCATAAACAATATTGTATATGAAAACATCATCCTTTTATTTTGATAATAATAATACTTCTTGCAAATCTCCCCTCTCCCCTTCCCCATCATGCACAGCCAAGGCCACAAACTGTGTTCACTTGCTACACCTGGTGGTGGGCATGAGCAACAACAAGCCCTATAAAACTGCCATATATAGATGTTAATTAATACAGTTTAAATTGCCTAGTTTGCACTGGCTTAGTCTGCATTAACTTTAATCCTCCTTCAGTCGGAATTAGTTAATTTGGTCTGGAGCCAATTGAAATTCGGACTACAGACATTTACATGTATAAATTGTAGTCTGGATTAAACCTAGAAAAATGTAACATCTATAAAGGGCCTTAAAGACTATCCGCTCTGGAGATGACTGTTCTCATTGTCTGCAGAGAAATGCCGCAATAGTTTCAGCAGAAGTGCAAGGTTGTTCTGTCTCTCTTTGTCCTTTCTGATGGGTTTCAACTCTGAACTGATTGCGACATCTCTAGAAGGGAAACAAGATGAAGCATGACTGGGCGGTGAGTGTCAAGGGCTATAGGCTATACAGGAGGGACAGGATAGGAAGGAAAGGTGGAGGAG
>NW_017728906.1:161470890-161512827 GCF_001723895.1 Crocodylus porosus
CCGGTGCTCTTTCCTGCCAAGGCAGGGGGTCGGACTAGATGATCTACCTAGGTCCCTTCCGACTCTAGCTACTATGAAACTATGAAACATATGTCTACTGAGTCCCTGTCTTCTCTGCAGAACAAGGCTGCCTATGGGTATGTGCCATACTCATAGTGGGTTCTGTGACGTGCTCTTGGAAGGAGCTAAATTAGGGGAAAATTGGTGATTTATTCAAAATAAGTCAACAGAGAACTGTTAAATGTCAGTAATGAAGAACTGGGTTATTCCTGGTCTGACCAGAGGTGTGGAAGACATAGTCTCAAGCACACTCTGCACTCCTGGCTGGGAACTATTGGATATTGATAATCGTGTGCGACTATTGTCTATGCTCTGGAAGACATGGGGCACATTTGCACCATATATTTCAGAAGGCCCAATCCCCCCAAATGTGAAAGGAAAGATGCCCTCGTATGTCGTGAGGCTCTTGGGGTGGCACTGTGTCTCTAAAGAAAAATCCCTTTCAGCGTTTCCACAGGCGCAGTCTGTTACCTCATCACTTCCTACTCCAAGCTGTCAGTAGGACTCCTACAAATATGATTTTGGTTGTGAACTGAGATGGACAGATCTAAAGAAAAACTGGCCACAGTGTTGTTTTGGACTGGTACGATGACTTCACAGAAACAAAATTCCTCAGCCAGACAGAACTGTTATACAATAGATACAATTGGAGGAAGACTTGAGTAACACCATATGCTTTCCTCATATGGAGCCAAGTTGGCCCATAGAACATATTTAGGAAGTCCTGTCTCCTCCCAGATGCCTCTTTGCAACCTGACATTTGTATTACACAATGAAGATGTAGTGACAGAGATTCAGTTAATTGCCAATACATGTGGTGAAGCTTCAAATATGCACATATTTCATCTATGTAAAATCAATCGAAATCAGGAAACAATGGGATACATTTTTATTATTAGAGCCTTTTTGCTATAGTCCTTGAAGCTACAGGGTAACGTGAACAAATGGAGCTATTTTTTTCAAATGCACTGAAATGCAGACATGAAAATCCCAACTCCTGCAATGCTGTTTCTCAGTGGTGTATTTTCCCTCTTGAATTTTCATTTTTCTGCCAATCAGGTCAGCAGGCATTTTAAACCTTCCCAGGAATAACAGTTTTAGCTATTAAAAATATCAGTGGTAACAATAAGTATAACAATTATAATAAATGCTGTATTACCAGCCTTAGGAAAGAAGACAGGGCAGCCCCCTTTAGGAGTTTTCTTTTCCCTCCATCAAATGGAAACAAATTACAGTAATTGTTTTGTCAGTTGCTAGAGGAGATCTTTAACTTTCTGCCATATCACCTTAGAGAGATCTTTTCTGCCTGCCGTTTTGTTACTGTTAATAGTTTTCTATCCCTGATCTGTGCTACTGAATTGATTTCCTTCCCCTTCCCCGCCCTAACCTCCTTGCAATTATCTCATCACTTTGGTACCATCAAGCGGATAGGATACAAATAAATAAAACTATAAAGAAATGTCATAGAACCCCTCCCCACAGTGCACAACAGAGTCCTAGCTTATCATATGAGCATGTATAACTATTTTAGATAAACATTTTGTTTATTGAAAAAGTCTTTAGTATGGCTAAAGGAGGCAATACATGTAACTCATGTTATAACACTATCTAGTCTCTGACTTTTGTCTATGCTCCAGAGAGGTTAAATTTAGTTTAAAATATGCTGCTCAAATATAGAGAAAGCAGATATTTGATCTCTGCAGGGGTACCTCATTGCAATAGGTTAGAAAGTGGTATATGATTGCATCAATTTTAGACCATAAACAAAGGGCATCCTCCTTATCTGCTTATTTGGGGGGGTTTACTGTTGCCAATTAAGTGTAGTATCTGAGCATCTGCCACATTAAATCAATACCTAAAATCCTTTATGGACTTCATAGTCTCTCTTCAATATATTTGATTAACTTATCATGTGAAATCATTCCTTCCAAGTACTCAAGTCTTTGGTCCTTCTGCATAGGGTAATGTATATTAAAACACATGCCTTATTTTATTTGATCATTTATTTTTCATTCCATCTCATTAGCTTCCTACAGTTCAGATAGAGTTGTCTGGTTGTTTAATTAGGTGCATGCAGATGGTCAGTGCAAAAACAAAATTAAGCAACATCTTTTGCATATATTTAACTTGGCTCCATGTTTGTTTAACACTGTGTAGGACCTGGAAATTCAGAGATGTTGCATAAAAATTCCATGTGACATAATTATTTGTAATATTTTCAAAAGCACTTAAGTTCTTAACTACCCAATTCATTTTGAAAATAGAACTGTGGGTGCTGGGGCCCATGAAACATTTTTTTAAATGCTATTTCAAGTCATATTTTACTTGTTTTATGGAAAAGAGGCACAAAAACCCATCTTAATGCAACTATCTGAAGCCAAAAATATCCTGACATTACTATAACAAAACTTAACCATCTCACCTGCTGTATCTTCTCCTACCTCCTGCTCTCTAGCAAGAAGGGATTTCTTGTGGCTCCTTTATGTCCTTTTTTCAGATAATGGATTAAAGAATAAGAACCATATGTATTTCCCATCTGACAGAGTTCATAAGCAAACGGCACATGGGATGCCATGGATGAGAACAGCTGAAATTTCATACAAACTCAAAGGATAATTATTTTGTATGTCGTAAGATGTCATCATTGTTTTTATTTGTGCTTTACTGTCACACTTTGTATCAGTGAGGCATACCACCCTCACTGAACAGCCCCCTAGTTTGTCTATGTCATAAATAGTCTTCGTATCTCCTGACCACCAGCTTGAGATCAGTTCAGGAAATTAAGGACTTTTAAAGACACTGGTGCCGCTATACTGTGATCTCCTCTGAATTATTCTCTCAAAATGCATGATAACAAAAGCAAAGAAATCCATTGGAATGATCACTAACTTCTAGAGATAATTTATAGGCAAATATCTAACCACCACCCAAAGGAAATAAGTTAGTGGTTTCAACCAAGTAAGATTTCAACTAATATCACCTGTGTTTGACAAACCAGGAGTTTCACAGGTGAAAACTGAGGCAAAGACCAACAGTTACTTTTACACTCTGAGTAGTGCTGGGCAAACCCAGATCTATGAGTAGCTTTCACTTAAATATGATTTAAAAAAGAGAGAAAGGTCAAATCATTTTTCAATGTTATGTTTTACTACTTCATAACTATATTTAAATTTTGCAAATTGTTTTCAGATTGTTGAACCAGTTTTATTGCTTTCAGATTGTTAAACCCTTTGACAAATATTTCATCTGGGGGCAAACAACATTTCAGTTGAACCAAAATAATTTTATTCGGGGTTTGGTGGGGTTTTTTTGGTTTTGCAAAAAAATTGTTTCAACTCAAATCGTCAATTTATTATTATTATTATTATTTATCTATTTATTTATGTGGCCAGTAAACTTAAAATTTATTTTTACAGCTCTAATCTCAAGAACTTCAGTGAGGAAACTGGCTAAATATTGATCAGTGACTGTTCTATCTCTCAGAGCCACATAAATATCTGGTTCAAATATGAATAACTTTATCTTTGCAACTCAAGCAATGTAGAAATTCTGAAAAATATCAACTCCAATATCAATCAGAAAAAACTTTCTTTTTATCTGGATCCGCAGAGCTGTTGGCAATACACTACAATTTTACTGAATGAATCCTGAGAGATGAAATTTTGAAATCAATTAAAATCCTTCTTCACCTTCACAACAGTCATAGACAGTTTTAAAAGTACTGTACTATACTGCAGTTAATCCAGCTAAGGGACTAATTTCCATCTCTAGCTCCTTTGCCCCATGTGTTTCATTCCTCACAGGTTATCTGTATACCAAACTGACACATGAGGAGGTGATGCAGGGTTTTTAATTAGGATTAGTAATTATGTTATAGCACTTGGATGTGTACTACATGCCTTACAGCACAAATAAAGGGCAGCATCTCCAATGTGAACTTTGCATGTTCCAAATGAATAGAAAAATAAAATAAAAGGTTGGATGAGGGCTGCAGTAAAAGATGTTGGTATTACTCAGTTTTGGTTTGCAAACATCTAGATGGTCCTGTCTTTTGTATTACTACTGACAGAACCAAATATTTATATTGTAGTAGTGCTCAAAGGTCCCATTCAGGATTGAAGCTCCGTTGTACAGGGTTCAAACACAGAAAAAGGTCTCTTTGCCTTGGAGGCCTTTATGTTGCTTTTCTCTCAAGCCTGCAAGCTGTTTAGCCATAGGTATAAGTTATGCTTGTGCATAAATTGTTTTGGCCTGAGCATTAACAATTACACTATTTACCTCCTTTTGAAGGGAGTATTAGTTCTGAAATCTTCTTTGTTTAAAAAATAATTTTAATTGAACCAATGTTTGTAAATTGTTAATAAATGCTTAAAGAATCATATTGACTTTTAGTAGTTTCACTCTTCTTTTTGGATCTTCTTTGTTCTTCCTACTGTAGCTTTTCTTAGATTCTTACCTGCAAAAAGGCAGTTGACCACAGGGTGGCATAGTTCAACCTAAAGTATAGCATCTTCTACCAAACAGTGTTTAGTGAGCACAGCTACCTTCCCCCAACTCTTCCGGTTCATCCTTAATTTAATAACGCAGTTTCCTCTTTTCCACATAAATCATCATTTCCTTAAACTAACAAAGGAAAATTATTTGGACAAATTCAGGGTGGAGGCATTTCTTGAGGCAGCCTTTGAATACAAGGGTTTTTTTAAAAATAAAATAGGAATTGCACATAATAACATGTCTTCAGACTTGTCACAAGATTTAGATTTGCTTAATTCTGATTCAGCATTTGCCTGAAACATTTGCCAGTAGGTTCCATAATTTATCACAAATGTGTCAAACTGATCAGCTTTAGAGATGAAAATCCACGTAAGTCAGTTTTTGGAAGCATTTCACCCAACAGAAGTTTTAGTCATTTAAAAAAATAATTGTATTTTCCTTTGCTTGCTATACAAAAGCAGTGTCTGTTGCCTAGTTTATCTAACTTGGGCAATGTAATGGCAGTCGAGTGAGACTGAATGTGATCAAATTCCTTTCATTTTTTCAAGTATGCAGTATTATGGGATAGTATCTTACAGATTTGATTAACATAATTATAAATTAGAGTCAGAGAATGTTATTGTAGAAGTTAATAGAAATGTACAATTCATGCTAAGTATGTCAGTCCCTATAAGAAAGCTGAACAGGAGAGTTATTTACAGAGATTAAATGATGTGGAATAAAGCTTCCAAAAGCTGTAATTGAAAGTGACAGAAACATTAGCTTTGAAACAAGTAACATTTAATCACACAGATTATACAGAAACATAATTTTTCTATGTTGTTTTGTTCAGTAGAATTTACATTTTAATCTGTTGAGACAGCTCATCATTTTTGGCTGCCTTGTGCCAGAAGCCTGTCAGAATATGTAAATGCAAGAACTGCTGGGAGGAATGGGACTGATTCTTTCAACTGTTGGTTGCTACTTGTGCATACCTAGATTGAAGGAGCATGTATTATACCTGCATGTTCACTGACCCACGCACATACCATTTAAATAATCAAGCACCTGATCCTGTACAACCATTTGTACCACCAAAAACATCCTAAATCTTGTGCAGTCACAGATATGAAGTATAAGACAAGCTGGTGTCAGAATCTGGAGGAAACATAAGATAAGTGAAGAACAGATTTGTACAAGTATGGCTAAGGTGAAGATGGTCTGAACTTTTTCAAAGTAAAGTTTTATTTTACTCTGTCACAGGTAGACAGAAGATACTGAAGTATGTCTAGTTTTAAAGTCACAATAAATGAACATAGAAGAAGAAGCACTTATTACAAATGGAGAACCACTATACATGCATCGATTAGTCAGGACATTAATCAGGACTCTCTAATGTAGCAGGTCAAGAAGGTACTGTTTTAGGGCTCTGGGCCTTGGTGCACGTGCACATTTTCCATGGTGTTTGTCATTGCTTTGAGCTCTTTGAATCTGGGAGTTGTAGTGATAAAATACATGACTAGGATGAACATTGGTGAAGCCAGATATAAAGTTCCTTGCTTCTTTGGGAGAGGGAACATGAAGGAGAAATTCACATTTATGTTATCTGTAGTGTGGGTCTTCTCAAAGTATGAAAGAAGAATTAGTGTAAATGAAGGGGTGAATCCTCTCCCCTTTAGCTGGTGCAAGCAGAAAGCACACAGATTGTGGAACTATATACAGGAGTCTTGGTCTTTAGGTCCAAGAGTTGGGGGCTGTAGGATGGGGGGGAGGCCTAGGGTGTAGACTCCAGGTGCGAGTGCCCAGCACCCTGGTCACAGGCCACTCCCCTGCAGGTCTGGGGGCTGCAATGACTGCAGCAGGTAGTGGGCTTGTGTCCAGCAGCAGGTGGCTCCCCCTCTGGCTGCTCGGGTGCAGGGCCAGCATCCCCCTGTGGTCCCACAGCTGGTGGCTCCCCCTCTGGCTGCTCACGTACAGGGCCAGCATCCTCCTGTGGTCCCACAGTTGGCCCCTCTGCATCCTTGCCTGTATGGCCTTGAGGTAAGCAGCAGGGCTGGTCCTAGGCAGGTGGCAAGAGATCCAGGGTGGAGGTCAGGCCAGGGGCTGCAGTGGCCTGGCGGTACTGGACGGCTTCCTCCCAGGTCCAGGCAGCAGCCAGTTGTGGCGCAGTGGGTGGGACCCAGGGGCCCTGTGGGGCCCGAGGCAGGAGCCGGGCAGTGGGAGACATGGATGTGGCCATCAGGGCAGGAGGATGTTCAGGGCCTGGCAGTTGGCATCTCCAGCGCTCCCACTCCAGGGCCTCCATATGGGCCCAGTGCTCCCTCTGTGCCCAGTCCTGTGCATCTACCCAGGCAATATCCTCTGCCTACCAGGCCTGCTCTCATGCCCACTCCTGTGCCTCCCACTCCTCTGCAACTACCACCAGCTGCTGGAGCAGGAGTATCCAATCTTGGGTCCACTGCTGGTGCAGCTGGTACATGCAGGGGGCTCTAGCAGTGGCTGGTGGTGTCTCTGAAGTGTCATCACTGCTAGGGCTGGTGGGCTCTCCCTTTCATCTAGATGTTGGCCATGCAGAGGCAAGAGACAGATGGCTTTTGTGAGGGTTTGCAACATTTCAGAGATAAGATGTTTTGCACCAGGGGCTGTGCACTCCTCAGTCTCAAATCAAGGGTTGGCTGTGCACAGGTGCCCAGGGACCATGGTAAGTTGGCCCTGGCAGGCCTGGGCCCAGGTGGATGCTGGCTGAGCTCCCCATCCCCATCACTTGTTCCCTGGGGCTGGTGGCTTGCTAGATGCTAGCCGTAGGCTCTCTGCCTCCCTCACCCCCTTCCCAGGGTGGGATAAGCCAGACTGTTGGCAGCTCCAAATCTCATTTCCCCCATCTCTCCCTGTAGGCCAGCCACTTTGCTGCAATGCCACCCAGCCCAGGGTACCCGGGCTTGGGGTGCACAGGGCTCCTGGACAGCTGGGTTGAGGGGCTTGCTGTGCGCCCAACCAGGGGCTTGCTGTGTGCCCAACCTCCCTGCTAGAGGCCTCTATGAGGAGGCAACCTGGGGTACCACTCCCCCCTGCCACTGATGCACCCTGAGCATGGCCCTCTTATGTGTGTCCTAGGTGGTGCATGTTGAGCTGTTTGTGCAAGCTGAGGGGTGCCCAAGCCACTAAGCCTTGATGCTGCTGATCCTTCTGGTGCCCCAGGCACACCTGCACTCTTGGTTCAGGAATCTGAGCTACAATGGCATGGGGGCAAGCCTGGGCTGTCCCGCAACCTCCGCTGCCACCGAGAGAGCTACCTGTGGCAGCACTACATGTCCTTGCCCCCTGCTGCCAAGGAGGACATCGCTTTTAGATGACTTTTTCCATGTGTGAGTGGCCCTGTGTCCACCCAATGTTCTGAACTGTGTCCCGCCTGTCTGCATGCTGTGGGGGAGAATACAGCACCAAGGGAGTGCGGGCAGGCTAGGCAGGGATGGGGGGTGGGGGCAGGGGCTGGGACCAGGGGCAGGGGTAGGGGTGGGGACTGGGAGAGCCCTCCCTCCAGTGCAGGATTTAACACATTTCCAGGGCTGATGAGGCTGGTGGCTTCGTGCAGACCTCCCCACGAGAAAAAGCAACTTGCTACATCAGCCAGGGCCCCTCCTTACCCTGGTGGGTGGGGCTGGTGCTGGTGGCAGCTGGTGGTATCCTGTCCAGCTGCTCCTTGTGGTGGAGCCTGGAGATGTGGAGCTGTTGAGGTAGCCAGTGGCCAGGGCTCCCTGAGCTGCTAGTGGGTTCAGCAGCCAGGGAGGTGGGCAGGGCAGGATGCTGAACACACAAGGGCCCCTCCTCCAGGGAGGTGCCACCACCAGAGGGTTCAGGGTTGGGGGGCAGCTTGGCCAGGCCACCCCTGCTGTTGTAACTTACAGTGTTGTGGCCTGGGTCCCAGAGTGCCAAAATCTGAGTTTGAATCCTTATAAAGCCCTTTATAACTAGCAGTTGTGATCCGTCACAGTCATCCAGTATGCCCACAAGGTCTTGATCTTGAGGTGGCACTACTGTGCCATCTGGGAGTGCCCTCAATCACACATCCTGCCTGACAGGGCCTCATAAATATGGGTATTGCCCCATGCAAACTGCTTTTGGCCCTCTACATCCCCCCAGAGGCCCATGAGTTAATGCACCTCCTCTTGGCTCTAGTTGGGGCTCTGGGTGGAGGGCTCAGGCGTGCGCACATAGGCGGGGCCTGTCCTCTATGGGGAGGATAGGAAGGACATGGTGTCTCAGGCTGGCTCTCGGGGCCTCCTCTCACCTGTCCCTGTATAACCAACTCTGTGCAGTGGTCATCAGTGCTGACCATCAGGGCATAGTCAGGGACCGGGAGCTGTGTGGCAGAGGCAAATGTGCCACAGCACCTGCAAGCACAGGAGATACTGCTAGGGGTGAGCAGCAGCAGGGAGCAAATGCTGGCCTTCCAGCCAGACAGCCAGGCAGCAGCCCTAGGGATCTCAGGGCTTGGCAGGGTATGCAGCAGGCTACAGCACTTTCCTGTGGCCAAGCAGCACCTCTGGATAAGGGGCATCACTGACAGAGGCAGCCTGAGGGGTACACAAGGCCTTCAGTCTTAAAAGGTCCTGTACTGTGTGTCCCAGGGTACAGAATGACTTTAGGCTTTTACAGCCTGCACATGGGGGGTACTACAGAGCAGCCCAGCCCCAGGGCAGGAGAGGTGTCCAGCCAGGAGCCTTGAGGGCAAGCCCCCTAGTGGCTAGGTAGACCCAGCACTAAAGTTAGTGCTGGGTCGCATCTACACATACGTTAATGCACTTTAACTAATTGTATTTGCAGGTATCAAATTTAGGTGTAATTAGTCTAATTTCACCATTTTTAATTCACATTAAGGGCATGTACTTAATGTACGTACGTAATGTACGTACGTGAATTAATTACATTAATTAATAGGGATAGGGCGTGTCTTGCAGGGGCCCCACGTTACCTGATACCTTCTTTTTGCCCCCTATGTATTTAAAAAAGGACTTCTTGTCCTTGATCCGGGAAGCTAGTCCCAGTTCCATCTCCGCCTTGGCCTTCCTGACTGCCCCCCCTGCATCCCCAAGCAACCACTGTATAATCCTCCCTGGTGATGGCCCCTCCATTCCATTGGGTGTATGCCTCCCTTTTAGCTAGAAGACATTCCTGGATGCTTTTGGTGAGGTATGGGGGCTTTTGTGCCCTCCTTCTCCCTTTGATCCGTGTTGCGATTATCTCCCTTTGGGCTTGGAGCAACCACTCTTCTTGGACACCTGGCTCCCATCCCCTCTGGGACCTCAGTGCTTCCCCGACTATTCTCCTTAGCTCATTGAAATCTGCCCTCCTGAAATCTAGGGCTACTGCCTTGCTGCAGGCCTTTGCCACCTTGCGCTGGATGGTGAATTCCAGCAGGTGATGGTCGCTGTTGCCCAGATGGTCGAGCACCCGCAGCCCCCTCATCAGGTCATGACCTGTAGCCAGCACCAGGTCCAACAAGGCCTGGTGGGGTTGTGCACCTCCTGGGTTAGATGGAGGTCCTGCATTTTGGCTAGGAACCTACGTGAACCATTAGACCTGGCTGACTGCTCTTCCCAGCAGATGTCTGGAAAGTTCGGACCCCCAGGACACTCAGTTAAGAACATCAAGGGAGCACCGAGAGGTAGGGACTGGGACAGGCGGTAGCTCGCCTCGTGGCGGACTGCCAGCTTGATCCCAAGGGATGTGGACAACATGTAGAGGGTCCAGAGGTGGGCCACTCGCATGATCAGGGGGCAGCAGGGCAGGCCCTATGAGGAGAGGCTACAGGACCTGAACCTGTTCATCCTCTACAAGAGGAGGCTGAGGGGGGATCTAGTGGTCTGTTACAAACTAGTCAGAGGGGACCAGCAGGCACTGGGGAAGTCCCTGTTCCCCTGAGCACTACCAGGAGTGACCAGGAATAACGGTCACAAGCTGGCAGACGGTAGATTTAGGCTAGATATCAGGAGGTGCTACTTCATGGTCAGGGTGGCTAGGGTCTGGAACCAACTTCAAAGGGAAGTGGTGCTGGCTCCTACCCTGGGGGTCTTTAAGACAAGGCTTGACAACCACCTTGCTGGAGTCATTTGACCCCAGTACTCTTTCCTGCCATGGCAGGGGGTCAGACTAGATGATCTACTCAGGTCCCTTCCGACCCTAGAAGCTATGAAACTGTGAAAGTTAGGTCATCCATGATGACCATGTCCTCTGACCTAACTACCTCCGTGAGCTGACTTAAGAATTCCTGGTCTGGCTCTTCCCCTTGATTAGCTGGTCTGTAGTAGACCTCCACTGTTAAATCTCTTAGTACTCCAGTGCACCTTCTAGCTTTCAGGAAACCACCTTGGCTCGCTATGTAGGGATTCTGCTTGTGTAAGGACAATCTACTCAGGGGAAAAAAAACAAGCATAGTCCTAAGCTGCTCCAAGTTGTCACAGAAGCCAAGCAAACCCTTAATTATCATGGAAACAGGAGTCTGCAAAGTCACTTCTATCCCTCTTAAGTCAATCCAATGCTGAGTGCAGCTTGGCTGTATCAAAGAATGTGTCCAGACTCTTGATCCTGATCTTTTTCTGATCTTTCAGCAGTTTTTAATACCAGTGATAAGTAGATTTGGCTTATTTACAGATGAACTATAGTAGGGTGGACAGAATTATTATTGACCGGCTCTGCCTTTAGCTTTGTGAGCTAATACAGATTATTGTGGGTAATTGTTCATCTGCTGTAAGGGTTCTCACTTGTAGGGTACCCCAAGGCTCTCTATTGCCACTCCTGCTGTTACCTGGGTAGCTGAAGCTACAGTGGTGATCATGGTAGGATTTAGGAACAAGACATGGGTAAACTGTAATCAATAGGCTGATGAGCTCCAGCTCTGTGACTGTCCCATCTATTGTCTCAGAGCACTGGAACAAATTAATTAATGAATTTGGGAGGAAAGCTATTTGATTATGTCTTAACCCACCTAAAATTGAAACTATGTTAGTGGGTTGGGGGAAGCAGCTGAGAGAATCAGTGGAATTTATACTGGTGCCTCTTAGCTCAGTCAGCATCTATACCATACTAGCGTAGGTGCTGTGAAATGCTGTCCTGCTCTGTGATACTCAGATGGTCATTGTGGTAGGTGGGGTCTTATACATACATACACATACATGGGGGTTTGGGTTGAAGGGGTTTGAGTTTAGTTTATATATTTGCTGGTGAATATTTTTTTAGTCTGTCAAAGTGAGATAAGACATTGCATGGTAGTGTGAATCTTTATACCATATCTTCTCACATACCACATGCCCCCAGATAAGATATACACCTTGTTTTCAGGATTGCAGAATGAAGAAAAATAGATATTTTTTTCCCAAAATTATGGCTGCAAAAGTAAGCTATAGTGGAGCATCAAGACCATTAAATAGGAGAAATGATTTTTAACACCTGTCAAATAAAGAATGATGAGCCCTTAAGTCAATTGATTCCATCAGATGCCTGAATAGTAATGCACTGCTGAACTGTGGAGCAGGGGACAAAGTGTTTTTATCCCAGGCAGAAGATCAGCTTCTCCGCTTAAGACACGTACCTTGATTTTTGGGGCTGATATATTTTTTTTGTGGGGGGAAAGGTACATGAGGTATACAAGTAAATATAATATATTTTGAAACTAGGGAACAGACAGCCCTGCTTTGGAAAACCATCTCTTGTGATTTTTGAATATTAAACAAAAAATAAAAGCTTTTACTCAAATTATTAAAATTTTAGAGTGATGATTTCTCTTGTTAATCAACTTCAGTTTATTAAAAGAACCTTATTGTAGCTTCTGTTATAAATACTGACTCTTAGTAGAAGAAGAAAGGGGAGGGCTAGGGTAGACTGATTATGATCAATCTGATCTGCTAACAATCAGATCTGTACCTTTGAGATAGGTACAGACATTCAGGGAGCTTAATGGGGAGGTTAGCTCACATTAAAAATGGCCATGTGATCTAGCTTAGTTCGCCCAGGTGTAGCCCATATGCTTAGAATCCTAGTTAAATAGATCTATATGCAAACTATACAGAAGTTCAGGACAATTAGAGTGGTTTAAAAATGGCTAACCTGATCTATGTCAACTGTACCTCAGAGGGACTCCAACTGATACTGGGTCTGGCAAGACCGATCTAGCTGAATTTCTGTACAGTTCTGAGAACAACCCCAGGGCTGGAAAAATCCAGATGCTGGCCACAGTTTTGGGGCTGTGCTTTTCCTACACCTCCCTGCCCCCACACTCATTAGAACCCTATCCCGCAAGCCACTCCTGGTGCTGATTTTACCAGCATGTGTGGTGATGGGAGCTGAGGAAGTAAATTGGTGTTGTGGGGGAGGCTTGTTGGGGGGGTCTGGGAGTGGGGAGTTAAAAATAGTCCCTGGTCCCTCCATCCCCCCAAGCTGACCCTGTCGACCCCAGTAGCACCCCTGATACCACCAAACTGTCCTGGACCCCACCAAAACTCCTGTGGACCCCACTTACATCCCTGATCCCCCCCCAAGCTCCCTGAAGACCCTGCTTCTCCCCCCAACCCCACTAAACTTCCCACAGACGCTGGTGGCCCCCTCAAGCCCCCTGATTCCCCTTGTGGACCCCATTTGCCCCCTAATCTCCCCAACCCATCCCAAGGACCCTGCTAGCCCCCTGATCTCCCCATGGACCCCAGTTATCCCCCTGATCCCTCAAGCCCCCCTGCTATTTCCCCATCCCAACTTACCGTAGATCATGTGCCATATTTAACTTGATCTAACCTCCCCAAATGTCTAAATGTAGCCTCCCCAAATGTCTAAATGTACCCTTTTAGTTTTGTTAATTGTCTGTCCTAAAATATTATCAACCTAATTTCCATAGCGAGACAACAAACAATAGAAGAGAAACCTACTCTAAAAAAACCCCCTAAGCTTTTCTTTTTTGCTATAAAATCATTTTGTATTCTTTTAAAAGCTGCCAATCCAGCAACTTCCCAAGATGTCTTCTTATATGGTTGTAATTAAATTGTAGTCTCTGAGCTGTCTTTTTCCTAACTAAGTTTTCAGGAAATGTATTTTCATTCTTGTCTAGCATGCTTTAAAAAATCCCACTGGGAATACAATTGTATTTATTGATCCTTCAGAATTTGTGATTTCTTTCAAAAGAAATTCAGTTACCTCCTTCAGACTCTCACAAATGGAGGAAAGTAGAAAACAATAATAATTTGAAGATATGCTTTTCAGGACTTGTATAGGGATATCAGATCTGGAGCAGGAGCTGAAGCTTCTTCGTATGTGGATATTCTTTAAAGTATAACCTAATACTTGCTTGCTTTAATTTGTGAAAATATGTTCAAGTAAAACAGTGCCCGTATCATGAAAATGATTGTTAACTATGTAGTATTTGTTCACAAAATTATCTACAACCCCCACAATAAAAGCTTCAGTCCAGAGCAAAAGAGGGACAACCAACAGAGCTGTTGTCTTTCAGATCAATTGGAAAAGTAATTCAAGAATCTGCTAAAAAAATGCTTCACTACAGTGACCACTCGTGCCAGTTCCCCAGCTGACCTCTGCTGTCAGAGCAGCACTTAAGGAACAAGCTGTATGTGGTTTCATTAATAAATTATAGTACCTTAAACAACACCTAGAAACAACAGAAGAAGCAATACCGTCTTCAGAGAACTGTTGCAATATGCTTCCTGTTACACCACCCCACAGGCTGTCAGTGCCTTTTGGTAGTCATCTGAGAGTCTTACAGTGGCCTCACCAGATGGAGATCACTAACATCACTTCAATCTTTCCTGAACAGAACTTCAGCCAACCTGTTCCATTCAGGCACTGAATCCTCCCCCACCCCCCACCATCTGGCTTCAATTAGAAACAGACAACGAACTGTGTGCAGTATATAGAATGCAGTGATATTGTCTCACTTTCTCTTCCCATTAGCCTCATATACATGTGAAAGGTGAGTGGTGACAAAGTAAAACCCTGAGGAATAAATGTTTTCGCTTGATCTGAGCCTTCAAGAGGCCGAGAGAGCTCTTGGGTCAGATGAGCAATTGATTGAAACTCCTTTTAGGTTTTTTCAGTAAGGAAAAAAGAACCACTCGAGTGATAATAATTATTCAGGCTATGATCCACAGGCAGGTAAATGACACCTTATCTCCAAGTTTTATAGTGCTTATAGTTCTAAAAGAATTAGCAGGAGCACTGACCTTTGTCCATTGCCACTGACTGCCAATTATCTCATCAAAAGATCTTGTTTTTGGATTACCGTCTCAACTCCATTCTGCTCTAGTACACTGTTTCCCCTGGATTTCCTAGACAATGACTGCCTTTTCATGACTGCCTGTGCTCAGCAGGTCTCATAGTACTTCCTGCCATACCATCTTATCAGGCTGGGAGCTCCAAGCCAGTCCTCTGAATAGCCCACCACCACCAGCTCTACATGTGCATGCTCCACACAATCCATCACCCGATCCTTGCATCCTGTCCTGACAACAAGTAATGGGACAATCTAAGTGAAGGCAGGGATGAGGGTACCCAGGGGACAAGTCTGTATTTCACTCGCATCCCATCAGCCACTGGGGACCTCAGCTGGTGGCTTTTCCACAGAGCTGACACCCTGGGCATGTATCTGGTATACTTTATGAAGACGCCCGACACCTGCCCTTTTGCCAAAAGAGGGATACCCTGGCTCACACCTACCCTGAGTGAACCAGGTTCCAGGAACCAGGTTTTGGCTGCACTTCTTCCCACACCTTTTCTATTATGCAGTCCCAGGGCTTGGTTGGGCCATGGACAGGGATCTCCTGGTCAGCTGCCTCCTGGCTCTGGCCAGCCTGGCCATATACAAGACCAGGAAGGAGGTTCTGGCTAGAATAAACCTAAGCAAGTGTGGGGCTGTCTTCCTGTGACTCCTGCACTCATGTCTCTGGACAGAGTTTCCCTGGTCGGCACCCACAGGCTCCCTCGACTCATTCAGGGGGCACTGGGTGCTGTCCTGTGCATTCTGCTTGGTTTCCCCTTCCACCTCCCTTGTTATTAAGCTATGACCTCTCTCCCCTCCCCTTTTTCTTTTTTATTTGTCACATGGAATTAGTTGAGATGGACTCATGGTCCTCCCTTATTCAGGAAGGATTATAGTAATTTGTGATAGGACTAAGCCCATGATTTTCCAGCACATCAAATAGGCCCATCTCCAACAGTGGCAAGAGGGGGTTCTTTTGAGGGAGACAATTGAACTAGGTATACCTAGAGTGATCTATCCCCTATTCTTTGCCGTCTCTGGAATTCAACATTATCATTGGTTTGGAGATGCTAAAGGAAACATCTCCAACCAATCTGTCCAACAGATATTAACAGATCTGTTATACGCAAATTTCTCTAATTCCTTTTTTTTCAACCTGGCTATGCCATCTGCCTCTACCACTTAAGATAACTTAGATTATGGAAGTAAAGCTGAGTAATGTTTTTCAATAACTAATACATTCTTCAACAATATTGTTTGGCTGTCCCCAAACTATTCACGTGCACACGCGCACACACACACATTCTTATATAATAAAGGGCTTTGTCTGTCTGTCCGTTTGTCCATAATGCTCTTGGAGCACTCTGAATGGTTAGTGAAACAACCAATCAGAGTGCAGAGAGCCACCATGATGGTGGGGATGGAGGGGAAAAAGCACTGGCCTCATCCCCCCACCCCGGTTCTGTTCCTTGGAGGCAGCAGAGCACCACTGTGATGGCGGGGATAGAAGGGATGGAGCATGGGGTGAGGCCAGTGGTGCAGCCCCCTGCTCCATCCCTGCTGTCATGGTGCTCTATCACCTCTGAGGACCAGGGCGGGGAGGGGGGTTGAGGCCAGCAGTGCTGGAGTTGGTGGTGGCACAGGGTGCTGGCAGAGGGGGGCAGAGGGGACAATTCATTGGCTATAATATTTTGGTCTGTTTTTTAGTTTGATCCATAGGCAGACCTAGAAAAATTGCTGATGCTTGTTTTATTTTTATGGTCCCCTTTCTAATTTCCATATTTCTGAGTAAACTTAAACATATGGGTCTTTCTTGTATAACTAAGAATACAATATAGACTATGGTATAAAATTATTTTACATCTCAACTGAATTATTTACATTTTTGTACTTGCTGTTTATCATTTCCATATTGAAATGACCTCTTGATCATTTTAAATTTGTTGAGTTTGATCCTGTTTTAATCAACTCCAGCAGTTTTGTTCCATTCTTACTCTTAATATGATAAAGGAAAGGTTTTGATACAATGATTTTTCTATGTATTGCAAACTCAGATGCATATTGGGATACAAATTGTCAATATTGTTTTACATTTTTTGGCCTCTTAGGTTAAATTCTTCCTCTATTCTTGGAAATAGAAAATTAACAGGCAGAGTGGAATTAAGTCAAGATTTTTCTTTAGTTCTAACTCCTAAATATTTTTGTCTTAAAGAGCTGTGGAACCATTTTAAAAGTTAAATTTTTAAGCTTAAAGAAATTTAAAGAAAGCAAAAAACATTTTCTTAGTATACGATAAGAATGAAAATCAAAGTTCATTTTTATTTTTAGAAATGGATATTTCAAAGAGTTTCTTGCTTTATAGTGTTTCATAGAAAATGAAGTCTAATCTGAATAAGCAATTGTTAGTAACAGGACTTTGCTTCATCAATGCAATAAATAGCTGAGTTATTGTATCATATTGCTTCAATTCGCATATTGTACATTTGTTAAAGCCTTGACGGCCTGAGAGTGACTTTTTAGATAGTCGAAATGCTTACATTTATCAGCTAGTGATTTCATTTTCTGCTAAAGATAGAAATGGAATGTAGCACCAACTGTTAAAAGGGAAAAAATCAATATGAGAGTTGTCAGGCTAATTAGAGATGGTCAGCATCACTGGCTTATCTCAAAAATGTGAATGACATTGAATGTTGGAAACAAAACATCCTGAAGTTCCAAGATGAGCCTACAGCTGCCCTAATATATATACTAGCTTTCAAAGCTACCTTTTAAAAGGAAAACAGTTTGAATTGTACAACAAACCATATTCCACCTGGAATATTAACACTCATTGACATCACAAAGGAATTTACTACAGATCAAGGTCAGGATGTGACCTTACGAGGAGAAAAATGGATCTGCAAAAAGTTACACTAGGAAAATGAGTATCTATAGTATCTGTGCTACTTCATCAAATTGCCTTTTGCACCAGCAAATCTCCTTTAAATATTTATAAAGCTAATTTCTATGTTTGCTTTACCCAGAGGTACAAATTTGCACTTAATGTTTATGTACAGTTACTTAATTTGAAGTTTTGATTGTTTTATCATTTTAAGCATTGATGATTAATGATGGTAACAAGAGCACTGAAAACTGCCTTGCAGACATGAAAACCCACAGGGTTGTGTTCAGCATGTTCTTTACAGTATGTATTGGGTGCTTTTCTTCACCAAGTACAATGAACAAGATCTTGACTGAAATTCAGTGGGACTTTACACTTGGGATCTCCATATCCAGATTTGTAAAGATAGCCTTTTATGTAAATCATGCTACAGCGTCCTGAGAACAGTAGCTAAGCACAGTAAGAGCCATTACAAAATATGAAACATCTTGTTGTTGGAACACTCTCTGCCAGAGAATAGTGCTGGATTATCCCTATGTGTAGATCTTAATTTATTTTACTCAGACTGAAATAATTCAAAACACTGATAGGAAGCTATGGAGAAAGCAGCAATGCAGGTAACTAGAAATTATTATAAGAAACAGGTTTCTCAGGTTATTGGTGGTTTTTGTTTGTGTGGGAGAATAATACTTGATGATGACAGATCTATTGCCACTCTCTTAAACTCTTAGTTGTCTCCCTTAATGCTCACCTACCATGCCTTGGTGTTAAACTGGAGAGGGAGAACAAGGAGAGGAGAGATGGTTGCTGCTGATAGTGAATAGGGGACTTGTGATCTTCCTTCACAGGGCTCCACCTCCCCTACACCCTGCCCTTATTCCACCAATATAGGTTTTGATTTCTGATCTGCTTCAGGTCTAGCCCTCCCACAGATGGAGTATTGATGCATGGTAACTGACCACCCGTCTTTCTGGCAGGTACCTAGTTTGATTCTTACTGCAACTTATCACTGGTTTACACCTCCGGTTGGCATCCTTCACCACGTCATCAAATTTCAACAACTCTGTGAGTTATATTTTTAATAAGCACCCTGCATCACTGTGATCCATTTCATACTTAGGTCACATCAACTAACTTGGCTGTCATTCAGATCATCAATCCTTCCCCACTTCATCAATTCCATTCTTGATAAGCAGTGATCAAGTCTATTAATGCCCAAGTAATCATTTTTTAAATGGCCTGATCAATTAACAGTTATACCCTTACACAATTAATTGACTCTTCTCGACCCTCCTATAATTCATTAAGTCCAGCAGGACAAGTTATCTGCCTGTTTACGTCCACTGAGGAAAAAACCCTCACCTCACTGGTACCCAAGTACCAATTTTGGTACAGGATCTCCATAAAGGAATTCTTTATGATCCCATCTTACCAGTTGTCACCTCAGCACAGGGGTTGTCACCTCCTGTCTTACAGGTTGTTGCCTCAGCACCCTGGCAAGACTGAGCTATGAGAAAGCAGATTCACCCAGTTTGAACACTCAGCAAAGGTCACTCAATTCTTTCCTGCCTTGTCTTGGTGTTGAATGTGTATTTGTCGGCAGATGATCTTGTCTGCTGCGTGGTTGCCTGGATGCACTGGGTCCGATTATTCTTTGAGGCTCCTACCTCCTTACACCCTGTCCAAGTGCCACCAAGCTGTTAAAGCATCAGTTACGCCCCAACTCTCAGTAAGTGTTCTTCATCTTTTCTTTGATCTTTGAGGCTCACAGTCATTTTGGGCCTGACTCAAGGATATGGCAGCTAAGCCAGTCCCGAAGGTCGTTCTATTGCAGCTTGGTAAATGAAAGAGAAATGAAGAACAACACAAAGCAAGGAAGCTAGAACTCAGGTAAGTCTCTTGGTCATTAGGGCCATTGGGGCCATGGGCTGCAGCCTCCAGCGACACAGTAAAACAGCCCTGAGGGCAGTGGGCTATTCTTCCAAGGCCTGGCCCCTTCAAATAAAAAAATCAAAGAGAAATCTAGGAGAATCTTTGGTCTACTCCACCTACAAACTTGGGAATTTATTTGACCTTAGGTGCCTCTGTCACGATCTGCTGATCCAGCATCTCACATCAGTTCTGTGTCTCTGTATGCCTTGCCAAGCTCTTCCTTGTACATGTTCCCTTCTCCTGGGAACTTTCTCTGGGGCCTGCAGAGTCTTATCTTTTGACCAGTTTCCTCTTGGCCAATAGGAGATGGCTCCAGATTCCCACAATCTGGTTTCCCCACATGTCAGGCACAGAGGCTGCCATGTCTGCCTTAGACATCAGTATCCTGGCTCTCTCTGCCACACCTCTGGTCCTTCACCTCTTGGTGTGTCTCTCTGCATGGCTGGGTCTAGTGAGGCTCTCCAGACCATAACAGGGCCCAGGATCAGAGCCCTGTTACAGTTTGGAAACACTGTTTTGGTTTTACTGCAGGTAAGTAGCCATCATATGCTCAAACTTCTTCCTCCCTAAACCCAGATTTTCTTATGTATTTAAACACCTAACTCAATAGGAGGTGGGCACCTAGATAGGAGTTAGTTACCTCAATACTTTTGAGGATAATATTGTTAATGCATTTTTCCCCAGTGACTCTAATACAAAATGCATAAACAGGCTTGAAAGGAAGGAACAGAACCAGGATTCCTGCCTTCCATGGGCATGCATTCATCAGTGGGCCAGAGAGTCATGCTTCCTCATTATGCATGTTTCATTTTTCACAGGCAGGGCAGAGAATGCTCTTCACTCCATCCCAGCCTTCCCTTTAGGTTGGTGGTGATGGCATTCTCTTGGGAGATGGAAGTTCAAGCATTCACAGGCTGAAGAGGGCAGTCAACACAGGTATTCCACTTCCTAAACAAGGGCTGTGACCACTAAGGCAGTTCCCAGGTTCATTTATGTATTTTTATTAGACAGTAGTTAATTTAAAATCAGAAATTATCCTAGCATCAGAGACAAGAACCCAGATCTCTCCCTCAACACTGCCTACAGAGTCAGGTCCCCTGTTGTTTGGTCTCATTTTGCCTCCCTTTGTCCTTGACTTCAAAGTGTTCCCTTTTCAACTTGAGGGGTAGAAGGTGCCTCCAACAGCCTCCTCTCCCCACCCCACCTTAGTCCTGCCACCTGTTCTTTAGCTTAATGGTAAGAGCACTCTCCTGGTAAATAAGAGAAGTGAGTTTGAATTTGAGCTTAAACTGACACTAACCAAAATTTCCCAGGTCATAGCTGAGTGCTCTAACTAGTAAGTTATTATGCAAAAGGTGGTTGGTGCCATCATTGGCTGTATTCTTGAATTGGCTGTTGTACTTTGTGCTAAACTCAGTGATTTTGGTGTGTGTTAACTGTGCTCTATGAGCGTCTAACAGAACAGGCCTTTGTAGGGATTTAGGTGTAGTTTATGGTCCTAGCTGCTTGAACTGGATCATTTATGAGCATGCTAGCCAAAGCCTAGATGCATACAGACATTTCAAGCCAAAATGTAGACACCTGATGAACTTAAGCACTCCCACTGAGGCAGATGGAGTAATATGGAACTGAATCACTCTGTCACAAAGTTGTCTAAATTTAGACCTACTTCATAGTTGTTACTAAGTTTATGTGATTTATCAATCCTAATCCTTATTAGTCCTCCTCAAGTGATGCAAGAAAATATAGTATATTGGCAGCAATAGTGTAACTAGGAGTAGATAAGCAGGGACTAGCCCCAGGCACCAACTTAGAGGCGGCATAACAGTGGTGGCCTCCAATGCTGGCAACTTGATCACCACTCTCGCTGCCACCACTGCTCAAGATGCAAACACTACTTGTTTGGCCTCTGATTGGCAGGTTGGTTTATTACTGGCACTTTCCAGAAAATACCAATTTTACTGATTACTCATGAAATTTTTGTGGGAAACTGGCACAAATTTATATCACTCTTATTCTTAAGGCATGACACATTGGGGGCAAGTGGGTGGAGCATTTGCCATAACTTTTACTAGTATTATTTATTGTTAAATTAATAGATTTTTTTCCCTCAGAGTTGTGGAACACCTGGATTTCTAAACAGAATCCTGGCCTAAAAGAAGTAGTGCTGTTGTACATAAGGCAAATTGCAATACCTGAGCCATCATAGTTTGATCTGAACTCATTACAAATATGACAAGGTGAGCTAGGTAATGCTATATGCATTTATAATATTATGAATGCTCAAGTATTTAGTAATAGAAGGCATGGAAATGAGTTCTTCATTTTCAGGGATGTACATCCCAGGCATATCTTTTTAGAAGAACATGGGATGTGAACAGTAGGAGCGGGCACTAAAATACTGCACTTCTCTTACAGATTTATTGTACACTTTAGCCATGTCTACATGAGATGCAGACTGCACAGTAGCTTGTTACTGCTGTGCAGTAGCATCACGTGGCACAAAGTGTGATGTGATGCTACTATGCAATAGTAAAGGGCAACTGTCCAGTCAAGATCACCTAAAAGCCATTTTATGTCTCTACTGCACAAAAACCCTGGTTACTGTGAAGTCATTTAGTGCTTGTATATGTAAGTATCTTGTGTAGATGCAGCCTTTGAAAATGTAACCTGGGCGGTACTCCAAGTGGTACCCCCTCTCCAATTGAAGGGATCAAAGCAGGTGCACAAGGACTGTGGGAGGTGTAGGGACTCTCCTCCTCCTATACAGCAGAGCCAGACCACCAATGAGGACTTAACCATATACGTTTAATACTGGGAACATAAAAGGCATAAATCACAGGGTATAGTGGACACTAAAGTGCCCCAAGCAGGCAGAATTCAACAAAGGTTAGACACTTACAATCACTGACAAAAAAACAGGGTTAACAAAATATAAAACACAAACAGCAGAACAAACAGTACAGGCACAAAATGCAAAATGTCAAAATGACAAGGAAATATAGGGCCTTGGTACCTGGAGGGGGAGAAAAACACAATGGTCCCTTTCCACTGCAAGACAATTTGCTTCTTGTTATCTCACTCACCCCAACTGAGACTTGAACCCAGATCTTCTACATGGGAAGCAGGAATGCTGTCACACAGCCACCACTGGTAGTACTGCTCCAGCTTGCTAGGGGTCTTGACCTTCCCAGAGCCCAGCGTCACATTGAGCTGTCTGACCTCTACTTGAAGGAGCTGGAAGCAGAACTGGGAACCCCTCAGGTCACTGCTCAGATCTTTACTGGAGCAGAGGGCAGCCTCTCCTGCTGGCTGCAGCCTCTCGTAGGGGATCCTGGAGCCCAGTGCGGAGCCTCTCCTGCCAGTCGCATGCCGCGCTGCTGAGGGTCCCACTGCTGCTTGCAGGTCCTGCTCTTTCAGCCTCTTCTGGGGCACTGCTCCTACCCTGTTGGTCAGCTCTGTGAAGCTCCTCCTTGTGGTCCCTCACTGGTCTCTCCTGAGTCAGCCCATGCTGCCCCTTTTATCCCCCTCCAGGTGACCCAAGGGGCCAATCAGGGAACATGGCGGGGAGTGAGTCTCTGGGGCCTGATTGGTGCAGAAAGGGAATCCCAAGTCCTCCAATCATCTTTTGCCCTTTCAAAACCCCTGGGCCAGGTCACTGCCAGCCAGCCCGTCACAAAAATAATAATTTTTAGCAGATGTAATGAGAAAGCTCAGCCTTCTATCGTACCTACTGTGGGAGCAGAACATCTGTGGTGGAAGCAGAATTGGGGTTACTATTTCTGTTTTGTAGGCTGAATTATGAAAGTTTCTATTGTAATCATCCTCCAAATCTGAGTTTATCCATACCATCTCTATTGCCTGATTATAAATGGCTAGGCAGCAAATAATCAGGCATGAGAATTCTTCTGTATACCAAAGAGCTTCCTCTGTGTTCATGATCTCTTTATCACCACAACCTCTCAGTTTGGAGAAAGACAACATTAAAAACCATGAACATGGGAAGTACAGCTGCTGGGATCATGCTACTTGCAAGTAAAGCTCCTGCACGCCTGTGCTCTGCCAGTGATTAAGGAAATAGATAAGCAAGGCCATGGCTCAGCTCTCCTTGCCATATTTGAAAAATTTGTTTTTCATAGCAACACTTGACTTGCATGAGCGTAAAGCAGTCATAGGAATTAACTAGTTAATTAACTAGTTAAAGAAATGGCTAACTTTTAACTTAAACTAGTTAAATTTTTCAGCTGTCAACTTCTAACTTTAACTAGTTAAAAAAGTTAACTTTAACTTTTTTAAATTATAAGTTAAAAGTTAAAAAAAATTAAATCTGGCTTTCCCAGAGTTTTTCCTGACACAGCCACTCTCTAGGACTTACATGGAATGATATTTCTTTATTGAAACTCTAGGACTTATTGTTTCAGAGAAAGAGAGTACTGTGCCTTCCTATGAGAGATGGTCTCTTAACTACAAGTCCCAGAGTTTCTTAGTTTATGCTGGCATTTTCTGTGCATTTGCAGAAGTCAACAAGGAAACCAGTTGGCTGCAGAAGAGGGAACAAGCGCAAGCAAGCAGATACATTGATCCCAGTAAGAGTGGGAGCAAGTAGTGAGGGTGAAGCAAATGAGGCCTTTTTTAATTTTAATGAAGATCAGAACCAGCAGCCCAGGGCACAAGAAGTTGAGCATTACTTCTCATCTGTGAGAAACTTATCTGAGATGTCACCTACTATGAAAAAACTGTTCATCCATTATAACACAAGCATTCCCTCATCTGCCCATGTGATTGTTCAGTAGTGGGGGCTTAGTTTTGCAAGACAGAAGAGGAAAATTGTCAGATGTAAATTTGGAAATGCAGCTTTTGCTGAAGTTCAATAAGCATGTTTAAATACAGAGGCAATGCATAGGGGGTGCACGTGGGTGCACATTTCCCCCTTGCACGTGGTGGTGCATCCCCTTGAAAAAGGTGCTGCTGACACTGTCAGCGGTGCCTGTGGGCGGTTGCCACTCACCACCCTAGTGCCGACACCACTACTGGCAACTGTGAGCAGTCCATGATTGCTGCTGCTGCTAGCAATGCTGCTGGAGATGCCTGTGGGTGGTCGCTGACCCCCCCCACCAACAGTACTGGCGGCATCTGCAGGAGCTGCCAGTTTAACGCCACTGGGATCCCACCGCCACCACCACACTCCTGCCACCGCCAGCACAGCTCTGCCCCTGCAGTTGCTGGAGGCACACGCTGTTCATGTTTAAACAGTTTCTGCTATACAACTGAACGCTCTTTTTCTCATTTAAATTGATTTTCTCATTTCAGTCTAATTTTGATTTTCAGACGCTTTCATTATTTCTAATTCAGATGTATTTCATACCCTTTTGTTACCTTTTGAGCAATAAAAATTGTAGCAACAGAGGTTTTCTGTGGAAACAGTTTTCATTTGTCACTTGGCTATGAATATCTCCTTTCTATTTTTCTGGTATACCTATATGGTGCATTGACTTTTACAAAGTACTTCACATGGAGAGAGTGAGAAGGAGCTAACATTACATAGGTATTGTAAACTGTTATTCTGAAAGCTGTATGACAAGTATAACATTGTTTTTACGTACAGCAGGGTTAGTTCCAAGTAAATTAATGTGCTTCTGTGGGCTTATGGAAAAGAAACCAACTCATTGCATTTGAAAATGAAAAATGATGCTAAGAGGCAATTCACCGTGTTTCATGCATTTCTTATGAATCAACTTAACTTTTAACTAGTTACTCTGTTTTAAACACACCTTTTAATTAGTTGAAAGTGGAAATATTTAACTTCTAACATAACTCAAGTTAATTTTAAAGGCTTCTAACTTTTAACTTTAACTAGTTACATTTTTCATAAACTTTTCTCATGACTGGCATAAAGAGTGTATGTAGTGTGCTACTCAGGTTGCAAAAATGGGGAAACATACATTCCTCTCCCTCACTGCCCCACTGCATGAGAACTGAGTGCAATCCTGAAACATGCATTTGAATGAGCCCTTATTTGTGCAGCAGTTTTACTGCAAGTAATAGGCTTTGCCAAATATACAGTATTTTGTGTTTTGTATAATTAATATTCAAAATTAACTTGTATCCAAGATAAGAGCTTAGCATTTTGATCTACATGCACATAGATTATGGCCCAGTCTTTATACTGAAATGATTTCTGAGCAAATCCTGTCTGCACCACCTTTAGCCACTTTTTTTTTGGTTTCAGTATTGCTATCAGAGATGTGTGGGAAGATCACTACTTTCTTTCCATTGCTCCATTGCTTATTCAGTGGCTTAAAAATAAAAATACCATTGTATACTACTGACTAGTACATGTATGGTAGAAAAAAAAGACTTTAGTTCAGTTACCATAGCTGACAACATTGCCTTAAAGAAAACTAGAAAGAAAGTTTGAACTTGTGACATTCTGGAAATTGAAAAGAAAAGTGTTTAGAACAATGCCTCCTTTCTGTCTCTCTCAATAGTGCTGCTTATTCCTATGACTGCTTGAGTCCTATTTTAACGTGAATGAGAGAGAGTGTGCAGCCTTCTCTTGAAAATGCTTTCTCTAGCTGAAGGGAAATATGGTTTGTATTTTCAGTGATCTTATCCTGTGAGGACACTGGAAAGAACTGTGCACAAAATGCTCTCTTTATCACCAGCTTAACAGAAAAAGAACAGCTCAGAAGTATTCCTGTTTTATATTGTTAATGCTGGTTATATTTTAGCCTTGTAGTCTGGCAATATAACATTTGAACAAATTGTTAAGAGGAAGCTTGAATTGACATACTAATAATCAAAACTACTGCTGTAACATGGAGTTAAAGTTGACAAAATGTATCACTAATTTAAGAAAAACTTGTTGGTTTGACAATTCCAGGTTAAGTTTCTATTTAATGAAACATTATAATACCCATCAGTGTGCAAAGTACAGGTAATGTCACAGATCACTTTAATTTTCCTCCTGTACTAACTTCTTAGGAACAAAGAGAAACATAACTTTTACAAACAATAAATTAAAATGCAGTTCTACCTTGTAATGTGACCCTGTACACATGGCATTGTGGGATTCCATAATCAATTAATCTGATTATTTTCATGTACATTGTTATTAGCCTTTGCAAGTAAAATAATAATTTTCCTAATTGTTACCCGTTTTGACTCACTGAAAGTTGTGACTGTCAAGGCAATACTCTCCTTTTCCACATTGCTTAAAGGTTCTTTAGGATGAATACAGCCCTCAGTTAAATTTGTGTAGCACCCATATTTTCTGAGTATACCCTCAACTACACTAGGGCCAATCCTTGTAAAGTTGGTTATGTTAGGAAGCAAGTTTAGCAAGTAAGGTTAAGCTGGGGCATTTTGGGGGGAGTTGTTTGTTATATAAGTGTGTATCTTATGTAATGTTTTTGTTTTCACACTAGTCACCCTATGCCTTTTTGGGCGGGGTGGCGTATACATCTATTAAATGAATACACATTTTTGCACAGAGGATGTCACTGAGTAGAGAGAAGTGTCATTGAACATGTTATCTGAAAACAGTGGGGTTGTACAGATCTAAGGCATAAAACATCTCTTTAATTGCAAATTGGGTACATTTTAAATAAGCTCCACACTCTTTTGTTGGGGAGTTTTTTTGTTTTTTACAGATAGGGTGAAGATGTGTTAAGGAAATAAAACTACCATTTTTTTATTCTTGGTTGTACTCCATGTTGTATTCATCTGTTTGACATTTTAGTTGGTGCTGGTATCATACATGGATCTGTTAATTTTCCTACCAATATAATGTAGTTGTGCAGAGAAGAAAAACATTCTTTTTGCTAATTACCCTGAATGAGATAAGCATCTTTGAAGATTTTTACCTCTTGGTCCCCAAAATCTGTGTAGATGCACAAGGCCTTGATTAAAGGTTGAAACGTGCACCATTTCCTGTCTGACACCCCACCACTTTTTATCTTGTATACTGAATTTTGCCCCCTGAGGCTCCACCTATGATAGAAGTAATAGGGCCAATGCATTCTTCTGAGATAGAGGGTGATGACACTTAGATCAGCTGCATCTTCTAGGACAGGTGGCTGTGAAAATAACTTGCGCTTACAGTGACTGACTTAAGAATTTCCTTTCACAGCTTTGCTATTAAAAAAGATATTACTAGCATGACTGGCATTTCCCATGTTACATATACAGAACACTGATCATAACAGTAAAGATACAAAAGAATTTAAGGGTATCCAGTATACCAACATAGAGCTATAACTGGCAGGTCTTGAAACAGTCTACAAATATAATTGTTAGACCTGATTGAAAAATGGGATTTTTTTCATACAGATTTTCCTAGCTTTATCTGAAACAATGACAATTTTATTACAATTGTCCATAGCTCATTAAAATTAAAAAAAATCATTCCCACTGTTGAAAGTTTGACCAAAATACTGACATTTGTAAAATCCATCTTGCTCAAATTTCAGAGCTCCAGTCTGTCTAGGTTCTGATACAATACTCTTTTGTATGGAAATCTAATCCATCAGTATTAAAGACTTATTTTTGCAGAGGCTCTGAGCTGCTGCAGTTCCTGCTGACGTCAATGGGTGGCTGCAACAGTTCAGTCACTCTGACAATTAGGTCTCATAGAGTAAATAAGGGGTGTTATGCATATGCCCCACAGGCTGGATCCAGCTGCAGAGCCCCGCTGTCTAGCCCCCAGGTATGATCAGACCCAAAGGGGGCATGGCACAGGGCTGGTCTATGGGGCAGATCGCCCACAGACTCCTTCTCCTTCCCTTTCCTCCTTCCACTCCCACTCCCCCACCATACCTGATCCAGTAGCTGCTCCAGTTGGTCTGGGACCCATGCGGTGTATGGTGCGGGTCTTGGAGTGGCTGGAACAGGCAGTGTGCAGTGCAGTCTGGCTGGAGTGGCAGCTGCACTGCATGCGGTAGCTATCCTGGCTGGACTGCGCTACACATAGCACCTGCTCTAGGACATGTGCTGTACATGGTGCCCACTCCAGCTGGTCCAGGACCCATGCTGTACACAGTGCTCACAGGTGCCATATGTAGTATGGGTCCTGGACTGGCTGAAGCAGGCACCAAATGCGGCACAATTCCAGAGCTGCCTGGGCAGACACTTCATACAGTGTGACTGTTGCTCTGGCCAGACTGTGCTGTACATGGCTCCCATTCCAGCCACTCCAGGATCTGACCCACATGCAGCATGGGTTTCAGGTTGGCTGGAGTAGCCACCAGATGAGGTATTCTGGGAGAGGGGATCCATGGGCCTGACCTGGCCCATGGACTCACCCCAGACCGCTGACCTCATGAGGCCAGGTGACACCTTTGGGCTAAATCCTATTTCAGCTTCTTTAATGTAGGTGGTGCTTATGTAGTCAAATAACAGCAATTTTTGGTACATAATCACAGCTTACATTGTGTTTGTACATATGATGGAATAGGAGTTGGGGGTGGTGTGTACAAATGCTGAAATTTGAATGGATGATGAGGCAGGTCCTTGTAACTTTGTAGTCCAGTAGACTAGTGGGTAGGGTACTTGTCTATGGGGCAGGAGACCCAGGCTATATGCCTTCTTCATACAGGGAACCTGCATACCTTGCCCACAGAGGTCTTTTATAGTCTACTTCTTGCTAATAGCCATTCCCTGCTGCCACCCCGACCATCCCTACTCTGTCAGGACTACTTTCTAGCTTTCCCCCTTCCCCACTGCAGTTTCTGCTTACTGTCACTACCAAATGAACTGCTCCAAATTGTCACTCACCAGGTTTTCCAGCAGTACATTTTTTTGATGAAGGCTGCATTAGGTAGGTGAGAGAGAAGCCCTGTGCTCAGATTCCTAGGGCAGCAATAGCAGGGGACCAGCAACCTGTGGTAGTGACTGTATCACAAGTTTCAGGCCATTGTTAATAAAAATTCGCCAACCCATACTCTATAATATCTAACCCAGGTGTGGGCAAAATATAGCTCATGGGGCGGATCTGGCCCATGGAGCAATTTTATCCAGCCTGCAGTGGATCTCTCAGTCCCACCTGAGCTAGTCCACCCTGTGATATGTTCCACTTCCCCCGGTGCACAGCAGGGCTGGGGTGGCTTAGCAGCCAGACTCTGTTTTCTGGCAGCCCTGGTGGCAGTGGCTCCTTCCAGCTGCTGCTGAACCTGACTCCACTACCCAGGCACCCAGACCCATCTGCCCCACACCCAACACCAGAGGTGAGACCAGTATTGGCAGGCACTTGGCCAGGTAGCTGGGATGGGGCTACGGGCTGGCAAGGAGCAGCATCTGGGAGCAATATGGGCGGGTGGGATTGGGACATCCTGGGATCTTGGGATGGTGACAGCATGGAGCTGGGGCTGGGGCAGAGCCCCGGTTCTGTGGGCAGGGACATGTGGGCAGTGGATCGCTGCTCTGCCCTGGACCCCAGCCTTGCACTGTCACTGCCCCAAGATCCCAGGGTCAGGACCTATGTGATCAGGACCTATGTGGGCAGGGCTCAAGCTCCAGGCTGAGCGCACAGCCCCAGCCCCAGCCCTGGCCCACCCCGCATGGGAGGTTGGGTTCCCTGTAATGCCCACTTCGGACCCACCCACCCTGTCCACAATAAGTAGCAGTGGCAACAGTGGGTGACTGTGAAGATGGAGGTGCTGTTCTACCCTGAGGAGGAGCTGGAGCTGCTGTCTAACTTTATGCCACTGCCTGGTTTCAGTGTTGGCAGTACAGGCATGGAGGCAGCGGTGGTGGCTGGGCAGAAGCTGTTGCTGGGCCCTGGGAAAAAGTAGGATTTATCATTGGGCATAGCCACCACCCCCTTGCCACTGCCAGGGCCCTTCTTGTTGTGACCTCCTGGAGCCTACACCAGGGCTGCCCTACAGCTCCTTCTTACCCCGGCATGTGCTCCAGGCAGGCACAACAAGAAGGGCCCTGGCAAAGGGGAGGGGAGGTAGCCACGCCCACTTCCAGGTCCAGCTTTTTCCCAGTACCCTGAAGCAGTGTTTCAGTGTTGAGGCAGCTTGCTGGCTAGCTCCACACTGTAGCATCCTCATGCCCCAGCCAGCCCCTCCACAGCACGTTGAACCAGGTTGAAGCAGCCCCAAGCTGTCAGGCTTGAGCCCCCTGCCAGCTAGAGATGATCTTCCCCAGATAAATGTGCTGCAATCTCAGATGCACGTGGAAACACCATACCCAGGAGCAATAAACTCCAGTGTGAACTGTGCCGGCATGTATTCATTCGCATTAATTGCATGTGTATACAGCAAGTGCTTTCCTGGTGCTAAATGCAAATTATTTCCATTGCTTGTGCTACAAGATGATGTGATGAAGCTACCCAGTGCTGCAGCTGTGTGTTTTTTAACAAAAATAGTTGCATTCATAGAACAGGGACCTTCTGGAGTTTTCAGGTCTTTAGCCACACTTTGAAATTTTGCTCTCCATTCTTAGCTGACTTGCTAAAAGTAAAAACCAATGCATTATATCAGATGATTCCCTGGAAATGGAAATCAAATGTATACCACAAAGCAAATAAGAACCCCTTTACAGTGGTATTAAGTGGTTAAACACAGCTACTCTAGCTATAGTTAGCCTTACTGGAGATTACAAAAGGAAAGTAATAATAGACAAAAATCTAAAACAGGATAATGAATAACATCAGTATAAAGAGAATCCATACAGTGCCTGTTAATAGGAATAAATAATAATTGTATTATCAGCATATGGAGACCATAACAGATTGGAGGCCCAGTGTGGCAGGCACAATACAAACCACTCCCTAATGACAATGTCCCATTCTGATATAATGCAGTTTAATATTGACCACATCTCAATTTATACCTTTCAGGTCAGTTCAGTAATCTGAAATGAAAGATTTCAGTTTTGGAAATATCAAAACATTTTGTTTAGGTTAAAATCTTCAAACAAAACATTTCAGCATTTCTGGGCTGAAATTTGTCAGTATTTCCAGTCTACAAACAATTTTTAAATTTCAAGTTTTATATTTGATTTAGGATGAAAACAAATGTTGATATGTTGGAATTTCCCATCAGACATAAATTCCAACTTTTGTATATTTAGGAATTATATTAAGTTTAATGTTTCTATACTAGTTTGTTAAGAGATTGGTGTACTACTGTAGTAAATTTAAAGGGGGCTTTTCAGTTCAAAAACAAAATAGGCACCCTGCTGTTTGATTCAGTTAGCAGTTGGTGTATGGTATTTATGACAGCAGTTGTTAAATTCTTTATTACATGACTCACAGACTGATAGCTGGCTATTGAGGAAAACTGAAAGACACTCTTATGTTTCAAATACTACTGAAGTATAGAGAGGACACAGTTCAACTTACCTCATATTTTCTGTTTTATTTAACTGCCTGTACTCAGAAGTCCTCTTGAAGGAATATTTTAGAGTGTATTGGGGAGCCAAATCCTGTTCACCTTATTCATGCCAGTCGTGTTCTGAAAATCTTTAGAACTTGTGGTATAGGTAGGAGAAATTGAACTTGGTCTTCAGTTCCTGAAAGAAATGATAGCAACATAATTTACATGCTAGCATTAAATTAGTTTCTAAGACAGAGTTTGATGTGGTTTCTAATTAACTTAAAAGTGAGAAAAATGCAGAATAAAATTTCTACAGAATGTTGATAGTAGTATACAATGTGGTGACTGAAAAAGGAATCATAGTGCTTTTGCTTCTAACTGTTAAGAATTCAGGTGCATTTAGGGTATAAGAGACAATGATTATCAACATTCATAGTCATTTAAACTAATTTTCAGAACAAGGTGATACTTGAAAACTACAGACTATTATCTGTAGCACTTAACTATGTTTTAGAGCATATTTGTTGTCAGAATTTGAGAAGGAATATTGTGCATTTCTTCCAGAGTTAAATTTACCTCCTGCAGGAAAAGGAAGAACCACTGAAAGGATGCATCATACACTTCATGAAACTATAGGGGTTATAAATCATGCCTACTTTAATGGAGGCCATGAAAGATTAGCCAATTACAAAAATATTGTACTTGAAATGAATGTTAAATCCTTACATCCCTACATCTATTTTATAGATTTCTTTCAACAAATTGTTTAGGCGTCTCCTGTGTTTTTTAAACGGTAATACAAATCTGTTGAAAATCTTTGAACTAAATTTGCATCTGGCTGAATCTAGTCATGCAGCTGAAGTGACATCAGTAGAACTATTTCAGTTTTTTACAGTTCATTAAAATTAAATTTGGCCCCACTATGCCAAACTGAAACTATTTATCACATTGACCCCATGTTTTTGCCAAGTTGTACACAGTGCTGCCAGGCCATGCTCTGGGGTGAATAAGTGGGGTGTGAGTGCAAGTCTACCCCTTCTGGTTTGTGCCATATGGCCTAGAAGCATAAAGCAGCCAAAATAAATCCATCAGATTGAGTGGGCTGAGCCCAAGCAGCTGCATATCATCCTCCCCTCACCCTTTATACATTTCCTTATATGCCCTCCACATAAGTAGAGCTTTGTTTTGGATTTAGGTGAACATGACTGCGTAGAGAGGGGTCACAATCAGGAGAAAGCTATACTCAAGAGAACCAGCAGCAACCTCCAGCAAACCTAAAACGTAACTATTATTTCTTTGCTGCCCATAGAACCAGTCAGTTAACCCAAGCATTTTATTTTCTCTCATCTCCCCACCCAATATTACCAGGGGAGTTGGGATTTCAAGGGGACCATCTACAGGATAAAGTATTATTTGTGGCAAATGCCTGATTGCAAAAGTTGGAGAGAGACAAATAATGGAGACAGCACTAGGGATGATGTAACACATTCTGTTTACTCAATCTATTTTATTCCATGGGCCAAAGGCCGTAGTTCAAAGTACTGGAAGTCTAGAGGTACAAAACTTTAATACGATTCCATTGGAGTATTGACATTGGAATCCAGTCCTAAATTAATTAGTATTTACTTTTATTCCAGTATGGGCAGGTTTGAACCCCCTCTGTGCTAGGAGCTGTAAAACCACATAGAAAGGTTTGTCCCTTGCCTCAAAAAGTGAAGAGCAGAAGGCCTTGGTTGGGCAAACACTTATGTAAGCGTTTAACTTTATTTGCATGAGTCCAAGGTTAAAACAGTCAAAGGACTCCCTGAGCCTAGAGGCCCATTGGGCTCGTGTGGTAGGTGCATACTAGCTTTGATAGCCAATGGCACACAAAGGAGTGATGTGGCATGCATGACATCTGGCCAGCTTTTGTATGAGGAGTCTCACTGAAGTCAAGAGGCTTATTAAGTAAAATCACATGTGCAGAAGTTTTTTCGCTGGACTGGGCCTTCATTTCAAACACTCTGACACTAGAAGCATAAAGACTTGAAGGGAATGAGAAGTTGAAAATTGTATAGGTGAGAAGGTGCATGACTTGCTTAAACTCTCTCTGTCTTTCTTTGTCTTTGCTTAGGTCTAACCACTGACTTTATTGAAAAAAATCTTTCCCTCTTTCATTTTTTTTAAATCCCCCCTACATATTTTTTAAAAACATTTCAGAGAAAAAAACAGAAAAGTAACAGAAATGAAGAGGTTGGAGGGACTGACTAATGAGGAACTAAATATGTAGAGCTTGGCTAAGCAATGGCTAACAGGAGTTGTGATAAGTCCACAAATATTTGCAGGCTGTAAACACCAAGGAGAGAGAGGAATTTTGCATGACACATTCAGGCATAACTAGGGTGAATGCGAGAGGGAAAATATGTGCTGCAGTAGAATAACGGCCTGACAATTAACTGTTTTTTGGACAGAGATATAGTGAGTGCAACAAATCTCCTTCAGTGAACCACCCATCACTGGCAGGTTAGAGGGGCTAGTTAATTTGACAGGTCTGTTTCATCTTTAGTTGCTTCAATTGTCAGATGATTTTTAAGATAGCCCCTTACCATAGGCATGGCTAGCTTTAAGTTAGCTTGGGTTTTGACAGCAGTGTAGTGTAGTTTAACAATATCGAAATCTGTCCAGGTTAGCTGTCATACTAAGGGTCCCAGGCTGGTTTCGCAACTTATCCTGAAGACTGTGCCATAGGCTATATATTTGAGTTAACCAGTTTGAAATGAGTTCAGCTATGTCTAATGAGCCGAAAGCACACCTTTAGATTGCAGTGGGACCATTGGTGGGGAACGATTTTCCTTTTCTGAAATTTCAGAAGTTTTTCCATTCTGCACTGGCATGAAAACAAGAACTGTCAGCGATATTTGTTTGATTGTTTCTTTGGGTTTTGTTTTTGTTTGTTTCTCTTTTTGTGAAAAGAGTGGGGAGTGAACCCCTTCTCCCCTCCGCATAGCATGATTTGATCAGGATATTCGCTTAAAATGTGGAAAACCTAAACTCAAGTTTCTGTCCAGCTTGATTCAGATCAGGTTATTTGCTGTTCCGGGCTGTCTGGTTGTGTGTGTGTGTGTGTGTGTGCGCGCGCGCGCGTGCGTGGGCGCGTGCGTGCGCGTGTGTGTGAGTGACTAGAAATTCCATCCTGAGCCTGAACAACTTTTCCTGTCAAAAGTGTTAATTAAAACTGGGCAGGCAAGGTTTTTTGGGTAAATTATAACTTTAAATTTAATTAAAATTTAAAAATTCAAATGCTAAAATTTAAAATTAAAAAAATTAAAGAATTAAAAATTACATTTTTAATTTAAATTAAAACTGTAAATTTAATTAAAACTGGGAGCGTCTATACATGTATTAATGTGCCATTGCTACTGAGCATTGTTTAGTAACTCTAGTATGCCGGCTACTGCACAGTAGCACAGGTACTCAGTCTTTTGTGATGCTTAATGCGCACTAGACTTGTTCTATTATGCATTACCTCATTAGTGTGGCTGTTGTTGTGATGCTCAAATGCATAGTAGAATTAGTCTACTGTGCATTAAGTGTCTTGTGTAGAGGCTCCCACTGATACATTTCCTAGAAAAGTTTTAGTTTTGCCAAATCAACATTTACTGTTAGGGAGTTGGGAAACATTTTCTTGAAAAATCCCCAGTAAACCTAGCGATAAGTAGTTTGGGAAAGGCATTTTAGAATAACTCAGTACTAAATCACTACACTGTATTGATGAAATTTAGAATTACTGTCAATGTAAGTAAAAGGATAGCTATATATTGGATATCTTTTAAAGATAGGAGTTAAGATAGTATTTTCTGCAAGACTTGACCTTGACCTGCACTTGGTAAGCTTTTGTCAGAGCCAGTTCATTGAATGAGCTACTTTGTGCAAACAGCAATATCTGACCAAACAGCATTGGCAATAAGTAAAGGTTACACTGAACTAATGTAAGAATAAGGAGATGCTAAGACCTCTAGATGTTATTTTTTTCCTTGGAAAGGAATGACTTTAACATTGAGATGCATGCTGTGTCTTCCACTCTCAGCATGTTGTAATTTGTAATACATTTACAAATGTGTAGATATTTGTTCATCATAAAAATAGCTTTATAGTCTATTTTATATGGCTAATTAGTTATACAATATCATTACTACATGTCAAATCTGAATAAATGTGTACACATCTTTCCACCCTATAGGTATAGCTTAGGGAAGGGTTAGCAAGCAGATAAGGCTGAAGCCTGTGATTATATGCCACTAAATATATATAGTTTAGAATTGAGAAACAATTGGGCAAAACATTACCAGGTTAAACTGATGTGGAAACAAATATTAAACTTTAGTAACAAACATACAGTAAAGCTTGATGAAAACATGGCTGGGGAAGGGAGGAATTTAGCCTATGCTGTGGCTGAGTGAAAAGGAACGTGAGAAGGGTGTAACTATGGTGTATTGATGGATCTGCAAGGGACAAAAAACCTGGAGGAGAGTGGTTGGGGAAGAAGGAGGAGAGACTGTGGAGGGAAAAGAAGAAAAAAAAATAAAGACCAAATTTCCTAGTCCAGATGCATAACCAGATGCCCATTTACTTCAGCAGGGCTCCATGCAGCACAAGTTCTCCCCATATACCTGGTCGTGTGTGACTGGGGCCTAAAGTTAAGTTTAGAAAATATAAGTGGGTAAGAACTCAGATTGATAAAGTTAAAGGAGAATAGTGGTGGTGAACAGAAAACCATATTTAAAAATTTATAAAGGTATTAGATAATAAAAGAGAAAGAAAGCAAACAAAACCCGAAAAGCTCTGGCATAACTTCAGAAGAAATTAACTGAAGAATATTATTAAAATTGATTTTTATTTTTGTTCACGAAAGACTATGCCTTTCTGTGTGCGTTGTAAAGATGGCATCACCCTTCATTATATCCCCTCCATTTTTATTACCTATTACCATTGCATGGCTTGGATGTTGAGTTGTACTATGTGGCTGATTGGGACATCCACAGGGAAGGGCTTTGTTATTCTAACACCAAGGTTAATTTGGCACCTCAGTCACAAAGAGCATATGCTGATTGTGACAGGCTCTGAGAGAAGCAGTTTCCCACATGCTCCCCTGGTCTTCCCATTGGTGTGTTCAGTAACAAGGGGCTGGTCCTTGCAAGTCAGCCTGTGTGCCTATGACAGATTATATTTTTATGCAAGAAAACAAAACCAGGTTATCCTATGGACTGCCTTATCTTTAAGGACAGCCTGGAGCCACAGCTGTCAAGTAAGAAGTTTTATGCTTGGGCTTTGAACTGTGGGTGTAATATGAATGCTAATCTCTAAATTCTTTGTTAGTGTGCAACTTTTACAAGAAGTATATGTGATAGAGTATCTGTTTAATAACCTTTTGCTAGCAAACTACTGCAAATTCTTATCAGATAAAACAATTATTGCTTTGAAAAACTTTGCAAATTGTTAGCTGTGTTTGCTATTGTCACCATAAACGCATACTGGAAAGAAGGGTGTGTTTTTAGCGAATGTAATCAGCCTGAATGGAAATGGCTCCAAATTATTTATGCCGTTTGAAAATGTGCTTTATGTGCAGGACCAGTCCTGTGGAGGGAGAATCCCCTGAGAGCTGTAGGCAAATGTCAGGCTGCTCCGTGTGTCTTTGTCATGAGCATCATTTGGTGCTTGCTTGTGTATGAGGAGGGATTAGTTTAAACCCTGCTGTTACAATTGTATGGCACTGCACTCACTTAGGTGAAATATCTGGTGGTATCAGGTGTTGGCAAGCTGGTCAATTAATGATGATTGTGACAAATTGGTTTGAAAAATTATAACTCATTATGATGCAGATTTATAGAAATATTTTTGTAACAAAATTATATAGTATGTTTGCCAGTGCATGAGAAAATTATTCAGTGTAGTTAGAAACAAATTCATACTCAGTCTAAACCTTTCTATGCATGTTTTTTAAATAAATGGGAATTATTAAATGTTTTTCCCTTTGTCTTAGGATATCTTTAGGAGCTGAACACCAGCTCAACTGGATCCAGTTTTGCAGATTCAAGCAAAAAGTCTGGGAATCCAAATTTGTAGAGTTTTCAGTTTCCTACTCCGCAGTAAGCTGGGCAGGAGGCAATTTGATTTTAAAACGTTCCTTTATACATTATGTTGCATGGGAAATGCTATTGTGCTCGAATTTTTCTTAGTTTACTCGTTCCTTGATAAAAGCTAAAATTTATACTATTAAAAAGGTTTGTTTACAATCTTTCTTCAGGGAAGCTTGCTATGTTAGTCTACTCCAAATGGGTCCTAACACCAGCCCAATTAATTTAAAAACTTTTACAATAAAATATGTTTCTGATGTCCCCATTCCCTCATTCCTCTTGGAGTATAATGCACCTACTTAGGCTCTCTTTTCCAGAATATTCTTCAGAGGCTAATTCAGAGGTGGCATATGAAGGAGACTGAAGTGACATAATATCAATAAGTGAGTGTGAGTCTAAGTGAATCTGAATCTAAACTAGTGTCACTTCCATGCTGAGGTGTCTGGAAGAAGGCATCATTCACTGCTTACTCTCTACTTCAACTTATCTTTGACTTTGACCGGCAGCATTTATTAGTGATAGTCATGACTCCCTTCCTGTTCATTTCTACCTCTTGATGGTCACTGAAGCATTAACAGTATTATCTATTTGTATAAAAGAGAAATATAAGTGGGCTGTTTTGGGCTTTTTTTCTCATGAGGCTGAAGATGGTGCTTACATGCAAACAATCTTGCAGGGGGTACTGAAGAATGAAAAAGCAGCACATTCATTGCAGGCAGACAATTGCTTCACCACTGCTCTGAAATAAAGAGTCACTTTCAATTGGAAGGAGTCTTTTAATCTAAAATTTATAAAATCTGTGTATTTTATAAACAAATAGGTATTTATAATTAACACATCACAATACATTTGTTTTAATACTGTTAAAATCAAGTAAGATTTAATCATTTTCCCTGCCTTCTACAGTAATAAACTAAGGTAAACAAACACCTAAATAATGGACCATATGTTGACATACTTTCATGTGCATGTCTTTTAAATGTCAATAGTCATGAAGTCCATACATTCAGGGGTTTCTATAATTCATATGTTGTAGAATGTTTCCTGTTTGCGAGACTATTCAGTCTAGTTCTTGTGATCGCTGAAATTGACAGCATTTGTTTCCTCTGCATATTTACAGCGGGTCAGATTCTTGCTTGCATAACTCTAAATAAAGGATAAGTCTTTTGAAGCCAATGGAATTACTCTAGATTTGATCCTGTGTAACTCAGAAAGGAATTTGAGCAATATTTTCAGATGGCGTGTGCGCCAAGATAGACTATTTGAAGCAGTGAACAAAATAGAACTACAATTATAAACCTTACAAAGAAGACTGCAAGTTAACTACAGGCCTGATGTTTGATTTTCTAGTTAGAACATCTTTCAAAGGAAAATACTATATTAAAAAGCACAATCAGAAATCTCCTTAGAAAATGTTATTTCTGATCTTTCTTCCCCTCCAAATTTCACGTATGACTCTGCAAACCAGTGCTAGCAACAGTGTCTGTTTAGGTATTCATGGGTATGTCTAGGTGTTCGTTAATGCGCTGTAATTACAGTGCATCAAATTTAGTACCTGTAATTACAGATATAACTTAATGCACCATAATAGATGCTACTACTTCCAATTTACAATGGAGATAACAGAAGTCCAGAACGATCACTTACCTTATGCCACAGTGGAGGTAGTGTACGTTAGTGCAGATAAACAGTTTTTGTGACACTAATGTACAGTTGATTAATTTTACTGCACATTAGTGCATTTACACAGTTTTTCCAGCCATGTTAATGTGCAGTAGAATTAGTCTACTGCAACATTAGCATCTCGTGTAGATGTGCCCCTTACCACATAAATTATATAGCATATACCTAGCTGTATTTTTGTCTTCCTGTTTGCCAGGACTGACTAAGGATTTTGTTTTGGCTTTTTATGTGGGTGAGAAAGTAAGTCTAATGTTTTACTCTGTGAACATGGGGATTCATGATTTTCTAATCCAATCTGGGAGTGATTTCCAGATTCATGGGCCAATTAAAATGAAATTGCTGTTTCCTACACACAGGGTGTGTCTACATGTTCATTAATGTGCAGTAGTTAATGCACATTTAATTTAGTATGGGCTTAACAAAGTACTAAATAAATGCACAGTAACTCATTCTACTGTGCAGTAGCGCCAGTGCACACTTTTTTTGTCAGGCTTACTGAGTGGTAGCCTAATAGCATTGCACAATAGCATATTAACATGGTTTCTGACCAGTATGCTACTGCACAGTGTTTTTAGACTACTGTACAGTAAGTGTGTAAGTGTACTCACAGTCTCCCTCTTCATGGACAGAGGGCATCTGTCTTATAAAATAATCATATTAGATCTTGTGCTGGAAGGATTTAACATAATTATTTTGCAGTATGGTTGGGATTTTGATTTCCCTGCTCCTGCATATTATAACAGTTATGCCCTGGTCTACAGATTACAGGGACTATCAATGCACATATCTGAGAACTCTGTCCTTCCCTGTATTGCTTGCTTCAGAAAACACCCCAGCACCTTCTTAGCTGAAGAGGTTTCATAGTTTCATAGTTCGTAGGGTCAGAAAGGACCTGAGCAGATCATCAAGTCCAACCCCCTGCTATGGCAGGAAAGAATACTGGGGTCAAACCCCCAGTAAGGTGTACATCCAGCCTCCTCTTAAAGATACCCAGGGTAGGAGCCAGCACCACTTCTCTTGGAAGTTGGTTCCAGATCCTAGCCGCCCTGACAGTGAAGTAGCGCTTCCTGATATCTAGCCTAAATCTACCCTCTGCCAGCTTGTGACCGTTATTTCTAGTCACTCCTGGTAGTGCTTGGGGGAACAGGGACTCCCCCAGTGCCTGCTGGTCCCCTCTGACTAGTTTGTAAACAGCCACTAGATCCCCCCTCAGCCTTCTCTTGTGGAGGCTGAACAGGTTCAGGTCCCTTAGCCTCTCTTCGTAGGGCCTGCCATGCTGCCCCCGAACATGCGAGTGGCCCACCTCTGGACCCTCTCCATGTTGCCCACATCCCTCCTGAAGTGCGATGCCCAGAACTGGACCCAGTACTCCAACTGCAGCCTGACCAGTGGCGCATAGAAGGGGAGGATCACCTCCTTGGACCTGCTTGACAAACATCTGTGAATGCATGACACGGTACGGTTGGCCTTCCTGACTGCGTCCCCACATTGACGGCCCATGTTCATTTTGGCATCAGTAATGACTCCAAGATCCTTCTCTGCCTCTGCACTGATGAGAAGGGAGTTCCCTTGCCTGTAGGTATGCTGCTGGTTCTTCCTCCCCAGGTGCAGTACCTTGCGCTTGTCAATGTTGAAACCCATCCTGTTCTCATCTGCCTACCCCTGTAACCTGTCTAGGTCCAATTTCAGCCTATTCCTCCCTTCTAGCGTGCCCGCTTCTCCCCACATCTTAGTGTCATCTGTGAATTTGAACAGGGTACTTTTTACTCCCTCGTCAAAGTGGCTGATAAAGATGTTGAATAGTGCGGGCCCGAGAACCGAGCCCTGCAGAACCCCACTGCCCACATCCCTCCAGATTGAATAAGACCTATCCACCACCACTTTCTGGGTGCGGTCCTCCAGCCAGTTGGCAACCCATTTGAGTGTGTAGGTGTCGATGCCACAGTCCCATAGTTTTTTAATGAGAATGGGGTGAGAGACAGTGTTGAAGGCCTTCCTAACGTCCAGAAAGACTATGTCTACCATGACACCTTGTGAGGGAGCGGGCGCTAAGGGCGGCCGTGAAACTCCCTAGCGCCACTCACTGTCACGTTAGGGTGAACGTAGCACCCTCAGAATCTCGCCCGCCACGACTTTGATGTCTAATATATATAGAATGGAGGCTGCCTGTTTCCCTGGTGGACGGTACGGATGTTCCTATTCCTGCTCCTCCAATGG
>NW_017728906.1:161523630-161535292 GCF_001723895.1 Crocodylus porosus
TCTTACCAAGGCCGAATACAATGAGAGATGATGTCCTGGGATTTGCTTGAGAAGCATCTATGGATGCAAGCCAGCGTTTTGCTTGCTTTACTAGCTGCAGCATCACATTGAAGGCTCATGTTCATCTTGTGATCAATTATGACCCCCAAGTCCCTTTCGTCTGTAGTGCTAGCCAGTGTAGCACTGCCTAGCTTAGAAGCATGCTGCAGGTTTTTCCTCCCAAGGTGGAAAACCTTGCATTTTTCGGTGTTAAACACCATCAGGTTCTCATCTGCCCATTCCTGAGCCTGTCAAGGTCAGCTTGGATTGCCTCCCTGTCCTCAGGTATGTATGCTTTACCCCAAACTTTGGTATCATCGGCGAACTTGTCCACTCCGCTTCTGACTCCAATGTCCACATCATTAATGAAGATGTTGAACAATATAGGTTCAAGGGCAGAGCCTTGAGGCACCATGACAATTGACTCCCATCAACCACCACCCTCTGCATCTGACCATGGAGCCAATTCCCCTGCCACTGGATCGTGGTGGACCCAAGGCTGCAGTTGGCTAGTTTTGCCAAGAGCTGATCATGGGATACCAGATTTAAGGCTTTTTGAAAGTCGAGTTATATGACATCAATCACCTCTCCCTTGTCCAGGTGATAGGTTACCTGGTCATAAAAGGAAATAAGATTGGTTAAGCACAACCTACCTGCAACAAACCCGTGCTGGCTACCCTCAGGATGTTGCCATCAGCCAGTCCATTAAGAATGGCTTGTCTGATAATCTTTTCTTCGACCTTCCCGAGGATAGAGGTCAGGCTGATGGGCCTGTAGTGTGCTGGATCCACTTTCCTCCCCTTCTTGAAGATAGACACCACATTGGCCTTCTTCCGATCCTCGGGCACTTCACCAGAGTGCCAGGAGTTCTCAAAGATCCATGCCAGGGGCTGGATCTCTCTCACCTGGGCGTCCCTGTCTCATGATGGGCAGGGGCGTCCCATGGGACTTGTGAAACACCGACACAATGTACCCATTTAGTAAGTTGGCTTTTTTCCTGGGCATAGGTTGTCAGTTGTCCCTTCTGGTTTAGCAGAGGTCCAGTGTTGCCCTTGCTTTTCCTCCGGCTCCCCACATAGCTAAAAAAAGGACTTTTTATTGTCCTTGATACTTGTAGCCAGTTGGAGTTCCATCACAGCCTTGGCTTTCATGGTTTGCTCCCTGCAGGCCTGGACCAGTACAGTATATTCCTCCTTGGAGGTGGATCCCATCCTCCATCCTTTGTAGGTCTTTCTTTTTAGATGCTGGAGGTCTGCTAGTTCCTTTTTGAGCTAAGGGGGCTGCTGTGCCCTTTTGCTGTCTTTCCTCTGAGATGAAATAGACTTAGCTTGTGCATCTAGGATCGCTCCCTTGAGGAGCAACCACTCTTCCTGGATTCCCCTGCCCTTGGGGTTGTGGTCCCTTAGGTCCTCACTGACAAGCCTCCTGAGCTTATTAAAGTCACCCCTCCTGAAGTCAATCACCTCTGTACTGCTGACTGACTTGCCAGCTTTTCGGCAGATGGTGAAGGTGATCAGCTCATGGTCACTGTCACCCAGCTTCCCTTTGATCGTTAGGTCGCTGATTAGGTTGTCCCCAGTTGCCAGTACCAGGTCGAGCAGTGCTTTATCTCTTGTTGGCCTGTAGACTTCTTGTGTTAGATAGAGGTCATCCACACATGTGAGGAAGCTTTGCGACCATTTGGATTTAGCCGAGCTCTCTTCCCATGAGATGTCTGGGTAGTTGAAGTCTCCAATGACAACCATGGACCGGGAGTGTGCAGCCTCAGCCAATTCCCTGGCGAACTCCTGGTCGAGCTCTTGATTCTGGGAGGGAGGTCTGTAATAGACTCCCACCATTGTATCCCCTGTGCTATGTTCCCCACATATTTTAACCCAGAGGGTCTCCAGTTGTCCACCCTGGTTGCTAACATCAGCTTGCAGGGACGCGTAGCTCTTCTTGACATAGAGAGCTACACCCCTGCCCCTTTTGTCCACACAATCCCTCCTATACAGGGTATAGCTGTCTATACCCATAGTCCAGTCATGGGTGGAGTCCCACCAGGTCTCTGTTATCTCTATGACATCGTAATTATTTGTGTTGAACAGGAGGACAAGTTCATTCTGTTTATTCCCCAAGCTCCTGGCATTGGTGTACAGGCATGCAAGTGTCCCCTTGAGAGGTCAGGACTCTGCTCAGACCCTTATATCAGAGAGTGCTGCTGAGAAACATGTCACACCCATCTACACACTCCTACTCCAGATGTGCTGAACCCATAAAGGTATGGACATGTGTACACTTGGATGAAACAGTGTTAAAGTTGGAGTGTTTTGCTACATTTGTATCATTCCCTGGTGGTCCACATACAACAATTTGACTGTGACAGCTGCTGCCTTCTTTAAATGTTTTCCTTTGAAACATCTCCAAATGTATGTGTCCATTAGGACTATGCAAAATTTCGATGGGTGTTTTGTTTCGATGCTGTTTTGACTTGTTTCAAGCTTGAAACAGTGAAATTGATACAAAACAAAAGGCTTTGAAGCAGTTGAAAAGTTTTGAAATGTTTCGAGTTTCAGAGCTGGATTTGCTTGCAGCTAAAGAGAAACTAAGGTGGGGGGGAAGAACTTCTCTGACATTGACTGTGTAACTTGCCAGTGACTGTGATCCTTCCCTGAGGTCCCTTCCAATCCCAGTGCTCTGGGGAAGGGATGGAAAAACAGCATAAAAAGCATTGTTTAAACTGAGCTTTCTCTGTGTCTTGGGGTCAGCTTACTGAGCTGTGTCTTTCAGCAGCTCAGCAGCGTCAGAGAAAGGCTACCACTTCCTATTTGCTAGCTTGTTAGTAGCAAGTGGGAGCCTCCCAGACCTTTTCCTTTCCTAATACCCTTATTATTATATTCATTCCTTTCAATTTATTCCTCCCACAAAATCCTTTTTTTGTTTTTGTTAGTCTATTTTGATTCTTTTCCCCTAGAAAAAAAAAATCTGTGCTTTCTCTCATGGTGTGCATTCCATTCACTGCAGGGAAGCACAGCACATATTGCATATTATAATATACAATTTATACAGTAACACATACATACATTTAAATATTTTATTTATTACATGAATACATGCATACAATTATCTACATATATTACATAAATACATACTACATTACAGAAGAACACACAGATTTTCCAGCACACCAAACACACTATGAAACACACTATGAAAGGTGCTGGAAAGGCAGCTGGCAAGCCTTCAGGGAGGGGCAGAAGATGGGGTAGAAGGAGAACTGTATGTTTCCCCTCCCCCCCAAACTGAGCTACAGCCTCTTTCCTACAACTAGCAGGCATGAGGTTTCTGGTTCTACTGGCAGCAAGGAGAGGGGAGCAGTGCTACTTCCTGAGTCTGCATCCCCTGCAGTAGCACCAGCCATAACCCTCACCACCACAGTGACAACAAGCAGCACCAGTATGACAGTCTCATCCACCCCCATTTAACTTCTCATCCTGAGCCTTCCAGTGCTAGAGGAAGAACTGGATCTGGATATGGATCTGAGTGCCATAGCAAGTGAAATTCTTGGAAAGGAGGGTAAATCATCTGAATTTGTGCCCCATGCCCCTCAAGTTTCTCCTAGAGCTAGGGAGGTCTCCTTCCCCAGAAGGCACTTCAGAGGAAGTTGAAGTAGAGGTTGTGGAGGCAAGCAGCTCAGCTGAGTCCACTCCTCCTGTTGCTATGCCTCTGCCTGCTGAGGAAGAAGAAAAGGCAGCATCTGCACAGGTACCCACACCCCAGAAGCAAGGGGGTAGTATGGTCTGGTATCACTTTGAGCTGGCAGATGATCCCACATATACCATCTGCCTGCACTGCCGAGCCAAAACCAGCTGGGGCAAGGGAATGAAACACATGAGCACCATGGGGATGCTGATGCATCTCTGCAGGCACCACTCCCTTGCCCTTGCTCCTCCTAAGCCTGGCACCAGTGGGAGTGTGCCCCAAAAGAAGTCCCCCTCACTCCAAAGTCCCCGTCCCCCCAAAGCAGAGGCAGGCCACCCTGGAACGGTGGGCACACAGGGGGGTGCATTCCCAAGGTGAGTGAGGTCACCCAGAGCATTGGGAAGATGCTTGCTGTGGATGACCAGCCCTTCTCCTTAGTTGAGTGGCCAGGTGTTCAGGCAGCTCATGGTGCTTGTGGCCTCATCATACCAAGTGCCTGCATGTACCGTCTTCAGCAGAAAGGTGGTACCTGCCCTGTATGAGGCATGCAGGAAGTACTTGAGGGAGGAGCTGTGTAAGGCAGGTCCTCAGGTGCCCCTACACTTCATGTTGGACATCTGGAGCAGCCACAGTGGAGATCATTCCTACCTCTCCCTCACAGGGCACTGTTGCGACCAGTCAGGCTCTCAGTGGGCTGTCCTTGAAGATGAGGTGATGGATGAGTCCCACACAGCATCCACGATTATGGGGACCATGAGCTGTTTGTTGCAGGGGTGGCTCGTTGGGCAAGGCAAGCTCACCTGCAGGTTCATGGTCACCAACAATGGGGCCAATATGGTCCTGGTGGTTCATGATGCCAACTTTGTTGGCATCCACTGTGCAGCACACAAGTTGTACCTTGTTGTCGGGGACATCTTGTAAGGGGACAGGACTACCAGTGATGGTGCCATCACCACCAGCAAGCTTATTTCCAAATGCAGGAAGGTAGCAGGCTACTTCTACCAGACCATCAAGTGGGGCAAGATGCTGCAGGACAAACAAGCAAAACTAAACATCCCACAGCACAAAATCAACCAGGATGTAGAAACTCAGTGGAACTCCACATACCTGATGCTTGAGAGGCTGGTGGAGCAACAGAAGGCCATCCATGTGGTGGCCTTGCTTGCAAAATCCACTTTTCACTGACATGCCTGTGAACTACATTTCATCAGCCTCCTAGGTACAGAAACTCATGGAGTCCATATAGACATTGAAATTCTGATATACTACAACATGCCAGAAATCTGGCTCCCTGGGTACCTCTCCACTTTTACCTCCTACATCCCCCTTCCCCCCTACCCCAGCCTGTCTCTCAACCCCTGATGCCTCCATTTCCATTTTCACCGACTGGCTGTCTTGCCTGCATGGCATGCCAGCCTCTGGTTTTTTTACTATTCCTTCCATCCTGGAACAGTGCACACACCAACTGCAGGTGTTTTCTCAGCCAGGGGAAGGGTTTTTAAACCTGAAAGCTTGCAAAGAAGAATTTGTCCAACTATTCGGTTGGTCTACTAAAAGATATCAGATTGACCCAAATAACCTTGTCTTCCATGTCCTTAGACCAACATGGCTGCAACCTACACCCCTAGCACCCGTCTCTGGTCAGCTGACTGCAAGGACACAGGGCCCTGGGCACATCTAAGCCCCAGGGCTGGGGCTAGCAGGAAGAGTTCTCTGGCAGCTGCTGGAGAAGAAGCTCCTGCAGGAAAGGAAATAACGGCTCTGTGACAGTTTGGCTGCCTACGATGCTAGTGCTACTGTGCTGCTTACTTAGCTATTGTTATTTAAAGTGGTGGACTGAGATGAGACTGTAGGGGAGAAGGAGACCTCACTGTGTCATGTAAAGGCCCCAGCGCCAGTAAGGGCGCACCTTAACACACATACGAATTCACACATCACAAGTTTTGCTTGTTGGCAGATTGAGGTGTAGTTTCCCAGAAATGCCTGCACCTATCTCCTTGAAACTTGGCAGGCTTTGTGGCCGCAGCAGGGCCTACCATCCCTCCTGTTTTCATTTGAATCAGGAAATAAATGACAAAGTTATAGGCATTTCCCCATTATAGCCTATGGGTGACATGTCGAAACAGCATGAAACAGTTTCAATGAAATGAAACAGAACAGTGTTTTGAACCAGCAAAACAAAACACTGTCCCTTTGAAACGGCAAAATGGAAGTCAAAATGGAACAGTGCTGCACAGCCCTAGTCCCCATACCCTAAATGTATACTGAAACTTTCCTTGCACTCAGTTGGCTTCTGTTCCCTGAACTGATTATGTGTTTTTATATTAGATATTGGATAGAAACTCTGGCATGTACAGACATGATTTTTGCTGGACAGTAAGTACAATGGAAATGTAACAAGAATAACATTGACATCTTGTGTGTCTTTGTTGTTTTTACAAAGGCATTTGACACCATCTGCAGAGAAGGCATATGGATAGGGACCGTTGGGGTGGCTGCCTGCTAATTTTGCAGTCAGAATGTGGAGCCCCACAGTCATTTCATAGGCAGAGTATAGTGGCCCCCCATGCCTCTGACTGGCTGAGGGGCCCCACTGGCACTGCCCTTACTGCTGATGCAACAGCTGCTTATCATAGCTCCCCCGCTCCCATTGCTGATTGGCTGTGAGGGCTGCTTGTCATGTAGCCTGATTGGTGGAGATGGACAGGTCCACATGATAGGCAGCCTTCACAGCCAGTCAGCAGTGAGAGGTGGGGGTGGCAGCTGTCTTGCTGACAGCCCTTTGAGCAGGCTGATGCACCTCCTCCCACCCTGAGCCCTGCCGGCTCCCTTTGGGTAGCCAGCATTTTATTTTCAGTAAGTTTTTTTTTTCCCTCCCTGCTGATTTCACAGATTTTGCAGGCATTTCCCACTTTTGCAGGCAATGCCAGATTTTGCAAAATCTGTGAAACTGTGATTTCAGTAGGTTCCTACTTAGGGAAGCTTTTATCTAAGATTGGCTCCCCTGATACTCTTTCATAATGAGATATGGTAATAATGATGGAAGCTAGGAATAGCCTCAATCTATTTTCCATGATAAACAGTGTAAAACAAAGCTCTGTCCTTGCACCTACACCATTTAGTGATGTTTTTACTGTCCTGATACTAGCTGATTACTATGTTCTTGATATAGGTGTTTGTATTAGATTCAGGACTAACAGAAAGATGTTTAGTAGCAGTGAACAAGAACAACTTGTCCACAAACTTCTCTTAACTGATGATGGTGCTTTGATTACTCATTCTTAGGATGATAGGCCAGTCATCTTGGATTTTCACTTTATAAACAGAGATGTTATATACTGCCTTGGTCTTGGTATGGTTTACATTCCACCACAGCTGGAAGGCATGTGCTTGAAGCAGTAGATGTACCTAGCTGTCTGGATACCAGATTCTCACCTAAAGTTCTCATCAATGACAAAGTCTCCAAAAGGTTTGCTAATATTTGTGTGGTCTTTGGAACATATTTGGGATAGGAAAATCATCAGCTGCAAGCAAAATTCAAAGTATGCAAAGCTGTAGTCCTGACTATTTTACTTAACTCTGAGATTCTGTTCCATACTCCCTACAAATGTAAATTAGCCAATCTTGCAAGAGTAATTGACAGAAAAGTAATTTCCCTTTATCATGACAAACAGTATTGTAGCATAAGAGTAATGAGTTCAATTTAGGAAACTATAAATTGTGGATTAGGGAGCTTCAGGCCTGAATATCATTCACAATGAAATTTAAATTGCAGTTTTCTGCATTTCACTGTTTATAAATAACACTGCAGTTACAACCACAATATTCATTTTTGTCATCAGTTTGTTATTGTAATTGACAATACAAACAAGAGTCCTTGTTTGGGGGTTTTTATGAGCTGACTGCTGCTTAGGGCAGTAAATAAAAGTCAAACTATGCTTACACTCAAACATCATTAGAGATGAACACAAATGAGAAAACAGATCCAGACCCTTCAGACGTGAATTATGGTTTGAAATCCTAATCAGGATTTATCAACTGAAACCTTTTTCTATAAAGGCTAAAACAAAAAGTTGGATCCAATCATCCTTGAACTCTGGTGTACTCAAATTCCAGATCTTGATTGAATTTTCTGGTTTGGCCCCATGTCTGAATTGAATGCTGATATCCTGCTTAGGAGATGAGGTAAAATAAGTTTATAATATATATTATGCAGGCAGTCCTCGGACTTACGACACAATTGGTTCCTGAAAAACACATCTTAAGTTGAAATGTTGTAACTCAGAACCAATTTTTTCATAAGAAACAATGTTATAAATGGGGGATTGGTTCCTGGACCAAGGCCCAATACCCTCTTTTCACCAAAAATACCCCAGAATTTTGTACTCGATCAATTATAGATGAGTAATATAGCTGCATTAATGTATTTATATTGTAAATAGCAATCATATTGATTTGGAAGAACTTCTTTGAGGTGACTTTGCTGGACTTTTTGAAGGGTTCTTGATTGGAGTCTTCTCAGGAGTCTTGGCTGCAGGTTTTCTGGAGTCTTGTCTGTTTTCTTAAATAAAGTGTCCAAGGAAGTTTGTACAGATGTTCTCCAGGGAGATGAGCAATGCAGCAAACTTGTTCACTGGCATGGTGTCACATCGGATCAAGCATTCTAAGTTGAAACTGACATCATAAAGTTGAAAAAGGGTGTCAATTTATAACGTTATAAGTGCAAAACGTTGTAACTCGAAATGTTGTAAGTCAAGGACTGCCTGTATTGGAACACAAGATTCTGTGTATGTATGAATGCACAAATTCCTAAATCCTTTTCTTTACTAAAACATCTGAGTAACACTAATACTGCTTTTTGGCAGCTACGGGTAGGAACAGACCCTGGACACGTTGTGCCTGTGTTTGCCCTGAACAGAAATATCCAGGGATTGGCATGTAAACACATCACCCTTATAAACAGGGTTTACTGAGCAGCTGAATGTGCTGCTGTTTTTCTGCCATTGATTCAATGATGCAATTCCAGAATAAACATTCAGGCATGCTTTGCGATGTCCTGGGATAGACTGGTAGTACTTCTTATTCCACAATCTTTTTAGGACTTATCCCAGGACAACGGCCATGGATGTCTAAATGATTGTACTTTGCCCTGGGATAAAATGGTTTATCCTGGGACAAATGCAGCGTCTCTTAGTAGCCTTAGTCACTAAATATGATTCTATTCCATCTTGTGCAGCAGCCACAAAACTACTAATATGTCTAGATTCCTTACATGCCTCTATTTTGGCCTGGAAAAATTCCTGGACAACTAGACATGGGCTACTCTGCATGCTCAGAAGTGATCTGGAATGGCCCCTGGACTGTCTACCTCTTCCTAAGTTTTATTGTGATTTAATTCTGCCTGGGAAGTTCATTAACTCTACATTAGTGCCCTATTCCTTAGACAAAAGAACCACTCTAATTAACTGTTTTGACACTGAGATCATAAATGCAGCTTGGAGGAGCTTCAGCATACTTTCTCATGAAAAAGCCCTAAGTTCTAGGTTGCTACTCACCTAGAGAATGTTCAAAACCATTGTCTCCTCCCCCCGGTTTCACTTTCCATTGCAGTCGATACTTCTGTTTTCTAGAACCTGTGTTTCAGGTAGACATTTTCCCTTCAAATGGGCTGGATTCCAAAGGTATGGAAACAAGGCTGCCTATAACTCTCATCAGTGAGAGGATGGGAAAGATATGAATCTCAGGAGGGTTGCACTGGTTTGGTCTCTGAAGATGCATAAGGCTGTCCATTAAGAATAATGAAAGAGCTGTGCATTTCCTTGGGAGGAACAGGCTTGCCTTCCTATTTTAGATGCATACTTTTTAGGCATGTGGTGGCAAAACTTTAGATATTTTGGAAGTGGAACAGGATTTGGGCCATTGGCCTTCCTTTGAAACAGTAAGAGAGAGTAATCCAGTCAACATATACACATATATTTCATATCATCTAGCTATTTTATTAACTTCTTATAGGTGTTGCAATAGGATTAGGCTGGGAGGAAGAAACTTAAAAAGAGAAGAGCATGAAAGTAATTGTAGTTTAAGTAGGTAGGGAAAAAAGTAGGTACTAGGAAATGGTGCAGGGGAGTTATGAACAATGTAATACAATATTTGTGGATATACTGTAAATGTGAGCAAGTATGGCACCTTTTTAACAGTAAAAATAATCCTTGGTAGAGGTAAAATAGCTTCAGTGAACATCTGAGTTGCGCCCTTTCTGATAATGAGTACTGTTCTGTGAAGAAGCAGGTAAAATACTGTACTAGATGCCCTGTGCAGCGTTGCTTGATGAAAATCCAGTGAACCAATTTTTGCTTGAGACCACATTTTATTGCACTTCAACAACTTCACAACACTTCCGCATACACAAAATCCTGAAACATATCACACTTTCTTATGGTAAGAACTTTACAACACTTCCATATACACAACATTCCTGGTTTTGTTACTCAAGTCAGCAGTCACTGCAAATCAGATGTTTTCTGGGTGGGAAATTCTTGAAGCAGCCACATATAGTTATCCATGGGTGAAGACAGGATCCCAAAGGAACACTCCTACTCTTTTTAATATTTTCCCCTGGGCTTTATTGATGGTCATGCTGAATGTCACCTGCACAGGGAACTGTTGACGTGTCCACGTGAATGGAAATGTGTCATCAGGCGGCTTCAGTGCTATCCGAGGAATTAGTTCTGTTCTTTCTGGTCCAACAATTTTTGCCTCAGGTAGTCTGCTGTTGACGACAGATTGCACCACTAGCTGCATTCCATTGCACAGGCCATCCTTAGGGGCAAGGCTTCACAGGAGCACGATAAGCATCCCAGGCTTAAGGTGGAACTGATGAGGAGGTAAACCTGACACCTCCGTGGAATTCAGGTACTCGATTGGCACAGCCATAGCACTTTCATCCTCTAAAAGAGCATCTGCGCTTGTACAAATCCATTCTTGGCCTAGAAATTTTGCCACGATAGCATTGTTGATTTCCTGTACAGCAGACTAATGTGATGCCAAAATAGCTCTTTCAGACATTCATCCTGGATTTTGATAATTATCCAATAGATTTGGAAATGTCCATTCTATCATTGCTGAGAGATCCAGAGGCATGCAGAGCTCAGGAGGCATGGTAATGATTTTGTCAATATTTGGAACTTGGCCATTTCCCAGATCCAAAAGCCATTGAGCGTATTTTGCACTTTGTACATCAATACCTCCGTTACGTATTTGCATGTTCTCACGAAGTTGGAAAATCTGGAAGTGGTTCCACAACTCAGATCACTTCAAGCATGCCTCCACTATTTGTGACCATGAGGCATTTTTCACAATAGACAGGATTTGCTGAAAATCACCCCCAAGCACTATCACCTTGCCACCAAAAGGTAAATTGCTCTGCAGTAAATCTTGCAGTATCTTGGACATTGCTGACATTGATAGGATATATTTTGTTCACGTTCCCCCTCCAGTTGTCTGGCATGTTGGCGGTGCTGATATGATGCATTCTGCTCTGCATAGGCTGTTGGGTTTTCCACACGTTGTTGTTCCCGTTGCTGCCCTTGTTGCTGTGTTCGTAAGGCCCAGTGTTCGTCCATTAGGTGTGGTTTTATGTTGCTGGCATTTCTCTTGTGGGTCCTGGCTGCTCTTCTCACCACTATACGTGGTTATAGGTGATCGTTTCCTCTTACGCGCGTTGACATTATGCCAAATTCCCAATGTTATGTTGAGATCTGGACAGCAATAAGCAGCTGTACGTTTGTCACGGAGTCACGTAGGTGCCCCGTGACTGTGAGGGTGATTGGCAGAGCTGCCAATCACCCAGGCAGCTCAGGTGCCGGTTACCAGGGCGACCAGGCGGGTCACGTGGCCAGAAGGGGGCAGGGCCAGGCCTTTATAAGCAGCTTAGGCCGGAGCC
>NW_017728906.1:161536177-161554136 GCF_001723895.1 Crocodylus porosus
CTGAGGGTGCTACGTTCACCCTAACGTGACGGTAGGGGGCGCTAGGGAGCTCACAGCCGCCCCTAGGCCCCGCTCCCTCACAACGTTGCTGTCATGTCCTCTCATTCCGCCTCCGTATTTTTGTCGCATATTGTAATTGACTTCTTGTCCTCATCACATCGAATGACAAACTGAATGACAATACCAAAGGGTGTAAATGGCTGAACATGGCTTATATATAGTAGGGCTCGAGAGCCCAGAATGAAACTGACACAACTACACCCTGCTAGAACCTTTGGTATCGTAATGGCCTGAAGGGTAATGCTGCATGTAAGCCTGGCCAGCAGGCAGTGACTCACCCACGCGTACACATCGGTGAACTCTGTTCTCTCACCCAACTTCCTCTATGAAAATTTCATCTATCGCAGTGAGGCTTCATACTTACTAACAGAGACGGCACACAGTATGCATAATAGTATAGATAAGGGATGTAAGAAACACTGTGGTTCTTTAACAAACTTCACAGGAAGATAAACAAGTCAAAGATCTGATACAGCAGGAAAAAAAGACTGAAGGAATTAGCAAGCAAATAGGCAGCTAAGTTATCCTGGGCATGGCATGGCTCATTAATAATTACCTGATTAGTGTCCCTGTTGATGCTTTCTGTTATGTCAGCTATCTTTCTACTGTACCAGAACTTTAGATAGTAATAAGTGGTCATGAACTAGAACAAGAAACATCTGGAAGCTGTAATTCTACAGACACCCAGAAATCAACAGATGGTGATTAGGAGTGTAATGGAAAAATATTCTTGTATGAAAGAGTTTAACTTGTGCAGAATGAATATATGGTCCAAAATCATGGTAATGGAAATTTAAGGTTAAGATTTAAGCCATAAAACTTAGACAAATAGGAGTGCTTTTCTGAAGTTGCTAAAATATTTTCTCACTGGCTGCAACCAAGCATTTCACTTTTCATCTCAGAAAAAATATTTTATTCAATTTCAAGCTTTTATTATAGGTGTATAGAGAAAGTGCCTTCTCATCACTTTTTTTCAATCATTAATGCCTTGCTATTATGTTTTCTATTCATCACCTGCCAGTCTTATGAGAGACTCAAACTTTTTAAGTGGCTTAATAATTTGAAATCCTCTATTATGAGACCAGTGTATCTATCAGATTATGCAACTGTTTTGTATATTTAATAAGATATTATATTTTAAATTCTGTAGAAATTATATGATGAACCTCCTTCTTTTAATTAATCCCTGGATTTCAGATAAGACCAAATGGATCATTTCTTAGAAATTAACTTCATCTAGTTTTTCTTCCCCACTTAGGTTTATGACAGCCTCAAAGTCTGCATCAAGATAGTCAGGCAATCAAGGGCACAAGGCAACCACGGCAGAAAACTATTTCATTTTATGCCCCCAAGTATCCAGGTAACTTATGCACAGTTTGCAATCTTACTGCACATTAGGGGTGTGGGAAGTGGGCACTATTTGATTCAGCCTGAATCAGGGACAGTGATTCTATTTATTGATTTAGATCACTGTCTCTAATTTAATTTGGCTGAATCTGAAAATTCAGTGCTGATTAGGAGAATCAGCAATTTGGCCATAGACACAGCTTTAAATGTTTTTTATACAAACCTAGAGGTACCGGTGTGGCTTGTGAACACTACGATGCTGGGGTGCATGGAGCATCCCAAAGGAGTGTGGGGGGGCGGCCCTCCACGTGCTCAGCGGTGAACCCAGATGTGGGCTGGAAGTACTTCCCGTCCACTTCCAGGTCCGCTGGGGAGCAAGCTGGGGGGGGGCCCCAGCACCCCCCTGGCTTGGCAGTTAGCCCTGGGGGGACACTGGGTGCCCCCCCCCCAGACTCAGGAGGCACCAGTCGCTGAGCCGGGGGAATATAGGGTCCCCCCGCACGCTCCCCGGCAGACCCGGAAGTGCACCAGAAGTGCTTTTGGTCCACTTCCAGGTCTGCTGCTCAGTGCTCTAGGGAGCCCCCCATGCTTCTTTCTGTAGGGCACTTCATGCGCCTCAGCATCGCAGTGTTCACAACCAGCCTGCTACCTAGCGGTACGTAGAAAAAACATTTAAAGTTGTGTCTATGTCTGAATTGCTGAATCTTTCCGAATCTCTCTGAATTGATTTGGAAGGTTCCGATTTGATTCAGAAAGATTAAAGGGTCCTCCGATTCAATTCAGATTCGGAGATTCGGCTACATAATCAGGCTGAATCTCTGCTGAATTGAATCAGGGGCCGAAGCTTTGCGAAGCCCTACTGCACATAGCCTCTGAGAATGTGCTGGCTGATAGGTGTGCAATTCTGTATGAGCCTGTGTTGGATGAGCATCAGCCTAACAATCCTACATGGCAAAAACCCATGACTAGAAGGGAATTAGGAGGAGAACAGAATTAGGAGGAGCATCTTCCAGGGTTGCCCACTGTCTGTAAACTTATGGACACTGTAAACAATAATAATAATAAAAAACCTTAAAAATGCCTGTCTAAAAATCCATAAGAACATTTGCCCTTTGATAAAAACACAAAGCTAGTAGAGCTTTAAGCTTCTGTTTGAGGAAAACATTTCTTGGGTTACCAAGTTTTCACTCAGTAGCTAAGTGATTGAGGACATTCTCCAAGGAAATGGGAGAGGCCTCCTTAACCAGAGGGGTTTGAACCTGCAGTTCTTCAGCTTTCTACTATAGTGCTCTAACCAGCACACCCCCTTGCTCTTTCCAGCCCTCCTCTTGAAGCTGGCCTGTGACTAGCCAAGAGCTTTGTGAAACCAGGAGGAAAGCAACAAGTTAGTCTGTGGCTTAGTGAGATAGATGCTGCCCTGGAAGGGAACAGGCCATAAAGTCTAGCCTGGATCCTTTCTCCCAGTGCGGGAGAAAATTCCTTACTGATCTCCATCCATTTCACATCCATTTCATGCAATGAATATTAAATACAAGGTGCTGTGGCTTGGCTTCAAGAGGAGGGAGGAGAGAGAACCAGATAATGCAAACTGGCAAATACCAAAAATGGAAGTTGTTATGGGACTGAGAAACTGCTATTCAGGAGTGTGAAGTGACATCGGATTCTGCACTTTGTGTTCACTCATACCTAAAAGAAACCGTGTGTTTTAAGACTCACTCATTTCTTTCAAATTAATGGAAATTCAGTCATCAACTTCCATAGGAGCAGGAATTTCTATATATAGCACCCTGGGTGCTCAGCACATTTGGATTCGAGCCATGAGGGTGCAGCTTCTAAATAATCTATGTGACTTCTAGACCATGGAAGCCCATGGAGCTTTGTGTTAGAGAGGATTTCCCATCCATTGCTGCTGGCTAGCTCTCCAGGAATGACTTTGGCTATAGTATTATCACCTGCTTGTTTTATTCCCAGACAGGATCTTTTAAACTTTAGGCACACCTGTTTCACATCTTTTTTTATTTGATGCTACCATCAGCTCTCTCCCTTCCCTTCTTGCCTCAGTCATTTTAATTCCTTATAGTCAAATGATTTCTACTACATGTGTGGGACAACATGCACAGGCCAGACACTCACCTTGATTACAGCAGGGCAAATATGGAGCAACTCCTTAAGAGTCAAAGTAATGAATGCAGAGATACCCTGATGAAACCAAGATCAGAATCTGGACCATTTTTCTTTCTATAGATATCCTGCATGTTTCTGTTGAAATAACAATAGCAAATAATAATCTATTTTATTTTAGAGTGTTAAACACTGCATTTAAAATCTGAGGGATTGAAGCAGATTCTCTTCAGCGATGATCTGTCTAACAACTGTATCAAGTGTCAAGCAAAAGCAGTTAAATAATTTCTGACAAGACAGTCACAACTAGAAGTTAAGTGACATAACCCTCCCGTATATAATAACACGAAACCCAAATAAAATTCAGAGAATTTTAAGACGCGTATCTACAGTGAAAACTCTGCAGTCAGTTTAGGCAGGTCATATCTCTCTTCCTGAATTTCCTCTAGAACAACCAGTCACATCAATTTTCAAAAGCATTCTTCAAACATATCCTCACAGAGGGTGTGATTTTCATTATCTGAAAAATGGGACGATATACATATCTGGGCCCCCAGGTTCTATCTACATGCATACATTTCAGTTTAATATGAAATTTAGCTCACTAAATGTAATCTTTTCTCACATCTGAAACTTACATGGGAAAATCCAGCATAGCTTTCTGCCAGATTAAATTATTTTAAAACATTTATATGTTTATTTGACTTATTTTGAGTGGACATAACTGATCTTTTTGTACTGCCATCCCCTTATATCCCTGCAGTGATCTCACTTCTATTATGCTCTGAATCTGTAAAACTCCTTGCTCCTACAGGTTGGGGGACATTGAAAAATGTGAAACTCTATAGTGGTGATGATAGCTTTTGCAAAGCATGTTGATGACTAGTGCTGATTCCAGCAGTTTAATGGCGTGCTTACATGCTGCTTTGGGACACATGATCTGTAAGTTGTTCAAACAAAAAAAAGCTATTGCATAAATTTGGGCTGAGATTCTTCTATACTAAATAAATTCCTCACAAAAGAAGACAATACTACCATAGGGGAAGGGCAGATGGGGAGAGCAGCAACGGGAACCCTACAATGTGCCTGACATAGTGGATGCATCTACATGAGATGCTTTACTGCAAAGTAGTGTAGTTTACTGCATAGTAAGTGTGTGTGTCTACATGTGTATATGCTTACTGCATAGTAAACCTTGCTAATCTCAAGTAAATTTGTTACCTGCAAATACAAGTAGCAAATTTACTTGTAAGTAACTGAACGGTAATGCTTGTATAGACTCCTGACTGGGAGCAAATCTGCTCCCAGTCAGCCACCAGGGGGTGGAAGATTGCTTCCTGCCCCTGGGAGCTGCCTGTTGCTGGGGTGGGCTCTGCCACCAGAGCTGGGGTGGGGACTATGTCCCCCTACCCCGGCAGCAGGGAGCTCCAAGCCCCCATTCCAAGATTACAGTCAGGGAGCAGGGACTGGGATATCCTTATCTCCCAGCCCTGGAAAGAACAGCTGGGAGACCTTATCTCCCAGTGTCAGCTCTGTGACAGCAGAACTGAGTGGTGAATGAGCTCCCCAGATTGTTCCCCACCCAGCTCCATGATCCCAGGGCTGAGTGGGGAACAAGCTCCCCAGCTTGTTCCTCATCTAACCTGGATCATTCTTTCAGGGCTTTGTAGCCTGTAGCTTTCCCCACCACAGCCATATGCTGCTTCATCCCCTTGCCTGCCTGTAGCACTGTTAGGTCCTGAATAGGCAGAAAATAGTCCTTCTTTAGGGGTCTGTGCTGGGTTAGGATGTGTGGCTAGCAGTGGTAAGTCTGGAGGATGGACTAGGGGGCAGCATGGTTTAGGGTGAGGTTGGGGGTATTACGGCATGGGAGTGGGTAAGGACCCTTGGGGTGGGGGCAGCCTGATGTAAAATATTGCTGCAGTCAAGCAGAGTTGCCAACTCAAAGACATTTTTTTTAATGATAATATGAAAACTTTTTTCTAACAATCAAACTTTGTAACAATGGTTATCCAGGACCTGGCAGAAGGGTTAGCTTTACATTATGTAAAACATAGGTCACTAAAAGAGTTTGAGTCTCAGTAAAAAGTTTGCAGCTTGTCATTAAAAAAATATCTTGTGTTGGGAACCCTGCCAACATAGGCTACACCAAGGGAGGCTGCATGCCCATGGACCACACTAGTGCAACTCAAACCAAGGGCACCCCATGGAGCAGCCCTCCCCACCACTACTTCAGCACACATATGAGAAGCCCCCTCACTGTACAGCATGTGTGAATAGTCCCCTTACCCACTCCACTATACACATAGATAAGCAGTTGAACGGGTGATACACTACTCCACTGCATGCACAGGCAGCCACTCCACCCCTCAGGCTTGCAGGCTGCCCCCACCCCCTTCTAGCTATCTGGCACAGGCTCCCCTAGTGTACTGTGCAATGACTCTCATGCTGCACAGTCCCCTGGGGCAGATATAGAAAGTGGAAGCCAGAGGGAAAGCCTAGAGGCCCTGATAGATGCTGCAACCAAAGCAATGCAGGGAGTGATGGCCAGGTGGAAGCCTAAGGGCTACAACTTAATCCTCTGTGGGCTGTAGGTGGGCTGCAGGGCACCAGTTGAACCTCCTGGTCTACACCTAACCTCACCATTTTATTGGGACTTATTTCTGGCTAGGCTTACCACTTCCTCAGCTGGCTTTTAGTTGCTGCAGAAGGAAGAGTTAAGAGGGTAGCATTCTTATTTCTTCTTTTCTAAGTATTATTATACTTGATAATATGATTAGGACCTTTATGAGTATATAGAAATTTTCAGAGTTTGACCTGAAGATTACAGCACCAAGCATGTATGCCTGGACTGCTCCATGATGACACCAAGCAATGTTATCCTAAGACACACTATATTGGCTCTTTGCATGCTTCCTCCTGAACTAAAAGTAGTGTAGTTACCTTAACGGAGCACAATATGCAAGGTAGTAGGCTCTGCCTCCCAGCAAAACTTATTGACATGTGTGCAGTGCTGCACTTAGATACACTACTTCCATTGTGGGAGGTAGGACCTGCCAACCAAGCACATCTCAATATGGCACTCCCTGGTATCATAATGGAGTGGTACAAACACACCGGTGTGTAACAAACTGGTCATCCCTTTCAAAATATTCTGGGCTAACTGTTCAGGAGTACGAAACTTCAGGTGCTCAAAGAAGAGAAAATGGCAGTACCTAGGATGCCCCTAGGTTTTCAGAGAGAAAAATAATCAGACAGCAATTATGAAAATACTCTGTGGTGCCCTTGAGAAATATGGGTATATGCACAGAGCTCTACTACACTGTGCTGCCACTTCTGCCTGAGACTGGTAATGAAAGGCACCAAAAGCATAAAAAATGTGCAGGCACTAAAAGATAAATAATCGCACAAAATCAGGAGTCCTGACATATGTCACTGATGCCAGATCACACTAATGGTCAAGAACAGCTTTCAAACACGTAAGATCTTGCACAAGGAAGAGAATAAAGTGAAAAGCAACAAGGAAACATTGGAAGCTTGTATGACAAGTAAAACTCTTTTATAAATTTGTGATAGGGCAGTCTGCTACACAGTAAGTTACTATGATGATTAATCACCAGACAGTGACAATCTAACATTTATATCTGCTGATAGGGGTGAAAAATTGGCTTGTAATGCTTATGATGCAGCTCCTCCCTACAGAATAATTTATGTCACACCTGTGCTCTTGTGTCACTATTGTGGTCACTACACACAATTAAGAATATGGAAAAGCAACACTGGTACAGCTAGTTTCCAAATAACTGTGTGTATCAACTTTGTATCATGGTAGTGTTAGAATAATGTTTTGTTGTATCAACTGCATAGCTGGGATAGAGTTAGACAAGCTTTAGAAGGCAAGACCTGATAAAGACTGTCTTGCATTCGAAAGCTTATCTAACTCTATCTCAGTTATGCAGTTTGTCCAGTAAAAGAGATCACGCTAAGAAATCTTTGCCTCTCAGATATTAACTCTGTATACATACACAAGACCTAGCTACCTATATACCTATTGCTCTGGATGGATTCTGAATGCCTTAAACCAGAGATCAGCAACCTGTACCCCGTGAGTGAAATCTGTCCCATACAGCCATTTGATTCAACCTGCTGACATGAGGCTTCAGCAGCTTTCAGCAGTGTCAGGGGCTTCATCAGCAGTCACTTTCCCTTGCCACCATGGGAAGAAGTGGTGGCTGTAGACCCTTCCTCTGGGCCACTGCCAGGAAGTAGCAGTGGTGGGTGCTTTCTTTGTGCAACTCCTGGGAAAAGTGGTGGCAGTGATTCGGTCCTAGTGCCTCCAATCTCCCTGCCCCAGACCCAAACTAGGTTGATCCAGCCAGCAGCCTTAAAAGGGTGCCAACCACGGGCTTAAGCAATGTGTAATAAGGAGGTCCTGTAGAGAGCCACTGCACCTTCCTTCCCCTTTGCCATGTCATTTTTAAACTGCCATTACTTATACACACCAGGGTACAAATTAAACCCGAGAGTTGTTTTGCAATATTTTCCTGAGTAACATCTCATAGATATCATAATAGAAATGGGTAAATGCCTGCACTTGCTGGTGTATCTCATGCATCTTCCTTCTCTGTAGCTTTAGAATTGCTTGTAGTGGAACCTGGGATGTCAGCCTCCTTTCTGCTATCACAAATTACTGCCTGAATCTGTATAGTAAGTTCAGAGACTATCCTCCTGAATTTGAGCTCAAAAAAGGTTTTATGAGTATTGTTCATGACATGTCCAGTTCTGCCCCATAAGAGAAAAGAGCCATCTGTGACACAGTCACTCCAGGTGTTCATGTATTAATGTGAAAACTGTGTTTGCATGTGACTATTAGTGGCCATTTAATCACACTGTTTCTTGTGAATGTACCTCTGGTGGAGGCCTTCACAAGTCCAGGCAAGATCTGAAATGACATCTTGTAAACAACATTGCCAGGATAGGATTTGTAGAATATACTAGATTCCTATAAGCCAACCAAATATTTGCAGCCTTACATGGCAAGCTCCCTTTATCTGGGATTGTAACATGAATGGCTTCTGTGAAAGTCTGAATAAATCTTTCCATTAATCCATTTGTGGCTGCATGATGAGGAGATGATGTGATGTTTAATACAATTTCTTTTAACAAAGTGGAATTCTTTGGATATGAATAGAGTTTTATTGTCATTCAAGAACTTCTGTCCTTGAAAACAAGTCTTAACACCAAATGAACCAAATTTATACAGACTACTAGGCTACTCAGAATAAACATATTTTCAAAATGAAACTGTCCAGAAGTGGTCCAACATAGTTTCTGTGGATTCACTGTCATAGGGCACTCCCAAGGATGCACCAGAGTACCATGTTTGAGCTATGGTAATAGCTGATTGTTCAGAAAAGGAGCACAGTTGCAATACATTTTTTAGTCGGGGTGTCATAAGAGTTGCTTCAATCCCTTCTAGAAGTGGATATATGCTCCAAGGATAGCTGCAACTTTTTTTAGCTCTGAACAGTATGTGTTAACGGTGTGGTCACTGTGAGGACCCTATACAACTGAATCTCTGAAAAATTGCTCTTTTTCTGCTATCAGCCTAGGCCATCCTGAAAGATGCCATTTGCCTGTCCAGAAATTCAATTAATTATTATTTCGACTGGAGTTCATAATTTTTGTTGACGTTCCACTCTTTCAGCACATGTGGCCTGATCCTCAAATAAGCAATCAGACAAGGCCATTTTCCCCAAACAGCCAGACATTTTAATCCTTTTATTGTCTGTGGGCATATCTACACAAGACATTTACTACACAATTGACTAATGAGCTGCACAGTAAACACCTTGGTATCTATGCACGCGCCCCTATTAAGCCAGAGTAAATTAATTTACTTCACAACAGGATAGTACTTGTAAATACAAGTACTAGCCTGATGTGGAGTAAACAGTTCCACAGCACAGCACGTGTAGACACTATCCTGGCTGACTGGGGCAAGAGGGTGCTAGCCCCGTGCTGAAACACTCTCGTGCCCTAGCCAACTTTTAAGCAGCACACTGGGCAGGGTTGGAGCAGCCCTGGGCCAGCAGGCTGGTCCCCCGGCTCCCCTCACAGCTGAGGCTGCTCTAACCCGGCTCAATGTGTTGTGCATGAATATATTCCAGAGCTTATTGTTCCAGAGTTTATTGCTCCCAGGCACACAAATGGAGTTTACTCATGCGCAGTAATTTCATGTGTAGATGCACCTTGTATTAGGAGGTTATTCATCATACCAGTGATTCAAGCGTTTCTAAGACCTCTGCAATCTCTAAGTGTCAACTACTGCTGTTTCTTTGCCTTCTTCACATTAAGATCTAGGGAAAACACACTGGTGCAGCTTGATTCCAAATAATAAAGTTTATTAACTATGTACAAATATATACAGCTATGCTACCTATGCAGAATGCTGCTCTGACAGTGTTCTGAAAGGTGTCTATGAGTGAAGACAAGGAGGATCACTAAAAGGCTTCATATTATTCAGAGATATTACCCAGTTTCTATCTGAGTCTTTAGGGGCATTTGTATACAACATGGGGGTTTAATTCTCCCTTAACTGAAGGGGTGTTTTTTTAAAAACACCCCTTCAGTTTAGGGCAAAGTAAACCCCCATATTGTGTACACCCATGTCACAGCCTGATCCTTACCTGCCTCTCCAGTGGCAGGGTGGGGCGAGCAAGCTGCTGGCAGGTAGAGCAGTCCATGAGCTGCGAGGAGGGGCTGGTGCTTCCCTCCATGGCAGTGGCAGCCCCCCGCCATCAGGCGGCACCTGTCGGCAGGCACCCGGTTCAGGTAGTCCTGGGGGCCACTGGAGCCGTGGAGGGAAGCACCAGGTCCCCGCGCAGGTCAGCCAGGCAGGCAGGAAGGCTCTGGGGGAGAGATCGAGTTAGCTGCTTTTTTTTTTTCCCCCTTCTGTGGAGCCTGCCTTTCTGGGCTGCTGCCGGGCTGCCTGCATGGTCTGCCTGCACACCCCCTGAGCCACACAGAGCCTGGTGTTTCCCTCCGTGGCTGTAGGGTAGAAAACTAAAACTCCTTGCAGGTGTTTTACTTTGCAGTGCCCTAAAGTCATTTGCTGTGTCCCAAATCATTTAAGGTGCACTATGCTGCCAAATGTGCTACAGCAGCTAGAATTAACACGCAATATGCTGTTGAATGTGTAAACGGCAATTCCATTAAAGTGGTGCAAAAGGCACTTAACCCGCTTTAAACCTGCTAAAAAGTGACACTTCTGTCAGGCAGGTAGAGGGCTCAGATGCATAAGGTACAGATCATATTGTAAAGATATGGATGAGCTTTGCCTTCTCCTCCTACATTTCCAAGCACCAGTTTAGCCATAATATGATGCTGGAAACTGTCAACAATCATTAAGCTACAACACAGTTGGTCCAAAGTTGCACATTCCTTTGAAAATGCAAAGCAGATACAGCTTTAATAGGAACAGCTAGAGGTTTGCAATCAAAATCAGACTTTTTTGACTTCTGTGGAAACACAATAATTTATACTAAGACTCAGAGCTGGCCTTAGGGGTGGGCAGCATGGGTACCCAGGACACTGTGGTCAGGGGGGTGCCATATTCACACACACTCACACCCTGCTCTGCTGCTCATGCTAGATGGGAGCCATTTCAGGACTTCACTGGCAATTAATCCTGGGGGCAGTGCAGTGAGGCCCGCTCCCCACCAGCCATGCCCAGATCTAAGCCAGCTGGCCAGGACAGTGAGATAAAAATCCCCCAGGTGGCAGTGGAAGTGGTGGCAGGTGCTGCCAGGCAGCATGACAAGCCAAGAGGAGGGTGCTAAGGGCCAAGCCAAGGGCAAGGTGGCAGTGCCCAGCTGGAAGGCAGCATGGCTGAGCGGCCGCAAGGCACCATTTTCCCTAAAGTCAGGTCTGCTAGTTACTGATGTGACTTACACAGGTAATTAAAAATGTTTAAAAGCCTTAAGATGATACAACTTAACAAAGCTTTTGCAACTCTGACTGAAAACATTATGCAGTTAGTGGCACTACTCACACAAATAAAGATTACATGCATGAATAAGAAATGGATTAGGCCTTGCTGATAATAGCAAGCTTAAGTTCGCAGACTGACAAATTCTGTGCAATTTACATTACTGTTAAATGGCAAGATTACAGTTATGACAATATGGAAATTTAAATGTAATTGTGTATAAAATTGCACAATAATTAAATTGTCTATAAATTTGGAGCCCTCAAATTAAGCATAACCAAATATTTCCTGACACCTAAAGTATTAGCTTAATATTGGTACCATATGGCTTGAATTTTCTGTTTCTCATAACTGACATTCTTCATCCTTGTCAGCTGCTCATACAGACTTGCCAGATAATATTTGCACCATGGCCAAAAATATCTAACAGCTGGTGTGGTAGAAGTTAAAATACTCTATAACACTTCAAAGTTTAATGCACCCATCTACATGCTAGAAAACTGGTTCCTGGAGCAGATGTTTAGCTTCTGTTTTTTAAATTAATGCCTGTACTCTTTTCTTGTCAATTGCCTGTTTTAATGATCCATTGGGCTGTTGTATTATAAAAGATGAATGAGCTCATCAGAATCTTGACTTTGAGATTCTTAAAGACAGCTGACTGTCAGTATAAATATTTTGTAAGCAGTAGGTTAAAACAGAGTAAGTTCCCAAAAAAAGCACTTGAGCAGTGTGCAATTTAGTTGGAGTTTAGGCACTTTAAATCCAAGTGAGCAATCCACAAAACCCTTCTTATCTGCCTAGAGACACCTTGGCTCCTTAAGTTTTGCTAATGCATTTGCTTAGAACTGCTGCCATATTCTCTTGGGGGGGCTTGATTCTGCAGGTATATTCTAAACACACCTAATAAATACTGACAATGTGGAGGTCAACACAAAGCACAATATTCATAGCCTCTTTCCTTAAAAATGAAGGAGCATATCATATAAGCATGTAATAAGTGTAGTAGATTAAGCACTTGCTCAAAAATTGGGAGCTTGAGATTTTAATCAGTCCTCAGCTTGAGACGATTCCAAAGCTGCCGCCTCTGTTACCTCACCAGAAGGTGCTGGACCCCAAGGATAAGGTTAAGCTAGGGTGGGGATGCCCTTTAACCTTCCTGTTGAAACTACAGCTCAGAATGAGACAGGGAGCAAGAGAGAGAGACATTTTAAACCTATATTATACAAATATTTAAAAAAACAAATGGTGAAAGTTCAAAGGTATGTGCAGGGGCTAAGCATGAAATGCTTTTTAGTGACAGAACACCATGCCACCTAAGACTGAAACCCCCTCCCCCATGCCCTCATGGGGTTACACATGTAGGACCAGTTGTCTATCTTCCACTGTGCAGACGGCTCCCTCAGTGGTGTAGCACAACACAAACTGTTCCACATTTTGTTGCAAGGTGAAGTGTCCAGTTTTAAGTGTGACATGTACCAGGACCAAGAAGTTTCAGAGTGGTGTCACAGCCAGCCCCTGAAAACCAGTTTTTGCAGCTTTTCAGAATCGCTGTCTTGGCCTGGCCAAGCAGGAAATAGGCCAGGCAGATCATGCTCCCCTTGACCACTCACTAAAGGATAGAAAAAATGCACACAATCTGAGAAGTCAAAGACCAGTGCACCAAAGAAGATGCAAAGGGCCCTAAAGAGCAGCTGCAGCTGGGGGCAGTCCAGGAAGACATGGAAAGGGGTCTCCTTTACTTCCTTCTTGCAGAAAGGAAAAGCTGCCAGCACTGCCAGGTCTGAGGCAGAGTGAGGGCATGACTGTAAATCACTATTAATGAGAGTAGAGCTCTGGGTTCTGGTCATACTTTCCAATGGTGTTTATGCATTTTATCCAATAATTTTAAAGGCATGTTCACACTATGGAGCAGGGTGCAGAGCACTGTACTATCCCCTCCCAGGGTAGTGCCTGCAAAACTGGACTAAACAATCATGCTTCCTCTGGTTTACTTGTACTCTTATCTGACAAGTCTTGTGTCAGCTATACAGCGGCAGTTTCAACAGGAAGGATGAAAAGTATCCCCATCCCCACTTAGCTTATAGGCTGGTGTTTAGGGGACTTTCCTGGGACACTAGTGATTAAGAGGACCCAGAACCCCCTTCTCCAACTTTTGCTATAACCATTAAAATAACAGAGGAAAGATGGTTGCCTCCTGTTTTAAATGCAAGTGTCCCTTGGTGGTGTGCTTTGCGCTGATCTCAGTTTTGGGGAGTGTTAGATCTTTTCAGAGCACAATTACCAAGTCAGGCCTCTCAGAGAACTTAGGTGCAGGAATGCCTGGTTTAAGAATCCTAAATGGGTTTAGGTGTGATACAGGCTTCAAGATGCTTAGCTCATCAGATATGGCATCAATATGGGGTGTGCACAGAGCAGAACTGTGGATGCCTATACCACTACTTGGTCCTACTCCAAGGGCCACTCAAACCTGGCAACCATGCACACTAAAAAACCCTTAGCTTATCCTCCAGCAGTAGTGCTCTCACTGAAATGCTGCCCAAAAAGTATCCCAACAACAGTCCCAGAATTTCTTGCACCTAATTTCTGATCACTCAGTATCCCACTTCCTGTCTCTTCTTCCTGTAATTAGAACCAAGCAAGGAAAAGACAAAGACTGGAGAGACTGATTGCTAGAATGGCTCTTGTTGGGGAATAGGAAGAAGCAGCTTCCTCAGAGAGAGTCCATCTAGGAACCACTCTATCCACTACTGTCTGTTCTCTGTGCTTTGAGTGTTCTGCCACCACACTGTATGGGCCTTGACACGTAACACTGTGAGCTTCTCAAACGTTGATGAGTGCTAGTGCTAGCTCAAGTTTGAAGCAGTCGTGTTCAGGCCAGCAGGGGCCTGGAGGACTGAACGGGAAGAACCCCCCACTTCCCATTCCAGGCTTTCCCCGTCCCCTGTGGCTCCCCCACCCCTGCGGTTCTCCCTGCTTCCCCTGTACCCAGGGCTCTGCCCTGCCACATACTTGTGGTTGCTTGCGCTCTGTCCCAGGCAGCAGGCAAGGAAGGGTTAGCCTATCTGCCTGGCCGCTGCCACTGCCAGACTGCTGCTGTTCTCCAGGCTGAACCTGGTGACATCTGGGACAGCAGGTTAACCCTTCCCTGCCTGTTCCTGTAGGACAGACTGCAGGTAGCCACAAGTAGGGACAGGAAGCAGTGAGTGGGGATTTGGTGGGGGAAGCAGTGGGCCTGAGCCAGGCTAGCGGGGCAGGGGGTTGGGTGGGTGTTTACACTAAAACATAGCCTAGGGTACATACACTACACAATAGTGTGCCATGAGTAGGTGAGTATGCTTAAAACTAGTTTCAGGTGTTAACGTGTTAATCCAGGGGTTAAGAGCTCCAGGAGCTGTCTAAAATGAATGTGTAACAAGGTCTAAATGTATTGAAGGAGAGGTGGCTCATGTAACTTGGGCTAGTTGAGAGAAAGATGCCTTAATTAATTTTATTGGTGAAAATGTAAATACCTACAGACTCTTAGATGCCACAGATTTACTTATTTGAATTTAGTGCCTAAATTCCACCAATTAAATGCTTTTATGGATCCTCTCCCCAGTCCTCTGCAAGATGCTGTATGCAGAATTTGAAACTAAATATCTTGAGGAGGAGATAAGAATACTTGTGCATTATGAAATAAAATTGCAAGAAAAACTTAGATCCATGGCAACACATTTATTTTGTTTTAAGGAGGAAGATCAAGCTGAGTTAGAATTATGTCATAGCCAGATATGCACTTCTTCCATAAAAGAGTGTGTAACACTTTAATAACAAGAATAATTTGATTTTAGGGAAGCATCAGACTGTTTTTAAGGGGATAAATAATTCTTCCATGTTATCTGAAGCCACTAGAGGTACAGTTAACCAACTGTCATTTGACTCTTAATGCGCTTGGTCTTCCAGGGAAATGCAACAAGACACATGCCAGAAATTCGGTGCTTGAGAAGGCCTTGCAACTGGGGTCATCATTTAATAAAGATTAATCTGAATGTTAGTGTTGTGCTGTGTTTAAAAATTGGTGTATTATGATGCAAATGGTTAGAAATATGGGTACACAAAGAGTCAGACATCTTGCATGGAAGAACTCTACATGCAGCTCTCAATATTTGAGCTTGTATCTCACAGAAGGCCTGATTCTGTGTTCCTTGTACATCAAGATTTTCAGATTTGGCAGAAAAGTTGAGACATTTCTGGAACTATAAATAGATATTTAAGATAAATATTAATGGTTAGATTGGGAATTTTCTAAATGTTCTCTTTCTGGAAAGCAGTTCTAATTCTGAACATGTACCTTGGTGAGTAATGGTGAGCAAGTTACAAACTCCCTGATGAATTAAACAAACATACAATTTCATAAACAATCTACTTTTATGGATAACATGTTGTTCCCTTGAGACTTTGGGTTTAAAGGGCTGATTTATGCCTATGGAAGGGAGAACCCCTTGCATTTTCATCTATGTGCTCTGAAAACTTCCCCCCCTAAATAGAAAGTTGTTTTCCCTTTTGTACCTGGAAATGTCATCCATTCATGTGACAGCTGGTGGGACAGCCGCTATATCTGCATTCACTGTGGCAATTGTACTTCCATATGGTGAGGGTGTATATAAATTGCACCCTAATTCCTCCCCCATCAAAGTGAACAGAGGAGGATGTTAACTTGGATATAAAACCGATTATTCTTGTTAAGCTATGCAGTTAGGTATTTGAAAGTTGGACCTAAAAGAAATCACCATTATTTGTTACTTGTATTAGTGGTTTATCTTCGAGCCCAGTCCTGCACTGGAACCCATTGTGCTAGTGTTGTACAAACACCGAACAAAAAAGTGATCCTTACACCAAAGAGCTTACAACCTAAGTATAAAATGAGACAAGATACAGAGACAGATGGAGGAGCACAAGGAAATACTGAGACCATATTAATCAGTATGACAGGCAGTGCTTTCAGTGCATCAGCAATTACAGGATATAACCTACTGTTCCTTGCCATGTGCATGCATACATACCAGGAATTTAGATACTAGCTTACCTGCTTTTGCTCTGCATTGACATTCTTTTAAGTGTATGGAGACTCACTCTGATTAAATGAAATAAATATATAAATCAGAATCTTGTAACATGAATCTCTATAACTGGATGTGTATGGTTCTTCTCTTGTGCATACATTCCTACCTCTTTATATTTAGAAATTACTCATCTCATAGAATGGATAGAATTAGATTAAAACAATGCAATTATTCACTGATGGAGAACTGGATAAATTGGCAAAGTGAAGAGTGTACCTGGGCATGTGGATCTCTGTCTTGTGTATGTGTGTGCAGCCATGGGAGATTTTGTCTGGCATTGTCTGTAATGGGATTAATGGATTTTCCATTTATTTTAATAGAGCTTTTTACCCACGTTACCAATCCATTACAATTTATCATGTGCCAGCTATATTCCATGTACCATCCCCTAGTTGAAGAAAATTGTGTTAAACAAAAACAATCCCTACATTTGCTGAGAAAATTGTAAATAAGAACAATAAATAGGCAGTAATTTAAGCCATAATCCAGCATCAAGAAAGATGCAGGCAGATTCTGCACACCTGTGCAGTCCAGTAGGGCTCATTATAGACACAAAGAACTGTCCATACAATTCTCAGTGCAGAATAGTTTTTGGTCTGATTGAGTTTTTAAACCCATTTTCACTGTAGTTTCAGAGCTCCTTCTGGAAGACATGGACTAGCATTGGTCCTAGGATCCACTGATGAGAGTTACTGATGTGCTCCATTACTGCATGCCAGACAATCTTTTTTATCTTTACCCTCAGAACCCAATAAGATATAAGAAATGTCTCCATTTTACAGATGTACTAATGTCTCTATTTTACAGATATAAAATTAAAGCACAAAGAGATTAGGGACCACGTTTTCAATGGGATTTAAGTGTGTAAAGGTATAAATAAGCATTTCTGTAAATCCTACTAGATGTGCATGTATACACGTGCAATTAATGCAAAGCAGTAAACTCGAGCATGTATCTCACCAGAGTACATTGCTCCTAGGCACCATGTTTACACATGCACTGGGGACCACAGCATGTTGAGCTGGGTCAGAGCAGCCTTGGCTAGCAGAGGGCCCAGGGGTCAGCCAGCTAGCCTGGGGCTGCTCCGATCGAGCTCAGCATGTTATGGAGGGGCTAGCTAGGCCATGAGGGTGCTCCAGTGTGGGGCTAGTCATCAGGTAGCTCCTGCACTGAAGCACCCTTGTGCCCCAGCCAGCCCCATCATTGTCTACACATGCACTGCACTGGGTAAAAATTCGTGGGGAATTTGGCACAGGGAACACAACGGTGGGAGTCTACTACAGACCTCCCACTCAAAGTCCCGAGCTTGACCAGGAGTTCGCCCGGGAACTGACTGAGG
>NW_017728906.1:161554147-161557369 GCF_001723895.1 Crocodylus porosus
GGCTGGACTCGATGATCTCCCGAGGTCCCTTCCAGCCCTAATGTGTATGAAATCTATGAAATCAATAAATAACTCCACCACAGGATAGTACTTGTATTTACAAGTACTAACCTATGGCAGAGTTAATTAATTTACTGCAGCCTAAGAGGGCTGCATGTGTGTAGCCACATTGGGGTCCCGTGGGTGGCTGTGATGTTCCCTGGTGGCCCCTCGACTGTGTCCCGATCTGCCCTTAGGGTGCCTCCCTTTTTGCCCATCATGCTGTGATGAAATACTAATAATATTAAGAAGTGATCCTTGCCCCAAAATGCTTACAACCTAAGTATAAAATGAAACAAGATACAGAGACAGATGGAGGAGTGCAAAGAAATACTGAGACCGTATTAATCAGTATGATAGGCAGTGCTCTCAGTGCATCAGTAATTATAGAATATAACTGCCCACATGCCTGGTTTCCTTGGCATCCTACCAGTCTCACTACGCTATTCCTAGGCCTCAGGCCCCTCACTCTTATCCCAAGCCCCTTGCTGGACCACTCTTGTTGCCTATGTCCCACAGAGCACCTAAAAGCTTAGGGGCTAATAGCATGGCTTCAGTCCTTCTCTACACCATGCCCCAAGCCTCCTGGCTATTATTGTAATGTTGATCTCTTGTTGGGCTTTGGCCTTCTTGGCTGCCACCCCTTTCCTCTCAGTTATACCTTCTAGGCTGGGCCTACTGTATCAGACCTGGTTTTGAGACACTAGCTCCTGGTTTTTTTTGCCCTTTCAGGCACTGGGACCCTGTCCCCTGTCTGCTGGGCTCCTGGACCCTGTCTGGGTCTACTCTTCTCTGGTACCAAGCCTCTGGGCTCTGTCTGGCTCTGTACTTTCCCTCTCTGCTCACTCTGGGCTCAACCATCCCTTTAACCTTCCCCTGGCAGGGTTCAAAGTGACCATGTGCCCCCTGGGCACCAATGGGACCTCCGTATACTGCCTCTACAGTCCCACCCCAAACCATCGGTATAACTGCAGCGTAAACAACAGACCACTGGGCTATAACATAAGCATAAAGGGGAAGCAGCCTGCTGCCCCTGTCAGAGGGTAAGTCCTCCCTCTCTTCTAATGGCAGTATAACTTCCAGCCCTGGCTAACCTCACAAATTCCCTGAGTCTTGCTGGGGCTCCATTCAGGAGCACTGCTGCCCGGAGCTCTTCATCCTATAGTTGCCAGGGAGAGACTTTCTTGCTAGCCCCAGCCCTGTTGGGCCCTCAACCCCCTGGTCCCACATTCAGCCCCTCTGGCAGACACCTCAAACCCTTTAGGGGTTTAACACAAGACAAAGACTATTTGCCTGTAAAATGCCTTCTTTCTCTGGCCAGGGAACTTGCCTGTATCCCCAGGCCTGCAAAATTGTTTATATATGTCCAAGGCCCTTCAGGAGCCCAGCTGCTGCTCTGCTGCCAGGGGCTTCTTGCTTTGTGGCTGCCACACAGAGGCTGCCTGACTGGTTCAGGCTCTGGGCTTATATAGTTCCAGACTGAGCCCTCTTCCAGTCAAGTGAGTCTCTTATTCGCAGGGATCCTGGTTTTTTCTGATAAAAATAAATCCTCAATTTTCAAATTTAAGAAAGTAACCCAAACTCCACATTTTTTCCATGATTAAAATGAAACACCATGGAAAAATGTGGATTTGGGTTACATTTTTTAAACTGAAAATTGGGGATTTTTTGTTTATCAGGGTAAACCAGGATCCCTGCTTATTAGTTCCCTGCACAACCTGAGAAGGAGCCTCTCAGGCTGCTTGCTTCATTAAAGGAGCAGGCACACCCCCGTGCCCTGCTATAACACATTTACGGTGGAGCTAATTAGGTAGCTGCGCAGTAAATATCTTGTGTAGATGCGCCAATGACTACAAAAGTTAGACATCTACTGAAAGCTCTGAACCTTCTTAGGTACTTTTAAAAAGCCCTTGAGATGATTTTCTGAAGCTTTAGGCATCTAAATACCATTGAAAATCTGACCCTAAATGCCTTGGCTGAGGTCACACATAAAGGCCTTGGCATAGCAAAGATTTGAGCGGGGGTTATGATGTCCCAGGGTAGTATCCTAATGATTAAAAATGTTAAGTTCTGAACAGTGTAGCACTAGCAGGAACTGGCAGTTACAAATAAAGTACTGTATTTTGCCATCCTGATTCACACTGAGTTGTGACTTATTGGGTAATCTCTTAAACTGTTGCTATACAAGCCAGCCCAATGGTAGCAGGATTGACCCTTACTGGGAGGATTTCAAAAGATACTAGTACCCTGCAGCTCTTTCTGAACAATGGAAATTGCTCTGGTGCTGAGCTCTGCTGAGAATGCAGGCATAACTATTTAATGTTAAAGCTTTGAATGTATTATCTCAGCAAGAAAAAAGGGATTGATGCTACTGGTTGCTATTGTTCCATGGTTTCAGGCTGTAGACTTAAGAAAAAATGTCATTTGATTTAAAGGTCTCTATTTAAATCAATAGAGACTAATCATTCTGCAGAATACAATGCCCTCCTAAAATACAGAATATGTACATTTTTGATGCCTTCACAACTGGATAGTACCTATTCAATGTTTACTGGTTGTTTGACCTGTATCAAACCTGGTGTTATGCTGCAGAAAGTATAATATAAGTAATTCTCTAGAGGCAGAAGAGGTAGTAGTGTGCAGCTTGTTGCTTACTGTGGCAAATATACATGCATTTGTAATGAATCACTTTTACCACCACCTAAAACATGATTATACCTGTACAGTCACCCTTCAGGTTGGCTATCCATAATCCTAAACTACCAGTTATTTTAAGTACAGTCGAGAGCAAATCTTTCCTCTGTGGTTGTTTTGTTTACGATCTTTAGTTTGTGCCTGTGAATCATTTGGGAAAGTGTTTTTCAGTCAGTGCTTCTGGAGGAATGCCAGCCAAACACTGCAGGAAATCTATGTTGGATGGGTACATAGTTTTCAACTTCTTGCAGGTTAGTTTATGAGACAGTGGGAGCATCTACATGAGACACTTACTGCTAATTAACTCTTCAGTAAACATCTTGGCGTCTACATGTGCAGGGCTATTAGGCTGGAGTAAATTAATAAACTCCAAAGAAGAATAGTACTTGTACTACAAGTACTATTTTGCTGTGGAGTTTTTTATTCTACAGTAGTACACATGTAGATGCTGACCTGGCTGGGTGAGGAATGAAGATGCTTCAGTGTGGG
>NW_017728906.1:161559075-161574082 GCF_001723895.1 Crocodylus porosus
TTGATCCTTGATGCTAGCCCTAGTTCTGTGTCTGCCTTATCTGTTCTAACAGCCCCCCTACAGACCCGAATGGTGGCGGTATACTCCTCTTTGGTGATAGCCCCTCCCTTCAACTGGGTGTATGCCTCCTTTTTGGCAATCAGGCATTCATGAATGCCCTTTGTGAGCCCGGGGGGCTTTTGGGCACTCTTGCCCCCTTTGCTTCTTGTTTGGATTATCACCTCTTGGGTTCTGAGTATCATCTCCTTAAGGAACAACCACTTATCCTGGGCACCCAGTTCCCCTACTCTCCAGGACCCTAGTGCCTCTCCCACTAACCTCCTCAGCTCATTGCAGTTGGCCCTCTTGAAGTCAAGGACTACTGCCTTGCTGCAGGCCCTTGACACCCTGTGCTGGATGGTGAATTCCAGCAAGTGATGATCGCTATCGCCCAGGTGGTCAAAGACCTGGAGTCCCCTCACTAGGTTATCACCTGTGGCCAGGACTGGGACCAGGTCCAGCAGGGCATTCCCCCTGGTAGGACTGTGCACCTCCCGGGTTAAGTGGAGGTCCTGTATCTCTATTTAACTAAAGCTTATTCCACAAGCTTGTGGAATAAGCTTTAGTTAATGCACCCCAACGGCCATTTTTAAACCCATGGAGACTTATACACAATGCTGTGGCAATGCTAGACATTCTAATTAGAACGTGGAGCAGATGTGATTAGAATCTATTATAGACTCTGTATACTAGAGTCAACTCTGATGCGTTCTAATTAGAACACGTTGGAGCATGTGTGCAGGCACCCTTAAGCTGCATCCAGATGAGCATGGATGTGCTGTATGTGGGGCTGCAGACTTTTCTGTAGTGCCACAAACTGCACATGCAGGCATTTTCTACACCGCTACCTTACAGCATGTGTGGGGTTTTTGACCCTGGGAAATCCTGGGGTAAAAAAAACCCATGCTAAAAAAACAGGGCAGCGCACATGGCTGCAGTGTGTGCTGCTCAAAACCACAGTCTGGCTGATTGGGGCCACACTCTGGCTGCTGGCTGGCTCCCAGCTGCAGTAGCACCATGGCTGCAACCCTGGGAAGCCGCCAGAACCCAAGGTAAGGCTTCATACCCCATCCAGGGTAACCTGCTGCGCTCCAGACCACGCATGCAATGAGCGTTCCTGGGGACAAGTAGCAGCAGCACACCTTGTGCCGCTGCTGTTTGTCCCCTGGGAAACAAATGTCTGCACTCATCTGGATGTGGCCTCAGACTCTGTATTGCAATCCTTCTTTGTTTAGTATGTTTTCTGCATTGTATATTCCTTTTCTCTTATTGAATATAAGAAGTGAAGCCACTTAAAATTCCTTGACTAAAATTACTGAAAAAATGATTTGCACTTCACAAAGATACATTTTTGGTCTGTTTCTCTGTAAGAAATGTTTTTCTTAATTTTAACATGGGAAAAATTATTCCCATCTATTTCAGTTGAATGAAAAACATTTAGAGGTTTCATTTGGCTGACACCAGTTGGCCTTGCATTAATCTTGGGATTGTTTCTCAAGGGATCCAGGGAACACCCACTGATAACAATGTAAAACATTCAGTGTATTTACTGAACATTTCCACTTGCTTGATCATTAAGGCATGCTTTTACTATGAGGTTACCAATGTTGTGTAAGCATAGAATTTATGGGGTGATTTGCACTATAGGGGAGTCCTGACATGTTTTGGGCAAATACCGTCAGATACCATGGACTGATGCCACTCAGAATTTTAGCTCTGGGGCATAATCGCGTTCTAGCATGAATGTGTTGCATCAGTATTCAAGCCCTCTGATTGCCAAGAAGATGGGGAAAAGGTTATTTAAACAATACTTGCACATATTGTAGGAATCTTTTAACAGAACATATTTTCCTGTCTGGATGAAACAGGTTATTTAATCAGAACATTTTTGTTTTCTTTTTAGCTAACAAAAGTAAAAATGTTTTTAGAAAAGCAGAGGAATTTGCCTAGGTGACAGATTATGCATAAATGGAGGGAACTGGTATTGCTGCTCTGTTTATAGAGTCTGAGATACAGAGGCCAGGGAGAACATGGGAAAACTAAGGTTCAGAGAATAATATGCAGGAATAGCATGCTGTAAAGACAACAGATAGACATTAAGGACTTCTAGATTATATTTCTGGCTTTGTCACTGGCTTCCTAGATGACCTTGGCAAATAAATGTAGGCTTCCTTTTACCTTGGCAAAATTTAGTGAAATTATTGTGAGTCTTTCTTTTGATTACAGTAAGATTTAGATCAGTAGTTTTTAACTTTTTCAGACTAAAAGCATCCCTCAGTAGAGTCAAGAAAACGCCAAGTCTTAGCTTTCACTCATTTCTGGACAATAGAAAAGTAGCTGAGTAGTTTTTCTGTTGCAGAGAACTCAGAAAGACCACAATAGGGCAGAATGTTTTTGACACTATGGATTGCCATTTGAAACTCTGGGCCGTGTCCAGATGAACACAGACATGTGATATGTGGTACCACACACTGCACATGCTGCTACCTTGCAGCATGGTGGAGGGGTGGGGGTTGACCGCAGGAGTTGCTGGGGTCAAAAAAATCCATGCCAAAAAAAAGCAGGGTGCACATGGTGGCAGTGCATGTCATCCAAAACTGGATCCTGGCCCGCTAGAGCCACACTCCGGCTACCTGCCAGGCTCTCTGCTGCAGGAGTGCTGTGGCTGGAGCCCCAGGAGGCCCCCAGGGCCACAGGTAAAGCTGTTGGGGCCAGCATAGTTGGTGGCTCCAGCCTCTCTTATGCGCCATAGTGTGTGTGGCATAGGCATTCCCTGGGAACAAGTAGCAGCGGCGCAAAGTGTGCTGCTGCAACTTGTCCCCAGGGAAACAAACATCTGTACTTGTCTGGGTGTGACCTTTGTGTCTATCTTGTATATCATGTGTAGGTATTTGCACACCTAACACAGGTAATATTGTGCAGCAGCCCACAGAACCCTTAAAAGAATCTCAGCATCCTGGTTGAGAATCACTGTTTTATAACATAGCCCTAATTAACTGGTTTGACTTAATTTTACATATTTTACTTATACCAGATAGGTGCTAGGAGAATAAACTACAGTTTGCATCAAATGAAAACATACAGGAATGGCACATGGACATATACTACTGCTGACCTTGAGCAATTCATTTGCCCTTTCTCTACCTCTGTTTCTTGTTTGGTCCATGCAAATTGCAACCTCTGTAAGACAGGGATGGTTTCTCACTATAGATTTCTGTAGTGGCTAGCAAACTAGGGTATCAGTCTTGGTTGCAGCCTCTAAGTGCTTCTGTAAGATTGTTTCACCCTGGGATTGCAGTCTTTTTCAAGGGAAGGACTTTTAGAGCCGGGAGGGGTGGAAAGCCATAACTGTGGGCAAGCTGTGGACCTTTCCCTGTTGAAGGCTGCATGCTGTTAACAAGGACCTCCTGTGCGGGCCTGAGTGAATAGGGCCAGCTGACTAGAAAGGTGAGAGGGCCCAGGGCCATAAAAGTGGATCCCCAGCTGCCAATGGGAGACAGGAAAGAGACCTGACAGAGAAGTGGTGAGACACCCTAGAAGCAGGTTAGCTGGGCTAGGCCCTGGGGTCCACAGAGAGTGGGTGCAAGAATATGTGGCTTGCTGCAGTGGTAACCAGAATGGTTATTTTTTCTCATTATTCTTTTGAGCCCAGTGTAGTGAAGTTTATTTTTGGGGAAGTTGTTTGGTGGTCCACAGGGCAGGCTAGTTCATACAAAGGAAGAAATCTCTGGTGTTAATTGGTGGAATGGACATGGCTATAAGAGGCAATGTGGAGTCTGCATAGGAGACTGCTGACCCAAAGGCCTCTGCTGTAATTGACCTCCAGTGGGTCAAGAGCTGACCCTGCTAGGGTAACAGATGTCAGGGTCCTACAGGCTTGGCCTGGAGGTGGGACACAGTTTTTGTAGAGAATTACAAATAGCATTTACTTGCATGCTGCCTCTTAGGTATGACTTGTCAGAGTATGCCATACTCAATGCTGGTTCTATTTCCATATTCTTGGCAGTTCCAGGCAGAGCAGTTGAAACTTAAACACATACAATACTTATTTTCCTTTGTTACAGGGTGCCACTGGCAAGTAACCCCAAGGTTCTCATTCCTTCATACTAGCCATGCCCTCTTGCTCACCTGCAATGCTTTGCTGTTGAAAAATTTGGGGAGGCTGTCTTGCTGCCTGTTTGGGGTGTAATTCTCTACAAAAACTGTGTCCCTGTCTGGGTGCTGCTTTATGAAAAATGTACAGCTTTTGCTTTATTTATTTTTGTATAAAATGCCAATAATTTGTCTGTAATTGGTGTAAGATAATTACATCAGTAGAGGGCAACAGTACAGAACAAATGCAAGTTAATATTGTACCATTGCAGGGTGATATCAACCAGGAAGTACCCCTTCAACCTTCAAGCACTGCCTTGCAATGGGAAGGGTCTTGAAGGAATCTAACATAAAAGAAATGATGGGATAAAAATGCAGAAAGAAGTAAGCAAAAGATAGCAAGAAAGAGTGATCCCAGGAACTAGAAGATATCGAATAAGGTCAGCTAGGCTTTATTTAGTCCTATGTCCTTGGTACGTGCCTGAAAGATGTGCTACTGTTTTGCCCGTGTGCCCCTTCCTTGATGGAAGTAACAAGGGTCAGGTTCAATTTTATCAGTATTACACTACTCAGATTTAGCTGGAGCCCCCACCCAGAAACCTGGGAAAAGAGAACTTAACTGTTCTAATGTGAACAAATTGTCATACTTGCAAGCAAATGTTAAACTAAAACAGTTTATTACAAAAGAAAAGGGGAGCAAACATAAATGTTAGGGAAAAAATGATCAGATCAGTCACTATTCACTCAAACTAGATCAGCTCCAGTCACTGTCATCTGAGGGCTCTAACCAGCCAATGTAGCAAGTGCTGGGGAGGGAGGCCTGAACCCAGTTGCTTTCGCTTTGTTGCTGGGGAGCTCTGCTAGGCTGTGATGTTAGTGAATACTGCTCTGGCCGTCACTGGGGGTCTCGGCTATACCTTTGCATGACTGAGGGTCTCGGCCATTCCTCCATGGTGTTGGGGGTCAGCGCTCTTCAGGTTGCTATGCAACTCCAGCTCTTTTAAACCCTGCCCTATATCAGTTGTAGGTTTAGGGTTTTTTCCAGCTCTTTCTACTATAGTGAATTGCCAAGAGTCATTATAGACTCCTATGCTCAGAAATCCTTTTATTTTGAGGAGTTGATTGTAGGTATCCAAGGAGGGTTTCCTGCCAGGAATTTCTCTGCTCCTCTTGCATACATGGTTTGCCCTAAAACTGAGGGTCACCAGACTGCGAACTTCTGGACAACTTACTATGAGAATTGACCTTTGTATAATCTGGCCTCGACCACTTTATCTGCCTAGAAACTTCACAGTTTGGAAGGGAGGACTTGTAGACATAATCTGGTCCACCTGCCCTTTACAACAGCGTACTTTAACTTCAAACAGTATAACCTATGTCCACAGTGAAAACAGGCACGAGTAGCCTCTCAAATTGCACACTGATGAGGGTGTGCAGATGAAAAATGTGCAAAGCTACCATCATAGAACAGAGCCACAGTCAAACATACAAAAACATTGCATTGAATATCAGGCTCAAGGTACATTTCAAGGACTTATTAGCTACATAGGCACTTTGAAATTTCCGAAATTGAGCTCCACAGTTAGCGGTAATGTTGAGAACTTGTGTAGAACAGATTTAGGCATTTCACTGCTGTGTTTTCTAGCTCTGTATATTAATTTTTATTATATAGACAAAGCAACTGAGTCATGTATTTCAATCCTCACCTTCCTATTGCTTTTGTGAGGTTTTTTAAAAAATAATTTTGCTTAATAGACTCATACAGAGAAATAAGCAGTAGATGGAATCAATTTTTTACCACTGAGATTTTTCTTAAAGTTTATATTTAAATTAGAATTAGGCTTTCTGATCACATAGGCAATAGTATTATGGCCAATCTCTTTTGAGAAATTGTTTAGAATTATATCAGCACTTTCCAAATATCTTAAAAGAGTTGCGTATTATAGAACTAAGGGCACTTTTATAGCAAAACTGACTTTCTCAAGTGCTTTGTGCAATAAGTGTCATTTATAATTCAATACTGCTATAAATAAATGTTGAACAACTTTTAGATAGATCATGATCTACTCAGTAACAGTTAATATGAAGTACTGTGCCAATTTTGGACCATATTGGAATGATTCAGCTTTAACAGTACATTTATTCTGCTTTCGGAACAAACCTTAGTCACCTAGCATATCTGTAATGGCTAGGTTATATGCCTGTATTTATCCAAAGTGAATATTTCTCACTAGGGACATGTATGGCCGTGTAGGTTTGGCCAGAAGCTTAGTGGTGTAATTGGAGTGGCTGTACGGACTTTAGTGGAGTCGCAGCAAATCAGACCGGCTGAGGTTCTGGTTCATTGCACAGTGAAATTTTTAAAGGATTAAAAAAGCAGTAAGTTTATAAATTTGCAGATACACCATTGATTCTTCAATCTTTTTGCAGCTTACGTTCCCATGGACTTCAGCATGCCCCTTCACTATTACAAACAGGCAGTTTTATTGGCCATACACTCTTGAATATTGCACAAAGTAGAGCTTAAGTCTTTCAAAAGACCTGCAGTATGGTGCATTCCCTAAGGAAGCTTTGAAAGGGACCCAAAGAAGACCAGTTTAAAAGCTGGAGAATATCTTGCAAACAAATTTCTTCAAGACATTGCCATGATGAGTTCTGAAGAAGCAGCAGCAGTAGCTACTACTGCTAATCATCTAATCATGGTATATAAGTAAGAATGGAAATGAGGAACTGGGTGTGGAAAAAGGTAAAACATGAAATTTAAGCATAGGTTAGATGACAAAGATTAGAATTTTTCCTTTTGAGAAATTGGTATGTGTGTATGATAATCTGGCAGACAAGATAGTAGAAGGCATTGGTATTAAAAAAACAACTTTTCATTTGGGGAGTGATAAGATTACTATTTCAGTGAGCTGCAGGTTGTCCTATAGATAGTTCTTTTCACTGACAAATCGTTTCTTATTACTACATGTATCACAATGTCAGTGTGTTTTGTACTATCATCCATCTTTTTTTTTTAAGATCATGTCACATGAACTTCAATAAGGATTGTGAATGGTCAGCCTCAGCTATTTGGTTTGGAAAAGGGGAATATCACTATAAGGAGTATGCACTTACACTGAACTTCAAAGTGCAGTAATATGTAGTATTTTAAACCTTTCAGAGTAAGTTGAAACCTTGTCTAAACTGATTCTACAATTAAGTCTAAAGAATATTCCAAACTCTTATGGAAAGGCTATTCCAGATGAGTATATGTATATGTGTATATGTACAGGCATACCTCGGAGATATTGCGGGTTCGGTTCCAGACCACCTCAATAAAGCGAATATCGCAATAAAGTGAGTCACATGCATTTTTTGGTTTCCCAGTGCATATAACAGTTATGTTTACACTATACTGTAGTCTATTAAGTGTGTAATAGCATTATGTCTAAAAAACAATGTACATACTTTAATTAAAAAATACTTTATTGCTAAAAAATGCTAACCATCATCTGAGCTGAATGGCGCCGATGGAAAAATGGCGCCGATAGACTTGCTCGACGCAGGGTTGCCACAAACCTTCAATTTGTAAAAGCGCAATATCTGCGAAGTGCAATAAAGTGAAGCGCAATAAAACTGTGTGTGTGTGTGTGTGTGTGTGTGTGCGCGCGCGCACACACACAAGTAGAAAAAGCATCAGAGGCTAGGTACAGATGTCACGCACCTTGAGCATTGAAGCAGGCAGAAAGCACTATAAAGCTGTAACTGAACAGGAAGTCACAGCTCTTAGAGCATTTTAAAAATGGCAGGTCATGCTCTAAGTTAACCCTCAATGGAAGCGTACTAAATTAAGTGATTTCTGTTAGAGTGCTTCATCAAACATCTGTGTCAGATCATATAAAGGGTTTGCACAATTGTTGCCAGCGCAGACAACATTATGCAAGGCTGTGCTATAGCCTCAGACAGAACTCTCTGCTCTGCCCCAGTACCAGGCCAGCCTCACCCTTTGGCTCTCACTGTCCCTAGTCAGTGACGGCTTCTGATCCCAGCCCATCACACTGTTGGGGGTGGGGGGGACGGTTTCTTTCCCCACAGCCTCCCCAGCTCTGCAGCACACTGCAGCCTGGCCGGCAAGGAGAGGGACTTCCAGTGACAAGGTCAGGGGTTAGGGGCAGGACTTCCAGTCCCAAGATGGCAACTGGGGGGCACCTGTCAAGCGGCAGGGCTACTCTTGCAGCCCTTGACAGTTCACCAAAACTCATTAAGTGGCCTCCCAGCCCTTCCCTGATTTAGATCATCTTAAGAAATGAATCTGTTCCCCCTAATTAATTTACAATGACCTTGATTTAAACCATTACATTCTTTTGTGCAAGGGGATGTACAGTTGCAAGTAGCATTTTTATATAAGCACAACGGCTCTGTAAAATATCAGATACTTGGGGACAGTTGGGATGTTCTGGTGTTAACAGAGCAGAGCAATAACTTCCAGTTTCCTCCCACTCATCTTTAATAACTTACGAATGAAAAATTCTGGTTCAGGAAAAGCTCAAGAAAAGATTTAAATCTGAAGTGTTTGCAGCAATAAAGGTAAACAGATTTATTTTTTAAGATAAACTAAATTCATGATGTGTACACCCTAAACAGTTTTCAGAATGAATGTATTTGGTCCAACACAAATACAGGGAAATAATAAATAATGCATAGCAATTATTTATGCCAGTACTGCTTTGTTCAGTTGTTTGTTTGTTTTCTTCACTGCTTCTTAGTCGTTATATGTGGAAACTTCTGTAAGCCGTGATGTATGGAAAAATCAGCAAAGGACTGGATTCTAGTCTGGGAGGGAAAGTGGCTTGTGAGCTTTTTGATCCAGTCCATAAATTAAACTCATCATTGCCTCTCCATAATTTGGGGGCAGGGGGGTGGGCAGAAGGAGGGGGTGTTGCAGAGAAAGAGAGATGCAGTTTTGGAAACAGCTTGGTAGAGCATTTCATAGATTTAATAGATTTTAGTGTCAGAAGGGACCTATTAGATCATTGAGTCCGACCCCCTGCCCTGGGCAGGAAAGAGTGCTGGGGTCAGATGACCCCAGCCAGGTGTTTGTCCAAACTCCTCTTAAGTACCTCCAAGGAAAGGGACAGCACCACCTCCCTTGGAAGTGGATTCCATATTTTGGCAACCCTCACAGTAAATAATTTTTTCCTGATGTACAATCTAAATTTACTCTCCTTCAGTTTTTGGCCATTGCTTCTAGTTACCCTGATGGGTGCCCTGGTAAACATTGTATTCCCTATTTCCTGCTGTGTCTTCCCCCCTCGATGAGTTTGTAGACAGCCACAAGATCACCTGTCAGTCTTCTCTTGAGGAGACTGAAGAGATTCAGGTCCCTTAATCGATCCTTATAGGGTTTTTCCTGTAGGCCTTTAACCTACAGATGGGTGGCCCTTCTCTGAACCCTTCCCAGGTTATCTACATCCCTCTTGAAGTGAGGCACCCAAAACTGGACGCAGTACTCCAGTTGTGGCCTGACCAATGCCACATAAAGGGGAAGTATCACTTCCTTAGACCTGTTTGTGATGTACCTACTTATGCAAGAAAGAGTATGGTTAGCTTTACTTATTGCTTCATCACACTGGTGACTCATTTTCATTTTGGAGGCGACTACAACTCTGAGATCCCTCTCTGCTGTTGTGCTAATTAGAGTGGTACCTCCCAGGCTACAGGTGTGTTGATGATTCTTCCTCCCTAGGTGCAACACACGGCACTTATTTTTGTTAAACTGCATCCTATTCTGGTCCATCCAATTCCCCAGCCTTTCCAAACCCGCCTGGATTTGCTCCCCTCTAGTTTGTTTACACCCCTCCTCAGTTTGGTGTCATCTGCAAATATGGACAGGGTGCTTTCTACTCCCTCATCCAGTTCACTAACGAAGATATTGAACAGTACCGGTCCCAGGGCAGAGCCTTGGGGGACTCCACTGCCTACATTTCTCCAGGTAGAAAATGACCTATCCACCACCACTCTCTGGGTGCATCCCATAAACCAATTTTCCACCCACTGGACTGTGTGATAATCTACATTGGAACTGTTTAGTTTATTTATAAGAATTGGGTGTGACACTGTCAAAGACCTTTTAAAAATCTAAGTAAATAACATCTACTTCTATTACTTCATTACTATTCAAGTTTCCAGGGATCTTGCCAAAGGCCTCCAGGGGAAAAAAGAACATGAACTTTCAGATATTAAGAACAAGCATATAATCACTAAGCAGGACACATAGGTTAATTAAAACAGAAATTTGAGATACCATTGTATGGAGATTAGCATAATCTAATTTAGGCTTGCCAAGAAGTAAGCTGCTATGGCTAGTTTACTTCGGGTATCTGACCTCATTTGTTTAAAGCTGGCTTGGTATCTCTACGGCATACTGCAGGCTGAGCCAGATTTAGAAAATTGGTGTTTAAACCCCTAAATTTGAACTTGGCCCTTGTTACTGCGATGACTGTCGCTTGTGGCAGGCACACCATGGGTTATCCACATTTGTTCTAGGAGTTTCCTTGCTAGAAATCCTCTGGATAGGTGTGCCACCCTGCTGTAGCTTTGTTTTTTGGTAAACTAACAAGCTCGGCTTCTTAAGCCATGAAGAACTTTTGAGCAAAGGAATTTTTGACTAGTCTTCATGGGAACTAATTAAGTTTCACAACTTGAAGACTCAGGATGTCTATTCAGTCTTATCCTGTGTTCCCTGTCTCTCTAGCTAATGAGACATTTCCTGCAGATGTCTCTTGACCAGTGATGGAAGATTCTGGAAGCCAAGATGGAGCCAGAGGGCTAGCAGTTCTACTATTTAAGCTAGGAATGTGCATTGTACAGAAAAGCATGTTAAACAAATGGCAGTACAGTGTAAGTGCTCTCCCTCACTTACTTTTCCATCTGCACTGACATATCCAACTGTCAATTCCCTTGTGAACCACAGCCTGATTGTCACACAAAAAATGAACACAGGATGAGGGTGGGCTGTCGCTGCAGGTTGTGCTCTGCTTTGCCTCTGTGCCTTGCTGCTGCTGCTGCTTTGAGAGCGGTGCAACGCTCTGTGTGTCTTATCTCTGGGTGGCCTGCTGCTGGGCTGCTGCCTGTCCAGCTTTGGGATGCACATGGCACTGTGCCAGTCTTGGGGCAGTGGCAGCTGCAGGAGGGAGCAAAGCACAGTGTGCAGGGCACAGAAGCAGCCACCTTCACCACAGATAGGAGGCATGTGCCCCCCTGGGCCTCTGCTGGGGTGTGCGCAGTGGTGGGAGCCTCCTGCGCCCCTGGATGAGCCGCCCAGGCTCCGATTTTCCCACAACCCAGCCTGGCTGGGGCCTCACTCACTCCAGCCCTTGCCTGTGCCCTGCTACCCCCCTCACTGCTGGGGCCTTGATCTGCCCTTCCCCCACGGCTGTTTACCCTCCCCCTGCCCCTTCTCCCATAGACTTACCTGCAGGGCTGGGGCATGGAGGGGCACATGCATACATGCATTCACATGCTCAGCTCCACCCCCAAATAATTTTTTCTCCCCCTGCCTAGGGCCACTCATAATTAGGTGTCTGTGAAGTGGGCTGTATTCAATTCAGATTCAGATTCGGACCGAATCAGGGACAATGATTTTGTTGCACAAGGGGCCGTTCGAGCTCCTGGAGGCTAAGTTCCAATTTGGTCCCCAGAAGTGAGTCACACCACAAGCCACAGAGATAAAGCCTTTATTGCTTGCAAGCAGGTCGGCCTGGAGTCATGAGACTCAGATCAAAGCCGACCCCGAGTGCCTATTCTCCGTTGCTTATATACTTGATTACAAGGTATTGGGAAAATTCCATTAGCGCAATTGCATTTCAAATAGCATAGTTGCGAAGCTAAGGACTTTCCAACTGCAAGTCTGCGATTTGCATGTTTGCACAACAGAGCGGGAAACAAGCTGCATGTAGATGCTTCCTAAGTTCTCGTAAAAGCAAACGGTTTTCAGCCCCCCCGCTTTTCCCATAATTTGATTCATTGATTCAGAACACAGCTTTAAATATTTTTTCTACATACCTCGAGGTACCAGTGCGGCTCATGAATACTGTGATGCTGGGATGGATGGAGCATCCCACAGGAGTATGGAGGGGCCCATGTGCTCAGCAGCGAACCCAAAAGTGGACCAGAAGTACTTCCGGTCCACTTCTGGGTCCACCAGGGAGTGCGCTAGCCCCCCCCCCCGGTGCCTCCCCTGGTTTGGCGATCAGCCATGGGGAGACCCCGGGTGCCTCCCAGACTCAGGAGGCACCAGTTGCTGAGCTAGGGAGGAGCAGGGAGGGCCCCCAGTGTGCTCTCTGGAAGTGGACTGGAAGTGCTTTTGATCCATTTCCGGGTCTGCTGCCATCCGCCCCAGCATTGCAGTATACATGAGCCACCTGCTACCTAAGGACTAAACTCCCTCACATGTACAAGCGCCCAAGAAATTGACTTTCTGATTTGGGATGCTTTCTCTGTTACTTAGCAATTGCACAGTTCAGTGTATGTTTTAATCATTTTTTTAAAAAGTCATACTTATTAAATGAAGCATCTCAGGTTTCTAACAACATGAGTAAAAGTGATATGAAAAACTCTTAAGGCTTTCCCCCTTAAGGCTCATATAAAATTTAATTCCAGAAGCTTTTTGTAGTTCATGTCAAGGTGGGCAGAAGCTGTTCAATTGTCCTGAACACTATGTACCAATCTGTATGACCTTGCTTTCCTCAGGGACCTTTGTCCCACGCCTGTGAATACAGTATTTATTGTCTTAATACTTTATGGTACTACAGGAAAAGGCAGGACAAATCTTGAAAATGGTCTTGAGTAGTCTGGATTGATGTCACTGGAAAGAATGCATTTTAATTAATTTCTTGGCTGTGAATAAACTCTCCATTAATTTTAAACATGCCAGACTGAGAACATTGGTTAAGTCAGACAGAAGAAAGAATGATGACATACTAAGTACTCAGCAAAACACTTAATGCACCTGCACTATTAAAATACTCATTTTGAATGGGTAAAGTGCTTCAGAGAAATGAAACAACCCAAATCTTCACTAAGCCAGGAATGTTTGAAGATAGTGCAAGTATGACCATCAGCTAACCAGTCTTCCAGTCTGAAATGTTCTACTCCATGTCTTCCTTGATTGTTTTTCTGATCATAAATTTTGGTTCCATGTGACTTTAAGTTGCCAAAACACAGACTAATCCAGTGCTTCCCCTCCCCCCAGTTGAGCCATGATATGCCTGTTTTACTGACTTTGTGATCAAGTTATAGTTACAAATTCCCCTCCTGTTTCTCCAGGAAAGCTCCTAAACAGGAATATTTCACTGTTTAGTCTATCGCTCTTTGTCTTTTTCCCACTTGTTTTGCATGTCACATGTATACATTTTAATCTGTTGGGGCCAGGGACTGACTTTTTAATGCATCTGTGGAAACTAATGCAATGAATACCATTTCTCTTCACCTGAGTGTGCCGTAAATCAGGGATGTCAATTTATCCCATACACCAGGCTGCATCCAGACCTCAGGCCTCCTTATGAGCTGGATTTGGCCTGGGGCATGGGGTGGTTGTGGTGAGATTGGTCGGGAGGTGAGGCACCAGTGGCAATGGCAACTTTGACAGCAGGAGGGCCTGCAGCAGTAAGGCAAGAAGCCATAGGGCAAGTGAGGCTGTATTAGCACAGTCCTTGCTCGCCCTCCTGCCATTAAGAGCCATGCCCACCTGATCCCAGTGGCCCTAGATTCTGTGGCAAGCCCTCCTAGCCACAGCCCCAACTTCTGGTAACTGCCAGTAGCCCAGTAGGCTGGATAGAGCAACTCTGCAGGCTGGATCTGGCCCGAGGGCCATATGTTTGAAACCTCTAGTATAAATATTGCTGTGACATTGACACAACTCCACTGAGTAGTGCAGTATAGTGTACATGAAAAGCGAATTAATCTTTCATACTCATATTTTGTAACATCTTCCTGTGAGGTTTTCTTTTGTTTGCATTTAGGTTTTCTGAGGGTTTTTTGTTTTGCTTTGCTTTTTTGAGGGAAAGTGAATCTCAATAAATTTTTATTCAAAATGCAAGAGCTGGTTTTAAACCTCCATCCAGCTAGAATTAAATGCATTTTGATCCTTTGGATAGATTGACATAATAGCAAAAACATGCCTTCAGCCAGTTTTTTCTAAACCGCAGACTGCAGCTGCAATCTGATGCTTTTAGTACATTGACAGAAGGTGCTATGAGAGTGGCTTATATGATTCATTTTATTCCTCTGGGCAGAGTCCCAGGTCTTCTCTGATTTAGCGTGGTGCTCCCTTATCAGTAAGTGCAGTGTTGTTAAGAGTGTAGCATTTGGGGCTAAAGCAATTATATTGTTGTAATAACCCTCTGGCACAGACAAATACCCAACTCCCCTTAGCACTGAAGCTGTTTATATATGCCAGCTAAGCCTAACACCCTGAGTCATCTTCACAAAATATCTTCTTCATTTCTGAATTTCCAGAATCTTTAGTTAAAGATTTCTATATTTTTAGTGGCTACCTCACTACATTGAAGTTGCTACTGAAAAGGAATTTCAACAATTTCACAGCCTAGAGGAGAAATGTGCTTTATGTCAGGATGTTAGTTTCTCTTTTTGCTGCCTCCTTCTTCTGTTCAACAACAGCAAAACTCATTTTTCTATGTGCATGCCTGTCATAACATACATAGTAGTGAACAGTAGAGATAAGATAGAGTCCTATTTTCTAGGCTGGCATTGGAAAAGGGGGTTGTTTAAGAGGGAGAGAAGGATGTTTCATAGTTGGTAGGGTTGGAAGGGACCTGAGCAGATCATCAAGTTCGACCCCCTGCCATGGCAGGAAAGAGTACTGGGGTCAAAC
>NW_017728906.1:161574262-161616068 GCF_001723895.1 Crocodylus porosus
GCTGGTCCCCTCTGACTAGTTTGTAACAGGCCACTAGATCCCCCCTCAGCCTTCTCTTGTGGAGGCTGAACAGGTTCAGGTCCCTTAGCATTTCCTCGTAAGGCCTGCCCTGCTGCCCCCTGATCATGCAGGTGGCCCTCCTCTGGACCCGCTCTATATTGTCCACATCCCTCTTGAAGTGCTGTGCCCAGAAGTGGATGCAGTACTCCAACTGTGGCCTGACCAGTGTCACGCAGAGGGGCAGGATCACCTCCTTGGACCTGCTTGAGACACATCTGTGGATGCATGACAAGGTGCGGTTGGCCTTCCTGACCGCTTCCCCACACTGCCGGCCCCTGTTCTTTTTGGCATCAATAATGACTCCAAGATCCTTTTCTGCCTCTGCACTGACGAGAAAGGAGTTCCACAGCCTGTAGGTATGCTGCTGGTTCTTCCTCCGCAGGTGCAGTACCTTGCACTTGTCAGTGTTGCAACCCATCCTGTTCTGATCTGCCACCCCTGTAACCTGTCTATGTCCGATTGCAGCCTATTCCTCCCTTCTAGCATGCCCACTTTTCCCCACATCTTAGTGTCATCAGCAAATTTGAACAGGGTGCTTTTTATACCCTTGTCCAAGTTGCTGATGAAGATGTTGAACAGTGCGGGCCTGAGGACCGAGCCCTGGGTGACCGTATTCCCCACATCCTTCCAGGTCGAAAATGACCTATCCACCACCACTCTTTGGGTGCGACCCTCCAGCCAACTAGTGATCCATTTGACTGTGTAGGTGTCGACATCACAGTCTCCTAGTTTTTTAATGAGAACAGGGTGATAGACAGTGTTGAAAGCCTTCCTAAAGTCCAGAAAGACTACGTCCACTGCTACCCCTCCATCTAAGGATTTTGTGACCTGGTCATAGAAGGCCACCAGGTTGGTCTGACAGAACCTGCCTCTAATGAACCCATGTTGGTTTCCCCTAAGCATAATTTCTTCTGGTGACCCCTCGCAGACATGCGCCAGGATAACTCTCAAAAAGCTTACCCAGGACCAAAGTAAGACTTACTGGCCTATAGTTTCCTGGGTCCTCCTTCCTCTCTTTTTTGAAAATGGGAACCACATTGGCCCTTTTTCAGTCCTCTGGCACCACAGGAGAGCACCATGAGTGCTCGTAAAGCCACGCCAGGGGTCCCACTATGACCTCTGCTAATTCCCTCAGCACTCTGGGGTGGAGATCAGGACCTGCTGATTTAAATACGTCCAGCCCCTCCAGAAGTTGCCTGACTAGGTCCTCACTGATCCTATGCCTGAGTACGCCTCCCCTGGGACCTACGGGGGCCTCAGTGTGGGGGGGGTGACCCAGTCCCTGCTCAGAAAAATGGAGGCAAAGAAATCCCTTTGCTGTCTGGTGTGATGACCAGATTACCTAGTGTGTCCTGCAGAAGCCCCATGTTACCTGGTACCTATGTATTTAAAAAAGGACTTCATGTTGTCCTTGATCTGGGTAGCTAGTCCCCGTTCCATCTCCGCCTTGGCCTTCCTGACCACCCCCCCACCGCTCCTATACTGAATGTGTTTTATTTTATTTATTTGGGTGAGTATAATTCTAATCTTCAGGGAGTCCATTATTAATTTTGCTCTTACTGCAGAAGGAATCCACCCTAATGCAACCACTTCTCTGACTACTCTCTGGATGCATCTACACATGCATTTGATGCGACCACTTCTCTAACTACTTTGTGGGTTCATCTATGCATGTATTTGATCCAAAATCAGTTTACTTGCAAGTAAAATTCTTGTGAGTAAACACTCCTAGGCAGGTGTCTACACGTGCAGAGACTTGGCAGAAAATTTGCTGCACTTAGCACCAAACTGGTTCCACTTCATGTGGCTCTGCAATGAGTCCCTGTTGACACTGGGGAGAACTCCAGACTCTGGCTGCAGCTTCCAGCAGCTGGCAGCCCCACTCTCTGCTCCCTGGCCAGTCACTTCCCTAGTCAGGGGCAGCATGCACAGTGGAGGGGCAGCATATGGCAGCTCTCTCCTCACCTCTTCTGCCTTCCCACACCATGGGTGCTGTAGCCCCTGCCCCTGGAAACGACCAGCACCCTGGGTTCCTGCTGGCCACCGCTGGCTCTGCTGGCCCACTGTGCCAACCGCCAGCTAGCTCACGGCCCTCTGGATTTTCCCACACACAATGACTGCTTGCCTAGCCACAGCACACCATCCCAGGGCCACTGCCACACCTGTCTGGCTGGCCAGACCCTAGCAGGGACACCAGCAGTAGGTTGCTGGACACCACTGCTGGGGCTACCCTCGCCCTCCTAGGGCTCCAGCCCTGCCACCTTTGGACCTGCTGAGCCAGTCAGGATTGATGGCTGCACATTGTCCAGCACACCTGGGATGACAAGCAATGGCTGGAGGTATTCTGGATGACCCAGGCCACCTTCTGGGACTTTCTGGAGCAGCTCTGGCCATATCTGGAATGGCAGGATACCACCATTTGTCTCCCCTCTCCTCATGGATACCCAGCTGGCCCTTGCCCTGCTCAAGCTGCTCATGCCCACCAGCCTCCACTATGTGGACCATCTCTTTGGGGTGGGCAAGGTCACTGCTGGAGAGGCCATCCTGGAGTTATGTGGTACCCTCCAGGATGTGCTGGGGCACACATGCTCCATGTGCATGACCCCCTGGCAGTAGCAATGGGGTTCCATGGCCTGGGATCCCCCAATGCATCTGGTCCCTGGATGGGACCCACATCCCAGTCACCTGCCCACCCCATGGTGACTGCCCCTAGTACAGCCAGAGGGGTTTTCACTCCATGGTGCTCCATGCTTTTGTGTACCACTGTGATGCCTTCACACACATGAGTTCTGGCTGGGCAGGCAGTGCCCATGATGACCACATCTTCAGGAACTCCACCCTGCCAGCCCTGGTGCAGAGTTGCTGCTTCTTGCTAGGGGTGCTGGACCTGAGCTGGGTGCCATGTTGGTCCTGCCCCTCCTCATTGGGAGCCCCACCTACCCACTCACACCCTGGCTCATGCAGCCCTACACTAACTAGCTGGAACCCCGCCAGGCCCACTTTAACCAGCGCCTGAGCACCACATTCGCTGAACACCTTGTCTCAGAAGAACAAGGTTTTATTCCCCTCACATCAAGCTGAGCCCCGCTTTCCCCTCCCTTCTACGGCCTACCTCCCTCCTCCTGCAGGACCACTGCTTGCCTGTCCTGCCACCCAACCCACAGCACCCAGGCACCCAGGTGTGAGGTGTGCATAGCTCTCAGATGACTGGGATGTGGAGCAGGCTGTGCCACTGCGCTTCCCTCAGAGCCCGCCCCCCCCCATACCAGCACTGTGCTCTGAGTGTGCCCCTGCTGTGCTGCATGAGAAGAGCTGTTTGCATAGACTGAGGGGTGCCCAACCCACTACGTCCTGTAGCTGCTGATCGCCATGGTGCCCCAAGTGCACCTGTGCAACTGACACAGGACTCTAAGCTTTGACAGTGTGGGGGGCAAGCCCAGGCTACTCTGTAAGCCTCCTCCTTTTGCTGGTTGGAGGGTTCATTTTGCCAACTGCAGAACGTGTTTCTCTTCTTAGACCGTTGTTTTAAAATTTTCTACTCTAAAAAACTTTATTCTCATAATTAATAAGTGTAGTTTACCTGTTTTGACTGACTTGGGTTGGAAGTTATTCCTGTAAGGAAAAGCAAATGGTGATGGACACTGGTATTTTGTTGCAATTGTTTATTTACAAGAATATACAAAATCCTTCTTTCTTGACCATAGGAGCAACCAGAGGCAATTTCCCTGCTCATAGCACTGATACTTTTTCAAAAGTCTAGTGGGCTGTAGGTTTCTCTGAGAGTCAAATACCTGTGCTGATTCAAGCTCTGTCAGCCTGCCTTCTGATTTGAATCAGTTTAGCTTGGCTTTAATTTGTTTCTGAGATTCTGCTTCTCTATCTGAGCTGTCTCTTTTCAACACCCCCCCACCCCAGTGTCTCCCAAAATAAAATCCTGCTAAAGCACCTCAACTCTGTGCATGCAGATCCTTGATTGGCCTTGTGAGGAATTTTGTATATTACAGTTTTTTGCGGTCCTTGATTAATAGAAATTCAGGCTACCTATACAGGTACTCAGGGATGGGGTGTGGGGGACATTTTAATTAAAGCAGTTCCTGGAGAACCACTCTAATTAAAATGCCACAGTATCACATGTATTAAGAACCTATGCATTTAAAAATGACCATGGAATGCTTCATCTAAACCACATTCAATGAGGTTTAGATACAGCACTCCATGATCTTTTTAAAATGTGTGGGGGCTTAATACACATGATGCTGCTGCTCCACTGGATGGAGCAGACTCGATTAATCAAGTCTCCTCTGACACGTTCTAATTAGAATGCTAAGGATCATGTGTATAGGCAGCCTCTGCAGCATTTTATAGAAAATGAGCTCATCCATTTCCTGATCAAAGTCTGATTACAGAGGAGAATTGAAGTATCAGCCCCAGTTGTATAGGTATATCATATGTGATACACCTAACTCAAACATGTACTTAGTTGCATAAAATATTAAACTAATTTTTCTAACTTCTGGAAGTCACATCTCACTTCAGGCTACATGACCCTTCTCCAAAATCTCTAACTTACTCTCCTTCAAATTCTACTTCTCAGCCTCTTATTTCAATCTTTATTCCCATTTGCTTTTCTAGATGAAGAAGCAATAGATCTGATCGCTTCTCCATGGCTGCAATGTGCCATTGATTGCACATGCTTGTTTATTAGTGTCCCCCAGTGTAACGAATAATTTCTAGCATACCAGAGTATTTGAAATGCATAGAGCCCAGGGGTTTATGGGGTAAAGGCAAGAGAAATGAGAACGGGATGTTGAGGACTGAAACAAGAAAGAGGGAATCTAAGTAAACAGATGTGTAGAGCTTGATTTCAGTCTGGATGGGGTCCTGTTGATATTGGAGTCAGCTCTTATGTATTTCAATTTATCTCTAATTGTGACCTTAACAGAATTTTTGGTACTTTTGTACCAAGAATGGCATTTTCTTCCCTTCCTGGTCATCCTTTCTGGGTGAGCAGACTGGGCATGAGGCAAGCAACCTCCCATCTTTCCTTCAAAAGCTAGGGCACTCATCTGAGAAGCCAGAAGATCTGGGTTCTAAGCTTTTCAAACTCCAAGCATTTTGAAATTGGGTCTTTCTGACTTCCCACTACATTGCTCTAACCACTAAGCCACTATCCAATCTGTTCTCTAGTCTTATTTTTGAAGATGAGCCAGAGTCATTGGGGCAAAAAACGATAGAAGGCAATGCAAGTAAAGCTTCTGCTGTACTGGTACCCCCCTGCTTTACTAGAATGTAGGTCCCCATTCCTACTAAGTCTGCAGCCCCCTCACTGAGCCACACACCTTCTGGCTTGCTTGCCATATCCTGGCCCCACAGAGAACCTACATACCTTCCTCTCATGGCTGCCTAGGGGGCCAACTTCAAAAAGAGTGCCAGAGAAGGCACTATTAATCTTTCCAAATTTAATCAGAAGCCTCCGATTCGATTCGGAGAGATCAATGATTTGGCCATAGACACAGCTTTATATGTTTTTTCGACATACCTTGAACCATGGCTTATGAATGCTGAGATGGTGGAGTGTATAGAGCGTCCCACTGGAGCATGGGGGGGTCCCTTGTGACCCACCTGGAAGTGGACCAGAAGTACTTTTGGTTCACTTCCGGGTCTGCCGTGGAGTGCACAAGGGACCCCCTCCCCGCCCCGGCTTGGTAACTGGTGTCTCCTGGGTCTGAGGGGGCACTCAGGGTCCCCCCAACAGCTGGAGAGGTGCGGGGGGGGGGGTCGGTCCACTTCCAGGCCCACCACTGAGTGTGCGGGGGACCACCCTGCATTCCTGTAAGACACTCCATCCGTCCCACCATCTCAGCATTCATGAGGCATGTCTGGTATCTTGAGGTATGTAGAAAAAACATATAAAGCTGTGTCTATGGCCAAATTGCTGACTCTCTGAATCAAAATCAAATTTTCAGATTTGGCCGCATCAAATTGGGACAGTGATCCGAATCAGCAAATCGAATCACTGTCCCCTGAATTGGGCTGAATCTGAATCAAAATCAAATACTGCCCACTTTGCACACTCCTACTGAATGTGTTAGGGTGGCTGCAGTGCTGGGCTGGGAAGTAACAGAGACCTGCTCTGTGTCAGGTTCTCTGGCTTCCCAGGTGAGTGCTGTAGCCACTCAGATCTTGGCATAAAAGATGGGAAGTTTCTCTCTCTAAGTCCTTCTTTATTCCTGAGTCTAAGTCTGGTAGTTGTGGGTTTTAATTGGCTCCATTTTGCATCTAAGGGTGCTAGTGTCCACAAGGGACATGCATACATACCCCTGCTGTTACTGCATATGCCCTGTATGCACACCTACATAGTCATCCATGTGTGCTGGGGCACATGTGCAGGAATAGAATTCCCCTGGGTGTGTAAGTGCTGAAATACCTCATAGATGACTAAAACATGGCCACTTAGATGACAGGGAAGGAACAGAATGACACTGAATTGGTACAACCACAGATACAACATAATAAAACATCCTAAACAGCGATATATTGCTAGCAAGCTGTTATCATGCCTGTAATCTATATTTTGTCTGATCTATGCATTCTAACACATTTCCTATTAAAGTAAGCAAATCTGCCTTAGTATTGTTCTTCTGATCATGTAGCAGTAGCAGTATTCCTTGTCTCTCCTAGAGAAAATCATGATTAGAATAACAAAAGTTTGTTTGCTGAAAGACATAAAACCAGGCCGATTTCCCATTTCCTGGGTTCATTTCCTGAATACCCTGTTGTTGAATGAATTCAATGGATGCATACAGTAAACATTACAGAATCAGGATACAGCACTCAAAAAAGATTATAGGCAATTCTAGTTCCAACACAGAGGTTTACATAAAAATACTTAATACAATGTACTTGTTTGTACCCATAGTGTACAAAGTCCTCCTTTGAGGCTTATATCCAGAGAGTCTCTGTCCTTAAAAGACACCTGTGCACTTCTCTTGTGACTAGCTATAATCACTGCTAATGGAAAAATTTTCTGAAGATTTCACAAGACTCCAAGGAAACATACTTCAGTGGGGGATTAATGGACATTTGCTGTATGAAAATAGTATCATTCAAGCTGTCTTAATAACAGATCAGACAAGTTTGCAGTATTGTATTTGCATGCAGTAACATAGAAATATTTTCATATTAAACATCATAAATATATTGTGTGAACAATTCCCTTCCTCCCTTATCACTTCTTTTAGAAGTTCCTTTTTATCCTCAGAACCTTAAATTCCATTAATATCTCTAAGTTAGTTGCAATTTCTACTTAACCAATACCAGATACTAAACAGCACTGTCTCCAGCCCAGTAAGATTAGACATACCCCTAGTCTAATGGTAAGACTGGAAAAACTGCAGATTTAGACTTTAGTCTCTTAAGGACATGAAAAAAATAAGCTTTATTGAAAACTTTAAATAACAAGTTCCCTCTTTTACATGCAAGTTAATTTTTGAAAATGTTTGACCCCTCTCTGATCACTGAATCTTTGTTATCTCAAGTGAGTCCCTGGGGTAAATTCACCTTTGTTTGTCAGCTTCCTGAGTGTCATGCTGGCTTTTACTTTACACTGAAGCTAATAGCATTATCTGTCAATTTTGTGCACTGGAAGACATCTCTGAGTGAGGTACAGTCTAAAAGGGCACCTTTTGTTTTGGCAAGCTGTATCAAACTAGGAGTGTCTACATATGGTCATTTAATGTGGATTAGCCCACTTTAAGCCACATTAGGGGTACATGTCTGCATGTGTGCACCCTTAATTCAGCTTTAAAATGATGATTTTAGGCTATGTGAGCCTAAAATTGATACCTTTTGTAACCAAGTATCACATTTAACTGGGATTGGTTAATGCAAATTAATTTAGGTATAGATGTGTTACTCTGCATTAACAGAGGAAATTTAGTCCTGGCCCTGCCCAGCCACCGAGAATGACAAATGGATGCCAAAACTTCAGTCTGATATGTTTCATAATGGCTTAGTTATATCCTGTAATAAATGTGCATGTACAATTAAAAAATGAATACACTGGGGTTTGTAATGAATGAAGACTGCAACTGGATTCTTGGCACTTCGAGGGCTAGGTCAGAACCTGAAACCATGCAACTAGGGCTTTTTCCCATATCTCAGGGGAGGAAATTAATTAATTTTGCCCTGATTTGGTGTCAGCACCAGATTAATGACTTTCAACTGCAGGGCTCTCGTGTAAAGAATATCTCTTATGCTAATACAACCCATTGTGTAGGTGCCACAGGCAGGATGCAGAGATCATTTGTCTCAGTGGTAAATTAATATATAATAATAGATCTGTGAAAGCTGTTGGCACTTAAATGCTGTTGTTTGAATGTTGGTGGGTAGGTTAAATTTGGAAACAACCAGACTCCAAAACTTGCATTTTAATGAAATACATATACCAAAGTATGTATTTCTGTAGGTTTTGGTATAGTTGACTGCCATGTTCTGTATGAAGTGAGCAGCCCCTAGGTTACAAATGAAGTGCTTTGTTGAATCTAAGTCAAGAAATAGATGCTGCAGTTGTTTCAGCTCTGCTTGTGTAGCATCATGTCCCACAAGAGAACTCACATGTCTGCTGTGTTCACATATCATCCTTTCAAAGCAGCTGAGGAGTGGCTGAATGCACCTCCTCCTGTCTACTGGCAGGGGACCAGAGACAACCCAACACAGAGCATGGTGGGAACTGCTGTAAGAGCTGTGAGACTGACTTCGCCTGGTGCATCCTTTGGTTGTTCGGAGTGGATGGGGGGTGAAATTGGTGTGCGAAGGGTTATGCTCAAGTTTTCTGTGTTTGTTCCCAAACCCATTTTGTATATTTCTAAAGTATTCTATCCCATTAAAAACTGTCAGGTAAATTCAATGTCTCCTGTGCTTTTTTCCAGCATGGGCAGGGAGTGGGATGTTAGGGAGGCAGTGTTGAGAGGAGGAGGGGGAGAGCGAGTCAATGAGAGCTTGTGGGGAGAGGTGGAGGGGTTAAATCCTTGCGTGGATAGGGAGAGTAGAAGGCAGGATCCCTCTGCATCTTGTGCTGAGTGGTGGGCAGGAGATAGCTTTGCTACTTAGCCTCTCAAGCTGAGGCCAGCTGACTGACTCAGTTCAAGGGCACTGAAGTGGGACTGTATGGTCCCCTACCAGCCCCCTGTGTCCTGGGGTAAGAGGATGGGTGATGGCTCTACCACCCTGTAGCAGGGCACTACTAGGTGCCATTTCAGAAAAGCAGCAGTAAAGGCTCAGGTGTTGGTTGCTAGGGGCAACCAGGAGGAGCCAAAGGCTGACACCTGGTGAGTCAGCTGACCAGAAGGGGCAGGGCTGACCACTATAAAACACAGACAGGAGGCTGTGGGTGGGCTCCCTTTCTCTCCCAACTGGCAGCTGGCCCGAAGGAGCACTGTTAGATCAAGGAAGAGAGCTTGGCCCTGAAAGGGGAAAGGCCTGGAGGTACAAATCACTAGCTACAGGTGCGATATGTTGTGTGGTTTAGAGAATGCTTTAGCCAGGGGCTTAGATTGGAGTTATAGCTGATTGGCTTGCATTATTGCTTTGGTTGTTTGTTGTTACACCGAAGGACTGGGTGAGGTTATTAGGGGTTGGAGGAGGCCTCATAGGGGCTCCATGGTAGTGCGGGGACCCTGGTGTCAGAGAGGGCACATCATTTCAGGGGTGTATCAACCCCAGCCCCAGTGCAGGCAAACGATTGCGAGAGAAGCCCCAGTGTGGGCAGGTGCAGGCCAGGGAACGCCTGTGAGGGCATGGACGACCGCAAGGAAAGCCCGTGAGGGCGCAGACAGGGATTGACCAAACAACATCTGGTACATCTGTGAGGCTTGGGGCATGGTACAGGGGTGGTTGGAGCCACGTGTAGCCCCTAAGGCATTAGTGCACTGAGTCACGTAAGACAGAGCACTGACTGGGATACATAGGGGCACCATGTCAAAGAGGACAAAAAGGCAGCCTCCCTTAAACACTACTAACATCAAAGATATGGCGGGTGAGATGGTGAGGGTGTGTTGACACCAACTTGGCACGGTAGGGGGCGCTAGGGGAGTTCATGGCACCCCTAGGTCACACCCATATTCCACAAGCTGCCTCAGGTATGGGGGAAGAAATGGCACTGAAATGGTACCTAGAGCTGGCAGTGAACTTGGCAAGGTATCTTGGGAAACGTTTGTGACAGGCTGGCTGACAGTGATTTAGCCCAGGGGTTTTAAAAGGGTAAAAGATGATTGGAGGGCTTGGGATTCCCTTTCTTCACCAATCAGGCCCCAGAGACTCACCCTCCGTGTCCCCTGATTGGCCCCTTGGGTCACCTGGAGGGACCCAAGGAAGGAGCTGACTCAGGAGAGACCAGCGAGGGACCACAAGGAAGGAGTTTCAAAGAGCTGGCAAGAGCTGGGCCACCAGGGTGGGAGCAGTTGCCCCAGAAGGACCTGCAGGCAGTTGGACCCTGAGCAGCGCGGCGTGCGGCCGGCAGGAGAGGCTCCCCGCTGGGCCCCAGGATCCCCTACGAGAGGGAGGCTGTGGCCAGCAGGAGAGGCTCCCCAGCTCCAGCAAGGACCTGAGCAGACCTGAGAGGTTCACAGCTCTGCTTCCAGCTCCTTCAATCAGAGGCCAGGAAGCTTGATGTGAGGCTGGGGCTCCGGGAAAGTCAAGACCCCCAGCAGCTTAGAGTAGCACCAGCCCTGGTGGCTGTATGATAGAGTTTCTGCCTGCCATGTGGGAGATTGGAGTTTATGTCCCAGCTGGGGTGACTTAGGGTGAGTGAAGTGACAGGGAGAAATTCTTGTTGCAGTGGAAAGGGGCCATTGTGTTTTCCCTCTTTGCCTCCTCCAGGTACGTAGGCCCTATATTCCTTGTTCTTTGACGTTTTGTATTTTGTGCCTTTTTTTATATTTCACCAACCAGTCTTGTTTGCTCTGCTGTTTGTGTTTTATATTTTGTTAACCCTGTCTTTTGTCAACTGGATGAATATGTCTGTAATTGTAAGTGTCTAACCTTTGTTGAATCCTGTCCCCTCGTGGCATTGTAGTGTCCCCTATACCCCCTGGTTTATATTGCTTATGTTCCCGGTACTGTTCTATCATTAAAAGGTATATGGTTAAGTCCCCATTGGTGGTCTGGCTCTGCTCTATGGGGGAGGAGGGTCCCTGCACCTCCCACAGCACTTGTGCACCTGCTCTGATCTCCTCAGTTGGAGAGGGGGTACCTCTCGGAGTACCACCTGGGTTACATATTGTTTAACCAGGGGTAAGTCTGGTCAACTGAAACTTTCATCAGTTCCTGGCCCCAACCAGGCTGGTGAAAGCCTGTCCCGGTACAAGGCAGCCTGAGGGGGGTCTCCAGTGTCTCCTACTAGCCTCCTGAGTCCCCATCATAATGTGCGTGTGGGTGCAGGGATAGGGAGCATCATGCTTAGGCAATGTCCTTTCACACTAATCAATAAGCAATGCACTGTATCCCAAGTTCTGCTTTTGTTTTCGAAAGGAACCACTTTCGACAAACTGGCCATGTGCGTTAGTCTCTGTGCTGCAGGGGAGCAGCACGGAGGGGTTTTTTGACCTGTGGAAAAAAAAGGCAGAGTGGCACATGCAGTGCTAGCGTGCACTGCCCAAACCCGGAGCCTGGCTGCCCAAAGCCGTGCTCCACTTGAGATGGTTGCGGCCCAGAGCAAAAACAAGTAACAGGTATAGAGGGCTACAAGTAAATTTCAGTATGAGACATGGGGCCAAATATAAGTAAGGTGCCTAAACCAAGATATAGGCAGACTTTAGGTAGATACAGTTAAAACTGTGACCCTCCCCCACCCAAATGGTATTCAGCAGCTGCCTAAACCCTGAAAATGCTTGAAACTCATTAAGCATCAACCTGGCCTTCCTTGAGAGTTTCCTAAACCCTTGCAATTCTGCAGTCTGTCTATGCCCAGAACTGCTTCAATCTGAGCAACTCTGTGCCTGATTTCTACCTAAACCCAACTCAGATCGACAAACTAGAGAGAATGGTACTGATGCCCCCAGAAGGGCCTAATTTAGTAGATATGCTCTGAGCATAATTAATGTAGACTCACAGGATCAGGTCCCATAAAAAAAAAAAACACAGCAGGAGCTACTTTCTGTTTTAAATTCAGCTGAAGGAAGAGATGCTTGTATATGCCTCTTATGTAAGACCCTAGTAAGAACATTCACCCAGGTAGTGGTAGACTTGGCTTTAAATCCGACCTCAGAGTGAAGGGATTCAAACCAACATTTTCTATGTCCTACCATAATGTTCTTTCTAGTCACTAGACTTCACATTATTCAGTGTAGAAGAAGCATGCAAGAGCTATTGGGGTCAAAAGGAGAGCAAGAAATATGAAGCATAACTATGCAGCTTAGTGGTTAGCGTGTTTAGCTATCAGGACAGAGGAGTGTCCTCAGTCTCAGTCTGTATACTGTCCGCAATGCATTTCATGTTAAGCAGTCACTGAATAAATAATACTTGACCTCTTACTCTCAACAAAGTATAAAAGGTGTGGGATGTAAGCAGAGAACTGGCTCATAAGGATAAACAGTTTTAAACTTGATCCTCTGCTGCTAAAGAAAGTACTTTGTATGCTCTGCCACTAGGCAGAAGAAACTCAGGGCACCTGTACACAAGTGTTAAGGATGCTCCGACATGCTGGAATTGCAGAGCACCGGAGCAGTCTCAGTTAACTGAGTCTGTTAATTGTCTGTTAACCGTTAACTCAGTTAATTGAGTCTGCTGGAGCATGGCAACTGCCATACTTTAGCAGCCTCCTGCGTCTTGTGCATCAGTGTCTCTGCACTTAAAAATGGTGGTGGGGCACTTGAACTAAAACTCATTCTCAAGTGCCCCTGCTGCCATTTTTAACCACAGGGACACTGATACAGGAGACATAGCAGTGCCCCCACTCCCACAGTATGTGTAAAAAACGCCCTCCGTAGCCAGGAAGTATTGTATTTTTAAAGTCAATTTTGCTCTCCCTGTTTTAGCCACAGATTTTGTCTTGAAGTTAGGAATGATTAGATTAGGGGTAGGCAATTATTTTGGTAACCTGTTGAGGGCCACAAGGATAGCACTGCCTCTTAAGAGATGCCCCGCCCCCTGGACACAATCTTGTGACTGCAAGTCCCACCCCTAACCCCTGACCTCTGCCTTTAGACGTCCTTCTTCTTGCTCCCCAGAGATGCTTCTTTTGGGAGGGGAGGGTGGCCATCTTGGAACTGGAAAAAAAAATACACTAAAAGTCAAATATTTACTATAACACATTTTAATTTTATTACAAAAAATATTTTGTCACTTGTGTTTGTGTACTGTGCATACAAATGATTGCATAATAACTCAAAAATAAAGTCTTACTTAAAGTATATTGTGTTTAGGGGTGGGAGTGTGGTTGGGGTGGGGGGTTTGTAAAGTGGGATGTGGGGGGATTGTGAAGAGGTGTGCTGTGTGTTGTGGCAACAGAGTATGTTGGGCAGTGTGTGTGTGTGTGTGTGTGTGTATATGTGGGGGGAGTTGTGGGTGAAGGGTGTGAGTGTGTGGAGTTTGTGGGGTGTGCAGGAGGATGGGAGGGTGTGGGGACCCCCAACACACTCCTGCCACATGGCGCACAGATCTCACAGCAGCAGCAGGCGGGGGCACTCAGGGTGCTAGTGCCTGGTGCTGGCACTGCTGCTGGCAGCGTGTTGCTCTGGCCAGCACTGCACTTGGGGACAAGGAGCACAGCCAGGCTGGCCCATCTTTGTTGTGCAGACTCCCTGTGGCACAGGTGTAGTTCCCGGCACTCGTGTGCCACCGGGTGAAGTCCCATGCAATGGAGCTGGCTGCCTTCCCTTCCCCATGCTGTGCAGGTCCCACGACTCCACCAGAAGTGGAGTGGAGCCCAGCCCTTGCTTTGCCATGGAGTCCCAGCACTTGTGCAGCAGGAAGCGGCAAAGGCAGCTGGTTCTGTCAGATGGGGCTTCCCACAGAGGCGCACAAGTGTGGGAGCTGCACGTGCCCTGTGGAGCTTCACGCATGATAGAGGTGGGCTAGGCTGGCTGCACTCCTCACCACCATGTGCAGTGCTGGTTGGAGCTGTGCGCTGCTGATGGCAGCGCCTACATTTGGCATGAGCACTCTGAGCATCCTCGCGTGCTGCTGCTGCTGCTACCACCAGTAGGGTCTGTGCGCCATGGTGGGGAATGTGTGTTCCTACACCCTCCTATCCTCACTCATACCTGCACCCTGCCCCACCAAGCTCCACGCTCCTGCTGCCCCCCCCAGGCAGAGGTTCCACACTACTCCCAGCCCCAACCGCATGCTCTGCACTCCTGCCCAGCTGCAGCTCCCCTGCCGCTTCCCTACGGGGTGCCTGGAGCAAGTGGGGTGCTGGGGAAGCTGAGCAGGTCCCACAGCAGCTGCAGCAGTGGCAGCAAAGCCCTGCCTGGGAGCTGCATGCTGGCTGGGCCAGGCCCTTCTTCTCACAAGGGTGGGAGCAAGGCATAATGGTATGTTTGTGGGGGGTGTATATGTGGGTGCCTCACTCCCACCCTCGTGGGTGGAAGGACTAGGTGGGGTACAACTAGCTAGTGGGCACCCGTGGGCCAGATGAAATTGCCTGGCGGGCGAGATCTGGCCCACTGGCTGTATTTTGTCAGCCCCTGGATTAGATCAAGCCACTAGTGAGATGTTGGGTACAGAAAAGCATTAAATAGATTTGTTCAAATGATTTAGTTTTATCACCTGAGCTACCTTAAAACTATCATCTGATGGTAATATTGCTAAGATTCTTAACACTTGGTGGGGGAAGAAGGTGGGGGGAAGGATGATTACTATCTAGTCTTCATTAAAAAATAAGAAACAGGCAGTTTTACATCTGGCCCTGTAATATCTTCACTTTTGGCTGTTCACAGCCAGCACAACAAATGCATGACAATAGTACCCAGAGTCATAAACAAACTATCGAAATGAAATGGCCCTAAAATGAACCTATACCTTTATAAATAATTTAAAATGAACCTTGGATGAACCATGTAGGAAAATAAAAATCTATCTCCCTCCAGAGTGAGAACCATCACATTGCTAAAATCTGAGTTTCTCATCTGGATAGCCAGCCAAGCCCAGGCCACAGCTACCATGGATGGAGACGTATGGGACTACTCGACTACCTTTCCATTCTTCATACTGCCTTTCTTCTTGAAGCTCTTAAGGGAACTGAACAAAGTTTGTCTGTAGATTGCGCAGTTGAGGGGGTGGTAGTTGATCACCAAATACAGTTTCACTTTGGAAAAAGAAAACGGTAGCCTATTCTCTTACTACACTTAACACAAGATGAACAACTTGGGGGTCATATTGTATCTTGAAAATGTTTTTAGGATTTGTGAAATAGGAGTAAATTAGGATACCCACCCCTGGTTAGTAAATAGGAAAAGATATACAGATTATTTTTAGTTATTATTTATTTAAAGGCATATAAAGACACACGGTTCCTTCTGCAACTTACAAACAATAGCTTTAAAAGTTAAACTGTTCTGCTGTACTATTGTGTCATGTCTAACCCAGGAAAGGTTGGTCAAACAAATATAACCTGCAGTGTCTTTGGAAGCACAGCAAAACATGTACAGCAGTGAACTGGTTTCAAATTTGTGGGACTTCCATTGAAAATGCCTTGCTACCAATCTTGAAGAGTTCAACACTCGATTTTATCAAGAAGAGAAACTATTATCAACTATTTTCACTGTGGCAGGTTATATAGACTGAGGCCGTTATACAGTTATAAGTTGACTGTAAAACCACCAAGCACTCTATACCACAGGAGTTAAATAAATCAAGATCTCCAGTGCTTGCAAAGTTCTTGGAAGATGAAAGTAATTCTAAAACTTTGGGTTACATACTGCCTTTTGTCAGACAATATCAATTTACTATACAGATATAAATGAATTTAGCCCTTCAACTCTGCTTTAATTATCACCATCACCATTTTAGGGATAAAATGATAGAAGCTCAGATATATATGACTGTAACAAAGTCTGTAACAGACTTGAGAATAGAAGTCAAATCTTCTTTCTCTAGTATTGGTGTCTTACCTCGCTATTCCTAAAAGTTATCATTATTAGGCTACCGGGAGAAATATGAATTTCAAACTCTAATGGTAGTAAGGATCATACCTATTTTAACAGATTAAAACCCCTTAATTTTATGACTAGAGAAGAAAATGCATCACAACATTTCAGGAGTTGGCTACACCTTCAGGGCCTCCATGCCATGTTACTGCAGATTATATAGGGATCAACTATATGTAGGGATAATGCTTTTAAAACAACAAAGGAAACTTTAGCTGTAACTGGGTGCACCAGCTGCCAGTTACAACATCATCAGTTTCCAGGAGTGCAATATTCCCTCCAGTACACTGCTCAATACTCTGGTATTCCACAAAACATCAGGTCAAATTTTGTCAAAGACAAAGACTAGTTTCCTCTAACGACCTTTCTCAGTGTGGAGCATATGAATAGCAATGAGCTAGATACAGTGACAGAATCCTGTGTATCCACACTACACTACAATCTTCCAAACAAGCTAATTGAATAAACTAGCTCTAATACTCAAAGGTTTTTAGCCACAGTAGTGCCATGCCCCACAGGGAGTGCTAGCTTTCGGTCAACATTACCGTGGTTACTTTTGTCCTGCTGTGCTCAGTAGACATATCTGGAGGAAGAAGCAGTAAATTTTCTTAATGCTTACACAATGTGAAACTTTGGGCCTCATACTTGGAGAGAGCTGAAATAAGAAAGCATTGCTTCAGGGAGCCAGCTAGGTCAGCAGGTGATCTATCACTGACAGCATTCTGCTGTGTAGAAACTGGTATCTTTATCAAAGTATAACATTATGATTGTTATGAAAAGTTTTAAAGCTAAATAGGAACACAACAACAATGGCAAATCAACAAGAACAAGAGTATTAGTATTTTAAGTACTAAATCAGTTCGTGGTAGTTCACCTCCCCAGATTTGAAGTCTATTTTGCAGCATTTTTGGCAACATGCTACATTTCTCAATTGAAATAGACTGTTTAATGCAAAGATTGCTAACAGCTTGAAAAAGCAGGGCTTTGATTTATGAAATACATCAAAATGATAATGAGGTTCTTGGCTGGGCAATTACATTTAAATTGTCTGAGCCTGTACTAGCTCTTGTTGTTATGAATACAAAGTTTTGTCAGAGAACTTTTGAGTTTGGAATTTAAGAACCCTTTATCATCTTTGTTGCTGCTAACCAGAACTGGAACAAATTAAGGCACTGACAAAACCTTTCAAATAAAAAAGCACAAAATCACTACCATAGACCAGATCTCTTTGAAAATATCTTCAGGTGTGGGTACAAGAATTCAATTAAAGTGCCATCTGAAGTGAGTATTTTTTCAACTCCAAATTGGTTCTGGACTCTGGTAATGTCTTTCTAATCAGTATCAGTAATTAATTCTATAAAACAGTGACCCCTGCAATAAATGCCTCTTAGTAGAAAGACTCAAGCCTGAGGGCAAACTCCTCCTCCTAGATCTGCTGGTGGTTCAGAGATAAGTGGCAGAAATAAGGGCTTGTGTCAGCTGCAATGAAGATATGTTGTTTCAGTGAATAGCCTTATGCTTCTAATATGCATGTGAACTGGGGTCTGTCTGTATTCTACACAGTCAATTCACAGGCAAAGGAACAAGAGTTGGAATCTGAGATTTTAATTTAATTTAAATTACACAAAAGCTGCTGAGTGGTTGAGCATGGGCAAAATGACCAACAGTCCATCATCTAAACACAGTTACAGTTTGGAATGAACTACTGTAACATGCCTAAAACAGGACTGAGACCCGGGCTGAAATGTATTTCAGATGCTAGGGCCAGATCCAAAAACACAGTTGAGTGTTTAAGTTGTACTTTACGTGGTATTCTGTAGCCAAAGTCCAAATTGAAAATCAGCACAAGCCCAATTTAAACATTCAGGTGCTTGCTAGTTGCCTACTTGCTATGTATGTCAGGTGTACTTATTGGTGGGACCACAGCAACTTAGACATGTTGCTTCATTTCTAGCAATTGGCATGCACGGAGCAAGAGTGAGTTGGTTGGCAGGATATGCTTCATGGCAACGTTCCAGGAACAACATGGAGACTGTGTGGACAGGCCTTATGTCTCTCACAATAGTTCTTCTTTTCAAAATCACAGACCCTCCTATAGTTCTTTCCGGCCTCTTCCTTCCCTGTGGCAACATGGTTCCATGCAAAACAACATTGCCTTGGACTTCTCTACTTGGATTCTGTGGTTTGGAGTGCAACTTAGGGTAAAAATAGATGTCACCCATGTATTGCCTTTGAGCCACCATAAATTTATTTTATGATGGCACATAACCTGAGGAAAGAGTCATCCTTGCCCGTGGTCATACTTCAAGTGGCCAAAAAAGGCAGTATTACAAGAGATGATCATATTTTTTGTGCCTTAATGGCAAAGACATCTTCCTTGTAGTACAATAACTTATGGGCCTGGCAGACCAGACCATCCTCCAGGTATCCCAGTTTGCATTGCTTTAGCCCCAGTTGTGCCCCATCTGGCATTCTGCGCCATCACTATAACCCTAGCCAACAAACTCTACTGCCCAGGTCCCCAGTGGCACCCCTCCTTGAACTACTAATTGCCCTGCATGGAAGCTAGTCAGCCATTTTGTTTGCTCACCACTTAAAAACAGTATTGGAGCTCACATCCTCTGATCATTGCCAATAGTAGGATGGCCCACACAGCTGGCCTGCCTCCCTCTGCCGTGGCCCCACAGTCTGATAAGACCAAGAACGGCAACAACTAGACTCCAGAAGAAGTAACTGATCTCATCACTATTTGGGATGAGATTGAAAGTCGGCATGTTCTCAAGTCAAGCCAGAGAAATAAGAAAGTGTATCAGGGGATCATAAGGAAAAAGGCAGCCTGAGAACGTGACCACAGGTGGACCCAGTGCTGGGCCAGTTGCCAAGTTCTCAAGCAGCAGTTCACAAAGAAACCAGCCATCTGGCACCTGCTATGAGGCAGGCTCACATCTTTGGTGTCAATGAGACCATGAGGGCTGAAAATGCATTGCAAAGGTTTACCCCAATGCTTCTCTGTTTGTAGATCTGGTAGGGGGGTTGAATTTAATTAGATGGCATGAATCACCTCCACACACAATAGTAAGACCAGCAAAGATGCCCCTCCCCCCTGTAACAAGGCAGACTCCTGATAGCCAAAAGTGACTGTGTCCAGATGTGCATGGATGTTTGTTTCTCTGAGGACAGCTAGTGGTGGTGACAGCTTGTGCTGCTCCTAGTTGTCCCCAAGAAATGCTTGTACCATACACGCTCTGGTGCACAGCCAGTTAACCTGGGTGGGGTAGGGCAGGCTGAGGCCAGCACTGGGCTGGCCCCAAAAGCCTTACCTGGGATTCTGGGGACCTTCAGGGGGGCAGGGCTATTCTTGCAGCCCTCAACAGGTCAGCAAAACTCATTAGGCAGCACTCCAGCCAAAAGAATCGCCCGCCACTTATCTAATCATTCCCAAATTCAAGACAAAATCAGTGGCTAGAACAGGGAGAGCAAAGCTGACTAAATAAATACAATACTAACTGGCTACAGAGGGTATCTTTACATATACTCTGGGACTGGAATCTCTGACAGCTGCTCTAACTAAAGGGCCACTGTGTCTTCTGTATCAGCATCCCTGTGGTTAAAAATTGTAGCAGTGGCACTTGAACTAAAGCTTGTTCAACAGGCTTTAGTTCAAGTGCCCCCACCACCATTTTTAAGTGTGGAGACACTGATACACAAGATGCAGGAGGCTCCTAAAGCATAGCACTCCTCTGTCCTGATAGCTAAACATACTAACTACTAAGCTGCATAGTTATGCTTCACATTTCTTGCTCTCCTTTTGACCCCAATAGCTCTTGCATGCCTCTTTACACTGAATAATGTGAAGTCTAGTGACTAGAAAGAACATTATGCTAGGACATAGAAGATGTTGGTGTCCCTTCACTCTGAGGTGGGATTAAACCCAAGTCTCCCACTACCTGGGTGAATGTTTTTCTAGGGTCTTACATAGGAAGCATACACAGAAGCGCCTTTCTTCAGCTGCATTTTAAACAGTAGCTAGTGCTGTGATTTTTGTGGCACCTGATCTTATTAGCCTGCATTAATTATGCTCAAAGCATATCTACTAGATTAGGCCATTCAGGGGGCATCAGTACCACGCACTCTAGTTTGTGGATCTGAGTTGGGTTTAGGTGGAAATCAGGCACGGAGCTGCTCACATTGAGGCAGTTCTGGACATAGACAAACTGCAGAATTGCAAGGGTTTAGGGAACTCTCAAGGCAGGCCAGGTTGATGCTTAATGAGTTTTAAGCACTTTCACGGTTTAGGCAGCTGCTGAATACCATTTGGGGGTGTCACAGTTTTGACCTTATCTACCTAAAGTCTGCCTATATCTTGGTTTAGGCACCTTACTTATATTTGGCCCCATGTCTCATACTGAAATTTACTTGTAGCCCTCTATACCTGTTACTTGTTTTTGCATCTCACACTCCTGGCTTCAAACAGAACAAAGATTTGAAAGGTGTTCTATCTACCAAAGATTTACCCTTTGAAAAGTTTTGCTGGAATAGTTGTGTGCCTGAGGGATAGGGTAAAACCTCATATTCCTAACTGATATACATATGCCACCAAATAACATAAAATATATAGGTAATGCAGTCCCTTTGCTGGTGTAGCTTAGTCCATCTGGGGAGGTAGTTTAAGTACTTTTGACACTATAAATTGTTTCCTCACTTTGGAAGAGGGAGGAAAAGAGTTTTCAGTAGAGCTCTAGTGGAATAAAAACCCATTTAAAATTAGCTGCATATTGCTGTGTGACTTGTTCATGTATATGCCAAATTCTGTGCAGATGTATATCCTGTGTAAACCTAATAACATCAGTTAGGTTGTCTGATATGCAAATAAGCCCAACAATTAGTGCACACACTCCTCCTTCCCTCCCTCAGTAAAATGAGTCAGTAAGCTTTGGCACCGTTTCTAAAATGCTTGTGGATAAGTCAGTTATGAAAGATGTTACATAATGGTAGTTGTTTTAATGGCAGATCCCTAGCACAAGTAGAATGAGTGCTGCTGCTTTTCCATTTGCACTGTTCTTATAAAAAACACTCCAAATCTTTCTTTAAAATTAAACTATAACTTAGGAGAATTTATTCATGCAATTTTCTGGTTATGCTTCATGGCTACACACACACTGCAAAATTTCAGGGACCTAATCACCTACCCTACGCTGTTTGATGTGTAACTCCATGTAAACATATGCATAGTATTAGGGATTTTAAGGCCCACACCACTACTCTAGCTACAGTACTGACTAACATTATGCTATCATACACCAGCTCTGAAGATGCTGTAGCCAAAATGATAGCAAAGACCAAAAGGTCACCCCACTTCCTACTCTACCAGGATTATCTTAATCCTTCTCCAGCTCACCTCAAATCTTGATATCTGCTATGGTCTGTTTTGCCATGTCATGACTTTTTTGTGGCATTTTGCTGGCAGAGTAAATTATCCTGTCAGTACCAATTAACCACTTCCCAGTGGAAAATGTAATAATTTGGCAAACAGTTTTTGATCTACCATGCTCACTTAACGACACTCCATTACCACGCTGGTCAAAGCCAGTGTGCTCTGGGATTTCTGCATAGTCCAAACTGGGGATGTAACTGGTTGAAGGCTGTGCTTCACTTTGTAGAGGACTGTCCCCTAGTCAAATTCAGTGGGGGTCTAGTCAGCTGAACTCAGTCACCAAACAGGCTATAGCTTGGCTTGGCCACATACGCATATGCTAACAGTAGAAATAGTAATACCTGAGCCCTGCAGTTTGCTGCAAGCTGGCACCTTGGCCTAGCTGATGCCCTGCACCACAGTACCATGAAAACCACAGGGTACAGCCACCTGAACAGCTATATCATATGGCTGTCAGACTGTTGGCATCAGGGGCAGCCTGTCACCTGCTGGGCTCCTGCCCTGGCACCTAAACCCATGGAATACAGCCCTATACAGGGCTACACCACATGACTCTCACCCAAAATCCACCATACCACCAGCCACATGTTAAAATCTAAGGGACAATGGAAATCAGCTGCAAAAAAGTTCCACACAATATGTGGAACATTTTTGTGGCAGGCTTCTCATTTTATTGCACCATTAATTCCCCGAACATGTGGGAGGGTTACTATTTATAGTGCGATTAATAGGTTGTGTCCTAAATGTAACATGTGCCAGGGTCCTCATTAATCTATATTGTGTCTATGCTTAACAACAAGTGAAAAATTGTCCCTGAAAAAGGGAGGGAGGCCTAGTGAAATTAGGGCTGTAAATGTAGCTCTCAAAATCACTTTCCAGAAGAACAACTGATGTTTAGAATTAAAAAGTAAGTAGGGAAGCTGATTTTAATACCCCTTTGTCACTTCAGAATGAATTTCTCAGCCAATTTCTCACCCTTCAAAAAGTGATAGCAACCTACACAGAATGTGTTCAATATGAAACTGAGTCCAGGTGCCCCAGGTGACAGTGTCAGGCAAAGTGCCAAAGGCAAAGTCCGGCATAGTATGAAGAATGAGGTCACACAGTATTTTTAGAAGTACCTCACCATCGGCAATCCCTCACAGTCAAGGATGATTATAGCGTTCCTACCAAGCATGAACTCTTTCTCTCATGCTCCCTTTCCCCCCCTTTTTTTTTCTTGCTGTGTCTTTCTCTGAATAATTTGGCCAGTGCTTGCAGAAGGCTGTTCTAGCCCCAGGGATTTTCACACATACTTCTGTTGACAGAGTTCTTGTGCAGCAAGCAAGCTGAAATGCCTTTTGTTAAGGATCTATTCATTTCTTTTTCTATTCTGTCTCAACACTTGGAGGATCTTTTTTGGCTACTGAGTTCCTGTTGTTGCACTGATGGAAATTAACTGAATTGAAAAATATGAGGTTATCTTACAAAACAGGTAACAATATAATGAGTAATAGTAGTATTCCTAATCTAGATTTTACTAGTCTCTATGTCAAATCTTTCTTCTTTTTTTCCTTAGGGAAGATAGTTTGAATCAAAAAGAACCATTAAACAATGCTGCTGTAACATGGAGACAAATGTGTAAGGCAGTTTGAGGATTAGAACTAGTTATTTTTAATGAGGTTTGTGTTATTTCAGCTTAGGTCAGTACTGGTAACTGTTTCATTTCTAAATTGGTTTGATACAAGTTAAGAAAATTCCACACATTTACATGCTCTAACATAAACTTTTTTAACACACCAACTTTATTGAAAATAAAAATCCAAAAGATGAGTAAAACGTATCATTTTAATCAAGCCTTTAAGAGAGACCTTAGCTGACTTATTATAGTTATCATGTGAGAAGGGCATGATCATTGCCAGTGCAGCATTTACTCCCCAAAGTATTTATTATAAATATAAGTAAGTAAATAACTCTTTTTAAAAGAAAATGGAGCAAAGAACATAGGTATTAGAGGTTTTGTAAACTTTCCCCATTTGATGGCTAAATTTAATAGGTGGTTTGAGTATGATCTCTGCTCAAAATCTGATGCATTTAATGAGAGCTTTGGGTATACAAAGAAACTAGGCTCATGATATATCATGAACTATATGTTTATATATGTGAATATGTATATTCTTCTTTGTAGGCATCAGATCATAACTCAGCTATGAGGCAGCATTTTGCCTACTCTGTCAAAAATCTTTGCTAAATTTAATGTAAATTTGCATGAACCTTCTTCAGATACAGGCTGCAAGTACAAATCATATACATAAAGGGAGAATAGTACATGTACTATGCTTTCATATAGCACTTTTTAGAACTTTTTTAATGCCTTATGAAGCATCTTTTTTGGCTGTCTTTGAACAGCTTAAAGTCTATCTTAATTTGAAATCAGTCAGACTAAAAGAGCTGCGAGCCTTTGAGGTAGCACCTATTTTATTTCTTTCTGGGTTTGATAGAAATTTTCCTTACAAAAATTCTGTCTACATTAAAAATGCCCAGTACCTCATCTAGCAAGAAAACAGACCTCAGTTCACTAAAGCCTGTGCAAATTCATTCCTCCATTTTTAAAGATTTAATGATCATATACAGAACATTTACTGTTGCATTTAGAACCTATGAGTGCAGATGTTCATACCTGTAGAATTAACACTCCAGGTATTCTACAGGTTTTGCAAGTACTAACGTGCAGTCAGTGTTTTAGATCTATATTGCAGTTTTTCATGTGAGTAATCAGTGCAGCACAACTGATTCAACTCTTAATTTCCACGTCTTAAAATTTGCTGTAAGTTGGTTTTCCAAATCCATACTACCAACAATTATGAGCAGTGTTTAACAGCTATGAAATGTCTATTTATCAGTTCTCACTTGCATTTATTATGGTTCTTACTTGTCTTTTCTGATTCAGTTCCCTACATCACAAGATATAAGGATGAAATATGAAGCCTGTGGAACCATAACCTCTTCTTTCCCTGGTTCCCATCCTCAATTTCCTTTCCACAGCAGCACAGAAAAAGACTAATCTTAGGTTCCTCTCATAACATGAGAACATTTCAGTCAAAAGGGGAAATTTAAAAGCCGATAAAAGAAAACACTTTTTCAGATAATGTATATTTAGACTGTAGAAGTCACTGCCAGAGGAGATCATTGAAATTAAAGATCTGAGCAAGATTCAGGCCCCTGCTACACATTATGTATATTATAGTATTAAATGGTTAATCACACAATAAGTTTAGATCCGCCACAAGGACAAAGTAATTATCACACAATTAACTGGTTAATAGTGCAATACATTTAGACTAGCCACACGTGAAAAAATAATTATCACATGATAACAATGTCTATCTAGCTATAAGAGTCAGCCCTCGATAAAGTTAGCACTTGAAAATGTGTAACCACTCTATAACTGGTTTCTATCCAGCTTTAATCTAAATGTGTAGTAGGGCCCTCAGAAATGGATTGGACAGTCTATCAAGAGTCTTCAAAGATTTCTATAATTATAGGGCCACCAACAAATACAGGGTAGAGGACTAGGTAGGGCTTTGGTCTGTTCCAACGTAAAAATTCCTGAGAACATGGAGGCAGACTCTGTGGGTGTGTACAGACATTCCAAGGGGTTAGATCAAGTGAACAATGGCCACCCAATCTAAGATAAGTCAGGGACCTAGCAGAGGGAGGCTTGGGTGGTGTGGGAAAAATTGGGGAGAGGGGAAGCAGGCTTAAGGAAACCAGGGGGCAGGGAATCGGGGGTCTGTAGGAGAAACTGGGGGCCAGGCAGGGTCCATGGGGAGGGGTTGACAGGGCAGGCAGCCTCCATAATAGGGATGGGGGATATCAGGGGACTAGGTGGTCTCTGCAGGGGCTTGCTGGGGTCTGGAAGGGTTTGGTGGGATTAGGAAGCTTATGGGGTCTTCAGGGTTCTCACTCCCAGACCCCCAGGACCAGGGCCTATTTTTAGGCCCCTGATCCCTCCCCACCCTAGATGAACAACCCCCCGCAGTGAACCAACCTTCACATCCCACCTGCCCCTCCTCTCTCCCCAACTTACTTCCTCAGCTCCCAACCCTTGCAAATGCCATTAAAACTGGCACCAAGAGCAGTTTGTGGAAAGCGGGGGGTGGGGCTTGGCTGGTCTGCAGAGGGATGGTTACATTTGGGGGTGGTGGTAGGGGCTGGGGCCTAAAGAAGATAGCTGGGAGCCGGGGGGTAGGATAAGCACAGCCCTTGGATGGAGCCAGCAGCTGAGTCTTCCCAGCCATGGAGCTGTGCTGAGAACTGTACAGGAGTTCAGGACAGTTATATTGGTCTAACAATGGCCAACCCAATCTAAGTTAGACTAGCTATATAAAAACTGTGCAAACAAGTTTTCTCCTTCTCAGTAATGAAATCAACAACCAAACAGCCAGCTCAGAACTGAAACTCTGTATTAAGCCTTTTCTGTTTTGTGTCCTGAGAGACCTAAAAATGGATCATTTTACTGTTTGCAAGTGCTATAATGGGCTCAGAATAGTTGAGGGACAGAATTCAATATTATCTCTGTTTGCAATTTACAGCAAATGTCTAAGTTTGTTTTACTTCGGTATATTCTGTCAACTACCCCTCCCCCACTTATACTAGCTTCAACAAAAAAGGTCTAAAACCCCTCAAGGAGTTAACAGATAACAATCAAGCATATAAGGGCATATTTAGACAGTTTAAAATACATAGTGTTTATCCAGTAAATAAATGACATCAGAATTGTTCTGGTCTGTGTGCAATAGCTGATTTAGAGCTAATATTTGAAAATTTTCTGTATTTAACTAACCTTTCTTAATAGCCTGTGATGTCAATGGGCCAAGCTGCTTAGGTTTTTAGTTTATTTTTTATGTCTATAGCTAACATTTTAGGGAAAGATCCGTCTTTTAATTTGATATTGTAATTTCAAATCTAAAGATTATTTTTGCTGTTGCACTCAATATGTAAGTATTAACATTAATATGATTTATCTTTTTGAATTTCAGGAACAGAAAACATTTGGAATATTTGTATCAATGACCGAGTCTTAACAATAATCTTATGACTGTGGATTTGAAAACAGAAAGGGATTCAGACAGAAGAATTATGGTTCTTAATATCTCCAGCAATGAAGAGGAGATTGACCTCTGATGGATGAAATTTCTGGAATGGAGAACAAACTTTTTGAAGAGGATCAAGTGTCACCTGATTCTACACCTACCAGGTGCCAGGAGACTTCAGAGGGGACAATGAATGAAGAATATGAAACAAAGGCAGAAGAATGGGAATGCCAATTTGAAGTCCAGCACATTCTGCTGGAGCCTGAATCCAGTCCTCTGTCATACCTAATAAACTGCAATGAGACATCTGTGGAGCCTGGCATGGTTAGAAGCAGTGTCACTGCTGCTGATGAACCTAATATAAAGCATTTTTGTGAAGAATTACTATATTCTTCAGCACACAAATCTAAGTACAATCCTGTGCACTTGCCCTTACATACCGCCTGTCCCTCCCCATTCCTTCCAAGAGGAAGTTCAGATGAGATACCAGAAAGGGTTCACAAGATCAGAGTGAGGAAACACAAACCAAGTGCTATCTCTTTTTCTGACTTTGAATTTTTATCACTTGGAACTAATGCTAAATTCCATATTTGTGAAGTAACAGAAACATCTGAAGAGGATGAGGAGAGGGGTGGTGATGATGACGTATTTACAGAGCTGCCCCAACCTGGGGTATTTCTTAATGGTCTTCATAAAAGGGCTGTTTCCCAAGGAAAAGGAGAAGAACAAGAACACTGCACGAGTCAGCATATCCATCACGTAGAGAGTTCCTGTGAGCATTCTGAAGGGAACCTGGATAGCTACAAAAGGGAAGAAAAGCAAATGGCCTTGGTGGTAAGAAAAGCTAATTTCTTGTTCCAACCAGACAAGCTGTACCTAAGCAGTATCATATCAGTTCAGCTAAGAGGGTGCGGATTGCTAAAATGTCATATCTTTTTAACTGCATAATTATAATTGGAGCGTACTAACTTAATCCATAAATACTGTAGTTTAAATACAAAAAAATGTTAGTGTCTACATGAACAAACCTTGTGCAATTTCTTGAAGCTGTCTATACAGCACATTCAAAAGTTACACCCGCATCCCTCCTTCCATAACATTTGTTGAAATCCATAGATCCCTGGTTTATTCATTTGTGGTCTTCATCAAAAAACTGTAATGAGCTTGGCTCTTATTGTTTTGGTCTGGCTGCTTTGGACTCATTTGATAACACAAAGCAGTTATAAACAAATTTAACTAGCTAGTTAAGATTTTTTTACAGTTGCTTTGCAGTATCAGACTGGCATAAAGCAGCTGGAATGTACCAGTAATCTGGCCCTAGGCCTCTCCTTTCATTAAAATGTATTACCAGAAGTCAAACTTTGTCCATTCTATAAATTTATTATTAATCCAAAGAAACATACACAGCTGACAATACAGTGACAACAAAAATATTATATTATATATTCAAAATGATAAAAAAGGAAAAACTTGAATCAATCAAAACTAGTTCTTCAATTTTTCTTGCTATACTTCCATTAGTCTGAGCTTTAAACTTTATTTTTATCCTCAGATTGGAAAATTGTCTCTTTCTTTTTTCCTGCTTCAGCAGAGACTGTCTATACCTGGTGCAGTATCTCTCCCTTGTCAACAAGTGACACTGTGCTGGCTAACACTGAAATACATTTCCAGTGGCTGTGGATAATTCTAAGCAGGCATAATTAAGGTTGCAGTCAGGGAGTGGAATGGGTGGAGTGGGTCTGTGGAAGTTGCTTCTTATACATACTCCTTGGTGGTGTGATCTATCATACAGATAGCCATTGGAAGGGGAAATTTCATACTTATTTCCCTGCGCTAACATACAAGCAAGGTTGCAAACTGATCCATTAAATAGATAATCTGTATCTGTCTTATTATGCCATCGAACTTCTTAAGGAAAAATATTATTATTAAGAAAAAAAAAAAGAGATTCAGGACAACTCCAAGGAAATACAATAACAAGAACCAACTGTAGTCTTTTGAGCATTAATTGTTTGAGTAATTACCCATGTTCTTTGGCATTGGGGGAGTATAATAAAATTCATACACACTTTCCAACTGAATTCTCACTAGTCTGAGATCCAATACATGGATCCAAATCAAGCTCTAGTATAAAAATGCACAGCTGTCTCTGTAGTTGGGTAAACCAAATCTACAATCTTAAACTGCATGGACTATCAGACCCGCTTGGTCATCTTTTCCATTTTTTAATATTGACTTAATACTTTTGCTATCAAACCAGCTTTGATTACAGTGATGTAAGGTACTTACAGCCTCAGGATCTCCTACTTCTATACATTGCTTTTTTCCTTCAAATATATAAGATTGTAAACACTTACATGAAGTTTATCCATTATATCTCCAATAACTTCTGATTTATGACAACATAAGAAAGAATACAAATCAGGACCATAACATTTAAATAAGAAAATATGATATATCTAATGCTTAATTCTTTCTTGCCTCTTTCTGAATCTTGTTTCGTATCCTAAGAAACAATTCTGTGCCTGGTGCCTGTTGATATCAATGATAATTCTGCTGCTGACTTCCAGACTAGGACTGTTTCTTCTCCTGTTCATTACTATGCTGTGAAAGTGAAATATTCTTTGGGATCATAGTTGTTTTTTATGACAGTAGTAAACTGAACTGAAACAGCAATGAGAGAGCTCTTGGGAGGTATAGAATACTGGATTGTTACTCATTGTCTGACCCTTGGTTGAAATCCTATCCAGTGTGTTTTGACTGACATCATAATTACTTTTCCATATTTGGCACTGCTAGCCTCCTGGCCATTTGCTTTGTTAAACACTATGCTTATCATATGGGTAGCTATTGCTTTATTTCATCTAGATGAAACAGCCTGAATTAGATAGGTGAACACTTTAAAAAAAAGGTAAAAATTAGTTAACATTTACTCTAACTTCAATTTATCTTTGGGGTTACAGGGAAACATACACTTCTCACCATGTCTATTGATAAAATGAGGTATCAGTAAATTTATTTTAGAATTCAGCTGAAGTATCTGTTGTATTTTGAGGTAATCATTCTCAATCACAGTATGTGAACCCTTCACTAGTTCAGCTAAAAGCGTATTTTGTCTTCATAACTCCTAGGGTTCTTCGATCATCATTGTAACCATTATTTTAGTCTTAAGTCTGTGGAGGTACTTGTACCAACTACTGCTATTAGAAAACCTCAGACTGGGCTTTTTCAGAAGTACTGGACGACATGTTACATAACTCTCATAGTAAAATCCCAGTGACAATTAGTTTATTGAATTGTTATGCTGTTACTATAATTTATGCTTTTGCATTCATTCAGGAACAGTAGTGTCTGCATTTCTATTAATGTAAACATGCATCAAATTGCAAGACTAACATCCTCTTACTTTACTATACTAAAGGTCATTCCTGTGGATAAAAGAGGCTAGAACTGGTTGTCATTTAGCTTACTTTATGCCCATGCCATAAAATAAACTCAAGGATGCATCTTGTAGTACAACAGAATGGAGTATAAATTTCTAGGCAAGCTTGTGGAATAGCCTAGTAAATCTCTGAGAATATGTCAAAACATTTTAGAAAATGGTGCAGATTTAATAATGTAAATGTGTAATCCTTCTGTCTGAGTGTTTCTATATTTAAATGGGTACATATCACTGTAAGAAAGACTCCAGTAAGCAAAAAAAAGTGTTGTCTGTGAAATTTTTAGTAAGTCATATTAATTTTTGTTCTGGAAGCTCTCAGCATGACTAGTTCAGACTCATGTTAATGACATGGATCACTCACTGTCTAGTTCTCTCTCTTATTTAGAGGTGAGGCTACAGAATGATTTCTCTGTAGTGGAAAGAAATGACCTAACTGTAGGCACTGTCAGAGTAAAGCCTCTGCCAATAGCAGTAATTATTAAGACCTGAAACATAAAAAAAAGGTAACAAATCACCTTTACCATATCGTTATGGGATATCCAACATGTTCATATGAATGATATCCTGATGCCTAACTTCATACTACCACAGCTGACTTTGAAATAGTGATTAGGATCTATCCTGTAGGGCATTCCTAAGTAAATGCACTTGCTATTGATCTGTTTATCACTCGATCTCAATACTAACCCAAACAGGGTTAAGGAACAGTTTAGTTGCTAAGAAAAAACTAAGCTTAAAACCACCACAATACAAAAAGTCATTGTTCATTATTTCTTTAGGTAACAAAAGATTGCCTACTTTCTTTACAGTGTCCTCCTAACATGGCATAACAGTGCAGCAGCAAATGCTGGAAGAACTAGGGTGGTAACTCCTATTTTATACTGTGCAAATAATCCTACTGAAATAATCTTGCTATATGGCAGAGCCCAGCATGTGTAAAATGGTAGAATCTGGCTTCTTTGTTTCTTCTGTTAAGAGCTCACCCTAGCTATTTAACAGTGGACCCACAGCTTCCTTGGTCTTGCTTTTCTGACCCATATATTTAGAGAGCCTCTTCTTGTTATCTTTAACTTCCCTCATCAGGTGTAGTCCATCTTTGACCTTCACCTCCCTGATTTTGTTCCTGCCATTTCTTGCTACTTTTTGGTATGCTCTGTGACCTGCCTGTTTTTCCATTGCCTGTAGGCTTTCCTTTCACTTTTGAGGAATCCTAGGAGCCCCTTGTGGAGCAACTTTGGTCTCTTGCCATTCTTCTTATGCTTCCAGCATGTTAGAATATCTGCTTGTTGGGCTTCAAATTCTGAAGCTTCTAGTACTCCTGAGCCCCTTTATCTTTCAGCCTGTTGCCCACAGTATCATGTCTACTATCTCCTTGGGTCAGTTGAAATCCACATTTTGATATCTAGTGTTTTAGTTTTGCTTACCACATGCTTTCCCCATTTTATAATCATGAATAATCATACTGTGTTCACTTCCTCCCAAGTTTCCCCTCACTTTCACATCCTTAATCTGTTCTTCCCAATTGGTCAAAACAAGATCCAAGATAGATGATCTCCTAGTTATATCCTCAACTTTCTGAAACAGAAAGTTTTCCTTCACACAAATTAGGAACTTCTCAACATTTTACATTTGCATGTGCTATTCTTCCAGCAGATAATCCAGAAAAAATGAAGACTCCCAACACTGCCATTTCATAACTTTTGGATAATATTGTCTTCTGAAAGAATGCCTCATCCACCTCTTTTTCCTGACTTGGCAGTCTATAGCAAATCCTCACCATTAAGTCATATCTGTAGCTTTCACCTTTATTTTTACCAAAATACACTCCAATGCGCTACTATCTTCTTCCTGAACCAGGCAACAAGTATGTATATTTTTGACAGATACAGCAACACCACCACCTTTTTTCCCAACGTTATCCTTCCAAAACAGAGCATAACTCTTAATATGTTGATGTTCTAGCCATACGAGTTGTCCTATCAGCTGATCATTGGTCTGAGTCTGTATCAGCCTAGAGCTAGCCAGTCAGAAAATTAAACACTGCATTGTTTCTGAATTCTCGCCCTTCTCTAAATCTAACGTTGGGATCTAATGGTGGTGCAGCCTCCCACCTTTTGCATAATACTGTGGCAGGTAGAGCACTTGCCTAGAGCTAGAATTACCTGGTCATTTGGACTTCTTCAGCCTAACAGTCTTAAAGCCATTAATCCCACCAGAGCCCAGGTGGGGGGGGATTCTTCACCCCTCCTATTGAACCTGTGTAGCCAGAAATTCAACATTCCTAATAAGATAGAGAGTGAGCAAAGGGGAGCCTGACAGCATAGTTCAATGAGGTTGGGCTCCAGGGTCCCACTGCCAGGTCCTGAGAGGGGTAGTTAGCTGTGTTATTTTGAAGTCAGGAAGAAGAAAGGCAGGAGAATAACTGGTTCAGAGGCATAAGCTTTCATAGGTATTCATCAAATACTACCTCATCTTAGAGTCTATCTGCTCCCTCCCCCGCTTCAGTGACTGTCTGATTTAAAATGTGAAAACAGTCAAGGGAGAGGGACTGAAAGCCAGGACTCCCTTCTGTTAAGGGTATATTAGGCACACTCCCAGTATAGTTAATGTATCAGTTCCCTCTGGGGGCTTTTTTTTAATCAGCCATCTAAATGTCTATCCACATTCCATGCAGGTGTGTAGTATATGGATCTGGTGTAGTCTTTTAAATTCTTCCACTTCTACAGAAAGTTGCTACAAAATGGTGCTTGTGTCAGAGAACCCTACTATTTTTCAATTGTGCCTGACTGAAAGTCTTTGAGTAATTCTTTATGTTAGTTGGTCACAGTGGACAGATTTTCCTGTACATGGAATTGCATGTAAATAAATCTTACTAAGAAAACCTTAAAGAAGGAATTATATCTCAGAGAGGTGAGTAACTGTACTGTCTCAGTTTGCTAGCCAAAGCATTTGAGACATGGAATCTAATGTACTGAACCTGTTAATCCCCACCAAACTAAGTTCAAGACTTGATGAGGCTATGTAGACACTGGAGTGAAGGATGGTCCTACTTCTCCTTTTGCCTTTCTATTGGCAGGTAGGCTGGGATGTGAGCTAAATCAATGAGATAAGCTTGGACTTTATCTCTACAGTTAATATGTTATTATGTTCACTAGTACCTAGCTCTAGAAGTTATTTTATTGACTTCAGTGGGACTAATTGTGGTGCCAGGTAGTACTGGATATGAATAAATGTGACAAAATAGCCCAGAGGACAAACTATATAAAAATAAAAGATCAATTCCACAAAAGTATATTTAAACCATGTATTTTAACTTTAATAATGATTCTTTGGGAAAAAATGAATTGTTCTGTGTAATGTTCCAATATATTTTGAACAGATTCTATAAAAAAATAATAATCAGCTTTCACTTGAAGGAATAATGAGTCCTTGACAACAAATGAACAAAGTACCATGGGGATGTCATTACAGAAAAAAGGACTGAGAATGGGAAAAACAAGTTCAATGCTAATTAACAAGATATTGTAGCAATCAGTCTTATAAATTGATTAATTTGGGCCATTTGGTTGATTTTGGCCACCAAATGTGAATTATATACCCATGTTCTGTTGTTCTTTAATACAGTCATATGAGAAGCAACACATACAGAGATTGGTCAAGGATATAGAAAAGGCTTCATCTCTTTCTTTCCAGTTCTGTGGAGACTTCTGTTTCTCCTCTTCTTTATCTTCCCCTCTCTTACCCCCCAGCTGAATTTCCATAACAGGAGAGGAAAGGCTATATAGGGTCTTTCATATGAAAAATCATGCTGGCTCTGTTACCATGTTCTTCTTTGGGTTCCTCCTTTGCACCGTATAAGACCCTCTGAGTGGTTGTGGTGGGTATCTGAGTAGCCTTTGGCAGTCACTTTTCTCCTCATTCCTCTCTCCTTTATATACACTTCAAGACTTGGTGGCTTCCCACTTCAAAGGTAGGGCAAACCTTAACCACATACTCTTATGAAAAAGGTAGGAAGAGATATTGTGACTTGGAATCTGTGAAGGTCCTAGCCCTCCTGGTCCTTATTTGGTTTTTGTTTTTTCAAACATGGGAAAGGACTTGGAGGAAAGCTGATAGTTATTTTGATCATGATGCATCACTGCCTGTCAATAAACAAATCTATGAACAAATCCACACTGTTTTAGTAATATCAGAAGTACATAACTTTTCACTATGTGTGCTCTGGGTCAGAAATGGCAGGAACCTTTATATGACTTTTGAAAAAGAACTTTTTCACTAATTTTAACACTTCTCAAATCTAGGGGTGAATGAGCATTGCTTTGTCTACAGAATATTTGCTCCCTTTGTTGCAGTCCTACTTCAACACTATAGGTCTTCCAAGTAGGACATAGTACATTTTGCGATAAGCTTAAATTATGATGTGATGAGATTGAAATGGAGATATGCTGTCAATTTCCTTCTTATTGCAAAGATGAATAATATCTTGATTGCAAAAATCTCAGACAGTTTAGAAAATGTCAATACAGTAAATAACAGTACTACTAGAACTTTACAAGTATAATGAAGTCAGAACACGTCAGAATTGCAGAACTCTGGTATACTGTAGCTAGGCTATATACTATCAAACCTACTGTGTTTCTCATCTCAAGATGCCAGCATAATACCTAGTGCAGCCACTGAATAGTAGTTGTTGCACAAAATACTGTACATTTGATGAACTGGCAATCTGATTTTCTCAATGTACAGCGTATTCAACAGCACTAAAGTGATTAAAATGTATATATAACAAGAAGAAAAACACCTCATGACAGTGCCAAAACCTGAATCTCAGGATATAGAAGACAGGGGCTTTCTTTAGTTGGTTTTAACAGCTGTTAGAGGGACTAAAAAAAGAACTGTTGTGGCATCTGCCTGCTGAATATGATTGCACACCTTATGGGCTAATTTATACCAACCTTACTCATTTCTGCAGCTAGCTTTATTAAAGGACATGGAAATACTTGAGACTCAATAATAAAAAGTGGTAGAATCTGCTGGTTTGGAATAGCTTTCATAAATTTCTTAGCTTAAATAGCTACTTGTTTACTGTTGGCTCTTTATGGCACACAAGGTTGCAAATCTCCATCATTCTGCATGTTATTAATCAGTTCTTTAAAATGTGAGATTATAAAACAGTAAAACACCAAGAAAATGTAGAAAACAAAATGCAACATGCATCAGCAAAACAAAACAACCCTGGAATAGATTTTCAAACTGCCTGAGACAAAAGTGTAAAATGAGTTATTTTTCAACTTGGTGCTGCAGTTAAGTAGTAGAGATTATTATGGCACAACTCTGTTCAGCACTGGTGAGGCCTCACCTGGAGTAGTGTGTTCAGTTTTGCGCTCCACACTTCAAGAAGGATGTGGACAATTTGGAATGAGTCCAGCACAGAGCAACAAAAATGATCAGAGGCCTAGAAGACAAGGAAAGGCAGAAAGAACTAGGGTCATTTATCCTGGAGAAGACAAGACTTAGTGGGGATTTGGTAAGTGTTCAAATATCCAAAGGGTGATTATAGAGAGCATGGAGATGGGCTTTTCTCTGTGGCTGTAGGCTCTAGGAGCAATCGCCTCAAGCTGCAGCAGGGGAAATTTAGGCTGGAGATTAGGAGTACCTTCCTGACTATGAGGCACTGAGACAAGTTGGTGCTGCAGTTGGTGCCCTTGTACTTAGAGAAGTTGTAGAATCTCCATCCTTAGAAACTTTCAAAAGCTGGTTGGACAGGTATTGGGATGGGATGGTTTGTCAGGAGTGATCCTGCCTTGAGCAGGGGGCTGGACTAGATGGCCTTATGAGTTCCCTTCCAGCCCTACGTTTCTAATATTCTATGATCACTGAAAATTGCTCAAGTTATTAGTATGTGAAATTGTTGCTTCAGTTATTATTAAACTGTCTCTCTGGGTCAAACTTCTGTCAGATAGACTTGTTTCTTTTCCATGACTCTTGCATATAAAAGTGTATGCTTGCTACTTTACTTCTAAAGCTTTATAGCTAAGTTCTGATGCTGAGGGGGTTCTTTCATATTTAGGTGATGGCCTTTTCCACCTACAGTGGAAGAAAGCAGTTCTGGGCTTTTCCTTCTGTATCACTGTATTGTAGATACAGGTTATGTGCAGTATAAAAAGGCCTGCTTAAGTGATTATACTCATCAACAGTATCAGAAAGGCTGCTAGAAAAGTAGAACCATCCATGTCATATTGACTTTCATAACCTTTATCTTTGACTTGCTGAGTATAAAACCTAAGTGTTTAGCAGTTCCAAATAGGTTATTGTGTGTATCATATATTTATGTGTTTCATATATCACTATATTCAGGGGGCAGATACCAGCACAATCCAGATCTCCGAGCACTCCATCGACCCACAGAATTCTAGCTGCCAGAGGCCTGGGACATGGTAGTCAATAGTAATATCAGTGAACAAAAAGTAGAAAATGTACCCTGGTATAACTCCAGTGACTTTAAACCAGTTAATTCCTCGTTGGAGATCACAGCATATTTTGGTATCTTGATAAAGATTCTAAAAGATGTGGATAATTGTACCAAAAACTCATACTTTACCATATTCACCACAGGTGTTTTTGCACTAGTGTCAAAAACTTTCTGAAAATCAGTAAAAATTAGGATGGTGAGTAAAAATTGGATGAACTGTGTTGCTTTGTTCAATTACGTTACATAGTTTGACAATATAATCAATGCAAGAACAAGTGAGGCTTAAAAGAGCTTGTTTTCAAAATCTCCTGTCAATAGCACTGTGGGTTCAGTAGGGTTGCTTTGGGACTGATGGCAGTGTGATCATACACAGTCACTACAGTTGCTTTCTTAGGTAAATCTTTTATTTCATTTCTCCAAGCTGGTGTTTTCTCTCATTCGAAAAGTCATAGCAGCAGCATTTTCAAATTCTCTTCGCTGCTTGCTTTGTGAAGATCTGAAGTTATTTTACCTTGGCCTACCTCCTCTTAATTCTTTAGTTTAGTGGCACTTGTTTTAAGTTTCCCAAAGGTTACTTACTTGCAGTTAGCATTAAGTTTTTGCAGCTTGTCTACTTTTTCCATGTTTTGCTTTTACTGATTTGTTTTAGCAGCAACCAAAGTCAGCTGTGAGCTTTTTTTGAGGTCTGGGACTGAATTCTCATTACCCCTTTGTTGACTGGCACCCTGGCACCATAGTTCTATCAATATTAGCTCTATTGTCTTTTTTTGTTGAATATTTTAGCAGTTTATCTATTTCTCTATATCTTTCACTTTATTTTATAATTTCCCCTTGTTGGTTAGCCTTAAGGAGTTTTAATTTTGCCTACTACTTTTGGCAAAGGCACCCCATCTGGTCTTAGCAATCCACTCTTCTTTTCTTTCCTTGGCAATCCTTAAATATGTTTTCACCCATATTTTTGAATTCATTTCTGATGGTACTGTTCAGGTGGAAAACTTTTTTTGAGAGTGAAAGGACAAACACTGTTCTTGTTAGGGGTCTGTAGTTCTGAAAGAATTGATTTTCTCTGTTGCTTTATTTGCAAGTAATTTAGTTAGTTGGCAACATACAGATGATGCTTGTGGCCCAGGTCTGTCTCCTTGTATGTTTAAACATGCTGAACGGAGGAAGGAAGCTTTCAACACATGCAGAGTGTTCTTTTAGATCACTGGTTATAGTGTCTGATGATACCATAGTTGCTTTCTGGATGCTTCTGCAAGGAAAACATGTACCTGTCACAACAAAATGATGGTGGTGGCAAAGTCCCATAAGTCATTCTCTGTTGCCATTGTATAAACCAATTACAAGTGTGCAAAGAGTATTATTTCATCCATGATTGTCTGGTACAATTTCTGAACTCATGTCATGCATGAAAATGAGAATGTCATATTGTGGAACTCTGATTATTTGGTCTGGTAGAAAGTTATAGAATTTGGCTTTTTTCTTTCTTTGTTCCACTCATTCATAGGGGTAAAACCTTAAAAAACTGTCATCTTCACACATTGCATCTGAAATCTTGCACATATCATTCCACTGTTAACTGGTTCCCAAGCATAGCGCTTTGGTAGGGTCATTCCTTCATAATCAGAGAAAATCTGTCCCTGAGTTTCCTGAGTGGTTCATCATTTTTTTACTTACATGTTTTGACACTATCTTCTGGCCATGATATTTGTCCTACCAAGACTGTCAATAATGTGCTTTGCTGTGGCAAGTCTATTTGCTAGCCTGTGACCTGATGAATTCTACTGGTGGTATATCTACTCCTCAGGATATCTTTGCCAGATATTTTGAAGGGTAGGAGCCAAACACAAACTAGTTTCCCAGTCTGCCAGGTTTGGAATTGAGAGTGACACCTCAAAAGATATCCTATTACACACCGTAAAAAGATATTCTTGTCATGGAAAGAAAGCAAAGATCTCACTAATCCCAGTCTCAGATCTCTGGATAAATAGATAGTGCCCAAATGAACTAAATGACAGGTATCAACCACCTTGGCTAGAAGCTAGTATCTTGAAGAGCCCACAGCTCCAGGTTCTCCTTTCATTGCGTACAGGTTTCCAGAATCTAGATACAATGCTACAAGCTGGGAATCAGTTCAAGAGGTAAGAGACAGAAAATTATAGCACTGAAGAATACCATAGAGCAGGGGTCAATGACATGGCCTGTGGGCTGGAACTGGCAGAGGCTGTGGATACAGCCTGTGGAGTCATGGCTTCAGAGGCATTTGGTAGGGAGCTGTGCTCATACTGCACTGGGTGCTGGGGACTCTGGCAGAGGGAGATCTCTCTCTGCACTGGGCTGCAGTCAGGCACTTGTGGCTTCAACAAAGGGGGAGCTCTCCCTGCACTGTGCAGCAGTCAGGCACCTGGGGCTGCAGTGGAGAAAAGCTCTCCCTGTGCCATGCCCCACCCGGGCAGCAGGGAGAAGTAACAGTGGCATCTGGACCCTAGTATCCACCTCCTCTCTGCTGGCAAATGTTGTTGACCCCTGCTATAGAGTGAGAGAGAAAAAGCCTGTCTAGGGAGCCTCCTTTATAAATGTTTGACAGAAATGTTGTGCGAGACCATTCAAGTAATTAATTTATCTCTACAGCAGAATAAAGCCACAGTTGGGCTCTTTTGCCAGATTTTAACTTACAGGAACAAGCCTTTGTGGGATCTCTCTTTTAATCTCTTTCTCTTCTTAAATATGTTTACAAACCTCATTTTGCCTGTTAAGCTAATGTCTGGCTAAGAGGCCAAGACTCAACAGGAAAAAAGTTCTTAAGTCATGACTTTGTGGTGAATTAAGTACATTGGCTGGAAACAAAAACAGTCAGGGAAATATAGGAACAGTGGTTTGAGAGAAATATAGACCCAGTATATACAAGACAGTAGACAGCAGAGCAGGAAGGAACATACCAATACAATTATCCAAAGTAAAGATGTGTCTGATGTTCTATGGGAATCCTAGGGAAGGAGTGGGCTTGTTGGACAAATGTGACTGTGAAACTGGGAATAGTCATGGGAAATTGTGGAAGTTGGGAGAAAGGGGAGATGTAAGAATTTTAACTTGTGCAAATGACAAGTGAGGAGGAGTGGTGGAGTTTTTTAAAGTTTATTTGTAGGAAAAAGTTATGCAATTTATGATATAGCAGGGATGGCCAAAATACAGCCTACGGGCAGGATCTTTCATAGATTCATAGATTGTTAGGGGCTGGAAGGGACCTTGCAGATCATTGTGGCCAGCCCCCCTGCTCTAGGCAGGAAGACAACTGGGGTTAGGTGACCCCAGCGAGGTGACTGTCTAGTCTTCTCTTGAAAACCTCCAGGGTAGGTGATTGCACCACCTCTGGAGGAAGTTTATTTCACAGTCTGGACACTGACTGCGAAGGAGTTTTTCCTGGTATTAAGCCTGAAGTGGCCTTCCAGGAGTTTGCATCCATTGGTCCTGGTCTTCCTTGGGGGTGCCCTAGTGAACACTGTTCACTAAGCTCCTGATGGACTCCTCTGATATAGCGGTAAGCCACTATCAAGTCTCTTCTCAACTTTCTCTTCTTTAGGGTAAAGAGGCCCAGGGCCCTCAGCCTTTACTTGTATAGCTTGCCTCGCAAGTCCCTGATCATACAGGTGGCTCTTTTCTGGACCCTCTCAAGGTTTTTCACATCTTTATTGAAGTGTGGCACCTAGAACTGGACACAGTACTCCAGCTACGGTCTCACCAGTGCTGAGTATAGTGGGAGTATCACTTAGTTTTACACAAGATGCATCTGTTGATGCATGCCAGCATGTTGTTTGCCCTGCTGACCACTGCCTTGCACTGATGGCTCATATTCATGTGATGGTCAATCATTGCCCCTGGGTCCTTTTTGGCTGTGGTCTAAGACAAGCTGTCAACACCAAGCCTGTATGTATGTTGAGGGTTGTTTGCCCCCAGATAGAGCACCTTACACTTGGAAGTGTTAAACTTCATCTGGTTCCTGCCTGCCCAGGTCTGCTTGTATTTGCAACTTATTTTCTGACGTGACCACACTGCCATAACTTGGTGTTGTCTGCGAACTTGGCCAGCAAGCTTTTCACTCCCCCATCCAAATCATTGATGAAGATGTTGAAAAGCACCGGTCCAAGCACAGACCCCTGAGGGATCTTGCCTGCTGAGGCATTTTGTCCAGCCCTTAGTGAGTCCCCATGTAGGATGAGGACCCAGACAGGTGAAGACCAGTGTTCAGGAGTGGGATGGGTGAGGTTGGGATTATGGGGCGTGGTTGTGGAGCAATGACAGCTCAGGGCACAGCTGTGATCCAGTGCCCACACAGCTCTGCAACAGGTGCGGGGTTTGCGAGCAAGAGCATTCAGGGAGCAGATTGCAGGTCTGCCTTTAGGTCCTGGCCCTGGCCCCACAATCTTGCTGCCCAAAGATCCCGGAACCAGCCCTGGACACAGCTTCCTGTCCACCCAGGCACATACCTGGCCTGCACAGCTCCGAAAGACCCCAGGATTACAGGGTGTTTACAGTGAGGGACCAGGCCAGAGTCCCAGATGTGGATTATGGCTCTGCCCTGGCCCTGCGCTGTCACGGCCCTGCGATCCTAGGGTCTTCATGGAGACTGGCCGGGAGCCATGTGGGCATGGCATGCAGCCAGGCAGGCAAGATGGGGCTGTGGCTGGGCAAAGAGCTGCATCCCTGGCCAGGTCCAAGATCTTGGGGCAGTGACAGTACAGAGCTGGGGCTAGGGCAGAGCCACGATGTGCCCATCATAGCACTGTGGCTCTGCCCTGGGCCCTGGCCCTGGCCCTGAGCTGTCACTGCCCCACAAACCTACCCTGTGATCCTGGCCTTGCTCGCCCACCCCACTCCAGAACACTGCTCCTTGCTGCCTGGGGCCCCATCCCACATGTGAATTGTTGTGTGGGGCAGTGGGTACTGACCTGGCCTGCAACAACTCAGCAAACTCCCTTTGTGGCCCATGGGCCCAAATAATTGCCCACACTTATAGTCAGAGAGGGTTGAAACTAAATGTCAGCAGATTAACCTGAGAAACTAAATTTCAGAATAAAGTTCATAGACTGCATAGACTTCGTAGACATTAGGGCTGGAAGGGACCTCGGAAGATCATCAAGTCCAGCCCCCCGCCCAAAGGGCAGGAAGTCAGCTGGGGTC